>NC_142841.1:40000000-41200000 GCF_061612785.1 Hesperophylax consimilis
AACTTCAAATGCATTTATTATACCTGTACATGTTCAAAATCACGAAAATAAGATCACTCAGTCAATAATGCCGAAAAGGAATCAATGACGACTGATCTAAAACCAGTACCAGTATCGCGCTAATTAAAGACCACGATTCAGTTTTGAAAAATTCCTTTTTGCATTTCATGAAAATTTCAATGCTAGCATTTAAAAAAATAGTAAAGTATATATTAAGCAAAATTATATTAAGGGTCTAAAATATCATTATCTAATTTTAGGGAGTTAATTTGCTTTTTGAATTGTTCATATTTCAAAGTTTCAGTTAACTTAATTTTGTTTTTGGACAATAATAATATATATTGTACCATTTCACACCCAAATAAAAGTAGTTGTGCTGAGTCGTGATTATTCTTACCATTGGGATGGCTATTAGGCCTTTTTTTAATCTATGTGTGAATTTTATTGATAAAATATTTATTCAAAAAATACAATTCTGTGAAAGTTGGTACCTTAAATTCCCGAAATATCTCTAAAGTTGGGAAGTCGTAAAGTTTCTTTCTCTTTTTTTTTTTAAATTCTATGAATTGTTATTATGGGCCGTACGGCTTTAGAGGCTCCTCCCCACCAAATAATGCCATGCTGCAATATGGACTGTATTAATGATTTTGATAGTTTTCTTGTTTAATATGTTACTTATGCTATAGAACAAGGCTGCCCAACCCCAGGACCGCGGGCCACAATGTGGCCCGCGAACGAATTATAAGTGGCCCGCGTGAACCATTTTCAAAAAACCAGCCAATTTGAAAAAGTGTCGCGGGCCCGCGGTAAAACAAACATGCAGCTTGCGCGCGGTCACCAGTGTTGCCAACGAAGGCGATTTATCGCTACTCAGAACGAGAATCAGCGACGAAAAAATCCAACCTGTTGAACTTACTTTTTAAACAAAAATACAGCGGTTTTTGATATAATATTTTTCGCGTCCGAAATGGAATCTTGTAGCCACCCCACCCCCCCCCCCCATGGAATTCGAAAAATTGTTGTGGGGAATCACATATGATGGTTTTGGGTCCGCGGAATTTTTTTCTCAGCGAAGTTTCGTAACAACCCCCCCCCCCCATGGATTTCAAATATTTTGTGGGGAGCACTCATTTTGTGGGGAATTATGTTTTATAGAAATTCTCTAACAACCCCCCCCCCCCCCCATGGAAATAGGAACCGTCAGGTATTCAGTGGCCCGCCAGTGATTCAAAATCGTCAATTTGGCCCAACTGTTAAAAAGGTTGGGCAGCCTTGCTATAGAAGACAAAGATAAGTTTCTTATTATTTCCGTTGTGAGATTATTAAAGTCCTTCCATTTAACATTTGTATCTATAAGATTTATAATTTAGTTTAACGCAGTCCGTATTATCTCAATTTAATTTTTGGCACATCTTCTTATTAATGGGATTTGTATGAATTTCAATTGCCTTCGGAATTAGGCGTGCTCTTTGTGTTTTTGGCCTTTCCAGGACTTTATCTAAAGTAAAGACTGGTTTCAATTAAATGCTCGACAATTCCGGTTTGTCTGCCTGGCCGAGTTTACATGCATGGAAGTGTTCTGTTATCCCCTTGGAGATCGTCCGTTCTGTCTGGCCTACATAAACCTTGTCACATCTGGACTCATGAACACTGTAATGGTGTCTAAAGCGTAAATAAGGGGGTAGCCCAAGAGGGCATAATAACCCAAAAAAATAAATTACTATCCTTCTCCTTAAAAATCATAATAGATTTTTAACAGCAAAATGCATAAAGAATTAATCCGCTCTTTCCCTCGCATTTTTTCTAAATCTATTATTACCCAATGTACAGGGTTTTCCAATAAGAGGTGTTATTTTAAATAGCCCGCTATTTCGGTAGATGTTACTTTTGAAGATGTCATTTTTTGACATTTGACAAGTAGAAACTACAGTATTAATAAAAATGGAACGATACACGCTTCAACAACGCATTGAAATTATTAAAATTCACTTGAGTGAATCAAATGCAAATCATCTTGAGTGATGAGGCCCATTTCCACCTCGGTGGCTTCGTCAACAAGCGTTATTGAAAACCCAAGAGTTATTGTTGAAAAGCCTCTCTATTCTCAACGTGTGACTGTTTGGTGCGGTTTATGGTCCGGTGGAGTCATTGGAACTTACTTTTTTGAAAATGAGGCTGGAGCAACAGTTACGGTGAATGGATTGCGCTATCGAGAGATGATTAATGATTTTTTTATGGCCGGAATTGAATGGTATTGATCTGGACAACGTTTACTTTCAACAAAAAGGCGCTTTGTGCCACACAAGCAACGAAACCATTGATCTTTTACGATTGAATATCAAAATAACACCTCTTATTGGAAAACCCTATACTTCCATGCCTGAAACCCTGAAACAATAGTTCAGCATTTAACTCCTTCCACAAAACAGATCAATATTCCGTTCCAAAAATACATGAAAATTAGAACAGTAAGAAAACAACAACCACCATGAAAGTTTAGTGACACTCTGTAAATGGTACTAGCTTCCACCAGATTAGATAATATAATATATCTTTCCTTACACAAGGTTTTTCATTACATAAACATGTTGGCGTGCCGGGGACTTTTCATGCCGCTTTCCGCGGTTTATTATGAAAACAGAAAGCAGTAATCATTACTTCGGTTACGCATTTCAGGACCGGGAATTTCATTTCAATTATTAACTCTCCCACCGCCACCACTGATACAAAATATGCAAGATTTCCCACCACCTTGCTAATCGATAAAATGTGTATCTAGTGAACTGTAGCAATTCTTCGATAGACAGTGTGAAAGTGGATTGGAGCAGGAATGAAGGAACTGAGGACTGAAAAATGATTAATTTGGTCCTTTAAGAAATGGCAACAATACGATAGGATTGTGGCACCCCAGGCAGAACCCTAATTAAAATTCAAATTAAAAAAAATATTTACTGCACAAAAATACAGAATACAAAGGGTATAGCTTATAGGTTACATCCTATTTCTTCCAGCTAACCTAACAAATGCACTATATTACATAACCCAACAATTACATGTTAAAAAATGTATGTAAATAAAAAATAAAAAACAGAAGTATTTAATTTATATAAGGAATTCATTTAAAGTGCAGTGACATTTGTTTAAAAGAAATATTTTTACTGATGATTTAATTTTGAGTTTGTCGGTTATTTGTTTAATGCTACGTGAAACGTTGTTATATACTTTAATGGCCATTTAGTGTGGTCCTTTTTGAAATATAGTTTTGTTTGCTTTTGGGATTAACAAGTTTTCTGTGAACCTTGTAGCGTGTTTATGTGTTGAAATTTTCTGTTTGAACTTTTCTGGAGATGATCGAACTAAGAGGCATAACTCCATCATATATATGTCCGTCACTGTCAGAAGTTTGAGATTTTTAAAAATTGGTCTACATGAATCAGAGTTTGTTATTTTTCGTAGGCACCTAATGTACCACCCCCGTCCCAATAATACTGGTACACCAGGTTAGGTACACTGATTTGTTAGGACTTGGAACACGTTCTCTGAAATATGCATGGAAACCTAATCAGTCAATACTGGAACAATCAGTCAACCCTTGCACAGTTGTAAATCGTAAGTGTGCCCTACTGATTAGTTTTGCAGCAAACTCTGGACAGAATCCTAGAATGTTGTGTTTGTTCCATAGCGATTTCAATAAAAAAAATATTATAATTTATTAAATCATATTTTACGGCAATGATATTGTCTGATGACGATAACATTGATGCTGATAGTGATAAATATGAGGATTTTTTGTATTATTTTATACAAGATATAAAAAAATATAACATAGAGAATTACTACGAACCGTTAAAGGTGTATAACAATATGAATACATAAAAAATAAAGTGAAAACAAAACAATGACCTTGTGTAATAGGGATGAATAAATTTAGAGAAGATAAATACTTCCACACAATACTGATTATGAAACTTATTACGATACTAATAGCATTAATGATGATACTGACGATGGTACTGATTATGATACTAATGATGTTTTTGACTATGGTACTGATACTAATTTTGTACGCAATGCAAAATTTACTCTAGCCATTGATGTTTTGTCTTTTATTCCGAGCGACTAACTTCACACTGCAGACGAAACAACTGATCGTTATGTAATGTCGTCACAAGGACTTGTCAACCCTTGTGGTAGAAGTACTCATACAAATTAATTTGTTTAAAAGGTGGAAAATGGCTAGCTATTATATACTGTGATTATAAACACAGGGCTAACCTAGTTTTGCAATGTCAATGCTCCTGAATAAATTTACAAATTTATACTAGCGGTAACTGTATCACTTTTTTGACGTGAATTAATACAAAAAAGGAAAGCTTTTTATGACGCGAACTGCTTAGAGCTTAGTGCTTAGTGCTTAATTAATAATGCTCAATGCTTAGTGCTTAATGCTTAGTGCTTAATGTTTAGTGCTTAGTGCTTAGTGCTTAGTGCTTAATTCTTAATGCTTAATGCTTAATGCTTAATGCTTAGTGTTTAATGCTTAATGCTTAGTGCTTAATGCTTAATGCTTAATGCTTAATGCTTAATGCTTAATGCTTAATGCTTAATGCTTAATGCTTAATGCTTAGTGCTTAGTGCTTAATGCTTAGTGCTTAATGCTTAATGCTTGATGCTTAATGCTTAATGCTTAATGCTTAATGCTTAATGCTTAATGCTTAATGCTTAGTGCTTAGTGCTTAATGCTTAGTGCTTAATGCTTAATGCTTGATGCTTAATGCTTGATGCTTAATTCGCAACGCTTAGTGCTTAATGCTTAGTTCTTAATGCTTATTTAACTCCGTACAGGAAACGCAGATGCCGGAAAATCATTCCACATCCGAGCTATTGAACTTAAGAACGAGTCGTTAACATATGTCAATCGTGTATTTATTTTAAGGGCCCGTTAGGCGTGTTTCTTGACTACGCACCGGTGCCGATGAGATCAATGACGCTGTTTCCTCGGAGCATATTCCATCGTAATACCGGTAGAACAAGGGCAGCATACCTACCTGACGCCTGTGCTCTAAGGATTGCAATCCATTGTAATCAATTGTTTAGTTCGCCCAGCTTCTGAAAGGCCATCTTGACTCTGGCTTCGATGAAGCCCACATGCCTGAACTGGTTAGTATACACGGTGAAAAATGATCCTGTTAACAAAGTGACAGCATGCGAACTTCCTGAAAAAATATTAGTCATTCAGAATATATCTAAAACACGTGTTCTTATCCTTATAGATATCATGACGGAATGCCACAGTATAAGTATGTCAGTATCAATATAAGTATTTGTATGAACATATGTTCCGCCGTCCTCACAAAACGTTTGCTTTTGACTGATACTTTGTTCAGAACTCTTTCAATTTATTCGTTATAGGCCCGCAGTACCATTTTTAACAGGAAAATGAAAAATGTGACCTAATTTTTAATAAATTAACAGTATTTCATAATAATAGTAGATAGTTTTCTCCGTGTCGTTGAAGACACAATATTAATTTAAAAGGTTTTCGATGTTTCTCATCATTATTACAATGAGATTCATTTTACATCACAAACCTACTTATTTTTTGGTCCTTACAGATTTCCAATATTTTATTTTATTTTCCAGTATCATCACCATTAAAAATAACTTATTAATATATAAGAATATTGATATTTTTTATTCAACTCTCTGCTCCGAAGAAAGAAAGGTCTTTTCAGAAACAATTTGGCTTTCAACTTAATACAGCGTCGAACCTGAAAATAGCGTGTATTTGAATTTAAAAAAAATAACTTTTCCACCCACCAATTTTTTTTTAACTTAAAATATACATTTAATAATCCTATTCGTATCACAATATTTCGAAACAAAACAGTTGTGATGAAAACAACTGAAAATTCTGACACAATCACGCGTTCTCGAAACTAGTTACGCTTTTCGAAGATTAGATTTAATCAACATTAAATCTAGAATCTCCGGCCAAGCAGTCTATTGAAATAACCTACCACGTATTCGTAGACACGAGTCCACAAGTTAGCCGTGTTACGCAGTAATCATTGAATCCACAACGAATTAATGTTGAATGTGAAAACTGTGAAGTAAATATACGTCGCTTTTTGCGAATATTGCGTTCATATTGGTGGGGCGAAATGGGTACCGTCGCCCCGGAAACCATTTAATGGATAACCAACACCTGTATTGGATATAACCATAGGTCGCCCGAAGTGATTCACTACGTTTGGTGACATAGCAGGTGGTGATAATCTAGCTTGTAAATAGCACAGATCATCAGGGAATATTTTTAATTCCCTATGAAAAAAATGGATTGACCAATGAATTCACTCTGCAGGAGAAGACAACTTATAACCAGCCACCTAATACATATAAACAGAAGACTCGCCAGAGAATCCCACTAGCAATAAGTTTTGCTCCTTGATCTTCAATCAGCACAATAATATATTTGAGTTAGCACTATGGGATTATAATATGTCACCAGCTCTCAAGAGAGTAGAATTATTAATGATGATGAATCAGCACATTGTAATAATACGCACTGCACATTATTGTCAAAAAATATTTAAAATATTTTAGTCTTCAATAGACCTTTTTTGACAAATTATACAACCTGGATGCATCCATCTGATCAATGCAAAGGTGTCGGTAATCAATCCATCCAAAAATGACCAGAGACGTCTCTTGTGTCCATTATATGTATTAAAAATTAATTAATTCAAACATGTTTATATTTTAAAAATTAATTCCCATTAATTTTAAATCGACTGCTTCTCCAGCAGGGGTTCCCATGTTCATGGGATGAGGTTTGTCTAGGTCTTAAAAGAGTAACTCTGTTTTGATTTTTACACTCTTAGTGATAAAATATACCTAAATGAATAAGCCTATTAAACACGTTTTTAATAAATTTGTTGATTTAAAATATAATTAAAGGTATTGTTTATCTTTTAATCAACGCTTTGATGATATGAGCCTAAGTCGGTTCCAGTTGTGGGATTAGAACCCGTTTCATCCGATTAGCACTCTCCCTGATAAAATACATGTCATTACGACATAAATAAAGTCAACACCGCAAATAATAATAATTGGATAATTTCAATTTGGTCTCATAAAGAAGTGCCTTGTGGACGTGTTTAATCGAGGTAAATTTAAAGTATAAAACTGTGTTTACGAAATTCAAATAGGAAAGAGATCTACGATATCATGCGAGTGTAAATGAGGTAGTATTGGGCTAGATGGTACAATTTTTCTATTCAAATTTGTATGGAAGGCACTTCTAGCGTTATTCTTTATTTTAAGGTCTTAAAGAACTAAAACTATTTTTTTGAGTATTAATATTACGAGTAATTTAAGGTCATTAAATCTATTGACTGTGACATATATGCATATAATAATAAATTTATAATTGGCATAACGCCCTTTTAGTGAAAAGTCATCTTAAGGGCGCTGTTGGCCTTTTGAATTTATTCTCTAAGTTTGTTTTATTTTTCAAAATTTACGGTTTTCATAGCTAACACAGCTCTATTTCTAAGTCGAATGATCCCTGTGTTGCCTTATATTAATTGTCGTAGTATTTATGCAGCTGACCACAAAATTTAACCCTAAGATTGTGAATGACTCAGCGCTATATCGAATCCGTCTCCCGCGAGGAATGGACAAGGAACTCAAACTCAATTAACAATAGAAATATTTTTAAGGCTAAACAGAAGATTTCTGACATCAAATGTCACAAATAAATAGGTGCTAAAAATGCTAACTGATAAGAAAATCCAAATTTAAGAACAAACACATTTAAAAACACTGTATATCTAAGGCACATACAACAAGAGGAACAACCAGTGCCATGAAACGTTGATGTAGTTTGCAAATTGGTCATGAAAGAAAGAGTGCAAAGAACAAAGAATCAGACAGGAAACAAGGTCATCCAGTGGAGGAATGAAAGGAACTGTTGCCCATCACAGGAAAAAATTGGTATGAGGAAGAAAGACTCTATATTAAGGAATAATACATTTATCCACTGCATAAATAATAATTGGATATCACAGTATTCAAGCATAATCAAATAATGGTTTTTTAATGACGACAGGAAGTATAAAATGAATACAAGCTCTAGAAGGATATAAAATTACATACAGAATTTAATACACAAGTTTAAGTTTAAGTAAGCTTAGGTTAAATAAATATTGATTTTTTTTATTTAAAGAAAGCAAGACAAAAATATATATTACAGTAAATAATAAAATAAAATACAGAAAAAACAGAAAAGTTCCAATAAACTACTTTTCAGTAGTTTGTCGATGGCATTGAAAAGATATTTATTTATTTATATTTTAAATGAATATTTACAGAATAAAAAATTCCAATAACAAAGATACATTATACAATCATAATTGCCTAATTAGCGATTTAAATTTAATAATGCTCAGGTGGAAAATGTCGATGTCAGAGGCTAGTGAGTTTAGAAGGATTATCATTCTTCCGAGAGGCATTGCTAATGGTAAGTTAGTCCTACATCTCGGAAGAATGAATGGTTTGTGTCTACGTGCTCTTGCAAAGTTATCAGGGACGTAAAATAAAATTTTATTCAAAATTTCTAGATTGTTGATGTGACCGTTCAACAAGTTATAGGCCATCATCAGCAACGCAGCTTTCCGCCTGTTGACAAGACTATCGATATCTAGCATTCCGGAAAGAAAGGCTGATGGGTATAAATAGGGATAGTACCCGAAGTCTCTAAGATAAAGATAACTTAGAAACTTCTTTTGTACTTTCTCTACCATAGAAGTGTACGTTGCATCCCCTGGTCCCCATATTATTGAGCCACTTTCCAAAATACTACGTACTAGGCTAAAATATAGCAGGCGAACCACGGCAGAGCTGCAGAAATGCCTGGAGTTACATAGCACAAATCCAAGCATTCTCAAAGCCCTGCTGCATATCGTTTCAATATGAACGTGAAATTTTGAGTGTGGGTCAAAGGTTATTCCCAAATCTTTCGGTTCAGAAATATGTTTAAGAAAACATTGGGACATCCTATAGTTGAAGTAAATCACAGTGTTTGCTCTAGTATAGCACATTATGGCGCATTTCTTAAAATTAAAACCTAATTTGTTAATTTCACTCCATACCACGATAGCATTTATGTCTCTCCTGAGCTGTGCGCAATTTTCTAAGGTCCGGATTCTTAAAAATAGTTTCAAGTCATCAGCAAATAACAAAAATTTCGCAAACTTTATAGCATTATGAATGTCATTAATAAAAAGGGAAAAAAGTAAAGGACCAAGATTAGATCCTTGAGGAACCCCAGAGTTTGTGGGAAAGTACGTCGAGTTAGAAATACCATACGTTACGTATTGCTGTCTACTTGATAAATAGCTTACAAATAAATTTAAAACTTTTACCGAGAATCCAAAACGGTCTAATTTATTTAAGAGTATCAGCGGGTCTACGGTATCAAAAGCCTTTGCGAAGTCGTTGTATGAGACGTCAACTTGGTTGTTACCGTCAAGAGCTTGAGATACATATTCCGTAAAGACCATCAGGTTTGACACAGTCGATCTGCCAGATCTAAAACAATGTTTTTCGTCTATTAAATAAGGTTCTACTTGGGACTAATAAAAATGACGGAATAAAATAAGGTCCAAATGACGTTTTCACTTTGAGTTTTTTAACTGCAGCTAACATATCAGATTTTGTGATGTTAGGAATATCAACATTCTGCGCTGCTGATGATGTATAATTCCCCGGCATAAATGAACTTAAATCCGTAACTTGCTAACTGTAAACCGATTTAAAATAGTCCGCAAATGCTTCGGGAATATCAATTCCCGAGTGTGATTGTCCATTCCAAGTGACATGTTCGACAAACCCACCATCACTTCTTTTGGATGAGACATATTTCCAGAACGACCTGGGATCAGATTTGATGTTTTTTTCAATGATATTAATGTAATTTGTATGGGCCAATTGCATACTGCGTTTAACTTTAGCTCTAAGACAACAAAACATTTCACGTGCTCTTACTAGTCCAGTTTTCTTCCATTTTCTAAAATGTTTGAACTTTCGCTTTATATCACTAATAATTTCATTGGAAAACCATTGAGGATACTTTCTTTCATTCTTCGGAATGCTTCCTTTTGAAGCACATATCGAAGTAATTATAAATAGTAGAATAGAAATAGTCTACGGCTAAATTAACGTTATTAAAATTCATCAAAAGTTGCCAATCGTGCGATTGTAAGTGATTATAAATCTGTTTAAAATTGCCATTTTCGAATTTCCACCCGCGCATTTTACTCACAAATTTATTATTATCATTAACTGGTTCATTTTTACATTTTTTTTTCATATATAGAAACTCTACGTCCAGTGATGGATGGTAAGGATCTTCGCTAACTAGCGAAGAAATAGACTTGCACACATTCAAAACAAAGTTACTCACAATTAAGTCTAATGAACGTCCTTTCGAATTTAACACAAAGTTTTTGTTTGACATTTGAAACAAATCCAATACATACGAAAATTCAGAAGTAGTGTTTTTGAAATTTAAACACGAGTAGAAATTAAAATCACCTATTAGCAGTATTTTTTTTGTTATTTAGTAATTTGTGATTTGAGATAATATTTTCAAAGAGGCTAATGTACCTTTCAACAGGTGATGCCGGCGGAATGTAAACAATACATGTGTATATTTTCAATCCATTTAAATTTATTTTCAGCCACATATTTTCTCCGTCAGTCTCGAGATGTTGAAGTCTCTCGGCACGAGGTCCATCGTTATTCCACCGCAAGGCGACCAGTACTCCTCCTCCTCTTGTCTGTCCTGTGTGACGGTCTCTTCTGTGTACTTCATAGCGCTCATCAAACAGCTGTGCATTATATACACTACTGTTCAGCCAGGTTTCTGTAATTACAATGATAGGATAGCCTTATTTATTTATTTTGTTTATTTATTTAACGCCCAGAGGGCTTTTACATGGTTGTGTAGTATACTTTTAATTTGACAAATACTTTGAAACATAAAAAATAAGAATAAAATTACATTTGATAAAAGCATGTCTTATGTCGGATACGCTATCGTGAGTTAACTCACAGGCAATATTATATATTTTGCATACAGAATAAGGCTTTATTTATTGCAAGGCCAATATATAAAATACTGCTTACCAAACTCTGTTTACAAAATAACGTTGGTTGACTGACTTGCCTAACACGGTCCAGTTTACAAATAATATCGCGAGACTAAAATAAACTGTAAACACAATTTAGAGCTTAAAGCTACGAGACCTTGTGCCAGATAAGTATGTCAGACTGAAGAATGAATTTTATAAATATATCCCGTATTAAAGCTTGCATTCTGTTACTATTTATTGTTTGGCTATCGGTCGTTTGAGTGGTAAGGTTTTTGTATTTCTTGAACAATAAAAACTTCAAAGTAATTTCATTTAACTGGTTTTACGTACGAATTCACAATATGTACGAGACGTGCGAGCCTGTACGAGAAAAAAACTAAAAATAAGAAGCACTGGCACACAGTAACCCTCAACCTGTGTAATGATATAAATAAAACGCCGTTAGGTGTTCTGTCCACATTATCATAAAAAAAAATTATTGTAGCATTGTACAGAAAGTACAAAGGGGTACAGCTTAGAAATGCATCCTGTTTTTTACAGCCAACCCAATTCACAAGAATCAGAGTATGTGTTTTGATATTACTGTGTTTTAATACACAAATAGAAACAGAAGCATTTGATTTGTGGACGGTATCTGTCCAAGGCGTAGTGACACCTGTCCAAAAGGAATGTTTTCAGTGATTCCAGCACATCGTGATTTGTTGTTTGGTTTCTCAACGGAGATGTTCTCGCCACCGAAGTAGCTCGGCTATGAATCAGATGGCTTCAGCGACGGCTACAGCAGATGGCCGGTAATAGGTGTCCAGCAGTCGGTGGCCAGTCTTAGGTGGCCAGTCTTAGGTGACCAGCATTCGGTGTCCCAGCAGTCGGTGGCCCATGACGTCAGCGGCGGGATGTTAATTTAATTGCAAGGACCGGCACACAGAGACGCCAGACTATTGCAATGTCTTGATACAGATGCTTTCGCTTTATCAGTTGAAATATCGGCAGTAGGTGGCTCGTTGCATGTGGTCAATAGCGGGCGGTCAGGTGAAGTTTGTCCAGTGATGAAATTAAATAAGTCAAGTTAAATAATTCATTCAGGAACAAATTTTTCGTTAACTTATTAAGAAGGTTATATATACCCCATCAATGTAATTTATGATTGAAGAAGAAGATATCTCGTCTTAAGGCGATGCACTACGTCGTGTATCATTTTAAATTGGGCCGCTATCAATAACAACCCTTACGCAGATGGCGATAAGTTGTAAATTCCCGCATAACACCATCCCCCTGTTTTGATTTATGTAAGAAAAAAATATGGCCAAAATATGCCTTTTATTTTATTTTGCGGATGTTCAGGCATAAATATTTTTTTTTTCGATCATTTTATAAATAACTTAATTTGCCACATTATACAAAGAAATTATAACCGAAAATGGGTTCGTAAGTAGGAGATTTAGAACTTTATATCAGTTTTCATAGGACTTTACATTATTTTTTTCTGGGCTTATAAAAAGATTTATCTTAAAAATACTCGATTATTTTATAGGCCAAGATGTATTCTACTCGCAGTATTTAATTAAAGCATCTGAAACATTTCTAGGCGACCAAATTTTCAAACCAAAGACACATGCCGGCGTGGTCTAGTGGTATACGCTTTTGACTACAGATCCGAAGGTCGCGGGTTCGAACCCGGCGTGCGCAAATAAATTTTATTTGATTAATTTGTGTTATTTCACAATTAATTAATTAAAAATAATATATAGTATATTTGCGGCACGTTCCAGAGTGGAAGATACTCTCAGTATCGCCCTGGTGTAAGACCACCATTCAGAATTGAAACGTTGCTTGAAATGGCTTTAGCCGTGTTTGGTGACCAGATCTGAATAGCCAGGTACTTCCCCACCTTCCTCTTCCCCATCTCCCTCCCCTCCCCAATACCCTCAGCCTCACAACATACCCCAATTGGGGATGCCATAGTCTCACTGGCTCCAGACGGGAGCAGTTGGGACTCTTGTGCGGTAATACTGTAAAAAAAAAAAAAAAAAAAACATGATTTTGCATTACTACGTATTAATAAGATAAATGTCGCCTGTCCAAGATGGTCCCTGGTTCGATTTCTAGTTGTGACCGTTATCTTTTTTATTTTTCTGTGTCTTGTTGTGTTTCATGTTTAGGTTAGATATATTATTACTATCTTCTTTTTAAATGATAAATTATTCATAACTAGTATTCAGATATTTACAGTTTTTTTAATAAACTATTGAGAATGAATGAATAAAAATCGATGAAAATAATAAATTTTTTCACCAAAGAATATTTAGAATAGGTTGAAAAAACATTTAAATCATTGTTGACAAAAATGTAGGTACCTACGTCAATTTATTTTTAAAATGCACATGTTTTTTAACTGGTGGCTTAAATAATTAAGGAACATAAAATCAACATAAGGAACATAAAAAAAGTGGGTGTGTCAAGCCTACGCAAGACAGAAGTGAAACTTCTAGTATTCCTCTCTCTCTATTTTCATTTCATCAAAAATTAAATGAATTAATTAAATGAACTACAACTATAAATGTAAATGTAAACGCAACACAAAACGCGAACACAACTTATCACAGCGGGAGCACGCTGCTAACTGATTCACTGGCCGTGGTGGGCGTGGCCGCGCAAGTGCGCTACCGGCCGACCTGCTAAACCGAACTCGTATCTCGCTCGTAACTCAAAGCAAAACGTTCGTGAGCGGCTCCCCCACCTCAACAAGCGCATATGGTGAGAGAGGGACAGTGAACGGTGAGCGGTGGTGGGGGTACCCGCATTTTCGTGTCGATCCTGACTCGGTTTTACTCCGTCCCCGAAAATCCATTACGCGCCTAAAGAAGTTTCACTTCAATTAATACTTACTGTATTTATTCTTAACTCTTTCACCAAACTCAAGAGATAGTTCTCTTCATTGGCGTAGAAATACAAAAAATAAATATATATATAAAGGTTGTCCCAAAAAATAGTGTGCACTACATACTGTTGCTCCTAAATAAGCTTGGGGCACAGTGGGCGCATCCCACCCCTCGCAGGTCGTGAGGGTCGGGGAGTTATTACAAACAGTTAGTTTACGCCAAAGAAATTATTAACTGCGTTTAGAAATTAGTAAAGCGGAATTACGAACAAAATTTAGACAGGCAGAAGAAACAATAAAAACTAACAGAGTTGCGTTATTGCAACTGAAACAAAACTTTATAAAGATGATGTAAGGTTTTTTATTAAGCCCAAAGGTCGACATTTGGAAAACTGATTGTGAATCGATATACAGTTATTGTTTATTTTTATTTAGCACACCCTTAGACTTATTATGAATAAAACATAAAATATAAACGGATGATAAAATCGGCAAGTATTTAAAAAAAAAGGCTTGGGTGGAGTTTTTTTCAGTGCCTTTTTTTAAATCATCACCGATTATTTTTAAATTTTTTGTCTACAAGACATTACATAAAAATCAAGCATAAATATCGAAAATTCATGTTTCTTGACCAATAATCTCTTATAAGTCAAGATAAATACAAAAAAATCAAAACTCAAAAACTATTAAAAAAAAATATAGGGGTGATTTTGGTGGCCGTAGGAATGCTCTACCTCTCGACTTTCAGTTGACACAATCTTTTGGAACACCCTGTATATATATGTATATATATATATTTATATTTTCCACTATTTTGCTATGCCAGTATATTACTTTCATTTTTGTGAAATATTATAATTTTAAATAGAAAATAGAAAGTACCTAACTATTGAAATGTCTTCACAGGTAAAATATAAGTACCTAATTGGTTAATTGACCTCAGGACAGATGAGGTAATGTTATAGAATGGAATGTGTCAAAAATCTGAAAGGTTGGTGTAGAAAATAAATTTATAAAATTCAAATACGTTACCCGTAGACATTTGAAATGCTTCCCAAAACGGCATCATAAAAAATAAAAGTTGAAAATATTTCAATATAGTTTTTTGCATTTCAGGGGTTATCCTTAAATGGCATCCGTTATAATATTCGTCCCTTATATCCTCCAGATTTGCCAATCTCAGTATGATATTAAAGCTGAGTGAATGACACAGGCTAAGCGTTGATGAATTCAGAAGCCAAAGGGATAAGTAATTTATTCGTGGAAATGTAACTTTGCTCCACCTTGATGCCACGAAACTGTTCCCGGGTCCGCCAAAGTTGGACAGAAGTTTGATACCATCTATGGCACGTACAATGTAGATCGTAGGACCCAGAAAATAGGTATATATTACCTACATCCTTTTAACCCTGCAGAGGATCTTTCCTATTTGTAACGGTGTGAGTTTTGAGTTATTATTATCATTAATTAATAAACGCCCTTTTTCGGGACTTTTACATAATATGAATAATAAGAAATATACATGATTTATTGTGCATAACTTAATTGCTTTTATATTATATTTATATTTGTTTAAATATACATTGAAGATGTCCACTGACTTGGTATGATTGTTTCCCTTCATTAGTATTCTGAGCAAAGAGGAATACGTATGGTAGTTAATCCCAGAATTTTTGCACTAAAATAAATCCTGACTTCTAGTATTACATTGTGGAATCCGGAAGCTTATCAATTCTAGCAAAACCGGACCATCAACTAAATCATTTAGAATTTTATATAGAAATACGAAGTCAGTCTGACAATTTAAGCATATTCATATAATTTAACAGAGTGTTGTAGTTCAACATAATTGCTGGTTAGTATATACTTTAAGGTGAACAAATGTAAACACTGATTATTATGAAGTCTGCTAATCGTATCTGAAATAAATTGAAGTCCCTGGAATTGTACGTGCTTTAAGCAGAGGTTTTTTTCTATACCTGACATAGATAGTAATTTTGTTCTTGTTATGACCAAAATTTCATCAACAAGTATTAACATTCTGCTTGAAGGGTGGAAAAAAAGATGGAGGTTGTTTATCTATTTCTGGAATAAACGGTGGTCTTCTTCTTGTTTTTAAGGTCATGTGTGCAAAATTTGAACAATCTAGGAATAAATCTGTAGACTTGTAAAAAATATTCTCAGGATGAGTTATATATCTGCACTTCTCTAACACGCGATTTGATGTTAATAGTGTAATCTGTCTCGCTTATGTCACCGTTTCGACTATGTCGGACTGCCTCAAAACCGTCTGATGCTCCTTCAGTAGTATAGTAAAACATGGTTCTGTGCATATCGGGGTATGCACGGCCTGCTTGCTCTTGTGCGGGAGTTTAGTACTAGAAGATAACCCAAATAATGACCTGGCGGGAATTACGACTGGAGCGTACTTTCGTACATCTATGACTGGGGCAGAGATGTCGTTGTTAGTTGTTATGTGATGACTGAAGACAAGCAGACCAATTCACAAATGCACGTACCAAGGAACCGCCTCTGGAAGTATCTAGCTAATTAAATGTGGTCATCAAGTATCATAAAAGCTACATGAATCGACTTTTCGATTTTTAATTATGCTCTTTCTCCAGTGATCAAATTTTTGATCAACGTTAAACCTTTTCCATGATCACTCTACCGAAGAATAAAAAAATATAACAAAAGAACCTTCTTATTTGGAAAGATTAGTTTAAGGTCACAGAAAAAAAAACATTTCTGCGAAAATAAATCACTTTATCCAGACCTTAAGTGGTTAAAAGTACGTACGTAGACAGAATACTATACTCGCCTATCCTTAGAGGATATAGACTATACACGTATAGAGTATAGACAATAATATAGACGTTGGCAACACTCGGTTAAATTTTCACTAACACACCGAAGCTCGCCTGGAGATGTAAACTGCCGCTAGGTGGTGCTTTACACGGAGGTACAAGTTCACCGAAGCTTTGAGGTTCTAGGAATGTTCCGGACTTAATTTAGGAAAACTCCATCCTTTGGGAGACTTGGGAAAACGATTTACACTTGACGGACACACAATAATGCGCAAATACTATTTTTTTCTGAACATTATTTTTCAATTATAATTTATTGAGATATGTTTTTTTAAAGCTAAGATTTTAATACATCGAGAATTCAAATGAATATATACTGTGATTACAATCTGATGCGTTTTATATTTTGTTTGTAGTACTTACTTTTAACAAATTAACAATTTTTTATAATAAATTATTGATAACTAAAATATTGCGCATTTGAGTAACCTGTATTGCCATCTATTGGCGTGCATTGAAACTTGTATAATTTGCGTACCGAAATTCTCATATTATACTTACTACGTGATGTTTTGATTAATGAGATTATGATGTAGACATTATTTGAATGAAATTTATTACTAAACAATTTTCATACAAGAAGATTTTAATTCATTCAATTCAAACTACTGAGGAGCATAAAAGGAATGTGAGGTTAAGAAAAATGCATTTAAATCAATGAATCATAAAAAGTTATTTGGTTTTCGGTTTTCTATACCACTATGTGTTTGGCATTGTCATTTTGAAGTTACTGCTTTATTTGAGTCATATTTTAATATTTATTATTTAACTAGCTGTACCCCGTCACTCGTTGCTGTGGCTCATTCTGTCTGTGCAGATAGAAAAACAATAGCGCTTATTATTTTTACGTTCAACAGATGGCGCTGTTTTTCAAGAAAAGCATGTTTTCTATCTAGACATCTATAAAATATAGGTATATAAGAATACATGCGTATTCGAATCCAACGTTGTGTCAAAATTTCAAAACAATCGGTGAAGAACGTTCGGAGATTTAAGGTTTTGAACAAACGAACATAACAATCATAGAAGATAACAATCTTTTAAAGGTCAAATTAAACAAGAAAGCATGGCAATCACTCTTGTCATAACAAGATGTTAATTCAGCTGCTAAAAAATGCCTGATGTGTTTAAAAATACATGCGGAAAGGTGTTCTTAGTAGTTGTGTTAAAATATAAAGTATTATTTTTTCATTCTTTCCTTTTTAAATCTATCGCTTAATATATTCCTGGACATGTTGGTATCATGGGTAATGATATTGCGGATGCCTTGCCAAAACAAGGAGCGTCCAACCTTGTTGTTACCCTCGTAAACCACATTCCCCTATCTGACATTTTTTCCATCATCAAAGATAGATCCCGCAATGTTTGGTCTGAGTATTGGCACATTGCTAGTCAATCCAAGGGAGCCTGCTATGCCTCAATACAAAAGACTATTCCATCAAAACCGTGGTTTCAGCAATTCCCTCATTTTTCCAAAAAAGAAATTTCTTCACTCATTCGAATGAGGATCGGACATTGTTCCGTTCCTTCCCATCTTTTTAAAATTCACGTTGTTGACTCCCCAGATTGTACATTCTGTGGTCTAGAAGTGGGAACTTTAGATCACATATTTTTTGGTTGTCCCTCTCTAAACAAATATCCTCTCTTCTATCAAGCCTTATCTAAAATTGCCTCCCCTCCATTCAACATCTCATCTCTTCTAAGTCTGAACTCGACTCCAATTTTCATTATAATTTTGAAATTTGCCTATTTAAATAAAATTAATATTTAAATTCACCTTTCATTTCTCAATAATTTTAAATGATGGCCAAGAACACCCTTGAAGGGTGAAAGCCAGAAATAATGGGAAAAAAAAACAATGATACCATGTGAAGAAACAATAAACAATGAACAATTCGTTATACCGTACCTACTCCCAAAATACCTAGCTTACTCTGATATACTATTTTCAAACACCGTCAATATGCTTTATTTAAAATGGGCTTCAAACAAAAAAAAAATACACAAAACTTTCTTTTAAACTATATAGATACCCACTTCAAAACAATGTAATCATCCATTATAGATTCATTCCAAGCCCATTTAAAGCTTTTACAAATAGGCTAACGTCATTCAAAAATATTAAATAACAATGCATTCATTCCTTTTTCGCCATCTTGTATGAATTCAATCGACTGCGGCTCGATTGAAGATCGTAAGGCGGCCAACAGGTTAAAAGGTCCGGTCCCTGTTCTAATTAAATAAATTAACCCGCCCCCGACGCGTTACCGAAGTTAAACACAGTATTAGTTAAACCAATAGCCTGTTGTATTATTTATGCAAAGGCCGCAGTATTTCGAATATAAACGACACCGCTGTGAATACGGCTGATTTAAAGGTGAAGCGACAACAAACCTAAAACAACCATTAAAACTCACCCCGACACAAAATCGGCAAAACAAATGTGCTTTATTATTTTAATTTTTTAAACTATGGTTTGTACTTTTTTGCGTAGTGTCTCGTTTGGGTGGGGGATGCTTGAGTATGCCAGTCCTCGTGTTATATCAACTACTACAAGAGTGAATATGGTAACTTTATATCGCGGATGGGCCAAAAAGGTCCTTCGGTACGGGGACATAGGGTTGGAAAATGTAACCGGGAAATGTGATTTATTTATCAACAGTTTCGCGTCGGTGTGCGGCAGGGCGAAACTGCCGGCTTCTGTGGGAAGCTTTGTTGGGGCGCTGTCTCGCTCGTACCAACAGGGTGGTTAGAAAAAAAATAAGGACGTATTAGATTGCTGATATTTTCGGCTAAATTTAAGAATGTTCATTTCTTCTCTTAAGTTTCATGAAATTCGAGTAATTATTTTAAGTTTAACATTATTTGTTAATCTGTATGAAATATAAATATAAACGAGTAGTTTAGTGGAAATTATTGTTTCATGTACCTATTCAGAAACACTCACTTTGTAAAACTCTTTTGTTAGTTTCCTCTCCACGAAATCAGCAGAAAGGTTAAGATTATATTTTTCTCCCTTTGTGTTCAAATCGAATAAAGGTTTTGTTTCCTTTTTGACCTATTCACAATCGATATTCTGTTTCTAAAAGTACTAATTACTACTTACTTCATTGTAAAGTAATTAAGACAATTGTGCTATGAATAAAGGGGGGAAATCAAAATTTTATTGTAACCGAAAATATCTTTACATCATTTAAATAAGAAATAGAGGAGGGGTTAATAAGATCATGATAATAAGTCGTCTCAATACGCCATAACCGGTAAACACACCGTTTTATTGATTATGATCTTCCTCTTGAAGTTACTACATTTCACAGCGAATACCAAAAATATTAGAAGAACGAGATGTGCTATGAGCAGTTCATACTGTGTGGAATTGTTTGGCCGAGTGTCGCCGGTTTTGTTCACCAATACTACTGCAAACCTTCGCTTACGCTAAGGTATCCGCACTAATACATAGAACAGATTTCTGTACGTACACGTCCCGATACCGTTCAAAGTACCCTAATTAGGTAGTACTCCGCCTACGGTCCGGCGGCCAACAAAGCATATCTTGTTCTTCTAATATCTTTGGCGAATACGCTACCAATGCACTTATATAATATTTAACCAATATTTTGTGTGAAAAAAATATCGACGTTTTTTGTGCTTGCGAACACTGGTTACAAAAGGGTGAAGCGACATCTATCAATTTTAAGGGCTATAAATTAGGTTCAATTTTTTGTCGAGAGAGCCATATTCATGGAGGTGTCTGCATCTACCTAAACGAAAACATTGCTTTTACAGAACTAGAAAGCGTTAAACAAATAACGAAAGAATTTGTATTTGAATGTGTTGGTATTGAAATCCCAAAGCTTAAAATGATAATTTGTACAGTTTACTATAATGACTCTGATATAAATATTTTTTTTGAACAACTTGAACTATTATTAAACAAAATTTGCAAAAACAACAAAAAACAAATAATACTCTGCGGTGACTTAAATATTGATACAAGCTACAAGAACAAAAACGCAGATTCACTCAAAAACACACTAAAATCTCACAACATACGCTTGATTATTGATAAACCTACTCGTATACAAGGAAATAAAAAAAGTATAATTGATCATATAGGTACAAATATATCAAAAAGCTCTTACACATGGGAAGTCATAGAATTAGCTGTATCAGATCATATGGCACAGTTAATGCACGTAAAAACAGAATATAATATAAACCAAACGTGGTATACAAAAAAACAATTATTTAACACAGAAAACACAAACATTTTTAACAATTACTTATCGTGTATATGTTGGGAACCACTGAAATCCTTTGAATCCATTAATGACAGCTACGAATACTTCATTAATGAAATAAATAGTGGTATGAAGCTTTTTTTTCCCTTTAAACAGTATAAATATCCCCAAAAACGCAAAATAAATTGGGTAACGACTGGTATTAAGATATCTATTAAACAAAAAAGACATCTGTACATGAAACAAAAAAACATAAATGACCTCACAATCATAAACAATTACAAACAATACAAAAAAATTCTCAGTAAAGTAAAACAGGTAGCTAAACGGAATTACAATAGTAAACGAATTCAAAACGCGCAAAATAAAACCAAAACATCGTGGAACATAATAAAAGAGAACTCAAATAATTCTAATTCTAAAAGTAAACCAAAAATCTGTCTTAAAATAAATGATAACCTGGTATCAGAACCAAAAAACATTGCAAATGAATTTAACATTTTCTTTGCACCACCGCCACCACCACAAAACACATCTCTACATTCACAATCTGCCAAAACAGTCAAAAACAAACAGTCGCGATCATTCTTTATAACGCCTGTAAACAGGGAGGAAATTATTAAAATCATCGTAAAACTGAAAAATAAAAGCAGTGTCGGCACTGACAAAATCCCTATAAAAATTATAAAAGCATGTGCAGAAGCGTTAAGTTACCCGTTGGAAATATTAATTAACAAATCTTTTGAATCGGGAACCTTCCCAGAACAATTAAAACAATCTATTATTGTACCTTTGTATAAGAAGGGTCCTAAACAGGAAATCTCAAACTACAGACCGATATCCTTATTACCAAACTTTTCAAAAATATTTGAAAGAGCCATGTACAATCGCATTTATAACTTTCTCGAAAACTTTGAGATAATATGTCCACAACAATTTGGATTCCGTAAAGGCCGTTCAACAACACAGGCAGTTTTCAATTTTTTGAACAAAATTCTAGAAAATATTAATATTAGTAAAAAAACTGTAGGTATCTTTCTCGACCTCTCAAAAGCATTCGACAATGTTGATCATGAGCTTCTTCTAACTAAACTTGAACATGTGGGTATTAGAGGTCTAGCATTAAAATGGTTTGAATCGTACTTAAAAAATCGTCAGCAGAAAGTTCAAATTTCAAATATCAATGAAAAAATGGTCCAGTACATGGTAGAATCTAAATGGAGAACAATAAACAAGGGTGTGCCACAAGGAAGCATTCTTGGGCCTCTCCTCTTCCTTATCTATATAAACGAACTTCCAATAATTGCTGGCACAGAATGTTCAATGTTTGCTGATGACACCGCTTTGTTGTTTGAATGTAATGGAGACGTTGACGAATTTAACAAACAAGTTAACGAGACTTGCCAATTAATTGCAAACTGGCTGTTATCGCAACACCTATCACTCAACACAAACAAAACCCAAATTTTAAAATTTTGTCCAGTGCAAGCTACACCGATAAATATAAATGTAAACATTAATAATAATATTATCGAACCTTCCCAAACCTGTTCACTACTGGGAATGGAATTAGATATAAACATAAACTGGAAAGAACATGTCTCAAAAATTGTAGCAAAAATCAGTAGTTTTTCTTATGTTCTGGGTACCTTAAGAAAAATATTAAACACCGAATCAGTAATAGCCGCATACTATGGTTATGTATACTCAATAATAAAATACGGTATTATTTTTTGGGGAAACTCGGTAAACGCTAAAGATGTTTTCATCATACAAAAGAGATGCATAAGAAAAATTACAAACTCTGATCGTTTAGACTCATGTAGACCTATGTTTAAAAATCTGAAAATACTGACAGTCACAGACATATATATATTGGAGTTATGCATGTTAGTGCGATCATCTACAGACAAGTTCCCACTAAAAAACTCAACACATAAATACGCTACAAGGCTCACAGAAAACTTACTAATACCAAAAGCAAACAAAACAATATTCCAAAAAGGACCATACTACATGGCCATTAAAGTATATAACAACCTTCCACATAACATTAAACAAATACAAGATACACACAAATTCAAAACGTTACTAAACACTTTCCTTGTTAATAAATGTCACTACACGTTGAGTGAATACCTCACGTAAATGAAACACCTATTTTTATTGGTATATATTTGTATTTTTTTTATTTTTTCATTGGTATATTGTTATTTTATGTGTATAAACATTGTAATTAAATAAATGTGGTTAGCTGGAAGAAATGGGGTCTACCCATAAGCTATACCTTTTGTAATTTTAATTTTACAATAAATAATTTTTGATTTTGATTTTGATTTTTGATATATCGGTTTATATCTTTAGTGCTTTCAGCATCCGTTTATTAACAAAGATATATTTACAAAATCATCACGCATTACCACAAGAATTGAAAAGGAAACTCATCTAAACACTCCTAGCACTAATAAGAACCAACTTTGAAATTTTCAATAAAATCGGTTGAATGTTATAGAAACGCGTAAGGGACCTCAAAGAAACATTCATATATCACATAAAATGATGTCTATGTGCTTAATTTTAATCACATATATGTGTTTTAAAAAATCAGGACATATTTTTGTACACCCTGTCCTGTAGTAATGCGTCACAAAGTTTTCCGCCACCCCGCCGTCCGAGGGAGACAGGGTGATTCGGAAGCGCTGTACGTAAAGCATCCTACAGTACTACAGGGCACACCACACCGGTAGTGGGTGGTGTACCCTCACAGGGTGTGTATGGAGTATGGACACCGATTCTCATTGGCAAGAAAATAAGCTTGGACCAAGTCTCGAGGGACGGTGAAGAATATACCAGTAGGTACTTCGGGAAACAAGAATCAGGGTTGACGCGGAACTATACATTTGCGATTGATTTAACGTGTCGATTGATAATCATCGATGTGTCGGGCTCGTCATAATTATAGTACATTACATTTTGCGTATTAAGCAGTACACGTAAGAACATTTCACATCGCATGCATGCCTAGAAAACCGAAATTAGTAGGTACGTTTAATTAAATATACTGTAGGAATATGGATCCAATATATCAGAAAACTTTATTTTAATCGCATTTCCTACTTATTTTCCTGTTCTACTTTCGGTTTGAATTGACAAAAATAAGTTTGAATAGCAGAATAACAGCAGTTTTACTTGAATAACATCACTTTCTCTCATTGTTATTATTGATACCTACTCCATGTTTAAATGTAAACCTAGAAAATGTTAAAAATATATATATATATTGCGGTTCCAAAAAACACGGTGAAAATTTTATTCAATTGTTAAACGACTGTGTATGTGAAAACCTTACTAATTGAAACGTAAAATAGAAAGACATAAAAGAGTTCAAGGAAAGATATATAAATTGCTTGTCCAGTCACAGGGGGTAGTTTATCTGTTGTGTAAACTTCAAATAATAATAATTTCTAATCGAATCTCCAATGTATTTTAAATATTCTATATATTTCTACAAATAAATACTATTTTAGAAACAATATAAAAATACCCATTAGGTTTTGTATTCGAAATATACTTTGATGCTTAAAAATTGCAATATTTTAATTTTAAACACGTAAAAGGTTTTTTAAAAAAAAGCTTACCACAAACATTTTTGAAAAAACGAAAAATTTCAAGGAAATCAATATTCAAAAAACACAGTCTTTTATTTATGGACTTATAACTGAAAATATTTACATTTTTTAAGCGTTTTTAATTTCCTGAAAACAATATAAAACTGAAATGTTTAATGCATTGCTTGCACATTTAAAGCATTTGTTTCCAACATGAGCATTGGGCATTTATGTTATGAAAAAACATCACTTTAATGAAATTCTTGTAAAATAAAGACCATAAAATTAGGAGACCATAAAATTATAAGACCATATTACCATAAATTAAATTTATTAAGACCGGATTTTTTATGCATAGCACAAAGGATAATAAATTATTATAAGCAATAATTAGTCTCCTGAAATATCCATACAAATTGAAAATATCTAAAAAAATCAGACATTTGTATCCATTTTGTCGCAATAAGGCATCTATTTTATCAAACAACATCATTTTTATGGAAGTTTTATGCGGTAAAACTCAATTAAAAAATAGAATATCCAAGATAACCTCGCTTCTGTCAGTAACATGAAACTATGAGTATATTCACAAAATGACATTATAATGGATTGAAGCTGATAAAAAATAACACAAATAATAATGATTTGTTTAATAGTGAATTCAGCTTTAGAATTGAAATTATTTACAAAAACATGTTTTAAATCGCACATTATAAATCACAACTCACCGCTGTCATATTAGTCATATTGTCTTGAAAATGCGCCAGTTTGCGCATACCCCAGTTTGCGAAATTGCAATGTTGCGAGACATTTTTTATTAGTAATAATTCGAAGTAAAAAATTTACAGTATTTGTACAATGTTTAACAAAAACACAATTTAACGGTTGTGAATTTTTATTTTTATTCGTTAAACTTTAACTTGGCTCAGACGGGAGGAAAACCCTAAGAGTTAAATTGCTAGCGAAGAAATGGGGAAAACAGGAGTTTGTCGCTAAAACAACGATGTTATGATTGGGTAAGAATAGTGCACCCCTACGTCTAGGGGCTGCAACAACGGGGATCGGCATATAGTAATGTCTTTCTTCATATTTTGGGTTTTTACGGATCTCATAATTTTATTACGCACCCCTGGGAGTACGATGATATGCGGAATATTATTTTTGACCTTTTGTTTTTTTGGAATTCACCTTTAATGTACTTCTCATAATACCGCATTAAATAACCTTCTCTAAGAATCAAAGGACACCGAGAAGTAGGTCATGACGTTTTTTTATAAATCTAGCATAATATTGTATTCTGTTCACTCCTCTATATTTTGTGCACAAAGTAAGAAATAAGCCTTTAGAAATTTTATTATTTTTTAACAGGGTATTTTTAGGGAAAGGGAGGAGAGAGATTTCTGGGAAGGAAAAGATATGAGGGGTGGGTAGGAATCTTGAGGTCAAGGTGTCCAGGGGTGACGGACGTATGAATCCATCCACCCCACTGCGGTGCAAGAGAGTCCGATAATAATCCCGATAAACCTCACCACATGAACTCAGGCACCCCTGCTAAGTCACCAAATTTTAAATCAATAATTTATTCCCGGCGCAGCGGTAACCATACCCGCCTCCCAAATAGTACATACGTGACTCTTTCAACTCGTATAATCAAAATTGTAATAAAAAAAATCACTAAAAATTAACAATAAAATATATTTTTTTAGTCTTAGTACCGCACAAGAGTCCCAACTGGAGCCAGTGATACTATGTCACCCCTAAATGGGGTAGGTTGTAAGGTTCATTTCAAACAACGTTTTGAATGTTTGTCTTTTTCCGGGCGATACTGAAAGAATTTAATACTGTGGAACGTTCCGCAAATACACTATACATTACCTTTAATGAATAAATTGTGTACAAACATAAATTAAACAAGTAAGATTCCTTGTCGATACGGATCGTAACAACCCAAACACAAAGGCCGCCAATGTTATATAAAGTTCACGTGTGTAATATTCTATTTATTTAACCGCTATAATGTCATACAATTTCAGAGAAATGCTTAATATATTTCTGCGACTATTTGCCTGATTACAACCAGAAAACGAGTATATCTGTCGAGTTTCGGCTTGATCAGATGTCGGGAAGTGGGTTTATTTCCGCTTTTAAGAGGAAGCTACAAGCCAAAAATGTGTATATTCTTGGTATACCTTATATTGTAGGTAACAGGCATTAAAATCGCTCGAAAAACGGAGTATAGAAACGTTCGATTTCAAGCACAAAACTGGTTTTTATATATTTTGTTAATAATTTTATAAGAAAGAAAAAAATTTAATCAAGTAAAACTGTCACAGACAATCTTAGCTATAATACTTTATTTTTTAAAGTTGTTTCCGTTATGCGTTCATACATTTCTATTGAAAAAATATTTTTTTAATATCTTACATTTATATTTTTCATTGAGTAATTTATATTTTTATTTGTATTCTACTCAAGCGAAACGATAGGAAAACCTTCAATTTATCTAAAGCTTATTTTTTCGTATTCATAATTTACACCAATTCGTTATAAAGATTGATCAAAATAGTGATTTAGCATTAAGCTTCGCCTTAAGATATGTATTCATTCTCGAAAAAAAATATGAAAATCAAATAGGTGTATTTAAAAAGCACATTGTCCTTTTCAATCAACCGTAAAATAACATCACACATATTTAAATGACCTCTCCATAAACGGATACGCCAAGCTTTTATTTCGATGCTCAATGACTTTTAGCGATTTAATTAAAACATTATTAAATTTCAATTTCCAACGAAATAATTTCACAGGGCATTTTGATTAAAATGTTAACGAATATCAACTGTCATGCTTTAGCGACACATTGTGTTTGAGTGTCATGATAATTTTGGCTCAGCGAAGACTTTTCAAATGAAATTAATCGTTTTTTTAGAGCTTAAGCAATTTGAAAATCATTATTATTCTGTTAATAAAAATCCTTGCGTCGCACAGTGGACTGTGTGGAACAAGTCAGCTTGACAAAATGAGGTTTTTTTGTCTTTTATAGCATATTAAATGGTCATTGAATTGTCATAATTAAAAACATTTTCGCTAGTTTTTTTATGATATATAGCGTCATTGTATAATATATTTGAATACATTTTGAATAGGCAATTGTTAATTATGTAATAGAATTGATTCTAAGCTGTACATTAATCATCTAGATTATTGTATCTATATGAGTTTGAGGATTTTGAAAATGGTTCCATGATTTTTCATCAAAATGAAAATTCAACACACCTTTAAAAAGTGATATAGAGTCATTAAAAGTGATAAAACAAAAACTAGGTTTAATTACTTTAAGTATATCACTTTTTGAAGGTGTGTTGAATTGTCATTTTGATGACATACCCGATCACCGGTTTTATTATATGTAGAATTAATAAATCTTAGGGACTTAAACGCCTTGTGATTGGTTTATTTTAGAACCATACCGTAGCGATGATTGCGTTGGTAGGAACATATATCAATTTCCGTTTTGGTGACCGTGAGCGCTTGACGATGTGATGCCGCTCATTGAATTATTATTTTATCCGCATTCATTTTAATACGTAATTAAAAGTTTTATTAATATTTCAGCAATCCAGGGACGTGGCATCGCTCTTTATACAATTTTAGCATTTCAAGCAGTGAATTTGATTTATTTATCACAATACTTTTCATTTCCAAACCTAAAACCGATAAATAACATTCACATAATACATATTAGTCTACTAAGACAAGATCCGTCCTATTCTTTTCCCTCCCACCATCTCATCCCACAGGGTAATGTAACTAAAAAAATATGTTTGTAGCGGCAAGTTACTAGAATAATTCGCAGTGAAACCTTGAACGTTCGAGACATTCAGTATGGACAGAGCGCATGGCATTTAAAACCTACTAGACTAGCGACGAAGGCGTACCGATCTACCTGCGATTACTCAGACTGGTACAAGTACTCATCAACAATTGTGATGGATGATGATCTCCGGTTTTTTCATCCAGCCTTCAGAATCTCATTGGAGCATTTATGAACATCGGCTTCAAGTCTAGTCTCCGCCTGCATGGCGCCGAGCTACCGACTACATCGCCATGAATACACTCCACCACCGATTATCTCTGCTTCTCCGGCATTTAACATCGGCCTGGTGAATTCTCTACGCCGCTGCGGAGTCGATCAATCGGCCTGGAGGATTCACCACCGATCATCTCTACCACAGCGTCGTCCAGTCTCCGCCCGCTGAGCGTCGAGCTCGGATTCACATCCCGCTGTGATATGACCTATTTGAATCCCATCGTGATACATACCGATACCAAAATACACTGACTACACAATAAATACTGATATTACTACCTTTTTCATTGTCTTTACCCTTCGTATTCACTAAATTACATATTCATCCGTGAAAACCTGTTATTGGTTTAGTAATTATAGATATTTTACATACATCATAAAACATTGTAACTGTTTGTTTTCCCAGTAAAATAAAATAATGCAAATTAACTAAACTCCCTCCATAAAAAAAAAAAAACAAAATGTTAATAAACATCTTAGAGATATGACGAAATTCACAGTGTTTTTTTTAAATACTACTGAACTCTGCCGAGTGCTTGGCCCAGTCATTCGCTTTGTTACTCTGTCGAACTACTTATCGTAGAGTAGAGCTTATCACATGTAAAAGAGACATGCTTCGTTCCTTTCCCATAATTCGAGGCTCGGCTCGCAAAGGTATTCACGTCATAAGAGTTCCAGATTCAGAAAAATTATGGCTACTGAAAAAGTTTAAATAAACTCTGAAGCTTATATACTTATGTTCGTCTCTCACCAGGGCGATACCGAGTGTTCAAGCATAAATGGAATGAACACTAAAAGAAAAAAAATTAAGGGAAATCTATTTTTTTTGAAAAAATGTAATGTTGAACACGAGATATAAATCATTTTGACCAAATTCGAGCACGGACTCCAACAAGAATGTCATTAATAATCATTTCACGTATTCATCATCAGCCACCATCAACTCATAAATCTTTGTTCTCGACTTTCAACATCGACAATCATCAAAAGCAATAAACTGGTGAATTATCGTGCACAGTTTCCAGAATTGACTCTCGGTATTTCGCGAGGAGTGAACCCAATTTTTCCGCAGAGCGTCTGCTCGCCTCCCTCCCGGGAGATAGCGGGGGAGAGATGGGTGATGGGAGATGGGGGAGAGATGCGGGGGAAATGAGAGTGGGGAAAGCAGGGAGATGGGCGGCAAATTGACGTTTCCACTTCCATCCGCGCGGAGAAGTGATTGTCAACCCGTCGGGAGCTAACTCCCTTTTGGATTTTTTCAATTGATGCCTATAACTCGTGAGGTGTACATTAGAGCAATCGTTAAATCCTTGACTATAAACACAAAGGTAGTGGTCACTGAAGCTGGGATCCCACCCTGATCTTTTCAATGATCTATTATATTTTATCAAAACTTTATCCATTCTGCTGTTGATTCTATATAGAATAGAACGAAAGTTGAACATGATTCAACACAGGGTTTAGATTTCTATCGCGAGGTCTATGGCATAGAAAGCCTGTTCTCAATGATCTGTTTCATAGATTCTGTGAAAAAGATCATAATATATAGAAGAGGTGTGAACGCCCCATAACTTATGGGACGTTTCCACAAAAGTGCAAACTGCTCCCAATCATCATCTACGCATGTCCTGAGGCTGAAGTTAGTGCGGAGTGGAATGAGATGGGAATGAGGAAGGCGGGGCAAGTCTATTCCTAAATTATAATTTTTCTTCTCAACATTGTATGTTTACTTTCTTATCTTTCTTCCGACTTATATTCTTCCATGAAAAACAATTTTTATATATTTTGTTATGGAAAAGACTTAAGGTAATTAAACAATCAATTTCAAAATCTCATGTCTCATAGGTGCAAGTTTCCATGGTGGTTGACAAAGGTTAGGTCAGGTTAGCTTAAAGCGGGCCGCCCCTGGCGGAGTTTGGGCAAACACAAGGGCGGGGGTGATTCACGGTCCCACGACTGGTAATATAGCGACTAAATCTATTTGTGTGGGATGGGCGGCATCGGGGAGGGGGGAAGGCGGCTGAGCAGGCGGGGGCGGCGATCACGGGGGTGGGCGGCATAATCAAAAGCGGTCGGAAGGCGGAAATTCACTTAATCGTATAAGTGTTGCGTATTTTGTAGGCCCTGTGCGCTAATTTTGTGTAACCAATATGTGATTCGTAAAATAACGTAGTGTTTTATTGTGATCTAATGGTAACAATTTGGGAGGTGTGGTGAGAATCATTTATTGGATAACCAACACCTCTGCCATAGGTCACCCCAAGAGGTTTGTGTAGCTGCGTGGCGGGCCGAATCGGGTGAAACTGGTTGAGAAACCTTTTGACCTCTCCAGCCGGACTCACCGTCGACCCATCGCCTTGCGCCGCAGTGGGAGAGATGGATTCATACGTCCGTCACTCCTGGATACATTTACCCCCTAGATTCCTATCCACGCCTCATACCCTGTCCCTTCTCAGAACTTCCTCTCCTTTCTTTCCATAAAAAGACCTCCCTCCACACAGCATCCCCAAAGATGACAAGGGCCCTGAGGTATTTTTTTTTCTCAGGGTCTCCTGTGTGGAACTAATGTAATTTAAATTTTTATATTGTTTTCTAGGTCCACTGTTCCCCATTTTACCAAATAGTCGTTTGGTTTCGGTAACACAGTTGGTAGATGCATTACCCCCAATTCCTTGCCCGAGTATTGGTGGAAAAATAATATTTTTTCGTTGTCTTTTACCGTTCAATATTCTTTGAATTAAACAAAATTAAAAATGTAGAATGGATGTCTTAAAAAAAAACAATTCACGCATTTTATGTCCCCTTCAAAGACAGCACAATAATTTCAGATAATTATAATAATTTTGTGAGTTTAGTTATGTTATGTTAAATAATATTTTATTTGAAGTTGGGTTAGTATATAATGATACGTAAGATATTCTCACGCATTTTAGTATCGTACGCAATCATTTATTTTGAGACAATCGAAGTGATTGTTTGACAAACGATTTATTTGAAATATTGACATATTTGACTATTACAAATAAAAAATATCATATTCTCAATAATGCTTCTATTATCTTTGATTTATCAGGGGATGTAATTAAGAAATCCGGCATATGTCATATTTATGAAATATATTTGCTGTGACCACTTCACAAACTCTAGTTAACTTTATAAGGACACACACTCGCTGACCTGATCCTCGTAACCTAAAATTAGCAATGGCCATTTATTAAAACTTGCGCTCACATATTCACAATCTCATTCTTGTATCACCTGTCTCGCTCTTCCAAACTCACATGCACTACATTATCTTTAAAAACTAAATTTCTTTTGTTCTTCAAATATCCAACCTAAGGCCACCGGCCTAGAAACAAAGATCATAACTCCGATGCCACGAGGTAGACTTTAATTTATTTATCAAAATTCAAGCTTAATTAATTGAAAGTGAAAAGCATTTTATTTATTACAAGATATTTTTTGTTGTTTTTTGAGCTGTTTGTTATTTGTTAAAATTAATTAGGTGCTTAGATATGCCCGCGTTATTTCTAATAATTGGGTTTTTTAACAACGTTAATGGAAAAAAGCAATTCGTTTGAAGGTCACAAGTAAACAAGATTTTATTTTTTAGTAGACACCAACAAGGAGATGGGTAAAGCTTTAAATCAAAACGCAAAAAAAATTCTGAGAAATTTTTATTTTTTATTTATTTGATAAACAAACAATAATTCTATCTGCCCGGAGTCAGGGGGACTATGATTGTTGTAAAAGAAAACAAATATGGGAGAAGATGTGGTACATTGAAATATAAACATTTTTTACATACGGTTTATAAAAAATGGTTGCAAAATAATATGTCTTACATTACAGTGGTTTATAATTGGATAAAAAATAATAACAATAAACAGAAATTATCAATAATAGTTAGTTAAATTGTTAATAGTAAACATCATATTTGGTACATTAAAAATGTTGATATATATAATATATTCATTTGCTGAACTATGTAGGCAAAGGTATTATTTGAGATTTTCACGGTCAAAAGTATTATAGTTATTTGTTTTTGGGGTATTATGCCATGTTGCGTATCAGATTACACATCTGCCTGGATGACGGACACTGCAATGCTACCCGAAACGTTGGCTAAAGAAGGAGATAGCGCAACACGGCATAATACCCCAAAAATAAATCACTATATGTAGGCAAAGAATTTGGTACATAATTTTACTGTGAATGGTGACAATTTTGTGGTGGAAATTTGCAACTAAGAAAACATGTTAATAAATAGATAAAATTGAGGTTTCTCATAACCTGCCTTACTAGGCTAGCCTGTCTTGTTATGTTGTGAGGCTGAAAGTAGTGGGAACGAGACGGATTGTCTAGGTCTCTAGGCCGGATTCGGAGGGACTGGTTTAGGAAAATCTTTTACATCTCCAGCAGGACTATCGCGACCTATGTTCTTGTAAGGCAGTGGGAGGGATGCATTCAAACGTCCTTCACTCCTGGACATATTGACACCCAGATTCCTAATACTTTCTTTCCATCCCAGGTATTCTCCTTCCTCTATTTCATTTCCTTTTTAAAAAACCTCCACACAGCATCCCCAAAGATGATATGGACTCTGAGGGAAATTTTCATCAGAGCCTCCTGTGTGGAGCTAACGAAAAACAATATCAGATCTGGTCACTAAACATAGCTAAAGAAATATTTAGTAACGATTCAATTCTCAATTTTGGTCTTTCACCAGGGCGATACTGAGAGAAACTATTACCTATCATAGATATGTGTAACAAAGAAAATAACTTTAATTACTTTGATAAATTTGTTCGTCCTTTTGGTTTGGCAGTGAGTGGACTTTAGCGGTGTTAGGGGGAGGGTGGTTCAGGCGGGTGGGTGTTTGCGGAAGTGGTAGGGGGAGGGAGAGAAGTAAAGTTTTGGCGGGAAACTGAATTCGGGATAGAACCTCGGTGAGGTAATCCGAACGGCTTCAAATCCAAATAGGTACAAAGTTAATATTCAGAAAGTGAAGTAGCAAAGATCCGCGTTTCATTCTCAGTATCAACCAAATAATTAACTTCCAAGGAACATTGTAATGGAGAGGTTAGATTTATGATTTTTAGAAATTTTATTTACATATATCTCTTTATACTGGCCATATTTTGGCCAGCGTGCGCTCGCGAGTATTTACAAATTGGCCAAAATGTAACCAAAAACGCTCCAGTGGATATGTAGACCATCTTTTTTTTTTAATTGCCGGCAATCCGGGCGTTTATTGTAATAACATGATCAAAATTACAAACATGAAAGTAACCCGCCTCACTAGAAGATTTCTGTTCTGAGGCGGCTACATATATTTGCTTACACATTCATATACATTTTTACAAATATATATATCAATATATACATGGAGCATTCCATATATAGTTACATAAAAACAGGAATTTCGTAGGAACTTTAAATTTACAAAATTGTAGCGTCTAAATATCATAATAATAACAATAAAAAAAATCGTTTAAACAACAGTATTAGGTATTGATAAACTAGGCATGCGTAAAACATCAGCAGTTTTAATAAGAAAGAGTAAATCACTATAAATGTAAATAACACATCTATGTAAATAAGGAATGAGAATTAGACTAAGAAGGGATGATTATATTGTTAGCTAAATCTATCTATTCGAAGGACTGAATATCACCAAAAGAGGCGTGATTTATAGAGGCGTATATCATTATAGGCGTGATCTATACCTATTTGAAAGAAAACGAATGTCGCCAAATTTCTGTCTAGATATGTCAATTAAATTGATAATCTGTGAATGAATTTTTTTCCACATTTGACATTTTCAAGACTTGTGATTGACATTACTTCGGACACACGGATACGCCAACAACACAATTCTATCCGTTTAAACGGTAACGGTAACTGTAAACGGGATGTTCAGGTTTCTTTTCAAATCAGTTACACTGAAAATGGCATTTAAAATATTTTTTTATTGAAATACCATATTCTATGATAGATTGCCTGAATTCTTCACAAAGTCAGGTCCAATTTTGAAAATGATAAATTGAAAGCAAATCCGGACTACAGAGTTACACCAAACACACTCAAAACCAAAGTAGTTGTGATGACAAGTAACAAGACGTGTACATTGTAAAATAAAACTCTTTAAAAATAAAAATCATTGTGCCTCTCTAAAACAAATTTTACCGAAAGAATGACGATTTTTTTTGGTTTTGGTGCAAGCTGATTGTTAATATTGCCGCTTGACGAACTAAAGCAATCGATCAAATTAAGTACACAAACACAATCTAAAATTATATTGTTCTGCCTAACAGTTTCAGTAGCGGACTTTCCCAAAACAATAAAAAACGCAGCCTTGAAAAACATCTTAAATGTTCCAGAAAAAAGAACACCCGAAACCAATTACATTTTTTCACTACTTCCCCAGTTTCCAGATTCGGAGCATTTTCCATCAGTTGTCTTTAGGACTTTCCATCCCCCCCCCCCCTCCTTCCCCGCCTTCCTAACACCTTAACCCCCCTCCCCCGGCCACCCAACCCCCCCCCACCCCGGGGCCATACCACCACCATATTCCGCACCCCCTGCCCCCAAACCACCCGTCAACCAAGTGCCACCGGATTGCGCGGAATGAGAAAAGGGCAATACTAACAAGGAACGTAGGTGCAAAGAAAAGATTTATTTATTTTTTAAACTTGAGTTACCTCACATCGTCGTGTGTGCTAATAATTTTAAAATTTGAAACTTATATCAGACGTCGACATTCGGCAAACATGTTTAAATTTCAATTGTAAACGTAAACATTATGTGATAACACAATAGTATCTATCGAAATCTTAAGACATAAAAATCACGTGTCACTATTTTCGTACACGCTAATCTCCGAAACCGCCCAACCGATCAAAAAAAAAATGTGAATGTGTATGGTTGGTTCCAGCTTGAAACATACCTATAATAGTTTTGGGCCTGATAGGTGGCGCTGTTATCGATATCTAAAAGAAACATTAAAATTTGTTTTTCAGCTTTTATCATCGAAAAATACATTCAACCACAAAATTTAACTTCTCTACACCCCCCTAATATTTTTTAATGTGATTTTATGGATTTTTTATAGGAAAAAAGGTTAGTAATTAACTTTTAAATTCTGTAAGCTTATCTATGCGTATTGGCAAAAGACGGATTGACAAAAAATATTGTTCACTAAATCGCACTACATTAATTTAAAACAGCAATATTGTTTAGTCTTAAGAATCAATATTTATTTACCTCATTTATAACATTTAATTATTATCCAGTATCAATTAAGAATTTTTATTTTATTTATTATACTTAAATACTGAATGTGAACTTACACATATTTTAAGGCAATTTAGTACCTATATACCGGTAATGGTCGCATTTTTACTTATTTTCTATCGTACTTAACAATAATCTGCTGAAATGATCGATATCAAATGAAACGTCAAAACAATATCTATTTATAATAACGCACTGTTAAAAAAAAATACCTACATTGTACACATGGTTCCATGATAACTCAACACAGTTACTATTCAACACACTTTTAAAAAGTGATATAAAGTCATTAAAAACGATGAAAAAAAAATCTAACCTAACCTACCTAAACCAGTTAATCAAGTTTTTGTTTCATCACTTTCCATGACTTTATATAACTTTTTAAAGATGTGATGAATTATCATTTTGATGATTTATCCGGTCACCGGTACACATATCAATAATTACATTCATGTAGCTTAATTTTTTTAACTACCATAATTATTTTATTTTCATTACTGTGTTTTTTATTAATTTTATTTTATTTATTTCATTTTACTTTACTTTTCCTATTTTTCTTTAATTTCATTGAAATTCTTTTAATTTAATATGATTTTAATACAGTTCATTTTATTTATATATAATTTAAGACGTAAAATTGTAAAATGGCGGCTTTAGCATGGGTAACCACATTTCCAAATAATGAAAAAATAATAATGTATCAATAAAAAAATAATAATAATTTACATTTTCTTACCCGTTTCTTTATTTATTTATTTTCTGATTCCGTCAAGAAATTATGTTTTTGTGGGTTGTTCCATTTTTGGGGTATTTAGTCGTTTAGCGCTTCCATCTCGAGTTGCCTTGGAGTGTCAATCATTGGGGCTTTTGTATAGTAACTGATGATGAGATGAGAAACTTTAGCTTAAGTCACACATCTGACACTCTTGACCGTGAAAATCATTGTGAATAGTGAACCATGTTACCTGGAGAATACCATAAATATTTACAAACCAAACAACGTCCACGTTCATCAATTAATTTCTTTTTTTGGATCACAAAACAAAATAAAACGACGCTAAAGTCCTTACATTCTCAGAAACCTTAATATAGAAAAAATCAGGACACATGAGAAAATACTCCGAAAAATAAATTGACGTAGGCCCCACCTAGTATTTATATATCAATGACTATAGACGAGATGATTCGACGTAATAAACATGATAAATTCTAACCTTCTCTCTCCCGCAGTAGCTTTCTTCTTCCCTTCCGGTTCCCACCCGCCTCACCTCCACTCCCCACCCACTCACCCCCTCCCAAACGCCCGACCCCCAAGTTTTGGGGTCCTCCTCGGAAAACACAAGCTCTCAACGTTTCGGCGTCATTACGACGAATGTATCTTCGACGAACAAGTAAATCGACTATTTTTACACGAATTCAGTGCTATTAATATGCTAACTCTTAAAACATTTTCGATTCTTGGTAATTTACGTTGGTACTCTTTTCGGCTAAAAGATTCTTAAACCATGTTCCTACCTTGCCTAACCTACACTTACTTACACCTTGCTTATTCAAACATACATGAACCTTACTTAAAACTTACTAATACCTTACGTACATTCTGCCATCCTCGAGGTTAAAACCTTACTTGCACATTTCTAAAATTAACTTATAAAAAACTCTCTTAATCCATACATAAATATTACTAAAACCTTACTTATATATAAAATAAACCTTTAAACTATCCTAAAACCTTACTTAAAAATTACTCAAACCTTACTGAAACTTTGTTTGATCCTTACATAAACCTTACTTAAACTTTTATTAAGACTTACTTACACCTTACTTAAACCTTACTGAAACCTTACTTAAACCTAACTAAAACTTGACCTGACTTTGCATAATTCTTGATTCAACCTTACTGATTACTTTAACAATTCGTGAGTTTATATTGATTTAAAAAAAAATTTAAAAGTCTTCCACTCTCCACACGAGTTCTTCCTATTTATTATTCTTTGTTATCACTACTCACACCTACAAAATTAACAAGACATTTTAAGGGCATGCGTAATAGGCATATTAACTATGTATAATTTAATTTAAAATCATGTAGTAAAATGTACCAGAAATGTACAAATAAATAAACATAAGATTAACCTTATGAACATATGTTTTATTGTTTTATCTTTCCATAAGGAAATTACAATATTTTCACAGAAGTCTACAACGTGCATAACATGCTTTCTTTCCAAAAATCAAAATGTGAAGATTACATAATTAATATCATTAATACAAAATGATCCATAAATTTTTGAAGAGTGTAGATTTCTACAGTAGGAAAATCGCATTTTACACCAAGTGCCTCAAAATAAAGCCGAAACTTTTATACAATACAAAATTAGTTCAAGTAAATGAAAATTCGTCTCAATACTTAAACTTCTCAATAAAGTAAGATTGCTAACAAATTAGAACCATTTGGTGAAAAATCACACAAACTTGATAAAATATTCTATTCAACAACATATCCTTTTTATAAAGTGCACCTGGATAAAGGCCATTACTCTAACACTTTTAGTATTTCCTGAAAGGATGGTAAAATGAACTACATCTAAAAAAGGGTAAAGTGTTACTTTTGGGTGTTGGTTTTAACAGCATTGAGTTTGTTAAACTTTTTTACATAGCGTGAGCTGTTTTACTAATATTTTCCGGGTTCCTTTAGTCTCATAGTAATGACAGTTGGCCTTGAATGGAAAAGGGGGGAAAAGCTTCAACACTTTGGCTTGGTGAAAGATTCACAAAAGGCCATTTTTTTTAATGATTGTTAATTTATTTATTCTTTCTTATGATTTATAATTAAGGTCCTTTAATGTACTTCTTAGTATGGAATACACACAAGACTTGTGGGAGTATACAATAAATGCTTTAGTTCGTCAAAGATTACGAGTACTTCATTATCATAAGTTAATTACAATCACGCGGAGTGTGGCAGGGGGGACTGGGGGGGAGCTGGGGGGCAGCTTCCTCTCCCCTAGACAAATTGGTGAGAAAAAAAGAATGTTTGTTAATGGCGCCAAAACAACAAATCTGTTATTTTTAAATAAGTGTAAGAAGTTTGGTGCCAGATACAGATGTAACGCGTCGACTCGGTCAGGACCAAACTTCAGCTCAGGCCAGAGAAGTCCCGGCCTAGAGCCACAACCTCGGCGTGGGGGGCCCCGGCTAGGATCCGACTTTATATATTTTTATTTAGAGTATCTACTAAGTATTTACCTAGTGCGTCATTAATAACTCGTATTTATAATTATATTATGTGGGAGATTTTCAGACTCCCCTCTACCTAAGCCAATCAACCGTTTAGTTATTAATGGACCGATGTAGAACATTTTGCAAGTTTTAATATTCTCAAAATGGTGCTATACAAGTTATCCAATTATTATTATTACTATACATCTTTTGACTCTTTTCCGTATTGCTCCTCGGAATCATGAGGTTCTTTCTGGTGTGACTTGTAATATATTTAGTGTCAACTTTATTATGATTTTTTTAGGAATTTGTGTTGTTCTGTTTTGTTGTATTTTTTTAAACTGAATCTTAGTTATTTAGTATTTGATATATTTAGTGTTATTAGATTTTTATAAAGCCACCATTTTATAACCATAAGCATTTTATAAGCCACCACCTTATAAGTTTCAGTCCAATCCTCTTCTTCAAACAAAGCTACCGTATCGTCTGCGAAAATTATAAATAGAAGAGGTCCCAGTGTGCTTCCTTGTGGTGTACCATAGTTAGTGTCTAGTGAGTTACTCATCGTTTTGCCATTTTTGAGTTGCTGACTTCAACCTGTTAAATAACTATTTAACTATTCGTAGGGCAAACCCGTAATCCCTACATTTTGTAATCTTTTTAAGAGTAATTTGCTAGAAATTGTATCAAAAGCTTTGGTTAAGTCTAAAAATAGGTCGATATTTTTTTCCACGATCATGATTTCCATAAATGTGTTATATAAGTTGCGCTATAGCATCGTTCGTTCCCCTCCCCGGTCGAAGGCCATATTGATTTTTGCTTAAATATTACAAATTATATTTAAAAATAACAGAAATCTCAGACAAACGTCAATACTTTCTACTCCTAAATGTAAAAAAACAATAGGACAATAACCATGAATATGTTGGAGTTAAATGTTTTAATTCATTACCAGAAAAAATTAGAAACATGAATGTAAATATAAACGAATTCAACAGCCACCTTAAAAAGTATTCCGAACACTTGAACAGAATCATATTAAATTTAAACCAAAGTAACAACATCCCCCATACACACAAGCCTTGCTTATTTATGGGGTACATCAAATACTTATATTACATCATATTATATTATGTAATTAAAAACTATATTATATTATGTAATGTGATTCGTGTATCTTTTTTATTAATAAATATTTTTAAAAAAATTTCAATATTGGAAACACTAAATGAATTAAATGAAAATATTAAATATATAATTTAAAAAAAATATTCCACTCCCTTCACCCACACCAAATACCTACTCCAATTGGGAATACGGTAGAGAAAAATTCACCTGCGCCGCTTTTCCGTGGGTTGGTGAATATAAACATTTACGTTCCACTCTCTTCACCTAAACCACATACCTATACTACCCCAAGGGGATATCATGAAAAAATTTCACCTGAGGCGTTTGTCCGTGTCTTTGTGAGAGTTTTAAATAATGTTTCCTTCGCTCACGTCACTCCAGTTGGGCGTGGCATAGTTCTACAGTACTCCGAAATCATTTCTGAACTGGGATTAATGTGCGGAACTCGCAATTCTTTAGGAAGTATTTTTTTTATATTTAGGTAATCTACACATATAAAATACATTTAATTTTAATTTGACGTTTCCTAACGTAAAAAAAATCGGCTACTTAAAACATCCCTTTTCATAATCCCCAGCAACGCTGGGTACGCGTCGGCTTGTACGTAAATATTTCTAGTTTATTCTGACTACTTCTTTGTACCGTCCTTTTAAGCACTATAAAAATTAAGCTGCCTCACCTAGCTTAGCGAGGCGACGCCCCTACAATGAATCTCTTGTAGAACATGCGTCCGTTATATCGAAGGCTTTGAATTATTCTAACGAGGGAAGCAACTGGAAATGAGCTAGCATCGGCTTTACTCGTAACCATTCGGGTACAACCGACATGCTGTACCTTAAAACTACATTAACTGGATATATAAGATCTACACACTCTACCAACATCTGGTGGGAAGTATGGAAACTATTCGAAACTACAACCAAATAACATCCGTACAGTTTATTGGCTGTGAGGCAGGCCCGGAATGCGTAAAAAATAAAATAATTTTTTTTTTTTTTTTGAAATTTTTTTTGATAAGTACATATATATACAGGTACATACATAATAACAAAAAATAAAAGAGAGTAACAAAAAAAATCCCACAAAGGCGAGGCCTGTGCGTGGGCATTATTATTTGTATGTGGATATTTAAAACAGAGGTTTAAATAAAAATAAAATATTGTACATGGTGATTGATTTTACCGTAATTTCAGTTACTTTTTACTAAAATTCCAAAAATATTTAAGTGCTCAATGAATATTAATTGGTACAACAAGTATTAATTGATACAACAAACACATAGCAGACTTTATTATATATCTACTCTTAAAGCTAATTAGTTGTAAGTATAATTAATGGCTTTGTTAATAACTTATAAGAAAAAAATATCTATTTTGGCTGTTTTGAGCCAAGTTTTGATATATTTTTTATATGAATGAAGATTTTGACGAGTGGTCTCTTTAAGGGTTGAACATACTGGATTATAGATTTTTGGAGCAATAAAACTAATGTGTCGCTGGGCCTGTCTAGTTTTACAGTGGGGTACAACATACTCACAGGCGCCACATCTTCGACTGGAACGATTAGAATTTTTAATAAAATTGTTTGGGTGCTTGTAGATAAATTTAAGACATTGAAAACTATAGGTTTGTCTAAGGTCCAAAATATCGGTTTCCCTAAGCAATTGTTTGGAGGGATAAGATTTACTTTTCTGGTACATAATCTTAATTATTGATTTTTGGGCAATTTCTAATGGTTTGAGATGGTTATTGCAACTTCCTCCCCAACCAATTATTCCATAGGAAATAGATGAATGAACTAGAGCATCATAAACTAATTTTATGGTTTTTATATTAACTATATTACACATTCTTTTAAAAATATAATTTTAATATCTCAGTTTGTTAACAGTTTTTTCTATATGGCTGGTCCATTTTAGTTGAGAATCTATGGTTACACCTAAGTACTTAATATTTTTTCCTGATTTCATCTCTTTACAGTTTGAGCATGCGGTAGGGTTACAATTTACATTATGAAATCTTAAATTAAGATTAGTTTTGGGAGCTGACTTCAGTGTGTTATAGAAAGGAATACAGAGAGTTTTTTTCATAATTTAAAGTAAGAAGGTTTCTATCTAGCCACTCTTTGACAATAGTAATACATTTGTTAGCCTTATTAGATGTGTCTTTCCATGTATTTCCTTGGACTGTTATTGCAGTATCGTCAGCAAATGAGAAAATATTACCAGGTATAACAATGTTACATAAATCATTTATATAGATTAAAAAGAGTAGCGGCCCTAATACAGTCCCTTGTGGAACACCGTGTTTTACTGTATCAAAATTGCTCAAACACATTCCAATTTTTGTACATTGTTGTCGATTCGAAATGTAATTTTGTAAAAGCATGAGACATTTATTTTTAATTCCAATGTTGGATATTTTATTTAAGAGAGTACTATGGTTGACTGTGTCAAAGGCTTTCTTCAAATCTAAAAAAATTGTTAGGGTTTTAATATTTGAGTCTAGGTTAGAATAAATTCTATTGGTTAAATTAAATATAGCATCGTCAGTGCCGAGTTTGGTTCTAAAGCCATATTGGTTAGCTGATAGGAGTGCATGAGATTCCAGAAAATCGATGATTCGTTTTTTTATACATTTTTCTAATATCTTGGACAATTGAGAAGTTAAGGTGATTGGTCTGTAGTTGTCTGTTTTACATCGAGGTCCTGATTTGTGTATTGGAATGATATTCGCAAGTTTAAATAAATCCGGGAAAATACTCTTACTGATACATGCGTTAAATATATGATGTAGTGGTTTGATTATATGTTGTTTTATGGATTTAATTGTAGCATTACTTAAGTTATCAGGACCATTTGCAGACCTAACGCTTATGTTATCAATATGGTTTGAGATTTCAACTTCTGTAATTTCCATGAATTCAGATAGTTCAGAGGTAGAATTTTTAGTCTCTAAATAGTCTGAGAATACATTCTGAGAGTGTAAGCTAAGAGAAGGGTTATTGTCTATTAGGGTAGATGCAATGTTTGTGAAAAAGTGATTGAAATTGTTTGCAATATCTTCAGGATTCTCTAAGATTATATTATGTTCGGTTACAATTTTTTGGGGAATTTTGTGATCCTTTTGTTTCCTGTTTGAGATCTCATTTATGATGTTCCATGTTTTTCGTGAGTCGTTTTGTGCTTTTTGGAGTTGTTCAGAATAGTACTGTTGTTTGCATTTTTTTATAAGAGTATTAAGGTAATTTCTATATATAATATAATGGTTCCTTTTGCTGTAATTTTGTGTTTCATTGTTGGTTATGCAATGGTTTTCGTAAGTTTTGTAAGATTTGAACAGTTTATTTCTATGATGTATTGATATTATTAGACCACGTGTGATCCATGGTTTTATGTGTCTATGTTTACTTTTAGGTGGTTTTCTTTGTTCATAACATTTTTCAATGTGGTTTTGAATAATTTCATAAAAGTTATTTAGAGACAGATTAGGGTCGTTATTAGAAATCACCGAATCCCATGTTTCGGTTGTTAGTGATATGTCTAGTGATAGGTAATTAATTTTTGTTTTTATTTCCTGCTGGTTATTGGGATCGATGTTTCTGGGAGAATTTATAACGCAATGACCGTAGAAGGTGGGATAGTGGTCTGTAATGTCAATTTTTAAGGTAGCAGATCTATTTGGGTATTTTTTTTTTTGCTTTCAGAAATATGTGATCAAGACATGAATCATTAGGATGATTGGGCCTAGTAGTACTGTTCAGGTAAGATAGGTAACCTTTGGTGTACAGTAAGTTTAAGTATTCGTTTGCAGATGGATTTAGTATTGCGTTTTGTATATTTATATTAATTTCTCCCATTAAAAATGAAAAATCAAATTGATTTGAGCTATGTTCGTCAATAAAAGTTTTAATTTCGTGTATGAACAAATTTGTGGATAATGAGGGAGAGCGGTATGCTGACAAAATAGAATACTTTTTTCCTTGAGAGGTAAAGGTTGCATGGACAGCATTTGAATATTTGAAATTTGGGCTGACAATGTTAATATTAGATATAGAGTGTACATTATAAAATATGGTAATGCCATCATGAGAGGTGTGTCTAGCTGGAATTGAAAAAGAAATATAGTTTGGTAGGCTGAAAGGGATACATTCGCGCATTTGCGTTTCGGTAAGAGATATAAAATCAATTTGGAAAGATAACGAGTTTAAAAGGATACAGAACTCATCAAAATGTTTCCTAATACTTCTGATGTTCATATTTAGTACATTGAAAGATGTGTCTTCGAAGATTGAGTTTAGGTCTTGATAATTTTCGCATTGATGGTTTTCCGGGATGCTATATACTTCTAAGGAGGCCATTTTTATTGAGTCCGGGAGGTATCCAAAGAAGTTGTAGAAGTGAGGCACGGTTACTGGAGTGGAATGTCGCTCGCATCTTTGACATATATTATTGGTGAATCCTTATTTTTACGGAGAAGGACGTTCCCGTTTTTCGTCCACGCATATTGGTATGCCATTGATTTTGTTGCTCTCGCTAGCCAGAGTAATTGCTTGTTTTGTGGCGTCAGCTTTTCATTTATGTAGATAGGGTTTATCGAGGTGGAGTGATTTATATCTTTGGCGGAGAAATATCCCGCTTTCTTTTTTTGGGAAAGGATCCTGTCTTTCAATTCTTTTGTAGCCATCTTTATTGTTATACATTTCTTTAGTGAGTTGGTGTAAATGTTTATTATGGAATTATTATTTAGTAAATCTTCACACCCTATTTTTTTAAAGATGCATTCTATAGGTGTTTTAGGATTTTCTTCTTTTTTAGTTTCGATTCCGTTGATTTCGAGTGATGTTTCAAGGCAATTTTGTAGAGATTGATTTACAACAGATTTTAAATTTTTGTTTTCTTTTTCCACTTCCTTAATTTTTTTGTGGAGTTTATTTCTCTCTACTTCATAGTCATCGATTTTTAGTGAAAGAAAGTCAATGGTCTTGGTGAGTTCGCACAGCTGGTTCTTGAGGTTTTTTACATCTTTTAATTCAGCAGAGAATTTTTTTTCTATAATTTCCGACATATCTTTTTTTAAGCTATCGATGTTTTTTTGGTTTTCAATGTTTTGATATGCTATTTGAGACATTATGTCTTTTTTCATTACGTCCATTTTTTTTTCTAGGAACTGTATAATTTTATCTTCGCTATCCAGAATGGTTGTCTTGCCTCTGGTGCTGCTCATTGTGGATTTTTAAAAATAAGTTTATTGTTTAATTAGATGCTCTATTTTTTTTTTTAATAGGGTTTCAAAAATATCACACGTTACAATGCAGATTAAAATTAAATTTAAAAGAACAAAAAAAATGCGGTTGAAAAAAAAAGCAGCAAAGTTTTTTTTTTTGGAAACTGTGGGGTTTGAACTGACTTCCCGTATTCCACGGAGAGTATTGGTGAAACGTTTATACCACCAGGCTACTGACCGCCTGTGACGTATTGATAAATAATTATAATATTAATTGTGAGGGCACAGGTCCGTTTGTATTTGTTGTAATAAAAGGTTTTGATTGAGTTTGCAAGCCGGTCACTGTCACTTCAAATTGTCACTTTAATCACTTAAAATTGTAATGACTAGGCCGTTTAGACTAAACTAAATTGGATGAATCACTTCACTGGTTTTACAGGTAAACACCAACCGTCGGTTGCTTGATTTTGGTGAGATTTTAACTATGAATTTGAGCGATTTTTGTGGAGCGATTATTTGACGTGCGCACTGTTTTAAATGTTGTTGATAGATGATGAAATTAATTAAGCATATTCGCGTCTTGTTCTTCGGTGAAAGATAAACGCGGTGACTCCATGGTGAAAAGACTTTGAAATGTATTAGTTACCAGATCTGAACAGAAAAGTACTTTTCACGACTTCACCGTATTTTCATGTGAATACCACATAAGAGTCCCAACTAGTTTCAATCGTCTGGAGTCATTGAGACTACAGCATCTCCAATTGGGATATGTTGTGAAGCTGAAGGTAGTGGAGGGGGGTGATATGTGGAAGAGGAATGTTATTTTTTTTTATTTTTTTTTTATTATCAATATAAAGTTTCTTTTACAGGTTTTTTTTTCGATGTCTGTCTCACTAGGATAAACCTGTGTCGAGACAGACGTATTTGATACATTAAAAATGTTTACATATTTTTTGATACATTAAATACATCATTTTTGATACAATCACTACATTAAATGACATTGTGAAAAAGATAGAAAATAAAATAATAAATAATAATAATAAATGATACATTTGTTAATCAGCATCTAGTTGGAGTACATACTTATGTAGGGATTTTTATAAAAAAATTTATCATGGATCTGTCTTGGCTGATGATCCAAGATTTGATGTCTGTTTTATATTTCAGAAAAAAATCGTTCAGTCTAATGGCTAGTGGGAGAGCATTATATAGCCTTGTTGCAAAATATCTAAAGTTTCTCTGGCCAAAAGTTGTTTTAGCGAAAGGGATTTGTAAGAAATTATGTCCTTTTGTTCTAGTATCACGAGCAGTTTGGATATTGTCAAAAGTAGTTTTGTGTTTGAAGAGGTATGTTAGTATGTTTTTGGCATAAAGTTGCCTAATGTCCATAACACAGATTTTCCTAAAGATTTCATCCGAACTGCTTGTGATTGGTAGTTTGAGGATAATCTTTATTATAAGTTTCTGAGCTTTAGATATTGGATCAATGGCGGCAGCGTTTGCTCCTCCCCATGCTATGATACCATACTCTATTAAAGATTGACAAAGTGCATAGTAGATTGTTTTGAGCTGGCTTAGGTTGAGAAAGTTGCGAGTTTGTCTAAAAAAATAAATGAATTTTCTAAGTTTGTTTGCTGTAGAGGTTATATGTTCTTTCCACTTTAAATTGCTATCAAAAATAATACCTAAGTATTTAATTTTAGTTACCTGTTCTAAATAAGGGCAATCACATATTATCGGATTTGTCAGGTTGCAAGCACAAATTTTAATTTGATTTTCTGGGTTTCTTAAGGAAGGATTAATACTAAATTCAATGTATTTAGTTTTGGTCACATTCATTGTTAGTGTATTATTGTTTAACCATCTTTTAACCACAGTTATGCCCCTGTTAGCTTTTATGTATACATCATTCCAATTGCTTGATTTGAAGAGGAGAATCGTATCATCAGCGAAACTTACAATTTTGGCATCTATTTGAAGATTACATAATTCATTTATGTATATTAAGAACGGGGTAGGACCTAAAACACTTCCTTGAGGCACGCCGTAGCTAATTGGTAATTGATTGCTATTGCAGTTGTTGATTTTCACACTTTGCTTTCGGTTTGACAGGTAATCGCTAATAATAGTAAGTTCATCACCATTTATACCAATATTAGATAGTTTTTGTAAAAGTTTAGAGTGAGAGATAGTATCGAATGCTTTGCACAGGTCTAAGAATATTGATATGCATTTTGATCCCTTGTCTAAGTTTTCATTTAGAAAATCTGTAACTGTTGCCAGGGCTTCGGAGGTGCCTTTATTTTTCCTGAATCCAAACTGGTTGAGTGATAGTATGTTATTTTGTTCAAGGTATTCAATTAGTTGATTATTAATAGTTTTTTCAAAGACTTTAGATAGTGAATTTAGTAATGTAATTGGACGATAGTTCAATTTATGTTAGTTGTGGGGTAGTACCTGGCTATTCATATCTAGTTATGAAACACAGCTAAAGGCTTCGCATTAATTGGAACGCCCTATTTTATGCCGGTTTTATTACAGTCAGTCATAGACATTCAAATTGATTAGACCAGCCGATCAGGCAAAGGGGAACAAACCAAGATCGCGGAGCACGGGAGACGGCGTGACTGTCTCCTTTTCCGTGACTTTTAACAGTATACAGGCAGGTCGCATCGTAATAAATACTATTTAGTCAAAATAAAATCCGCTTACGAATAAGTAGTCATTACATTACAGAGTCGTGGATGTCGTGCAAATTGCTGGCTGCCTAAAAATCTTAACCTCGAATCTTTAATCTGGTAAACAAAAGGTCGGGCTGGTTTTCAAAATCAAATATTTTGTTACACTATATAGTTAGAAACTTTTGCAAGTGTGTTATAATTTACCCACCTCGCTCAATTTTAGCTTCACTACGCCAGGCGGTTCGGTTAAAAATGATCACTCAGTCTCTGATCCTGCGCAGAAAACTTTCACAATTGACTGCGCTGCAAACCGTTGCCTTACTTTAGCGAACTTTTCTGATATTTCAATGGGCGCTCTTCGGCGGTCAACTTACGACTGATGTTGTATTTCTTTCAAAGCATTCTCGTAGCCTCTTGGTGCCAAAAATATGTTGTATTTTGTACACCTATTTGGTGTTGCCTACCATTTAAGGATTTTTTTTCTTTATCTTATCTCCGCCTTTCCATTGCTCGCAAAATTCATCAACCTTTATACCTAATCAGTTTTTTTTTTATTTACACACCACTTGAAAAACCGTCCCCAGCAAGACGAATAAGTGTACAGTAAGATTGTTTGACGGGAATGAAAGCGTAAAATATTAAGTGATCTTACAACTCCCCTTCGCCTCTATTCCCTCTCACTGTACTCGCTTCGTCCCTCTCCGCGCATTCACCCACCATAAATCTTTCTCCCTCTGGCGGAGAGGAGATTTTTCTTCCTTTTCTGCGGGATTAGAAGAGATTTTAATAAAAGTTAGACGTTTTGGGAAAATTGCGTAGCAGACAAGAGAAATAAACTGCGTCAATTCCTTGTTATATTTGTTCAGGTTTTAAAGAAAATAAATGTGAATTTACTTATTGTAATATTTCAACAACTGATTACGTATTAGTGAAACTTTATATGATTAACACTTTTTTTGTTATTTCATATTTTTTGAAAATCAGAACCATTTGTTATTAAACCGTAAGTTTTGCTTAGTTAAATCCTCTAAAGAGATAAACCGTTATAAGTGTTTTATTTTAAAATTTCAAAATAAGAAGCTTCAGGGAAAAAATATATCATGGCTTGTATTATATATTGTCTTCAAGTATTTATTTATGTTTGAAACAATAAAAATGTTGTTTTCTTTTGAGACCCGATAAATTAAAACATTGAAAATTATTTTAACTAACTAAAACAGTAAAAAAAAAAGTGTTTTTGTTAGAAGGTCATCAATGTTTTAAAAAAATAATAATGGACTGTAGTTCCTCTTTCGTGGACAGTCAATCAATTTTATCGTTTTGTCTGGGGCCTAGGAGTCAAAGTACACCTAATAAATCATACAATACAATAAATAATCATACAGTACAATAAATAATACACGAATCGAAAGAACACGGGTTCAAGTCCCGTTGGCGTCATGTATCTTTTATCAGGAGATTTTTCAATGTGGATGAGTGTTTCAGGCTAATAATTATTGCTTGTAAAATAATTGTTACACCTAATAACGCACTTATCTATAACGTCTAATATTGAACAATAATTCATCAATTGTATAGCAAAACTTGACTAAAATCATGTTGAAGGGAATTTCGACGCTGAAAATGACTTATTTTTGTTTACATTATATAAAAAAATACCAGTTCAATACAAATAGGTATAATATGTATGACTAATCGGAACAAACAAATAAACAGATATTTATTATGTGAAGAATATTGTTAAAAGTAGCTTAGTAACTACCTATAACAAACAACATAACATAATAACAACACACATTTCCCAAGCGATTGGCTCCGTTCCAACCAAAACCATTCTGCAATAATTTTCACCAATATAATAGGTATATTATATCTCGCATGTTATTTACTTGAAATTGTGGAAAGAGTTCCCTGTGATATTAATGTAGTTTATTTGGTTAAACTCTTACGCTAATAATTATTGGATTATTTATGGACTTGATTGATTCCGAAACAATTATTATATATTATATTTTTTAAATAAATCTCTTCAGCGTAGAATTAAGAAAGTGTAAGGAAAAAATAATGTTGCACAGAAAATTAACAGAAAGCTTAAAATCTAGGAAGATCGGTTGGAAATCGGTACGTATACTTAAATACAACATTAACGACTATTTTGTCAACTGCCCGGCTAGCTCAGTCGGTAGAGCATGAGACTCTTAATCTCAGGGTCGTGGGTTCGAGCCCCACGTTGGGCGAATTAATTTTGCAGTTTTTTTTTATTTTCTTTTATTATTATAATAATTTGTTGTACTTTTTAGTGAATTTATCAACAAAAACCTTTTTAACAATTTTTTCGAAGAAATTGAGAGACATTTTTAAGCACTCGTTTTTTTAGATCTGATTTCCTTTACGCATTATTATTAGGCATTTAATCAAGCATTCATGAATTATTTGATTTTATCATGTCGTCAGAATTTTTAAACTTTTTGTACGGTTTGATTCCGTGGTGGGGATGATTAATGTATATTATAATGTTCATCAAATTGTCAGTTATGTGTCAGCGGTACTGTAGTGGTAGTTAAGAGGAGATTTTCAAATTATTATCAGAATATTCGTAATGTTTGTCTTTCTTTAAAAAATAAAAATAAAATAAAAAAGGTCTTTCAAATAAAATATGTGAATAATTGGAAAAGGTACCATCTGTGTATTGAGGCGAAAGCAACGAAGTATTCCAGGCGTTTTTCTAAGTGGGTCAATAAGAAACACCAGCCAAATGTTATATAGCTACTACCTGCATAATGACGTCATGTAACATACTTATAAACATGGTGTCCGGAAACTAGTGGCACAAGCGGAAAACGTGGATATTCTTTTAAATTAAAAAAAATATATCAGTTTTCTTCAAATAGTAAGTATAATACATTACATATTATTTATTTGTTGTTTATAAAATTAGTTCTTGAAATACCTATACTGAAGGCTATCTATGTACATAATAAACGCAAAAAAATCACCAAATAATAAATTTTATTAATTATGAAAATGATAAATAATATATGTAAGCGAAGTACAACTCGCGGCCAACGGTCCGGATGCGGCCCACTTGGTAACATTTTTTTTTTTTTATTTAAGTAAGTTATCCGATATCTCAACATTAGTAAGAAAAGTGAGTTCAGATATTTCTCAGTTGATTTGGTCCTGTGATCACAAAATCAAACAAATGCTCTTTTGCCAAATTTAAAAGGAAGACATTTTTTGTGTTTTTATAATAGAATGAAATAGATTTCCAGCATTACGTATTGTGGCGTCACAAGTGTACAATGTGTTGGTCTCACAAGTGTCCAATGTTTTGGTCTCACAAGTGTACAATGTTTTGGTCTCACAAGTGTATAATGTTTTGGTCTCACAAGTGTACAATGTTTTGGTCTCACAAGTGTATAATGTTTTGGTCTCACAAGTGTACAATGTTTTGGTCTCAAGAGTATAATGTTTTGGTCTCACAAGTGCATAATGTTTTGGTCTCACAAGTGTACAATGTTTTGGTCTCACAAGAGTATAATGTTTTGGTCTCACAAGTGCATAATGTTTTGGTCTCACAAGTGTACAATGTTTTGGTCTCACAAGAGTATAATGTTTTGGTCTCACAAGTGCATAATGTTTTGGTCTCACAAGTGTACAATGTTTTGGTCTAACAAGTGCATAATGTTTTGGTCTCACAAGTGTACAATGTTTTGGTCTCACAAGAGTATAATGTTTTGGTCTCACAAGTGTACAATGTTTTGATCTGAATAGAATTTTCCAATCACGTTTAAAAATAGCTTCCAATATTCTAGAAGAAAATAAAGATAATGTTGGTAGATCTTAGTCGAAGTACGTTACAGTTAAATATAATTAAGTTGATAAGGTCGAATTTGCTCAGTGGTCAGGCAGCAAAGACAGAGGTACTGGGTTCAATTCCCAGATGCTTTCGACCGAATCTTTTCTAATTTTTCTGTTTCACATATTGTTTTGAGAGTTGTAAATGTTATTTTTATGTTATAATATGAGTAATGCGCATTAAAAAATATAATATAATATAGTACCTACTCATGCGAATGATTAAATAAAGACCTAATATAATGTTGTGTAATTTAATCTCCGCGCTTTATTGCGACCTTGGTATTATTATCCATATTGTATTATGATCGTGAATAACGCATAAGTAGCTCGGATTCCCGAAAGAGTTACACCGTTTCAATTTACCAAGGCGAGTGGAAAATAGCATTATTAGGATTGAGCTCAAACACAGCATAACGGGGGAAATATTCGTTATACGGAAACAGCCGAACAAATGCGAACTTTCCCGAACCTCGCTCGTATTGATTAGGTGCGGTAAGCCGGCCTCCCGAAACCAACGCTCCTGTGCGGTAAACCTACAAGCTAAAATCGCCCCGAAATGCGAATGATTTTAATATCGTAAGGATCATTATCGGTTGTGCCTGATCTTTGAGTTATAACTTCATTCCGCTTTTAATGGCAACACATCCACTACCCGGCTCCTGTATTCAAGAAGAATTTTAATCGGGGATGTTTTACACAAAGTTAAAATATATTCAGACGCAGAATTGAGACAGAAAATGACGGTTTAATGGTTTGGGTTTACCATTTTCTCGGGTTTTCGTGAATACGGAAAACCCGCGAAAGCGTCTGAACTCATCTGGCAGGGGAATTTGTGATTCTAATCAGCGTATTTGTTTTTTTAAAGACTATTTTGGCGTGGCGTGATTTGTGAGGTTGGCGTTTGATTCCCTTCCCATTACCCGCCATTTTTGCGCGCAAATGTTTATCGGGCGGGAAAATGAGGAAAATTGTAGCAGTCACCATTCCGCAGATTAGGTGTTGCCATTATAATGAATAATATGTCCATTTACATGGAAATTTGCGAAACAGATAATATGTACTTAACTGTTATCATGATTCACTTGTAGATCTTTTATGGGAGTCACTTGATTGGTTAAAACACAATTTCTTTCTAATAGTTTTCAGACATTTTTTTTAAACAGAAAATAAAATACAAATGAATGTGACCAAGACTCGAACTCGGAACCTCTTATTCTCTGAACTTCTCTATCCATGTCGATCGCATCTAATGTAATGACATTAAATCTATAATTTATATATTTATACATTAAATCTAATTTTAATCTGTTAAAAGTAATGACTTTTAACAGATTCACGACTGTGATCACAATTCCAAATATAGAAGGTGTTTTGGAAAAAATATCGTAATTAATTTTATTATAAAAACATAATTTTCGCTCCATTTTACTAAATGGTTTTGGGATCCACTAGGGCCCTGGGTGTCTCCAGGCGTCCCCAACTATCAGGAACCCCGGTCCAATGCAGGCCAAGTCTCTCCTCGTACAGAATCTGCTTCTGTTTTCACTATATTTGTGTTGACCAACGAACGACTAACCCCTGGAATGGTCGATAAAATTCTGTAATATATTCGTTTTGCTGGAATCTTAAACTGTCCCATCTACTTTTCCATAAAGATTAGCAATACAAAAATTTTGGTAGAAATAAAAAAAAATGTATACACATATTTTTAAATCGTGAATTTCAGATTTGTTATAGATTTACAGGGTTTGGTTTAATGTTAACTCGGGCTGTAAGTAAGTCGTTGTATAAACTACTGGAAATATGATTTCACTTCACATTGAATGTCAAAAAAGAGGTTAATTCTAAATCAGGTATTTATGGAAATGGTTTAAAATAAAGTAACTTAAATTCATTATTAGTTCAAATCTTTTTGAAGTGAAACTTCTTTACGCGCGTCATGCAATTTCGAGGACCGGAGTAAAACCGACTCATGACCGAAACGAAAATGCGGGTACCCCCACCACCGATTAAAGTTCATTTGATCTAGTCAAAGTTTTGAAGTAACATATAAATGCTTCTTAGCTCATCCCGACAACTGGCGTTGGTGGTGTAATGGTCAGCATAGTTGCCTTCCAAGCAGTTGATCCGAGTTCGATTCTCGGCCATCGCACATTATTTTTTTGTTTTTAACGCCTTTTTCATTCAATATCTTATTTTTTAGTAGGTCAGAACATTTTTTAAAAGAAAATAATATTGCAAAATAATAAAAACACTTATCTCACTGTGATAAAACATTACTCCGCTAGAGCGCGCTTTGCGTTATTGTGTTGGATTAAAATTATTATCTAATCCGTATATTATGATAATTGTATTACATTTATTTAATTAATTTATTTATTTTGATAATATGTAATAATTTACAGAAAAAAAAATTAAAACTATCTCCCTCTGATAAAATATCCGTTCGCTAGAGCGCACTACGCGATCTTGTGTGGGATTCTATTTCTGTACATTGTACATTATTTTTAAAAATATATTATATTTTGGGTGTGATGTAGGTAACATTATAAAACATAACAAGCTCTCATATTTTCAGAACCTACATAATATAATCAATTTATGCGGCTTTGCTTACAGTTGGTGCTCAGCGTGGTTGGCTTTCAATCAGTTAAGCGAGGTTCGATTCTCGGCTGTGGCATTTTTGAAGTGAAACCTTGTTGAGGTGGGGGAGCCGCTCACGAACGTTCTCTCTCTTCTCTTCTTTCCTCTCTCTCAGACACCAGCGAACTGCGCCACGCCAAGCATCAGCTGAAACTAGAAGTTTCACTTCTGTCTTGCGTAGGCTTGACACACCCACTTTTTTTTTTCTAAATAAGTCGTTGTATAAACGGTTGGAAAGAAAATAACATTCCATATCAAAACAAAATAATGTGTGACTTAATTACATTGGTAGCAAATTAGTATCAAGAAAATTGCTAGAAAGACAAGCCATTTTAAATCATTGTCATGTAGAGGTAGAGGGTTTTCCAATAAGAGATGTTATTTTGAATAGCCCGCTATTTCGGTAGATGTTACTTTTGAAGCTGTCATTTTTTGACATTTGACAAGTAGAAACTACGCCATTAATAAAAATGGAACGATGTGAATAAAATGCAAATCATCTTAAGTGATGAGGCCCATTTCCACCACGGTGGCTTCGTCAACAAGCAAAATTGTCGCATCTGGGGCTCGGAAAACCCAAGATTTATTGTTGAAAAGCCTCTCTACCCTCAACGTGTGGCTGTTTGGTGCGGTTTATGGTCCGGCGGAGTCATTGGACCTTACTTTTTCGAAAATGAGGCTGGAGCAACAGTTACGGTGAATGGATCGCTATCGAGAGATGATTAATGATTTTTTTATGGCCGGAATTGGATGGTATTGATCTGGACAGCGTTTACTTTCAATAAGACGGCACTACGTGCCACACAAGCAACGAAACCATTGATCTTTTACGATTGAATATCAAAATAACACCTCTTATTGGAAAATCCTGTATATTTACAGAGTTTGGTTTGATTGTGTCAACTCTGGTTACAAGTAAGTGGTTGTATAAACTGTTGGAAATATAATAATGTATTATATAAACTAAACTAAAAAATAATTCGTTATGTAAACGGTTGGAAAGACCAAACCCAACAAAAAAAAATATTTTGTGTATATATAAATATTTAAAAATAGAAAGATTAATGCATTACTACTTTTGTATATACGTTCACATTCATTAGGGCTGGTGTGCACTGAATATAGAAAAAAACTTATAAATTACTTATTCCATCAAAACAATATTCAGAAATCATAATATTACTGATGCAAATATGCGAAATTTGTCATTCATTGCTTTATTCAGATGTAACAATTTGTAGCTAGGTCCCTAAAAATTTCTTCATCTATTTCTACTTTTTTTCAGTTCAATATATTATATGCTTTTCATTGTAATATTATTTTATTAATGTCAAATTTAATTTAAAAATGTAATAAAAAAATAAAAAGTATACTAATCTGCCATTAAAAATGTTATGTACATTGTTGGAAAAATTACTTCATTCTTTCAGGGCAAAGATAATGTCATTCTTGTGATTTTACAACAAGTAATCTTGTTAATTTTAATGAAGAAAATCGGTAAAAATACGAGCTATGTACGTATTCATGTACCTATTAGTTAAATTTATGTGGTTTTGTTTTTGTTAATTCTGGCCATAAATAAGTCGTTGTAACGTTGAATCGGAAATATAATTAGATTCCATATAACGGGCGGGGATATTCTATTTCCGTTCTAATAGATCATCAGTAAATGCTCCACACAATACCAGCGGCAGGTCGATCCGCCACTTTGCTTAGTGTGGCTGATGGCTCGACTCTGTTTGCGTGAACATCATCCGTGAAATACATTGCATCAACTGGGAGGGTGACCATCTGACAATGCTTTCACGAAAATGATAATCATTTGTAAATATTTAGTACTTCTTGGGGTAGGTACTTTCTTGGTAGGTTTTTTCAACGTTTTGAAGTGTTCTAAATTTTTTTTTAAATGTTACATCTAGAATGCCGTTATGGTTTTCAGACAGTTTGGTAAACCTTTGCTACAAGACTTTTTTTAATGAAGTAGTTCATGAAGCCACATTATTAATAATGTGATGTATGGTAAAAAGGTTGAGTGCTTAATCGATTGATGGCTGTAGACATAAAGCTTACGCCAGGACCCAACCAGATGTCGCTAGTATAGCAGGTACTTGCGAGAAATATTTTCGGACAGTGCGAGCGTCTGGAGGCTCAGAGATCTACCTACCCTCGGGTAAAGAACAGTGTAGTTTAGCCATACAGGTTATTGTAACGTAAATAAACGCAATTATACTAAGAACCTTTTACTGTTTTAAAGAGTTCCCAAAACCCGAAGTCTGCATAAGTAAAGGCAGACATAACAACTGATACAACAATTAATAATCTTCAGTGAAGATCAATCGGACGATGGCGAAATATCAGAATAGTGCATAATATGATTGCCCGAATATTTTACAAACGTAACAATAATGTTAAACATTGTTCAATCCATTTTTTACTAGTCAGTAAGCGTGTCAGACATGGTGTTATTACCGAACTTGCTCGATGAAACGACTCCAATTCCGACACAATAGCGCCTGTAGAATTATATTTGCACGCAGAAGATACTGCAACGCATCGGCAATGTTTACAGAGCTAGGACTGAAAGGATTCTCCGACCTGATGATACATAGGGTCTCTGGAGCCAGGATGCGGCTGATGGCCTCCGACAATATGGTGGTGACCGGAGCCTACCAGCCCCAAGCGCCACTCCTGAGTGAGCGCTGGGCCCGAACTCACTCAATACCACGTCCGACATAATAATACTCACAGTTATTCATTTACTTTTATTTCTACTTGACTTTTACTTGATTTACTTTTATTTATTCAAAATTAATTATATTTTTTCTATCAATATGAATAACTATATGTTAGGAATGAGGGGATTACGAAGGGCGCCAGAGTTAGGGATGGAGCTCCCCACGCTATAGCTCCATGTGGCGGCATTGTTAGGAAGGCAGCTCAGCGTAGAGTTATGAGAATCCAATTATTCAGGAAGGGTCGGCAAAAGCCTTTACACGGGGAACTTATCAAAAATCCAGACTACACTTCTCTCGTCAAATGAAACTCCTATTGGGCTGATAAATGGTTGTATTCACAGGCAACAGGTACATTGTATGACACAAATGAGGACACAGTTAACATCCTAAATTATTTCCTGGCTTTTAGAATAGAACAATCTCTCTCGTATTTTGTTCTGGCTGGCAAGCTTGTTTAACAGACATTACAAGAAGGCACATAATGGGGAAATGGTTAAGTAACATGCTTACATGAGCCTTTCCGGGTGATGCAAGAGTTGAGAGACCCTGGTGGCGTTACTCACAGATAGGGTGGAGTAATATCCATGGTGGTGCTCTTCCATACGCACCATCGAGCGCGTATCGGTCTTCAATGATGTAGCCGGTACTTCTCGTTCGAGACTGGATTAATAGCAAAACAACCTCACATGATGTCCAGACCAAAGCTAGCGTCCGTGAGCGTCTTCGTAGCAAACTGCCCACACATGGTTTTGGGACCAAGGCTAGATTCCGAGTGATGGCCGCCAGCGGTGGCCGAGGCCGTTGAAGTTTAGCGCGCCTTGCGCCGTGCGATGTGCGCAGCCGCTAGTGTTGCCAACATTCTCCGTCTAATTTTAAGTTCGCGGGGCTTTTGAATGCGTTAGGGAGATCTAATTCGTGACATATATTAGACGTGTGGGATTGCACTGACCTCCCACATCCTGGATTAAAAGTATTATTACGGTGATTATTTGCTATTAAGTGCAAAAATTATATTTTAATGCTCTTTTATAATGATACAATGCATATGGAAGGATTAAATGCTCATCGCACCGTGACAATCCGACGGGTGGAGAAACATCTGCATTAGTGAAAATCAAATGCGTATGGGGAACCGCTCTCGTCACTAAAGCTCGGTGGCAAACTTGATCAAATGGCTGAATGATGATTAAATGGCTAAAAAATCAGCGCACGTCTGTTGAAAATGATAGTATAATTATTAATTATTTTGACCAGTTATTTCTTAAAAGTATCGGGTTCTCAAGTAAACGCTGAGGGTTCAGTCTAAAATATGTTCTAAAATATCAGATGATCTAAGCCAGAAATTCTTTCTTTCTTCTTAAAAACAAACTAGAGCTAAAAAAATAAATAATCTATGCATTCGTTATACTACACAATGAGATTAGTTCCTATCCCCAGATAAAAAAAACCTTTTGCTTTGTTTCACATAATTTTTTTATTAAATAAATAAAAATATTATAATAGTGTGTGGTCACATTTTCCCTGACGATGGATACCGTAAAGCTGTCCGAAACGTTGGCTTAATAGGGAGGTAGCGTAACACGGCATAATACCCCAAAAATAAATCACTTTAATATTTTTAGCCGTCAAAATCTCATATCATATACAAAAAAACAATATGTACAACAAAAAATATGGTTGAACGTATAATGTGACAAATTAAGTTTTTTAGAAAATTATTGGAAAAATACTCTTATTTGTTTCTGAAATAAACAAAATAAAACAAAACACGCTTTTTTGCGATGTTTTTTTTTGCATTAATCAAAAAAGGCGAATGGTTTTAAGCGGGAATTTCAACCTTATCGCCATTTATATAAGGAGAATTATTGTTAGTAGCCCGACTCCGAATGTTACACAACGTGGTGCATCGCCAATATTATATCCTGTCTTATTTTTATAATATTTTATCCAGTTTTTGTTACTTGTCATGGGAGATTTTTTATTTTACATAAATTTAATTGTTTTATTTTTACCTGTTGTATTATTAGAGGTAAAGTCACAAGGATGAAATCCATAATTTGTTTTATTTTTACTACATACTACACACAACATTTACAAAATGATGGTCACCCCAGCAATCTATAAACTGACCTACGACGCTGTAATAATTACTGAAATTTAGTATTGAGTCGAGCCAATCGATATAATGCTCTCGTTTTAGGATAAACCTTTGTGCCAATCTCTCCTCACCTCTTCTGCTCCTGATATTCCATCTCCTCTCAGTCACTCCTAGTCTATACCAAAATACTTCTGGAATACCTTGAAATTATTATTGGATATTCGGGGAAATTGATTTTCTTGGAATTGGCCGATGACGCCGAGGAATATTAATGTGAAGCGCATTGCTATTGAACTGCCAATAATTATATAAAGAACGGGTGTCTCAAAAAAAATTCATGTCCCTTGTGTTGAAAATACTTTATTTGGCAGTCGGAAATTTTTCATATTCCTATGTATATCTTTGTGTACCTACATAAAGCATTTTTTGTATTTTTCTTTGTTTGTGAACACCGCACAAAAGTCCCAACTGCTCCTAACCGTCTGGAGCCAGTGATACTATGGCATCACCAATTGGGGTATGTTGTGAGGCTAAAGAGGTGAGGAGGAGGAAGGTGAGGGAGTAACTGGCAATACAGATCTGGCCACCAAACACGGCTAAAGCCATTTCAAGAAACGTTTCAATTACGAATTGTGTCCTTACACAAAGGCGATACTGAAAGCATCCCCCACTCTGGAACGTGCCGCAAGTATTCTATATATTAGTTTTAATGAATTAATTGTGAAATAATACAAAACCTAAAAAAAATTACTTGCGCACGCGGGATTAGAATCAGTGACCTTCGGATTGCTAGTTTGGAGCCTTACCTTTTGACTACGGCGGCTGTTAAAGTTTAGTTTTCATTACCAAAAAAAATTACGGCTACCCATAAATATTTTTGTTTAATCTACATTAAAAACGTGTACATCTATATTTAAAAATGTGTTAGTCTATGTCGTATTAAGTGCTACGAAGGTAATTCGGATGGGATAATGTCACAACTTTGCCAGAGAACTTTGACGTCAGAGCCAAGCCGTAGATCTGTTCGCCTTTTTGAAGTTTGACGTTATGACTGGAATTCTTCACTGTTTTGCTATCCGGAAATATTTTTAAAATGTATTACCTCAATCTCATCTTAGCAAAACTTAAGATAAATACAGTGTGTACGGAAGTCTTCAATAATTGCTTGGTTCGTTCAAGATTACAAGAAGTTTATTATCGTCGGTAATCATATAGTCTTACTGGACACACGTCCGTTCTGTTTGAGTCTATAAGTTATTCTGCGAAAGCAAATGAAATACACTGAGCTCCCGGCCTGGCATTCGGCTACCCTTCGGGTGCCGCCGGAAGCATTCGGGCAATCGCTGCCATCTATGACTAGTTATTAAAACTACCTTAACTAGATATTAATAAGAACATTGCAATAAGTGTGTAAATTTAAATACCTCAAGTGAACTGAGTCAATTTACATTTATAAATATTAATGTGCTTAGATTTAGATTGTTTGACGTTTTTTTTAAATTTCTTCTGCAACGCAGGTGAATTCCTTTCACAATTCAAAAAAAACTACTTACTTTTAACCCTTCGAAAAGTAGTGTTATTGTCAATATCGGTCATTTTATCAAAATACTTTTTAGGGTCTAGTAGCAATATACACATGCGACTATCAAAAAAAAATTGAAACAAAAAATCAGAAAAAGATTCGGTTGCATCTAGAAATTCAACCTAGGAACTCAGCCTTGCCGGGGCTTTGCTCTACCACTGAGCTAATTCAACCCTATCTTCGGTCATATTTAACTGTCTCATACTTCGATTAATTCCGACATCATCTTCATTTTCTTAACGCATATCTTTATTGGCTGCTATCTTTATGTATGAATGTAAGATTCTTACCGAACAAAATGCAATCTAGATAGTGTCTTAGATAAATATATACATTTTCATTTTAATGTGCTGCATTTATTGACTTTTCTACAAGTCCAGGATAAATACCTTTTGATATTTTTTAAAGTAGCATTGTTTAATATACTTACAAAAAATTGATACTAGATAGTATATATACTTTTATTTTATTGAAAATAAATCATTTTGTGTACACCAGTATTTATATAAATATACTTTTATTCCCTTTAATCGTAAAAGTTGATTATTTTAGAGTTCAGTAAACGTTTTAACTGCGTTAGGCATGTTTTGGGCCACCCAAAACGTTAGATATCCAGTAGTTCTCTATAAATACGTTTAATCTCGAGATTTGTAAGAGAATGCGTTAATACTCAAATCAAGCATCTGGCAAATCAACCAAGCGTCTTTTCCTGCCTCATCGGAATAATATTATTGTATAGATATCTGATTTTATGATCATTGAGTGCAAATATCCTTTGCCGTTGTTGCATAGCTTTTATTTGAGTGCTTACGTACATTTTACCAGAGTATTTAAGAATAATTATTTTATGTTTCAAATTGGGAGACGGGTATGGGTACCGCCGCCCCGGGAACCATTTATTGGATAAGCAATACCCCTGCCATAGGTCACCACAAGTGGTTCACTTCATTTGGTGACTTAGCAGGGGTGCCCGAGTTTATGGATTAGGTTTGTCTAGGTCTTAGAGGCGGATGCGTATTTGAACCGCAGTGGGAGGGATAGATTTAGAACAGGTTTCATACTAATAATAAATTTTAAAATGACCTATTAAATACCATGGATAAGGAAGGACGTTTTTTTAAATGATTCTGGTGTCCATAAATTAATTTGTAACGATTTTACTTTTATATGTATGTTGGTATTATTTGTAAAAAAATTAATACCATAGTTAAGGAGCAGGTGTTTTAATAATAAAAAATATATGAATTTTTCCAAACCACATTTTAGAAACAAATCGTTCTTTCAATATAAATAAATAAATAAAAATCGTTAAATTTACAATCAATTAATTCATGAAAATTAACTACCGAATGGTAGCCATTGCTCATTTGGTCAGATAACTTTGAAATTAGAATTTTATAATACGTAGTAAATTAAATATTATCAACAACCAAAAAAAAATAAATACGCTTAAATATTTTTTTTATTTTTCTTCTCTTTATTTTTTTGATTTTTTAAAATTAATTTACATATTACTAAATAATTAACCATCGCTTATTGTAATATTTTTTCGGTAGATAGTTATCTATTTGTCTATTTATATATTTTTTGGTATTCTTTGTATCCTGATGAATAAACCATTTGTTTTTAAACTTTTTTTCACAAAATCAATTTTGTAATCAAGTTACTTATTTTATTTTATTTAAATGTGTTTACATATGTAAAAGAAGGACAAAAATTCACATGTAGTCCTTCCTTTTCACAGACAAAAAAAACCAACAACTTACAAAACATCACGAAAATTGTTATCCAAAAACAATGCCATTCGCGACTCTCATTCAAATGTCAAAAAAACTAAGGACGGGTTGTTTCGGAGAATTTGAACAATTCATCAAATTTCAACGTTCATTTTCAAGTTCTGTGAAAGACTTATTCAAGTTCTGTTTTTATATCATTGTAGGCTAGTTGCTTGAAAAAACTGAAATAAAAACAGACCTTGAAAAAATCTTTCACAGAACTTGAAAATGAACGTTGAAATTTGATGAATTGTTCAGATTCTCCGAAACAACCCGTCCTAAATGCCTATTTGTGAAGTCCTCAGATGTGACGGGAAATCATACACTTGGGTCTTAAAATGCTCGAGTCATCAAAATCATCAATTCTTGTTAAGTCAAATTTGAAAGAAAGATTTTATTACCAATTAACATTGGAACATTTTAATTAATGTTCGATTTAAAGGGCACTTAGCAAAACAAACCGTTTATTTCGTACCGCTCCATATATCAAAGAAAGTCGAATTCTTTACTTTTTTATTCGGTGCCCAATTAGTTGCAAACAAAAATAATGATTACGTGACCTGTTTCGCACTGTTTCAGTACGTATTTATCACGAAGCGTTTGGTAAATTACATCCAACAAAAGGGAAAAATCGATTTAATAATCTAATTATCTTTTGTGGATGTATGGAGCAACCCTTTTACCGAGTGGGGGTTGTTTTCCTTGCCGTTTTCCGCACGACTGGGTTTGATGGGGTGAAGTTTAAGTACTGCTCTACCGGTTTAATCTACTGTAGACAATGCGTATTATTCATAGAGATAGACATAGAGTAGAGACTTAGCGTTGGTAAGTCAATGTCTTTATATTACTTTACGTACATGGTGTTTATTTTACGAAAGTAGTCAAGAACTGTTGGATTTGTTAGGTTGTTGATATGTGGCAGGTTGTTTCCGGTGGGGTTGTTTCGGTGGAAAGTGCCATTTCGAGGGTTTTTTCACATCGCGGGAGTATTTTTTTATGTTTTAACGCACAAGAGTCCCAACAAACCCGAGCTGGTAGTATTATGGGATCCCCAATTATAAGAATAAAAAAAATAATATTGTGAGTCTGAAGCAAGAGGAAAAAGACTTGGAACCTGACCTTGCACAGATATTATCAGTAAACATTGCTAGAATCATTTCAATGCATTATTTTTTTAAAAATATTAATTCCTCTCAAAAGTCCCATCTGTTGGAAAACAGTGGGACTGTGACTCACCAATGTGGGTACGCTGTCATCTGGAGGAGATGGTTATGAAATATCTGGCTACTAAAACCATTCCAAGCGATTTCTCAATGGTGGTCTCTCACAAGGGATTGGAACTGTGTAGACAAATAGATATTAGATTATATCGAACTATGAAAATATTTTTACTCCGAGTCCGAATGCGGGTAACAATGAAATTTAGTAGTTGAAAGTTTTTTTTTTTGATTTTTGAGATAATAATGTATCATTTTTACTATGAATAAGTAATAATCGAAGCAATAAAACAAAACCAAACCACTTTTCAGCTTAAAAAAATTATTATTGCCTCTTAGTTAAAGCTTGCATGTGGTAAAAAAAAGATAAAAATTCCGTAGCCATTTATGATTTGTAGAAACATTTTGCCGAAATATAGAGTGACGATAAGGTCGCAAAAGCGTCGTAAAACGTAATTTTTTAGATAAATCGCATTTCCACCTTAATAATATTAATGAAAAATCCTCGCTGTGAAACTCAAACCGCCAACCCACACTCTTTTGTACGTTCTAGAAAGATTAATTTTTTTTTTTGCAGATATTATTATGTCTAAAAGTTGAAATTATAAAAAAAAAATGACTGAATATGTGTTTTCGTTATCAGGGTTTCTCAAACTATTTTCATCACCGCAACCCACTTTTTTTAACAACAAACAACGGTCCACGAAAAACAAATAATATTTATATTTTTTAAATTGAACCACCCCCTTTTTTTAGTTCCACCTTTGTATGCAGTCAAGATAGAAAAATATGAATAGATATGTTCCAATAGCTGAGAGCTCCATTGTAACCTATCTTTTTGACGAATGTACTTCGCTATGAGAAAAAAAGGGGTTCGAGAGAAACTCGGGTGAAGCCGGGTAGAAAAAAAATTATAACATGTATGTGGTTTATTTTAATCATGCTCAAAAGCTGTGATTCAACCACTCTTGAAACTTTTTATAACAGTGTGGGTAGGTACCGGCGCAAACCGTATTCGCGCCTTTTTGTTTGTTATTTATTTGTCGTTTTTCTGTTTCCCCGTGACCTGACCCTCCCCTTACCCACTTTTCCATCCCCCTTCTCCCTTTCGCCTCCGCCGCGCCCGTTCCAATTCACAACCCCCGCCGCCCCCCGCCGACCGTGGAAAGCAACCCGCACCCTGTTGTCTCCCCGTATCGCCCCCACCCTCCCTCGCTACTAGACACAGCTCGTGGTGGTCCACTCGACCCGAATGAAAATGGGAATGTGAAAAAATGGGAATAATTGGGGTGACCATTATAGTGTTGATGACACGCTTTGGAACGAGGTGCCTACCACTCATTACAATATATCACAGTGCAAGGATAAAAATGAGTATTGCTAATTTATTAAAAAATGTCTTCAAATTATTGGTTATCAGGTTTAAAATGGGTTTACGGACCCTGAACGAAGTAATTAAGAGGTTTCTTTTAAATATTTTAGTAAAATATGTTAACACGATATCGGAACACGTGTTCATAGAAACCTAATATTTTAGAGTTATGTCATTATATATTATCAAGGCAAATGCAGGTGCATGAACATGTGTTCCGAAATATAAGGAATTTACTAAAAGATTACAAGGAAACCGAAATTATCAATATTTGAAAAGATTCTTAATAAAATAAATATATATTAAATTATTCTCATATCAAACATAAGTCCTACGAGATATATAAATATAGTACCTGCCTGATTTTTTCAATTTGTATTTTGGTTATTCTGCTGGCATTAATATTCACAACAAATGATAGATTTCCAATGACGTCTTGTTTGGGAATATGAGGGGAGGCCCATAAATAGGCTGAAGAACTTAAAAGATCTGCTGGCTTCGGATAAGAGTCGTAAACAATCGTCAAAACTGTATAAATCTGTGTTCATAACTGGACACCCTAGCAGAAGATGTTAACCAGTTATAACTTAATCTGTTGTCACTCAAGTATAGAATCGAAAACAGCGGATGAGCGGATCAAAGGAACTGTTCCAGAACAGAATAAATAATACACGACAGATATCTGGGTCAGGACAAGATGACGAAGAAATGGAGAGATGAAATAAATAGTTCATATTTACGCAATCAACTTCTCCGGTTGTTCCTGTCGATGCGGTGCGTATCAAAAATGTATTGTTTATTTATTTCGATATTTCTGAGCGAAAGTGTGTAACATTATGATTTAAGATAAATATAATAAAATATATATGCTATAATGTATTATCATGTATTTTATAAATAAAAAAATATTATTTATAAAAAAAATATTTCTAAAAAATAAATAAATAGATATTATGAGCTACTAAGAAATGTTTTAAATATCCTCAGCTCGTGAATGCAATAGAAATAAAATAAGAATAGAATAAGAATCGAAAAATAATAGAATACGAATAGAATAAGAATAGAATAAGAATATAATGAGAATATGTTATGAAAATTACCCACCGAAAAATTACTGTGATGCCATCCAACGGTTGAGAGGACATGTTTTATCAAAAAAAATTATCTTCATTCAATCGTTTTTTTTTTTCATTTCTAATTTCTTTCATACAGTTTACATAATACAAAAGTATTAGTTATAAAAAAATGTTAATAATCAGTAATAGTATGGGTTAGTAGTATTGTTTTTTGAACACCTCACTAGGAGAACCTGTGCTGAGGGGTTCGCATGTATTAGGTAAAGTGTTATTATGCCGTCATGACTGCATCATCCTTGAGATTTTCAAGGACGATACTGTGGTTCCACCCATACAGGCATTATTGTGTTCATATTAGTTTAGTCGCAAATAAATTACACCATAATATTACATAGACACAATTTGATGAAAAGGAAAAGATACTAGATGAAGTGTACTTAGTAATTGCAGTTTAGATAAAAAGATAATAAAACCTAACAAAGTAGATGATAACTAATGCAAGTATTAAAAAAAATACCAATTAATTTTACAATTATAATCCATTTATTTGTAGAAATACTTTTAGATTGATTTATAAAAATTCGATAACGTAAATGCGCAGTACACAATAAAGATGTCACCGAACATTCTTTCAAAAACATGGTCACCCCAGCTTGACGGTATAAAAATGTAAGAGGAAGATCATCCACCTCTGTTGGTTGCAAGTGTTGGTGAGGAGGTGGGGTGGTGGTAGGGGATGGTGAGGCGCGAGCAAAGGGGGTGGGGCTGGGAGAAACTCGGGGTAGATGGTGATTTATGTATAAGAGTCGCCTAACGGGCTGGCTGCGACTATAGCGCCACGACAGACACCTAGCGGCGAACTTGGAAAGCTCTGCGGAATAATTTTCGTATGCTCAGAATTATTTCCACAAAATTTCTTCGCCGTTATGTCAACTGAAGTGGGGGGTTTTGTGGGGTTGTTGGGTGGTGGGTGCTCGTTTTCGATTAAAGCCGTTATAAAATAATAGGTTCATTTCGGGCGATTTTCATTGTTCTTCCAGTTAATGCTCTGCCCGTATTTTTAAATGATGAAAAACTGTTTCTTGAATTGGCAAGTTTTGATTAGTCAGATTGTTTATTAATTGAAAAAACTATTTATACAAAATTATTAAATAAAATATTAATAATGTTATTTTCTTTTTCGTGCATTCCTGTTTTATCATTATTTTATGTAACATTTGACGATATAATAATGTCAACAATTTATCTAAACTAATTAGGTAGGTGAAGCCATCTTAAAGCGAATTTGAATTATCAAGAGACCACTAAAAATACTAATATCGCTAACCATGTGTAATGATTCTTCTAATTATCTCTATTATACTAAAATAAAGTCGCTATCCGCGTCTGTCTGTTTGCGCGCTTAATTCTTCTAAACTACGCAACAGATTTTGATAAGATTTTCACCATCATTTAGAGAATGTCTTCCAGAAGGTTTATATGTATATATTTATAATACCTGCATATTATATTTATAAAAAATAGTTAACTAACCATAGGATTTGTAAAGCTGAAAGTATTAAAAAAAATAATAACTGTCCCAGGATAATTGCCTTTCAAAAGACGGCCAGAAATTTCGCTTTCGACTACACAGCGTTAATAAATTTTAAAAATTACATCTTTCAAAAAATTAAATAAAAGAAATACACATTTCAAATTATTGATCCATAAAATTATGTTTGTAGGTACCTAATGAAACAAATCCCAGTTTCAGAGGTCATTAAAACGGAGTTACGCAGAGACACATATTATTACAAACCTACGTATGTATCAAACTAGAATGAATTAAATCAATATTGAACAAACGTAAGGTTAAAAATCATACATCAATGTTAAAAATAGATTTCCATTTTTTTTCAAATCATAATAACTGGAACAAAAAATATTTTTTTTATTAATTAAAACAAAGAAAGTTCGGAATGGCCCTTTAAGAAATACAAGTTAATACATAGTAGGAATTTAAATAATATAATATTACATACATTATAAAAGCTGTTAACCATTGGGTGTGAAAGGGTTAAGTCGATAAGAAGTTAAATACACACCACGACAACTACGCACAAGTACTTGTACGCCTCTGACCTCTTTATCCAGCCAATGGCAGCGTAGCTCAGAGGCAACTAGGTACCTTCTTCTTTAATTTTTAAATTTAGAAGCAATATAATGAATATGCAATTATATTATTTTTAATTTAGGAGCAATAAAGTGAATATGGTATTTTATTATTTTTAAATTTAGAAGCAATATAATGGATTTGCAATATTATTATTTTTAAATTTAGAAGCAATATAATGAATATGCAATTTTATTATTTTTAAATTTCTACTAAACTGAACTAAACAAAAAAACACTATCATACTTATTTTAAAATTATTTAAAAAATATATATACTTCATGATATATGTTTATAATTAAATTCATTATGTTACTTTGTTGTAATATTAATTTCTTATATATGTAAATGTCATCCTCAGCACGGGAGATCCCAGTGAGGATATCATTATCTCCATATGTTACTAAGAAAAGAAGACAATAAATCATTATTATTATTATTATTATAACATAGTAAATATGGTATTTTATTATTATTAAATTTAGAAGCAATATAATGGATATGCCATTTTATTATTTTTAAATTTTGAAGCAATGTAATCAATTTGCAATTTTATTCGAATTTATTGAAAATTTTATATTTTGCTCACTGATTTTATTCAACGAAAGAATGCGATTCGTGGTAGACAATGACGTTATGATTTATATATATATATAAATAGACGCGCTTTAGAAATCTCAAAGTGGCAAGCAAAAAATACGTCGATTGGAGTACTTTAAATTTTCGTAGTTTTAGTACTAAATCATGTTCTATCTCTGAGTAAAATGCCCTCGTGTGTGATGAGAAAGCGTTTTAACAACAAGTCTCGACAACACTAGTAAAATATATAGAGTAACATTCCATGCAAATTACTTATTTACCTGGCCCGTATTTTCAACGAACAAATTCCTTTTTTAAAATGTCAAAACATTCGCTTTTTTTATTTAAAAAAACATTTGTTTGTGAAATTTAATCATTCTTTAATAAATTCGTTTCAGTTTGATTTATTCTCAAAAGGTTAATTAAAATTGTTTATTCCGACTTATTTTTGACTAATAGTCTAACTGCTAAAAGCTACAAATACGATGATGGCGGGTCAAACTATTGAAACCTAAATATTGATGCATTACAATTTTTTTAAATTGTTTTTTTTTGTAAACATCACGTCAAGGACGGTAAGGTTAGATAACGGAATATTCTATACATGGGTGCGGGGTAAGCGGAGATCGGTCGACCGGATCAAACTTTCAACCCTTGGTGGACCTCGGACTATTCCGTTACCTATGCTGTTCATAGTTTTCTACTCGCTAAATCTGCCTCAATACCATTTGATTTTATATCCTCTTGAAAACGTTTACTATTCGTTTACTTTGAGCTAGCTGTCACTTTCTTAGTCATCTTGAAGGGGAAATTTTTCCAAAACTGTTTATCAATACTAATATTTGTAACTAATTGAAATGGACATAGAAAAAAAATCAACAAGTTATGTGACGATTTAGCCACGGGGATGATGGGTGGTCGCCTTGACAACCAGCAACAGTATGCCCCCCCCCTCTCACCACCCACGACCCCCTACTCGCCATGGCCACCTTCTAACCCCTCCACCCCCTTCTCCCCTCCTGGGGAGATATAGTACAAGGTACACCCCTTACCGTAAGATAGGCGAGGATCGGATTTGATGTATTATGACGCTACAAAAATGTATGTACAAGGATGCCAGATTCTTAAGTTCTTTTTGGTTAAAAATTTGTATAAAAGTATATATAATAAAAGTGCGGAAAGGTGGATTGTGGTGCATATCACTTTTTTTTTTTTTTTACTTTTTTTATTTTCATTTCTTTACATATATTATACATAATAATAGACAGTAAATAATAACATAATATATATTACCAAAATTGTATACACAAGAAATGCACTGCCTGAGTGTGGGTAATATAAAACCATTACTATATTTCAAGTACCTAAGTATAATATATATAAGTAGAAAAAGTTTTTTTTTGTTTGTTTATAGTTATTATAAAAGTAAAGAGAAAACATTATGTACAATAGTTTATTTATTTATTATTTTATTGAGCTTCTTCATTTTTCATTAAAAGATCTTGAAAATATAACGGGTAACACGATATATTGAATAGACAAAGGGAAAAATTACAATTATTGTTTAGTGCAAACCCCCTTTATTAAAGTATTATGTCGCCTTAAGTCAATTATAACCGTAGATCACAGATATCCACTCGTAATCTTACAATTACAGGCATCAAGCCACCACAAAGAACCTAAACGCAGATTTTTGTGAAATTATACATTTTGGCACCTCCGTACGAATTTGAATAGTTTGCCTGCCAATTTTTTTCTCTGAAATATCGCAGTTGGCGCTCCGTCACTGTAAGGTTGCAAGTTGTTATAATGTATATCATATAATATAGTGTGTCCGGGGGTAAAGTGCACAAAATTCGAAAGGTGATTCTACATGATGGTAAAAGTAAAAAAGGTGAACTACTTTTTTCGAAATTGCGTTGTTCTTATACAAAAATATTTTTCCGTACAAATATTTAACTTTTGTGCCTGAAAACTGCGTTAAAACCTTGAAATTTTCAAAAAGGTTCTTCATCTTTTTTTACATACTACTATTATGTAGAATTATAGATCTAGTTATAGTTCATCATAGTTTTCCACTCCACCACAAGTTTCTCAAAAGCACCCCAGTTTTATTTATGTTCAAACAAAAACTATTCTTTAAGTAGTTACCTACTATGAATGTTTCGAATTGACTTAAATTATTTGGCCGCTGACCAGTGGCATCTCTTTTTCCCCGCTGCGTAGCGCAGCATCCGAAATCTACTCACAAGTGAAGACTTTATCCCCTTTACCACACCCCTCCCGATCCGAATATGCCAGAGTTTCATCGTTGCTGTGTCCCTCTCCCACCAATTGGTCCAGACGGTGGGAAACGAAGTTTTGTCTCACTCACACACCCCCCCTCCCGTTCCAACCCTCAGAAACACATTTTGACAGAAGTGAGTGTTGCGATGGGATTTGGGAAAGGGAGGGAGATTTGTATGGGCTATTCTAATTTCAAAATGCGTGATACCATTGTTGTATTAAAAAAATTATCAAAATTTCTAATTTCGGTTGCGCCTCTGTCAGTAACTCCGATTCAATGAACTCTAGAATTTTAACACTTTATTTAAGCTTCATTTTAAAAATTGGAGATTCCAAACAAGCTTTGATGTAGATATTATCTTTAGATGACAAAAAGCGAAAAAAAATAGTTCAACTTTTCACTTCTAAATAGTTCAATTTGACCTCCAGCGCTGTAACGCCGAACGACCGGAAACTACCAAATCCAGTCCCCACGCAGTGCTACTCGGGTAATAATAGTGGAACACGTTTCGACGAGATACGACTACGCAATAGCGCATCTATGAATATCCGGTGATTTTGCACGGGTCTGCGCTATTATTAAATCAATTTAGAACCAGTTCCAATGTTATGTACGATTTAAATCTTTATTAATTTTTTATATATCTACGTTATTTTTTCACACAAGAGTGGTATCATCCACTTTGACAATAATCACGTAAAAATGGACCAAAAACGTAAAATACCAACCAATATTTCTCCCACCGCATATGTTGACCAATGCTATATTACTAATCCTATTTACAATGTTACTGTTAAAAAAACTATTACATCCACTTTAATTCGACTCCGTACCTCATTCCGGTGCATAGATATTCCTCGGGCGTCCCCGACTTCTCCTACCATTCAAACCACTTTCTAAACACTGCTGGCACTAATAAGAACAAACTTAGAAATTTTCAGAGATATCGGTCGATTACATTTCGGGTTTTGCGAGCACAAAATGTATTTATAAAAAAAAATGGTTTGACTTAGGATTGAACCTTCCTCCCAAGGAACTGAGGCAAATCCTTATTGGATGTCACCGAGATATAATGTCATCCAATTTCATAGAAATGCGTGTGCGCACGTGTCTACAGAATGCATTGTTTTCGACAAATAGTCTTTATGCCAAGCTTAAGCTGGATCGGATGTGGGGAAGTGGGTTAATTTCCACGTCCAAGATTCCAAATAATTCATTAATTCGTGTATTTATTCATTCACTCAAATTCAAATGTATAAATCATTTACTTATTGGAAAATAACCATTGGTTCTATTACAAGAATAGGCCCTTTCATTCGTTTGAATGTATTGGTGTTGGTTATGACCACCGTGAATGAGATGGGATGGTAGACGAAATGGAGGAGGGGGTATTCAGTTATTATGAGTATTATTCGGTCTGCGAGTTATAATACATTATTGTATTACGACGTGTATAAATTTCACCGCGGCGTTACATGGCGCCCCCTATGAACGTGTGGTGAATTATACTACTGTTTGTAAACTGAAGGTAAATAATTTCGTTATAACACAAAGAACATTTTCTTTTTTTTCTTTTGATATACGGTCGTTAGAAGAATTTTCCAAAATCAGAAAACGGTCAAAAATTGAATGGTTTTCTATATTTTTTAAAGCGAATACCTTCTGAACATATTAATTATTCAACTTACAAATAACATTTCTTAATTTCTTATACTATGTAGTTTGTTATGGGTTTTATATCGTGGGCAATATTATACATGTATGTATAATATTATGTATACATACTTCAATGCTGAGTAGCCTGCCATCTACCGTCGGCGGTGAAAGCTTCTCGAATACACTTTTAAAAGTTGTTACGGCTCTCTGTACAGATGTCGCAAATAGGTAGGATCACTAATTATTATTTTAATAAGTTTGGTAATAAAATATCAACTGCTAAGATTTTAAACACATTTAATTTTATATTCTTTCTTTCCCTTTCTTCTCTTTAAAATATGTATGTCAGTTTATCTAAATTTTGCCTCTCCTAAATTGGTATTTTCTACTAGTTGGACAAACAAACATTTTTCATCTGTATGTAACAACCTTACCAATTAAAATAAAAATAAAATTTTATTTATCTAACCCTCCACTCGATGATATTACTAGAATATCAAAACGTCTAAATATATTATATTATTAAAATAATATTTCCTTTTCAGCGAAATTCTGCATGTGTGCCATCTATTGTATCGCTGCGAACTTTTGAGCTTTGGCGTAAAGTCAACAGTTGTTATATTAATTGTTTCCCTTTTGGAGAACTGCTGGAGGAATGAATTGTTTTATTGTGTGACAAAATTAAAGAAAGCTTTATATTGTTGTAATTTAAAAATCTAATTATTATCAATAATGACAAAAATAATCGTTGTCAGAAGTGGGATTCGAACCCACGCCCACAGAAGTGGACTGCGACCTGAACGCAGCGCCTTAGACCGCTCGGCCATCCTGACTATACGATTGGCTATCAAAATAAGACATATAAATCTAACCTCTCACAAACATTTTTAACTGAGCGTGCCGAAGTCCTGTTTTGACTCAACCACTTTGAATTTCGTCTGTCTTGCAATTTGTTCCGTGTTCGCTCAATCCTGTCAAGATGGCAGGCGAGTTTGATAATACCTTTTTATTTCGCCAAATCGCACTTTTTGCCTTTGTTAATTTTTGTGTAGTGGTGAGTGATTTATTTATGAAAGTGTTGTACTGGATGGATCAAAGAGGAATGCAATATTATAATGCGTTACCGGAAACTAAAAATCTGCACCAATTGATAGATTCAAGCTGAATTATAGGAGCCATAATATTAATTGAATAAAATGTAAGAATGTTTGTAGACAAGTTATAATATATATTAGTCATTTTCAAACTGGGATGTACAAATAAAGATTACATTTTTAAATTGTTTTTGATAGGCAGCGGAAGAATGAACAAAAAATAGATTAACTTCACTATGCAGTCTACGCACCCAGTATCTTTGGGCCTGAGGACATAACTTTAGAATTTTTGTAAAATACCGAATAGTAAAGAAGATAATATAAATATATATAAGCCCTCAATATGTTGATATTTGCGGTCGGCTGAAAAGCGTATGACATCACGGCACATGCTCGGCGGTACTGCAGTAGTCATTCGATTATGTATATTGTGACGTCACGAGATACCATTTCATACGTTTTACCAAAGTTCATATTGAAAGCTCATAACTTTGTCATTTTTTTCGACACCGAAAAACTATTACTACCTATACTTTTACATGAAAAAATATTAGGAGACCTCATTAACATTTTCATGAACAATTTTTGGTGATAAAATGTTTCTAGTTGTAAACATTTAACGTGATGTTTCACAGAATTTGAACAAATCATAATACATATTTCAAATTTAATTTTCTAGTCCTGTAAAGGTTCTGTTGTTTAATCATTATTGACCAATTTTTTTCACAAAATGAAATAATAACAGAACTTGAATAGAACTTTCACAGAACTAGAAAATAAACTTTGAAACAACAAAGAAAAACAGAACACTTATTCGAAGAATTTCTACTGCCTCATTTTTAAGATCTGTACATTAAATCATTAGTTTAAATCATAAAAGAAAAAGAAAAGTACCAATTTTTAACTGAAAACCGTACTCGACTTAAATACATATCTCCATGTCCAAAATTAAACACTTCCTTTGCACAAAATTACTATAGATACAAAGGAAGAACCTTTTTCAATCAACTCCCTGAGGAAATTAGAATCTTAAACGACAAAAACCGTGCTTTGAGCAATTTGTAAAAATATTTTAAAGATAAATTATCAATATATGAATAATAAATATTCTACTTAAAAAGCAACTTCTTCTCCAAATATAGTATACATACAAATATATATATACATGCTAATACAAATAATAATAATAATAATAATAATAATAAAATATTAATAATCCTTCTCAGTACAGACCCATTACATGTTTACCGACAATATACAAAATTTTAACCTCTTGTTTAACAGATTTAATATATACTCATTTAGATGAAAAAAATATTTTATCTGAACAACAAAAAGGTTGTCGCAGAAAACATATGGGATGTAAAGAACAATTAGTTATCGATTCTGTAATTCTAAAACAGATTCAAACTCGAAAACGTAATTTACATACTTGCTATATAGACTACCAAAAGGCTTTCGATAGTGTCCCGCACTCGTGGCTGATCAAAGTATTAAAAATATATAAAATTAACCCCATTATTATTAGCTTTTTGGAAAATATTATGTCCTTTTGGAATACCAATTTACTTATCAATTTAAAAGGTAAGAAAATAGTAATACCGGGCATTTCAATTAAAAGAGGGATTTTTCAAGGAGACTCATTGAGTCCTCTTTGGTTTTGCTTAGCATTGAATCCTCTATCTAAAATGTTAATTAAAAGCAAGTTTGGAATAAAAGTTAAGGGTAATACAAGGGAGAGTAGTACAATTTCGCATTTATTATTTATGGATGATATAAAATTATTTTCGAATTCTGAACAAAATTTAGAGACAATGATCGAGGTAGTTAAAAACTTTTCAGATGATATCAAAATGACATTTGGTTTAGATAAATGTAGAACGATCCATATAGAGAAAGGCAAAATTGTAGATGGGGACGAGAGTATATTTAGAAATTTCCAAATTACTAGTATGAAAAGGGATGAGGTTTATAAGTATTTAGGATACCCACAATCAAATAGATTAGACCATAGTAGTATTAAAAATGATATTAAGATTAAATTTCAAACTAGGATAAGGAAAATTTTAAAATGCAATCTATCTGCTAAAAATTTAGTAAAAGCAATAAATACTTGGGCAATACCTCTATTAACGTACTCATTTGGCATAATTAAATGGTCTAATACAGATTTAGATAACTTAGAAAGATTAATTAGAACTACGCTAACAAAGTTTAATTGCCATCATCCAAATTCAGCTATAGAACGAGTTAATTTACCTAGAAATTTAGGAGGTAGAGGTATAGTCAAAATAACTTCTTTGAAACATAATCAGGTAGAAATGCTAAGAACTTTTTTCCATAGGAAAGCTCATAGCTCAGAAATGCACAAAATAATTTGCAAGGCAGATAGAAATATTACACCTTTAAATTTATACGATGAGAATGCCAACATTTTTATAAATCCCAACCAGGAATTATTAGATTCCTGGTCAAATAAAATTTTACACGCAAAACACTTCAATTATCTCAACCAAACGTATGTTGACAAAATTAAGTCAAACAAATGGTTGAGTATTGGAGAGTTGAGCGCAGAAATAGAAGGATTTATGCTTGCAATTCAGGATAGAGTCATTAATACTAAAAATTATAGAAAGCATATAATCAAAGATACAAATCAAATTGATGATTTGTGTAGAAAATGTTTGGCTTTTCCGGAAACTATAGAACATATTATATCGGGATGTTCTATATTAGCACCGTCCGAGTATACATTTAGGCACAATCAAGTTTTAAAAATAATTCACCAAAATTTGGTAATTAAACATAACTTGATTGACTGCCGTAATGTAGTACCATATTATGATTACGAACCAAATTCATTTTTAGAAAACGAATTTTATAAAATATATTATGATAAAACTATACTAACAGACCGAGCGATTAGTCATAATAGACCCGATATAGTTTTACATGACAAAATTAAAAAAATAACTTATATCATTGATGTTGCTATTCCAAATTCCTGTAATATTCAAAAATCTGTTAGTGAAAAAATAAGAAAATACACAGATTTAGGAAATGAAATAAAAAGAATTTGGCATTCTCAGACTATAAAAATATTACCATTCGTTATTTCGGCTACTGGCATTATACCTAGCTCTCTAATTAAAAATTTAGGCGTATTACGTATGTACTTTTTCCTTTACATATAAAAAAAATTGATGAATTGTTCAAATTCTGTGAAACAACCCGTCACCATCGTCGCTTGACTATATCAAGATTTTTTGTGAGGTAGGTAAGTAAACTCAATTGAATAGGAAAGTCTTTTGTTGATATTTTAAAAACTTTTATTTAGGGATTATGAAAATATTACATTGCATTTTTTAATTTTATTTATTCCACTTCAAAACAACACGGATTTTATTGCCACCCGGAATTATAAATAATGAACTCTTCATTTCTTTCCCAGACCTCCCTTCATGGTCCTCAGAAGAACATTGGGGAATTCTCCACAGAAGCTGCGGAAGTCATCAGTGTCCAAAGTCCACACCAACAGACCGGCCAGATTCTGTGAGGCGGCATACTTACTCTGCAAGTGAAAAAGGGGCCAATGAAGTAAACCTTGCAACAAAACACTTGTGACATAATGAGATATTATTCATTCTAAAGAGAGAGATCAGAAGGAAGGAAGCGTAGTCTTTGTTCAGGCAAGGATAAGTTAGTGGAAACAAAATAAACTAAGTCACTCAATGCTCTAAAAGGATGTCTGAAACTTTGGATAGCATGAGACCAACAATTTTCTGACCAATGTCAGCAGTTTTTCTAAATATAATATACAAGGCCAGATGTTTGGAGGACTTGGCTCTTCAGAACTATCCAAGAGAACTAATCACGATGTTTTGCAAAGATGTAAAGTTTTGTCCATAAAACAAAAAAAATGCTGCCCATTAAACCAAGTTGGCATATACCTCTGCGGAGATTAAAGAAGATTTTTTTTCAATTAAATTATTGGTCGAAACTATGGCTTACCTTTACAAGGACGGTGTTTACATCTTCGTATGCAATCCACTGGTCCCCCTTGGTAGCATAACTACTGGCATACACTCCGTCATTTGACACAAAGTGCCAATCAGTGTCTTCAATCAACATGTCGCAAATCTCGTAGTATGAGAAGAATCCTGGAATTAAATCATTGGTATATTTACGAATTTTGGTGAATCATTAGTGTAAGTATAATAGATATTTTTGTTACAGGCATATTCAGTGTTTTGGTTTTTCCTCTAGAGGGGTTTTCTTAGTAAAATTTATTTATGACTGGAAAGCTATGAGATTTTTTGAAATCAGGGTTTTGATGGAATAACTCTTTGAATAGAGCCTTAAAAGGTGTGATGGTTATTTAAGCAGTAGGTATTCACGATGTGTTTAAAAAAAATTAAGTTAGATATAATGAATGCTAAGCATGTAATATTAACGGTTGGTATATACATAACAATCTTTACATTTCATATTATCGTTGGGTAAACTATCACCTGATTTTATCTCAATGCGTTTAACCCTTAACAACATTAAAAAATCGAGTCAAGTTGTGAAATTGATAGTTGGGCTTGTTGTCCCTTAGAGAAAAATATTAATTTTACTTTACCGTCAATACCAGTGAAAGGTCCCCGTTTTCCTGGTCCACTGGCGTCCATTCCAGGTACGTTTTTCTTAGGGTCAGAGTTTGGAGACTTCAGAGTGTAAGATCTTCCAGAAGTCTGGATTCCCAAAACCAGCTTGGAAGCTGGGCATCCAAGGCTCAACCATTTTTGCACACTGCCAATCTAAAAAATAAACAAGTTTACATCGTGCATCGTACGGTATGTCCGACAATGTTTTTTGCTGAATCGGTGCTTAAAGCCATCCTTTTAGAGGCATTATAATATTTTATTGATTCCAAGAAAAGATTGTATAAGCACTTACGTTTATGAACGATAACATTTACTGCACAAAACAAAGATACATTGAGTTTGTACAAAACAGATTATCTTTATTACCAAACACGCCTTATTTGATACATTTTTAATTCAAGTCTTTATGCATTAATGCTATCGAGTATATATGATGATTGATAACAATTAAAATTAGTAAAGAAACGAGTATTATTCCTACCACAGAGCCAGAATTGAAGTCTCCTGAAATTTTATTCAATGGTGCCATGTATGTCGTGACATTTTCCTGTTGGTAATCGTAGGACATCAGGAGGACATAGTCCACTGCATCAGCGATGTTTTTGACATCGTAAGCAGTATCAGTCAGGGCTTCTGCAGCTCCTACAGCCACCGACAGTAACTTACCCCTTGGTGCAAGACGAGCCTTGATTTCTTTCAGAAGAGTCACGAAGTTAACCCTATCGACTGCAATGCCACCTCTCTGAAAACAGTATTTTGGATAATCGTCATTACGAATCCTCTTTCGTGTTAGATATATTATTTGGCTACGTTTTAATGAAAGATCAACAAAACGTCGTTGATTCGACGCATTTGAGGCTCATTGGAGATTAGTTTAAATATTGTAGTTATCATTTGAGAAACATGTATTAATGCAGAACCATAGACATATGAATATTAGTAGACCTGCCCTAAGTGATTAAAAGCGTACTATCCCCACTCCCCATACCGGTTCCATTGGAACCGGCTGTGCTGGCGTATGGCCTCAAGTGAAATTTGAAAACGTGACGTCATCATTCTTGTGCGAACTATGGTCGAGGCATCATCGGTTCATTTTACGAAATAACACGGCAAAATGTTGACTTGTACTATGAAAACTTGTAAAAATAGATGTGAAAAAGAGAATAAACCCAATTGTCGTATTACATTCCATATATAAGCATTATTTTACTTTATTTTAAGCATATTCACATCGTATAATATAGATCAGTTTTAGAAACATATTATACTATCACATCGAGAAACGTCTGGACGCGAAACACAAAGCTGGTTGGTTGCTGGGAAGTAAATTATGAACATTTATAAAAGTGTCTTAACTAAATACTTAAACGAAATATTCGACTCTGAAAATACAACCGAATTTTTTTGCCGAATTTGGACTTCGCAAATTTGTTCATAACGTGGCGAGTAATTTGCGCTCCCATGTAAAAATGTCTATTCATTCAAAAGCAGATTTTACTTTTAAGAAGTAAATGGTGATATTATAATGCGAGATGCCTATTTACTGTCAGATTGATTTATTGACGAATCACAGTCAGCCTTACGCCCTTCGTTCTTCAACAGTTGATTTTACCCCTCGCCATTATCTTCTCGTCTATTAATTCCTATGTCTGTGTGCAGAACAATATAATATTACATAGACCATTTTAGAATACTGATGGGAAATGAAATTTCTGAATGATTAACGTATTGTTAGGTATATATTATTAAGGAAGATAATACTGGGTTAGAAAAAAAAACTTGCTAAGGCGATGCACTACGACGTGTAATATTTTAAATTGAGCCGCTATCTATAATAACCCTCACGTAGATGGCGATAAGGTTTGAATCCGCCTGTTTTGATTTATGCAAGAAAAAAACATGGCCAAAAAGTGCCTTTTATTTTATTTTGTGGATGTTCAGGCATAAATATTTAATTTTTTTCCGATCCATTTTATAAATAACTTAATTTTCCACATTATACAAAGAAATTATAACCGAAAATGGGTTCGTTAGTAGGAGATTTTGAACTTTATAGCAGTTTTCATAGGCCTTTACATTATTTTTTTCTGGGCTTACAAAAAGATTTATCTAAAAAATACTCGATTATTTTATAGGCCAAGATGTATTAAACTCGCAGTATTTAATTAAAGCATCTGAAACATTTCTAGGCGACCAAATTTTCAAACCAAAAACACATGACTTTGCATTGCTACGTATGGCATCGCCTTGAAATGTGTATTTATTTACCTGGGCTGGATATTCCCAATCCATATCCACTCCGTCGAAACCATAGTACACCAAATACCTCAGAAGATGGTCAGTGAACCTTTCTCGGCCTACAGCTGTTTCGGCCATCTATATTGAAAACAAAAAAAAATTAAAAGTTTGCAGGATTATGAATATTTTTAATTAAATTATATTTTGAATAGAACAAGGACAGCATACCTACCTGACGCCTGTGCTCAAAGGATTACAATCCGTTTGTTATGAGAGGGGAATCTAACAAATAGACCGCACGTTTCTGCATAGAGTGAAGGGTTTTTAAGGTATTTTGGAGCTCCACACCAGAGGTGGCTGCCAAATTCAACAGAAAGGCGCACTTGCTATTTGTACAGGGTCAGCAGTTATGTACTACACTTATAGTATCTGCCCTGTACAGTACGCCCAGCTTTTGAAAGCCTGAGCTGGTCACTCAGAGCCAGATGTTTCACAAAATTTGAACAATTCATTAAGTTTTAATATTAATTTTCACGTTCTGTGAAAGTCTATTGAAGTTCTGTTTTTTTTCATTTCTGTGGAACAACTGACCCTTAATAATATTAGAATTTGAGTTGAACATTCACAGAACTTAGGAAATCATCTTTGAAATTTGACGAATTTTCAGATTCTGTGAAACAACTGGTCCTTAGATTTACACCAAGCATATCAATGGAAGTCATTTTGGGAAGATTATTTCCACTGAAGGAGACTAGATGATTGTCATTTCTATTCCCTTTTGACGTAATTAGACATGATTGGGACTTTGAAACATTAAATTCGACTTGTTGTTCTTACCCCAAAAGGAATCTCTCTAATGAGGTTAAACACGAAAACGTCTGTTGTATAAACAATTTGTTGGACTTATCGTAATTAAATATTTTAGTAAGGGAAACCAAAAAGCAGAACTAAAGCACGCATCGTCTTGAAAGTTCTTTAGGGGGGTTCAGCGACTTTGTGAGAAAGCGATGCAAAGGATTGTATTGTACAACTCACCACTGAATACTTCTCAGACCCTTCGTTCCACCCTCCCACAGAAAGCAGGACCTTGATGCACGGATTGTCCTCCTTCATCATCCTGAAGTAGTAGAACTGCTGCATGCCACCGTTCTCTGGAAGGTCATTAACGGGGTCTAGCGACATGGTGAGACCTTCGATGCTGAGACCTGCGAAGGAGTACACGTAGTGGGTGCACAGGGTGGGGTCAATGTTGCTGACGTTGTAGGCCCCGAACGAAGGGCGGTAGACTGCCCAGCTCTGATAATAACAGAACATCACCTTTCCTGATAGGACAAAAGGAATAAAAGTTGATTGGACATTTTTATTTTAAATTTTCAAATTTTAACCTTTCTTGCCAAATTCATTTTCATCTAATACGAGTACATTTTAGTTTCATGGTAGACACAAATAAGATTTGTCAATTTTTAAAGTTTAAAATTATTGGTTATTCTGTTTATGTGACACCGTACAAGAGTTTTATCTGCTTCCAACTATCTGCAGCCAGTGAGACTATATCGTCCCCAATTAAGGTATGTTGTGAGACTGAAGGTAGTGGGGAAGAGAAGGAGATAGGGAATAGAATGGTGGGAAAATACCTGGCTATGTAGATCTGGTCACCAAGCACGGCTAAAGCCATTTCAAAGAACGTTTCAATTCTGAATGGTGGTCTTACACCAGGGTGGTACTGTGAGTATCTTTCATTCCAGAACGTGCCGCAAATATACTATGTATCATTTTAAATAAGTTTGTTAATTAATTTGTGAAATAACACAAATTAATGAAATAAAGTTTACTTGCACACGCCGGGATTTAAATCTGCGACCGCCGGCTTACTAGTCGAGAGCCTACCCCTCGACCACAGAGAACGTCAATCTGCGTATTTATAACTAATTACTAATTATGTTTTATCATCCCACTTCGGCGTTCACAAAATATTTCCAACCATACGAAGAATATGAATTCTGTTTTATATCAATTCACAATCAAGTTGGACTTCGGAAAATCATAAATCTGTGTTAGTTCTAGTACCTAGATCTCTCTATTTGATTATACATATATTGAGTAATCTACCATACAAATGAAAGATCACTCATTCATTTTTGAATCCACCTTAATTTTTTTCTTGAAATGTATTATATCGTGTTGCGCTACCTCCTTCTTTAGCCAACGTTTGCCCTGATGATGGACACTGTAATGCTGTCCGAAACGTAGGCTAATGAAGGAAGTAGCACAACACGACATAATACCCCAAAAATAAATCACTATAGACGATACATGCTAAGCGTAGTACTTATCTGAATAAAACCTTTTCACGTTAGTTAAATTATATTATATTTTAATAATTATTACTATTATTTATTAAAATATACTAAAATGGCTTTTAACGTACTGCGTACAAGAATAATGATGTTGAGCTATTCGAGAACAATTATTGGAAGCTGATGAAGGATGGAAGGATTTACGTACTTTAATTTATCACGACTTGTCCCATTCCCTATCTTATCAAATATTGCTGATTTATTAAAATCCTGTAAAAAACGGGATTGCAGCACGTTTCCTATTAAACTTTTAGTGCATTCCTAATATAATACGTGTTTATACCCATGCATTTACATATACTGCATATACAATGACGAAATGCGAAAATATTATAATTTTTATGAACACGTGTTCCGACATCGCGATAACATATTCTTGTTTTACTGAAAGTTTGTTAGGAAACCTACCAATTAATTTGTTAAAGAAAAGGATTACGAATAATTTGATGAGATTAAAAATTAGCAGTATTTTAATATTTTCACAGTGTTTTTGTAACAAGTTTTGAAAAATAATTCACAACGAAGGTTGCCAAAATGCAGATTAAAGCGAATAATAGAAATTATGAATTATTTACCATCTTTAGGACAATCCACTGAAAATACACTATCAACCAACCCCAGAGAAAGGATTGCGCCTAAAACCAACAAATTAAGAGTTTTCCCCATTTTCCAAGAGAAAATGGTAACAGCTTGCTAAATTTAACTTGAAATAGACTGTTAAATATCTCACTTGACTTTATAAAGGTTAATATAATGATATCTCACTTACGATCTTATCGATTCCGATAATTTTAATCCAATTCTGATAAAGATTAAAGAAAAGATAATGTCGGTTTTCTTTGGTTGTACATAAACTTATCAAAGAAATTAATTCATATGCCGATCATTGTAGAATTATTCTTGATGATTAAAAAATGTTCGGCTAATCCATCTTATCAAATTTTGGTCTCGATTGCTTTTTATCATGCTTACATATCATGGGTTAATTTTACTAAAAAAACAGGAAATCCTACGATTATGTCGATAATCCATTCAGTAGGTTTTTGTTAACAACTGATTTACGACCTATTTGGAAAGAGATGTCAGAATAGGGACTAATTATTACCATCCACATTGGACGGGGTTGTATTAGACCTGCTGCTTCAAGTTTTCATACTAATAACTCCTGAATTACGACCCAGTAACTATTTGGACATAGATTTAACAATACTTATTATGATTATTTGCTGTCCCTGTCTCTGGAATGTTACATGGGGTTATATTAGATGCCCAACTTCAAGTGTTCATAATAATGACTACTGACTCACAACCCAAAAGCTATTTGGAAATAGATTTCACAATACTAATTATGAGTATGCGCTGTCCCTATCTCTGGAATGTTACATGGGGTTATATTAGATGACACAACTTCAATTGTTCATACTAATAACTACAGATTTAGGACTCATATCTATTTGTAAATTGATTTCAGAACAGTAATTATGATAACCTGCTGTCCTAAACCCTAGTATTTTGCATGGGGTCCTATTAGACATCATTACTTCAAGTTTTCATATCAACAACATATTATTTATATTTATTTTTTGTAATAACTTAGAGAGTAGAACCTCAAATTGTAATATTTAATTATTGATGACAATATTAGCGATTCCTAAACGAAAATCTGAAACTATTCTGACGCCATACTAAGGCTAATATGATTATGAGTAATGATTTCCACTATACCAACCTTGTACGCCCGTATAATATACCGTGATTGTGAATAAGACGGACAATGTTTTAGATTTTAGAGCATCGAACTTGGCCAACTTGTGAAACAAATCGCACCTGAGGTGATTCATCACTAGACGGCGCCCTTATAAGCGTTCTTGAGATAGTTTTATCACTAAATGACGCTATAAAAATTTGACCATTATTATTATGGGATATCATATCAAAAGCCAGGAATACTCCTTTATTTTTTTTTTTAATGTTGATTACATTTTATGCTTTTGACTGTCCAACTAGGAAGGATTCCAGTTTGAGGACAGTCAATTTAAATTTGTGTTTTCTTTTATTTTTATTTTCTTTAAATTTATGTTTCGTATTCTTCTTATAATGCTGAATGCAAACGTTCTAATAAATGTATGGTTGCTTGAAATAACTATAATAAACGGAGATAATATGTAATACAATATTTTTTTAAGAATCTCTTTAAATTATTCGTAATCCTGTGTGTCGGAACACGTGTTCATAAAAATCCTAATATTTTCGCTTCTGATCATTATACACTATCGTCTATCGTCATAACATGTATAAATGCAGGTGTATGAACATGTGTTCCGATATGTTCGGAATTTACTAAAAGTTTATCAGGAAGCGGCCTGCAGTCTAGTTTTTAACCGGGTTACCAATAATTTGAAGATATTCTTAATAAATTAGCTCAATACTTTTTTTCTACGTATATAGGATATGTAGGATGTATGGGATATCTACATCTTTTCTTTTGATGGTTTCCCAACAGATGCTGCACAAAAAGGCACGAAGAGCTCTGAACGTATTCGCAGAGTCACGTCACATTCATCTCCGGAAACAATCTGTGATGAAAAAAACCATGGCTCAGGTTTCTCACGAGAATTTCTTGTCGAATGACAAAAACAACATCGACCTGCTAAAAACAAAAATGTAAAACCATTACATCCGAGTACAGCAGGCAGAGGAAGATGCTGACAGGCTCATCATCACTACATCTGTCAATTGCGACCTCTTCTTACGATGCAGTGTCAGTGGCTGGTGAGGACATGGACTCGTTGATAATGCTCACGGGATCTCACACCAACGTGAGAGTTTTTTCAAGAAATGTGGAAGAAACAATGCCACAGATGTAATCTATTCCAGAATTTTCTCGTCAAAATTCACATCAAAACCGGAGACTTTCCTTTTCATCCATGCCTTCAGTAGGTGTGACTCGATATCTAGCTTCTTTGGCCAAGGGAAGATGAAAAAGTTGTCCATGGTCAAAAAATCCCGGACCTCGAAAAGGAAGTTGCCAGTTTTTTCAACACTACCTCTTAACCTGAAGAGCAGCAGGGGAGCGGATAAAAGTTGCTCTGTACGGTGGCAATCCTAACACTTAAAACCTTGATGAGCTGCGGTATCACATTGACGAGGACTGCAGTGCAAACAATCTTCAATCTTAGCAAGTTACCTCCTACACAAGACGAAGCTCGAATTCACTCCTAGCGCACCTACCATCGGGTAAATCGTCCTACAAGTGCACGAATGGTTAGGGGCAAAGCTGAACCCTCTTGCCTGGAGGTGGATATCCACATAGCCTCAGCCCCAGGATGATGGCCAGAGACGCAGCTCCACGAAGATGATTTCATACGGTTGCAAAAGGGGTTGTGGGAAGGCATGCAGTTGCAGGAAGGCAGGGCTGAAGTGTAAAGTGCTTAAGTTATAGTCTGTAACCATTTCAGTGGGGCTTTATGCGACAATATACCAGAGATCGCACTCGAGGTATATTCCCACTTCCCAGAAAGCGACGATATTGAAATACAAAATTCTGGAGGATGAATTGCGGACAGATCTCACAGAAGACCTCGACGATCCTTCTGCAGATGTTTCCAGTGGAGAAACCGACGATGCTCAACCGGGCCCTTCCAATATGGAAAAATGTACTTAAAAATTAAAAGACCTTTTTTCAGTTTTTCATTATTATTACTATTAACTTAACTCTAACTTTTAGTTAATTTTTAACTGAGGTTTTTAAATTGAAAATAAAATAATCATGAATTATTCTCATTTTCTTAAGATCACCACATAATTATCAAAATGAGAAAAACAATATTATTTGACAAACAACATTCTTTTCAGAATTTTTGATATGGATGGAGAGGAAGGGAAGGGTTTTATGGTCATGAAACGTTCAGAGAAGGCTTCGATAATGTAACGCAAAGGATAGGGCAAGAAATGAGAATTCAAAAATTGTAGGGGGTGGTTCATCCGTGGGTCCTCTAAAAACCTCTTCATCGTCCATTGGAATATGGGAGGGCATTTCCCAATGAAAATAGGCCTACAAGGTCGAATTCCATTTAAAAAAGAAAAACAAAATATTGCAAAGAATTTCCGTGTCCGAAAAAATTGATAAATTTTAAAAAGCTGTATTTTTTAAACTATTGAGTCTAGAGAGACGGTTCTAGACTAGGTTCTAAATTGTAGCAAATTCAGTTTACTTTAAAAACGTTACTTCTTCTGTCAGTCACTTCCGCGTATTCCATCATCATTGCCACTTTTTAGTTAGAATTTGATTTTTTCTTAGTAATGTCTTAGAAGATATCGCAATTTGAAACACCACTCCCAACAAAATAGTCGTCCACACGCACAAATACAGGCGCATCTACGAAGATGGACAATCTGCCACTATGCGAAATCATGAAATTGATAACCAGTTGACAAATTGACAAACGCGAACCATAAAACATGCTATTGGCTTTGCGAGTTACAAGTTATCAAAGTGTAGCTCGAAATATCAGAAGATGAATATGATAAAGAGAATGCATGTAATTTGTGACCCACCAAAATTTACTTAGTTTTTTCAAAATACAGAAGCCGTGGAAATAAGTTCAGGAGGGCCGATAAATTTTAACCGATTTCATTAAGTCGTTGTATTACGATTTCATTAAGTCGTTATATTACGTATTTATCTCGAATATTACCCATCCATATCATCACTGTATCAGTCTGAAATAGTCCAAGTATGATGCTGTCGAGGAGTAGAAGTAGCAGTACAAACTGCGACCTCACATCGTCATCGAATGACTCTTTTTGTAATCTGATGATCTGGCCTCCATTTTTTTTATATCATTTAATTGTTAAAATCGTCAAAACTCAAGAATGATGGAACCCTCTCTAAACACTAGTTATTCTCAATTAGGGAGGTATTAATTAACAGTTTGGAAAAGCAATTATGAAGGGAAAGAAAATTTAGAGGTGTTTTGGATTTTTGAGAATGTTGCGTTTGGCGCTTGAGGTCGGAAACATGATTTATTCATTGGGCCAACATGATAAACAACTTACAAAGAAATCAAAACGACCGGACCTGACGCAAGTTCTGATGAATATGGTTACTGGACTCAAGATAAACATCAAAGAAATCAAAAGCATTAAACATTTGTTTTGTTTTGTTTGCAGTAAGAGCCACCCATGACAAGTTTTGTAAAACTGGAAAGGCTCTTATAGGAAAGTCGTGTTAATTGGATGGAAGATCTTTATAATAAGCTTGCAGGACGAGGATCGAGACGGATCTGAACTTAGGTGACTGAACGGTTTAGAGGCCAACCAAGCATCCTTGGGCGTAAGGAACTGGGAGGAGATAACAGGTGACCGGTAGGAGTGGAGTTATTTCGTGGATACCTACCTACCACTTGTGGATGATGATGTATTTTATACACGGTGTCCGGAAACAGTAGTACAAGCTGATAAAATGGGGAAACTGGTGAATCTACGTACACATCATATGGAGAACCCAAAATATCTTCCTTTTTTCCGATATAAGCTTTGGGATTTTCTATTTTTGTAAAAAAAATTCTGGAGCCGGGTCTAAAACACAATTTTAATAAATTCCTAACAAACAGTTTTTTTTTTAAATTTGACCTTACTTGACTTCGGACTTCATTTACTTGAAAACGAAAACTAAAATCAAACAAAGTTATGCTACAAAATCGACTCCAAATATAATGTAGAATCACCAGTTTCCCGCTTGTACCATTAGTTTCCGGACACCGTTTTGTATTGTACTGAATTTATGGATATTTGGGTGATTTTGCGCTTACTCCTTCTTTAAGAAAAATATCAGACAGTTATTCAGTAATGCAGTCAAGGGCGTCAACAGCTTCCAAGCTTTGCGGGTCAGCGGCTGGCAGCTTAGAAGTTGTACTAGTCTTACAGAGAGGCGACAAGGAAATAATCAGAATAATCTAGAAATATTTACATAAAAGCTGACCCCGGCGTTGTACCCGGCGATGCTCGGGGTTATGCACAGGGCCGTCGTAAGACGGGAAGGGGTCCAAGGTCATTTTAAGTTTGGGGGCCAATTTTGAAAGCCTATGAAAATATTTTATTGCATTTTGAAAGGTAAAACTAAAAATTAATTATGCAATTCTTTTGAATGTGTAGTTTATCTACATAGATATAAAATAAAATACTTGGAAGAATTGCGAATACCACACATTTCATTAGAGTGGAACATGAATTGTTGTATTCACGAACACACGGAAAAAGCGCCGCCGGCGAAAATTATTATAGGTTGAAGAGCAACCCAAAAATCCTTTCGATTTCTGTTTTTGCATAGTCAGCATCCAAACTAAATTAAAATTAAAATGCTTTAGTATTTTCTCGAACGTAAATATTTTAGTATTCTTTAAAACGAAATTTTTTAAAACATGATTTACTGGCTAATGCTAAGCTGAATTGTCAAATTTTCCGTGATGATGGAAACTGCTTTTTTACACCTTGCCCGTGGAGCTAAATACGAACACTCATCAACATTTGTCGCTTCCTCCATCTTTAGCTAAAGATTTAGACAGCTATGCAGTGTTTATCATCTGCCGTATGTCCTGATGATGGAAACTCCAAGAAGTTTTTACACGGTATCCGCGAAGCTAAATGCAGACGATCAACAACATATTTCGGTTCCTCATTCTTTAGCTAAAGTTTCAGACAGCTATGTATTGTCTATCATCTGGCATGTCCGCATGTTCTGATGATGGAAACTGCAAGTCGTTTTTACATTGCCCGTTAAATTTAAAACCCTACAACTCAATATTTCGTATGCATCTTCAAGATTTACAAAATGTTGTTTTGCTTGCTAAATATTTTCTGTTTTTCCTTTTCCTTGATTTTTCACAAGTCTGTCCTGATATTATTAATAACAAGCGCAGGGGTGTGAAAAATCACGGGATATTAAAATTACAATTTTGAATTCGAAGATAAAAATAATACTTCTTCGCTATATATCTCTTGTCGGAATTATTGTTGACCCAATCAGTTCCAATTTTAAAAATTACTATTGAATTCAATCCAATTTTGAGTTCATTAAACCAGATTTAACGCAGGAGTTTCTAACGCACATCACAGACGACCCGAATTGGTATGTCGCGAAATGCGAAAATGATCGTGTTTTTGAGGTTTGGAAGAAAGTGATGCCAATCTAAAAAAATCTTACATGAATATTATTATAAGTAACGTTTTTAACCCAAGCAGTGTAAGGCCGCTTCCGTTTAAGGGAATCTTTGTAAAACTGAAACAGTCTTACTTATGAAGATTCCCTATTACGCCGCTGCATCGCTGGAATAGATTTACGGTGAAGAGGGCGTATACGCTGTGTTAAAATATTTATTCATAGTAATATTCATTTTTATAAATAAATATAGATTATTTTAGACTGGCACCACTTTGTTCCAATCCCCAAAAACACGGTCATTTTCGCATTTCGCTTTATTTGATAACTTCACGTTTCTTCAGATGACATTTGCGATGTTATTGACCCATTTATGGTATACTATGAATTGCTTCGAAATTAGGCCAATTTAATTTTCTTTGGTAAATCGATATTTCGATTTAAAATATTCCTCTGATAGTGCTGCCAATGGGTATTACTGCTTTTTTACATTTGTCAATTGTTTACATTGATTGATTTTTGTCAAATCAACCAGATTGTTAACAAAGTCCGTGATCTCCGATAAGTAATAGGTCCCTATTCTTGGGGGTCAGACGGTTTAAAAATCTGTCAGCCACTAATACTGCGGTATTACGGCCGATATGCGCAGTAAGCATATGCGAGATAATGAGTAACGTTTTCTACTAACCTGTTCTTATCCCTCCGTATTATCTATTATGAGTAAGACTGTATAAGTGTTTACCGACATCTCCCAAGACGATACGTAGGTACCTATGTACAAAATACCCACTTGATTGCTTTGAACGCAGGAAGAGCTATGTCAATGCTGTATGAACAGTATAAGTAATCAACCAACAAAGAAAGTTAAGGGCCATTTATTTATATTGGCAATGCGAAAAGTGACACGCAAGTTGCCATATGCCCGCTAATATGGACTCAATAACAGTTGCAGTGGTGTAATGGTAAAACGTTAAGCAAGAATGTAAACCGGGTCGCTAAAGCGCTAATCAATGTAATGAGAATTTTCATCTATTGTGTGTTTATATAATAAAGAGTATATGAATACCGCACAAAAGTTACAATTGCTCCCGACGATCTGGAGCCAGAGAGATTACGGCGTCTCCAATTGGGGTATTTTGTGAGGTTGAAGATAGAGGAGAAGGAAATGGTTTAAGGGAAGGTGGGGAAATACCTGTTTATTCAGATCTGGTCACCAAACACGGTTAAACATTTGAAGCAACAATTCTGAACAGTGGTCTCTCCTTGTGAAGATACTGTGAGTTTCTTCCACTTTGGAACGTGCCGCGAATATATTAAACATTATTTTTGATTAATAAATTGTAAAATGAATCCTCCGAATTCCAAATCAAAAGCCTTACCCCTCGACCACGGAGGCCGTCGATTTGAGCAGTCCCGTTGACATGGATATGGTTTTTTAAATCTACAGTTTTTTCCAAGATTTAATTATTTATTTATTTATGTATTAATTAATTAACGGACTCACGTCCAATATATTACAAAGTGACACGAGATTTGGGACAGTGTACAATGCAAGAGTAAAGGATGGTATTTAAAAGCAGAGACAAACAGGGAAAACATAAGAAAATAGAAATGAAATAGAAGTGTCAAGTCAAGACCTTGCTAAAACTAAATTGATACAAAATATCCTAATTGCATAGTGAGCGACAAAAAACATTCTGACTTATACCAAAAAAATCAAGGTCTTGACGTGAGTTGACCATTCTACATATTCTGGACAATGGTGAATTATAAGCATAATTAGTCGAGTGTTGATTGAGGAAGAGCAGTTCTTTATTTCTGAGTCTACGAGAAGGTATATTGGATGAGATGAGTTCTAGTAATGTAGGTAAGTCAATAAAATTGTTGATAATTTAAAAAAAAACAAATGAGATCAGATTTTTTCCGACGGTCTTCTAAAGGAGAAAGGTTTAGAATTTGTTCAATTTCATAATACGAGTAATTGCCTCTTTCTAATCCTAGCCTTCTAGCAATCCGTTTTTGGAACCGATGTTGAACTGACTTAATATGACGAATATAGATAGCATAAAAAGGAGACCATATAACACAAGCATATTCAAGATGGGGGCGAACCAAGGAGCAGTAAAGAATTCTAAGGGTTGTTATATTTTTGAAGTCAGAAGCGATTCTAGTGATGAAGCCAAGTAGTTTGAGAGATATATTAATAATTACCTATATTTTTTTTTTATATATATTTACTCCACACAGGAGGCCCTGAAAAAAATAATTTCCCTCAGGGCCTATGTCATCTTTGGGGATGCTGTGTGGAGGGTCTTTTTGTGGAGAGGAAGGAGTGAACATGGGTCTTGAAGAGTCCCATGTTGTAGGAGGGAGGAAACACAGAGGCCGGCAGTTCGTTCCACAGCCGAGCTGTTGAACTTAAGAACGAATCGTAGAAGCGACCCGTTCTCATGTGACAAGTGTCAACTGTGTACAAATGTTAGGCGCGCGTTTGGCGTGTATCCCGACTACGCACCGGTGCAGAAGGGATCAATGACGCTAGTTCCTCAGAGCATCTTCCATTGTAATACCGATAGAACAAGGACAGCATACCTACCTGACGCCTGTGCTCTAAAGATTGCAGTCCGTTTGTTAAGATTGGGGAATCTATAAAACGGACCGCCCGTTTCTGCACAGAGTCAAGGGTTTTTTTCAGGTATTTTGGGGCTCCAGACCAGAGATGGCTGCCAAATTCGACAGTAGGGCGCACTTGCGATTTGTACAGGGTGAGCAGTTGTGTACTATTAAAGTATCTGCGGGCCCTGTACAGTACGCCCAGCTTCTGAGAGGCCAACTTTACTCTGGCTTCGATGGAGCCCCCGTACCTGAGCTGGTCACTTATAGTTACACCAAGCATATCAATGGAAGGCCTGTTCGGAAGATTGCTTCCGTTGAAGGAGACTAGATTATCATTTGGATCCCTTTTAGACGTAATCAGACAGGATTGGGTCTTTGAAACATTAAATTCGACGAGATTATTTTTACCCCAGGAGGAAATATTCTCGAGATAACCGTCCATTCTCTGCTTCAAAGCCCTCCGAGCCGTTGGAGTTTGTGTGCCCTTTGGGGGCTTGTCAAACAAAAAGCTATCATGAACTGTACTGTCATCCGCGTAGCAATGAATCGGTGCACATGTCAAAAGGTCATTGATGTGCAACAAAAACAAAGTCGGAGACAGAACCGATCCCTGTGGGACGCCAGCATTTATGGAGTGCGAGGAAGAGGTGAAACCGTCAGCAACCGCCTGAATCGACCTATCACTTAAAAAGTCAGCAATCCACGTACACAGGGATGCGGGAAGTCCGTAAGAATGCAATTTTTTGACAAGTCCTTGGTGCCAGACCCGGTCAAAGGCCTTGGATATGTCTAGTGCGACCGTTTGGGTCTCACCGTGACGTTCCAGGCACCGCACCCAAACATGCGTCACATACGCGAGAAGATCACCGCACGAGCGGTTCCGCCGGAATCCGTATTGACGGTCGTTGATAATTTTGTTCTTCTCGAGGTATGTGAGCAGTTTGTCGTTGATCACACGTTCCATCACTTTGGACAGAACTGATGTGATCGCTATGGGGCGGTAGTTGGCCGGGTTGGAGCGGTCACCTTTCTTGGGAATAGGGTGAATGACCACTTTTTTACAACCAGAGGGCACAGTGCCACACTTCAGGGACATTTTGAAGAGCTTTGTCAAAACTGGAACTATTTCCGCAGCACACCTCTGCAATACCAGGGCAGGTATTCCATCAGGTCCACTAGCTTTGTTAACATCGAGCCCCCGTATGACGTGGAGTACATCCCGATGCCGGATCCTCAGCTTTGTCATATAGAAGCCGCAGTGAGGAACCGACGGCGGAACAGCACCCCCGTCGTCGAGGGTCGAGTTTTCCGCAAACATTTTCCCTAATAGGTCAGCCTTTTCGGTGGCGGTGTTTGCTAGTGAGCCGTCAGGTCTGGTAAGAGGTGGCAAACTGGGTTTGCAAAAATTTCGACCTATTGAACCCGCAAGCGACCAGAATGCTCTGCTGCCATGCGGGCAGGCAGCCAGCTTTTTGCTGATCTGCAGGTTGTGTTCGAATTTTGACCTATTGATGATTCTCTTGCATTCCTTTGCCGATTTGTTGTATGCTGATCTGCTTTCGGGCGTTCTAGATGTGTTGTAGGCTCGGTAAGCCGCGTTTTTTCGTCGAACTGCTTCGGAGCATTGTCGACTGAACCACGGCTTTGAGCCCACACCAGTTTCTTTAGTAGTCGATTGTATGAAGCCATCCATCGCCGATTTGATGACTTCACCAATCTCCTGGGCACATCTTGAAGGGTCCGAAGTCCGAAAACAAACAGCTAACCACGGAAAAGCGTTGAAATGGGCCCGCATACCGAACCAATCTGCTGACCTATAGTGCCACACTTTTCTCCTCAGCCTCTCATTGGTTGGTCTGAGGCTAACGGGGATTGATGTCGTCACTAGGCAGTGGTCAGATGATCCCAGAGGCGCTGTGACGTCAATCTTATAACCGTGTGGCACAGTAGTTAAGAATAGGTCTAACAGATTGGAGCGGTGAGTCTGGACATCAGGAACCCTTGTAGGCTCCTGAACAATTGCTCTAATCCGTAGCAAATGGCAAAGGATTCCGCCTGTCGGCCAGCCGAGTCCGTTGGGCCTGAGAACTTCAACCATGGTTCGTTATGAACATTGAAGTCCCCCAGAACACCAAGGTGTCAAGATTGATGAAATTCCGCACACTTGACCTACAAAACAAGAGAAAGATCACTATCTTCAATTTACATAATATTTCGACAATCTACAGGTTTTTTCAAGATTGATGAAATTCCGCACACTTGAGAAATATGACTATCTAAAATTTACATGATATTTCAAAAAACTACCCCTCTCTTCAAAAGGGGTCTTTTCTCTTGTCAAACACATTTTTAATATATTATGGTGTCCCAAAAAAATTAAAGTTGTTATTTTTGAACGCATACCCTCTAATTTTGTTCTAATAATGACGAAACACTTATAATTTTTTTTGTTTACTTTGGACTACTGCAACCCGTGCCGACTTGCATCGAAACATTTTAGTACTTGTAAATTAAGACGCCCGCGAACAAACCTGTTGATGACATTGTAGTAACTTGCTTTTTTTAAGTAAACGAATATCACTCATTCAGGCAAGATGTCCTTAGATTTACGCATTTAAGAGTATAGATTTAATAGGAGTCGTAAAACACCAAATATCGGGTTCTAAACTACCATCTAATGAACAAGTTCTTGAAGTTGTGTTCTACAATATCCGGAAAGTGAATTTAACTGTCAATCAAAGTGCTAATCTTGTTATTCGCGAGTGTGTTATCTATTGGGAAAAGGCGCGTATATCAACGAAATTTTTACCTAATTGTGTGAAAATACTTGTAAACTTATATCATGTTTGGAGGAACTTCCCAGAAGAAATGCCCAGAAAACGCAAGACACATTTGAACAACGTCGTCAAGAGTTTGTTAAAAACTTAGATAATTTATTTGTCATTACACACGCCGATGCTCTTGAATTAATAAAAATAAATAAACATAGAATCTTTTTGCAGCGGTAAAGAGAGCCAGGTCGTCCTGGCTACTTAAGGGGGGTTGACAAAAAGCTGACAGATAAAGAGGAGAGAGCGCGACTTAGAACAATCGAGGAAGAAAAGCGGCTTACTAAACTCCTTCAACATCGTCTTACGAACTGTTACAAAACGACTCATCTTGATTATAACGAAGACACAAATTTAGAAGATTTTCCAAAACCGCTACAGAAAACTCAACATGAAACCAGTAAAACGTCGATGCAAAAAGACTTAATTACTCCAAGGTGAGTCGCAGCGCTAAACAGGTGCCGGTTAAGTATGAGAGATTCTGTTTTCATTCTTGAAGCTACTATTGAGGCGTTTGGATATAATATTGATCAGTTTCCAATAAGTAAGTATTCAATTCAAAGAATTCGAACGGAAAAACGAAAGGCGCGCGCGGAGGCCATAAAATTTAATTTTCAAAACGAGGTACCAGATGTAGTGACTCTTCACTGGGACGGAAAACTGTTGCCTGCTTTAGATCCTTGAAAATCTAAAGAAGAACGTCTTCCAATTTTTATATCATATACGAACAACTTATTGCTGTGCCACGATTGGAAAGTTCTTCGGGAAGCGAACAAGCGCAGAGTGTATGGAATGCGATTGTAGACTGGATTCTGGAAGATAAAGTGCAAATTCTGTGTTGTGATACTACAGCTTCAAATACAGGTCGCTTCAATGGTGCTTGTGTGCTTGAACAAAAACTTAATAGAGAAATGTTTATTTTTGCTCGCCGCCATCATGTGTATGAGTTGGTATTAAAAGCTGTCTTTGACGTAAAAATCAGTCAAGTGACTACAAGCCCTGACATCCCATTTACTTCAAAAAGTTTCGAGATAACTGGATGTTGATGCTATGTTGCTAAATGTTGATCCCTATAAAATTCAGTGCTACAGAGAAAATCTCACATTGCACCTAACCGTTTCCGAAATCGATGATTTGCTTGACTTTTACCAACTGCACTGACAACAAAAATACTTGGAGATGACTATCGAGAGTTATTAGAGCTCTCTGTGATATTTTTAGGCGGAGATATAGCGAGAAAATTTAAGATTCGGCCTCCAGTTGCTCGATGGATGGCAAGGGCGCTTTATTTCTTGAAAATAAAGCGCCCTTGATCATTACTTTGTGCGCAATTTAAAATAACCGGTGGTTTTCATAGTAACATCCTATGTCAAGCCATTGCAACAATGTATTATAGCAGTTAAAGCATCTTACCAGGACGTGTACTTTTTGAAATCGATGAAGGCTTACGAAAAAATTGATGAAAACATCTCAATGTCAACTTTACAGACGTTCAGTAAGCGTTTATGCGTTTAGGAACACCGGAAGATTTATCCTGACTAAACAAACTTTGAAGAGAAAATTTAATCAATAAACCATTTTTAAATATAAAATACTACATAATTGAACATTTGTGAATTTTTAAATTTTATTTATCCGACTAAAATGAAAGTTTAAAATCCTTCCATATTAACTCTGTACAAATGTTTGTACAATATGTTTGGCATCAAGTCGGCACGGGTTGCCAGTGTTTAATCAAAATAATATTTATTATATGAGTTGTTGGGATTAAATGGAATAAAATAATAGGGTATGCGTATTTAAATTTATGAAAAAAAAATTCTTCCTTATTTTCTGGGACACCCTCATATATATATATATATATATATATATATATATATATATATATATATATATATATATATATATATATATATATATTGTCCTCTTCCCGTATTATGTTGATCCAGTAAGAAGTTGTTAGACTAAGTTGATCCACCTTAAACACCATATAACTTGGCTATTATGGAATACATCTGAATGAATTGACAACAGTGGTACAATAATTATCAATGTTGCCAGTTTGCCAGAAAAACCATTTGATATACTGTTAGTAAAATTTTCAAAATTTGTATGGAAATCGGATGCATAATTTATGTTGATCTACCCAAATTGGCATACTTATGTTGATCTCATATATATTGATCTATTCCCGTAGTATGTTGATCTACCCAAATTGGCATACTTATGTATGTTGATCTCATATATATTGATCTATTCCCGTAGTATGTTGATCCAGGTAAGAAGTTATTAGACAAAGTTGATCTGTGTCCCTATATATGGTTTTACTAAATGAACCAATCAAGGGGCAATCGGTGGACTGTTCATCACAAGGTTTTATGTGATTCCGTAATCTTTTGTGATATTGAACTCAAAGTATTAGTCTCTAGAGTCGAATATCGCATGAAATGACTGTGAAATGGTACCGTTTCAAATCAAAATGACGTGTGTTGCTTGAATTGTTTATAAGAAATGTATGCGTATTTAGATCTAAACGAAAATTTCGCAAAAACAAATCCATAAAAAAATCATAACTTAGCAGGGGTACACGGGTTCATAGGGTGAGGTTTGTCTAGGTCCTGGCGGCGGATGCGTTTTCCCATCTACTGCGTGGCGGGCCGGATCGAAATAAACTGGTTGAGGGATACCTTTCGACCATAAAAATCCAAAATGGCGGCAAAAGGAATAATGTTATGTAGGAAATTTTGAACCTGTATCTTTTACCATCTCTCCTGATTACGCTTCGTGACTTAGTAGGGGAGGCCGGGTTCTTGGATATAATGGGTAATTAATGGATGATTGGACGCGGTTGGAGCTAACTAAAAACTGTCCAAAGAAGCGAAGCTAGCAGTCCACAATGGAGTGCTGGTACCTACCCTAATATATGTTGCTTGAATTGTTTATAAGAAATGTATGCGTATTTAGATTGAAACGAAACTTTCGCAAAAATCAAATCCATAAAAAATACCTACTGCGTGGCGGGCCGGATCGAAAGAGACTGGTTGAGGGATACCTTTTGACCATCAAAATCTAAAATGGCAGCAAAAGGCATAATGTTATATGGGAAATTTTGAACTTGCATCTATTACCATCTCTCCTGATTACGCTTCGTGACTTAGTAGGGATGATTGGACGAGGTTGGAGCTAACAAAAAACTGTCCAAAGAAGCGAAGCTAGCAGTCCACAATGGAGTGCTGGTACCTACCCTAATATACGGAAGTGAGGCATGGAACTGGCAGAAGAAGGCTGAAAGTAGACTGAATACTGTAGAAATGAGATCCCTGAGGCATATGTACGGTAAAATCATGTATGACAAAATGTGCGTATGCTGTGTCTATTCTACAGATATTTTATTAGAGCCTGTTAAAAGGAGCTAGCAGCATTGATCCCCGGTGCACCGTGCACGTGCTTGATACTCGACGGACCGAGCGGAATACACGTTCACAGTTAAGTTGATGTTATCTATACATATATGAACGGGTCGTTTCTCCGACTCGTTTTATCGTAAGTCGGCTCGCATGTGGAACGAGCTATCAATATAATCCGGGCCTCTTTAAGACCCGCATTAATAAATTCACTCCTACAGCCCCTACCTTAACCCGCCTCATAACGCTGCCCAACCGGTTGGCGACATAGTTTCTATGTATTTAACGTGTAAAGACAGGGGCGCTCTAGTGAGAGGTGTCACATAAAAAAATCATACCGCCGAATTTGAATATGGAGGCTTACAAAAACTTCCGTCTGGAGCCAGTGAGACTATGGCATCCTCAAAGGAGACCTCAAAGGAGATGACGAGGAGGAAGGTGGGAGAGTACCTGGCTATTCAGATATAACCAAACACTAATTGTAAAATAGTGCAAATTAATTTTAATAAAATTTATTTGAACCCGCGACCTACGGATTGCTAGTCGAGAGCCACCTCAAGTAGTTTGATATGTTTGGTGACTTAGCAGGAGTGCCCGGGTTTATGGGGTAAGGTTTGTTCGGTTCTTGGCGGCGGATGCGCTTGCCTACCAAATGCGTGGTGGGCCGGATCGATTAATCCTCTTTCAACGCATCGCCTTGCAACGCAGTAGGAGAGTTGGAATCTTATGTTTATCACTCGAACACACTGACCCCCAGAATACTACCCACCCATCCATACCTATTTCCTTCCCAGAACTCACTGACCTTCCTTTCTTTCAAAATACCCCCAACACAGCATTCACAAAGATGACATAGGCCTTGAGGGTTACGATTTTCCTTAGGGCCTCCTGTGTGGAGACGATGTAAAAAAATACAAAAAATAAACAACTATCTCGCTAAATCGTTGGCGGTGACTAATGGTAGGTGTATTGGTTATCTAATAAATGGCTCCCGGGGCGGCGGTACACATAATTGTAATAATTCTCGAGGGCTCTGATGTACAGACATTATGGCTCCTGTTGATTGACGAACATATACTAAAACATCGTTGGTTGGAATCGGTGCTTGAAATGACTTTAGCCATGTTTAGTAAAAAACAAATTGGAATAAATTTTTCAGCAATTTCAATTTAAAATTTGAAAAATTAAATTCTCACCAATCTAATCACCGCAATTTTAATAGGCACATATTATGGATATTACGCTTTGTTTCAACTTAATCATTACAAGAAACTTACGTCGCGAGAGATGGTAAAAGATACATTAAAATAAAATTTTATTCAATCAATGTTCAAAATTTCTCTTATAAAATGACTTAGACAAATCTCACCCCATGAACCCGGGCACCCCTGCTAAGTCACGAAACGTAGTAAATGATGCATTAAAATTACATTTTTGTTTAATCAAGTTCAAAAGATTTTTTAAGCATGGATTTGACGTTTTTGAAAGTTCCATTTCAATATAAATACGCGTGAGGCAGTCTATCCTCTTTAAGTACTAAGTCATTTTCATAGAATATGGATGTTCTAACGGAATCTAAAAAGTACCACAACGCGCGCGAAATTGGCGGTTACAAGTTACAACACATGCAAGCGGTCAAGTTTGTCAGAAATATATAGATCAACAAAATAAATCGTGTAAAATGTATATGCGACCGAAAAATGGGCGTGGCTTACAGCAAAATCTCGATGACACAAGTTGATCTGTAGGGATTTACATATGTATGCCAGCTTGGGTAGTGGATCAACATATCCGGGGTGGATCAACAAATGCAAACGGATCAACATATACCTGGCGTACCGTCGCGCGAGATCAACATAGTACGAGAGGGGATAAATATATATATATATATATATATATATATATAAGGATAAATAATATAAAGGATATATATATATATATATATATATATATATATATATATATATATATATATATATATATATATATATATATATCCTTTGCTAAAAATGAGCAGAAAAATACTTACTGACAAAAGTTTCATCAGAAAATACAAGTCAAAACTTCAAAAATATTTCTGGAAGATATATTTTGAGAAACACCAAAGATTAGTGAAATTTAATTTTCTATGTACGTTCTCGTACTTTACAAGGTATAGGGTTATTCAGTCAGATTTATTAAAAAAATTATAACATTTTGTATTGTTTATTTTCCAGGGAAAGAACCAATTAAAAATGTATATTTATTCTAAAGCAATGTATGTTCCATTGGTATGTGTAATTATAGTATATTATTATGTAAATGGGTAATATCTAAGTGACCGATTCAACCGTAAATACAGAGGTAATTGTAAACAATAATACCATTAACAGGCGGCGTTGCACGAGTATCAAGCATGCAACATGACCTAGTATACACGGTTGTACGATGGACGATGAGTAATATTGTAGGTACCTACTAGCAAATAAATGGTTTTATAGGAGCTCACTTGTTATACAGGGGGTACGGGGGTAAAGTGCGCTAACTTCGGGGGGGAGGGTGATTCTATGCTGTAGGTACTTACTAGTAAATAAATGCTTTTATATGAACACATTTGTTATACAGGTGTTCGTAGTAAAGTGCGATAACTTCGGGGGTAATTCTATATGATCTTACAAAAAAAAAATTTTAATTCCAATTTTTTAAGGGTGTTTTTAGGTTAAAAATGTTGATTGTTTGTATGGGAAAATAAATATTCTTCTCTGGAAAAATATTTTTTTGCGGGAAAATAATCATTGGAATTTCGAAAAAAGTTATTTACTTTTTTTACTTCTACCATTATGTACCTACCTTCTGAAGTTATCGCAATATAAATAACTTAATTTGCCACATTATCCAATAAAACCATAACCGAAAATGGGTTCGTAAGAGGGAATTGTGATCTTTAAAGCAGTTTCATAAGCCTTACAAATTATTTTTTTCTGGGCTTGTAAAAAGACTTATGTAAAAAAACTCGATTATTTCATAGGTCAAGATGTATTATACTCGCGGTATTTATTTAAATCATCTGAAACATTTCTAGGCGACAAAATTTTCAAACCAAAAACACATGATTTTGCATCGCCTAAACTCAAAATTCTGCCTCAATACAGGTTTTCCTACTGACTGGTACTGGTGCTGGTGAGAATAATGAGAGATTCAGGTTATATCCAACTTTATATACGTAATATTATTGTCTCCTTAATACTGTACCATTATACATTTTTCTATTACTTTTTTTTTTTATTTTTTTATTGTTTAACTTATAACATTGATATATTGTACATAAAATTAGGTAATAATAGGTAATAGTGAAAAACATATGTTATTGAAATTCTACTCCGATGAAGAGTGCTAGCTCTTGAGCTTGGCGTAGGAGTTATTTCACAATTATTTCATGTTTATATCAGTAATTAACATAAATACAGTACAATAAATATAAACTTAAAAGAGGATTGTGACGTTAATTTTGGTTGTAACATGAATTGAAGTTATAACATTTGAAAGGTGATATTAATTTTTTTTAATGATAAATTTGACCTTTTTTTGAATAAAATAAAATCTGGTATTTTTTTCACTTCTTCGGGAAGACTATTAAAATATCTTATGCCTTTGTAAATGTAATTATTGTGCATTTGTTGAGTTGAAAATAGAGGAATTTGGATGTTAAAATTATGCCTTAAGGATGAGTTAAATTTAAGTTTTTTTATTATAGTTTCTTTATATATTTGTAATATTGCATCTTTTTTATAGAGGTCTTCAATTTTTGGTACTTCGAAAAGTTTGAACAATGATGCTGAAGAGAATGTTGGTTGTTTTTCAAAATTACTTTAATAATTAGTTTTTGTACCACTTTTACAGAGCTTAAAAATTTTTCATATGCAACTCCCCACCCAATGATTCCATACTGAAGTAATGATTGGACTAGTGCGTAATAGACTTTTTTCAGGTTGTTTAGCTTGAGAACATTTCTTAATCTAATGAATATATAGATATATAGATACTGTTCTTATATATCTAATGTTACCTTGAAAAATATGAATTTTTATAATCCTGTTATATTTTTTATGATAAAGTACATGTAAAAATATTAATTAAAATGTTAAATATTTGTTTTCAAATTTTATATTTACTCACTGCATTGTCCAACAACTTATTCCGTAAAATTTTGGAACAGAGAATTCATTATAATTAATTTCTTCTGAACCATGCTGTAGACATGGCCTGTCTTGCTCTCTCGCGTCTTTTGGCGAAATTTGAATTTCCGCCCGTTGGTTATTTGGCCAATTTTGATACTTCAAAATAAGAGGAACATTGCTGCCTATTTCTGCATATACTTATTTGTTTATATGTTGTTCTGTTGTATAATGTTAATTTATTTCCTTCCTTTCTTATTTCATAGTATTCTATTCCTGTAAGGATTACATTGCATAACCCTTGCACGTCACCCCGAATAAAAGTGTTTGATTTTGAAATAAATGCTTAGTTTCTGCCGGGATATCATTTATCCAGTTCCTACGTATCTCCAACCATCACCTTGCTGGAAAAGTATAAAATTTGGAATAATGGCAAAAACATAGTGCAAATTCGAGTGCATTTGTTTTGAAAAGAGAAGAATGTTTCGGAAAAAAGATGGAAATTGACCCTTTTGGAAGCATTAATTTGGATACTATCGTTTTAAGTACTCGTTCGTTTTTTGTGAGGTTAATCGCCTCGAGGTATTTCAGTGGAACTCACTATATTGTGATTCCGTTGTGTGCTCCTTCAAAGAGATACACTGTAATTTTTCTTCCTTTATTCCTTCTTTCCGTTCCTTTTTTCATTTCTACACATACTATTACTCAATTCCAGTTAACACCAATTCATTTCGTCACGTTTAAATTATTTACAGTCCACTTTCTGAAGCTGTAAATGCAACACAAAGTACTTATTATTATTCCTAGCCAAACATGAGAATTTAATGGTTTAAGATTTTTAAATTTTGTTGATGTGTTCCGTCGCGTGATTCTCCGGTGGTCGCTACGCCACTGATCACTGTACTATTATGATTAAATCAATGCTAATACGTGTGTGGGTACAAAAGAGTGGATTACTACAGCGCTCGGATATAGATAAGATAATTGAGTTTGTCCTGCCCACTTTTTATTGTAGTGTCGTCTTTTTGCAGAGTTGGGTTACGACCATTTTTTAACTCAGGTATCATGCTTTTCTGTACCACCAAATAAAGAAGAGGAATTTAATCTGGCCTATTCTCTCAAATGTCTAACTATGAAAGTAAATTACCTTATTTCTTGTTATCGTTGTCTTTGTAATGAAAAACCTTCTGGTGTCCAGCTTTGGACATTTTTACAACCTATATTATATATCTCAAATGCATCCAGTATTGCCGATACTCTCACCCATCCGAAGCAGGTAGTTCTCTTGGAATTGGAATCGTTAGCCATTTTCCGAGACCGCCTAAATTAATAAAAATCTAACAGTAGAAATGAATTGCACTTGCACCTAAAAGAATTGGTAAACGAGCAAGATAAATAGCCAACTATTTCGTATTGCCTAACATTTGTCTAGGCGGTCAAAAATCTTATTGGCTGTTAATATTACCGGATTCCGTCAAAATTGCAGTTTTATATAAGAAGAATAAATGCGTAAATCAAAAAAACATATCTTGAAATATTGTCGTAATATCGGTTGTCCAGCGAAATCACAGTCAACACTAGGCAATAAGTTGACAATAATAGTCAATAGACGACAATCTTGCTCAATCTTGACCGTACAAAAATCTGGACGAATATAACTGTATATATATATATATACTATTATTCTGACAATTCAACCTAACCAAAAACTATGTAATTGACTAAAAACATAAAAAAGTAATTGAATACATAGGTAATAACGTAATAACACAAAAACATTACTTCAACTATCTATTTGGAAGAAAACTGCAAGCACGTAAAGAATTTTCAGCGGTCACGTTCTGATATAAAACGTGATAAAATATGAAACACGGTCTTGCGGGATATTAGAAGAATCACTATATTAGTGAGGTTCAAACCTAGTTCCGACACGTCAAAGTAATAATTAATCCAGCAAAGTAATTATCAGCAAAAGGTAAAAATCATTAGTAAGTGTTACAACTTCACGCGTGCATAATGCTTGATCATCTTTTGTGAGTGGTTTCGTTTTCATTGTTATATTATTGTGTCTGGTGTGGAATCAACAGGTTTCAAGTTCGAGCTATATGTGAATGTGCTTATTTTGTGAGTGCGTTGTTTACGAAATTACCTGAGTCTGTTCTGAGTTGTGAGTTAGTTTGTTAGTTAGTCAGCGTAAGACAGTCTCCAGGGAAGGTAGTCTATACCGTTTTTAACAGTCGGTTACAACGATCATTGATTATTACTGTAAATAGTGAAAATACCGTACTCTGTACTTTTGAAATTTTGATAAGTTGTCAGGGCAAGTGATTGTGGTTGCATGGTGTTTTTAACTTTGAGTTGTGATTAAAAAAAACAAATGGTGATGGTGAAAGATTAATGCAATAATATTTTTAATAGATGACAAGAAATATAAAATAAATAAATAAGATTAAGATTGGCTGAATATATAAATTATTGAGGTAAGTACCTACCTACTTACTTACGAATAAAAAATAAAAAAAATTCCTCATTTTTGGGTTTCGTATTAATTCTGTGCAGCTCTGGTTTCTAAACATAAAAACTTAAGGTTTTTAAACTTCTTAGGCTAATTTGTTCGGTTTAGGGAACAAAGAGCTATTTACCGTGGAGTCAATTTGTTCACTTTTCGGAACAGCTCATTTAGTGTCATAGAAATCAAAATCCTTTTCCGTCATAGTTAGAAATATGATCTCAACGGTATAAGAAAGAGAAAACACAAACTTGTATTACCAAAATTTGAAAAAAAAAATTGAAACAGTTTATCAATTTTTTATTTTATTTTTTATATGAAACGACAAAAACATGAGGTCGCAATAATGTTTATAATACATTTTTCGAAAAAAATATGTGTGTTTCTTTTTCATTATTAGTAATTTTAGTAAAATGTTAGTAGGTGAAAAAACGTAAGGTGAGCCATTTATAAAACATTATTATGTTTGATTTCAAAACTTTAATTGTTTTTTTAAATTATTTTTTTATTAATAATATAAAATTTATTTGGATGTAATTGAAAAGCGGAAATAAACACAAATTCTCCAACTTTCTGACAGCATCTTTAAATATACAAGAAGTTTATAAGAAACAAACAATCGGTAAGCGACAAAACAATCGTAAAAAAAAATCCACTCTACCTGTGAGAAATCGCAGCCGATGCAGCGATGCCAACCAAGCAGTGCGCTTTGAATGGATAGTGTTTTATTATTATTTTAAAACGTTTTATTAATTCTAAGTATTATAATACATAAGCGAACTTGTGCATTCAGAATTGGCGTTTGTTGAGCTATATGAATATATATATTCATATATGTATAAACCAAAGTGTTTATTTATGTGTGTTATTTTTATTATGAAAAACTAATGTTTATAAGACAAGGTTTTATGCATAGCACAAAGGATTAGACTCCATCTAGTGGGAAATTTAGCACTAACAAAGCCTTTCCTACAAAAATAAAGTTGGTTGTTTACAGGTGAAAAAAATATAATAAGCAGTAATTGTTGATTGAAGTACTAGTACATATTGAATTATTTGGCGGGTTGGAAATAAGCTGACCTGGCTCAGTGGTCCATAGCAACTGACTGGACTTTAGAAGGTGGGGGTTCAATTCCAGTCGGCGGCATTTATTTTTATTCGGGAGATATTTTCAGGCGACTAATTATTGCTTACAATAATTTGCTATCCAAAGTGTTTTTACCTGGAGTTCCTTATCGCTAGATGCAAACGTCTTATATATATAACGTTTATATTATATAAATATTAAACGTTTTCACGAACATATATAATCATCTGAACATGAAATACTTTTAAATGATATGAAAAGCTATGAAATTTATAGTATATATAAATAACGTTTATATTGTATAAATATTAAACGTTTCCAAACTTTTAGCGGTATTATAGCATTTGCCTGATTAGCCTGGTTAGTAAAAGTCGGACGAGTTCGAGAAATTAATGAATTAATTATACGACGAAGTGGTTCAAGTCTTCGATTTAGAGTGGATAAATTTCCGTAACAATTTTATCCGTACCCAAAAATATCATAATAATAAAAAAAAATTTAACTTATATTACCAAAAACTTAAAAAATAAACCTAATACATGGTACGTATAATTTTTCATTTTAATGTACATAATATAAGAAAAGAATGAAAAAAATAGAAACAAACGTTTTAAAAGGGAGCTTTTGGGTACACGGAGAAAAATGCGTGTTGCTAATTTATTAAAAATCTCTTCAAATTATTGGTAATCCGGTTAAAAACGGGATTGCAGGCCATTTCCTCATAAACTTTCAGTAAATTCCTAATATTTCGTAACACAACATGTTCAAGCATCTGCATTTGTCTTGATAATACCCAATAACGAAATTCGGTAATTTTAGAATTTTTATCGTTATAATACGTTCGTATTTTACTCAAACTTTATTAGGAAAACACTCAACTCATTCGTTAAGGGCCTGCAATACCGTTTTTAAAAGGATTACGAAAAATTTGAAGAGATTCTTAATAAATTAGTAATATTCAAAATTAGTGATTTTTTTCCGTGAGGGGTGATATTTTTAATTAATCCCGGTAGCTGAGTGATTAGTCGGTATCTGAGTTGACATTGCTTTTGGGTCCCACCCAGGCGTAGTGTGTTCAATTCCTCGGCTGGCTAAGTCCCCCATCGTGGTTGGTGGTAGTAGGAGATATTAAAATATTTCCAGGTTATTCGTAACCCGGGAATGTTAGTCTTTCTTTTTAAAAAAATCTTAAAAATTAGCACAACTAATGATAAATAAATAAATTATTCTCTTTTGCAATTGAATTGTTAACTATTTGCACTAATATTATATTATATTTTCATCCTCACGAAATTTTTAACATTTTAAATTTTTTTAAGCAAATCAAATATAATGCTGCTATAAGTTCTGCAAGTATTTTAGTTTTTATTTATTACTGTGACAGCAGCTAGGTACTTACCTAACGTTTCAGACAGCATTAAGGTGTCCATCGTCGCAACCATTATGTCCCCCAGATTAACATATCTGCCCTGATGATGGAAAATTAATGCTGTCCAAAACGTTGGCTAAAGATGGAGGTTGAGATAAAACCAAAAAAATAAAACAGTATAATAGTTTTCGGAACTTTTAAAACCTGAATCAATTTCAAATGCTGGGGTAATATGAAAAGCTGATGTGGTTTAAATGACAGCTATGTGATATAATTTAAAATATATTACTATCTCAAGAGGATCTTAATATTCTAAACAGTTGGCTAATAAAAAATATATTAACAATAAATATTAATAAAACCGGCTACATGATCCTAAGCTCACCTAAAATAAAAACTTTGACAAAGGATAAAACAGTGGTGACATGTGGTGAAAATATGAATAGTAAATTTTTTATTAAAAAAAACGTTACCGGACAGCAAAGTGCCCATAACATTTTTTACTCCAAATGTGATAAGGAATGTCTGGTTAAAGTTTGTCGGGTACGTGCCGATACACCCTGTATATAAATAAATAATATATATGGTGGTCGATATAAATGCAAAAGTAATTGGGGAAAAGGGAAGACCTGCTTTTGTTTATAATCGCAACATCCAATGCTACGTATACGTATGCGAGCCGAACTGCCGAACTGAACCTCAACTTATGGGAAAGGAATGAAGCAACAGCAAATGGCGCGAAATGCCGCTTGCAGTTGCTTCGTTCCTTTCCAGTAATTCGTGGCTCGGTTCGCGTTTCGGTTCGCAAATGTATACTTACTTATGAACGAATTTATCTACACATTTTTTTTACAGAATTATATGAGAAATAATTTTAAGACTTTCGACAGAAATAATAATTTTCAGACGATTTTAAGAGCCAAAATGTTGAATAGTGTGCTTAACTAATCTTTTCAAGTGGTGCGTAAGTGCACTGCCATTATAATAGCTTTTCGCTCAAATTAGAAGACTAAACTTACGATTATAACAGATTCCAGAGGCCATACTCTGCACAAAATTTGACTAAACTTACGATTATAACAGATTCCAGGGGCTTCACATAGTCTGCACAACATTTATGAAAGAAGGCACTTTCCACTTTTTATTAATTTTTCTCCAATTGGAAACTTATAAAAAAAGTTATCAAGGAGCGTAAAGACACAATACAAATTGAAACATTTTTATGACTTTATTACGTTTCTGATTAGGTGCCAGGGATACGTCATCAGTGCTATTTTATATGACTTCAGACGTATTTGTATTGAATGTGAGCCTTCCTCAAAAGCCTTTAAATATTAAATTGAACAAAGCAGCTAACAGCACGAGATTCATCTCCTATAAGATTCAAAAGTATGCATTTCCCCTGTAAACTATACCCAATTAGAGATTATATAAACGGCATCTCTTTAAATACCCCAACGCAATTTTTATCCCAATCCCAACCAGTTTCGATTTATTGCGGACCCCGTGATGTGATTTCGCGTTTTCAATCTGCGATGAGTGCATTGCGATCGGTATTCATTATGCATATGCATAAATGTCTGTACATGGGTACAAATTTCAGTCAATGCACTGTCAATGTCATATACCTAAGATTACGTCATTACGCCAAGCAATAGGTACTCATAACATATTTCATGGAATGATAGTATGTTCTCAACGATAAAACATATTTGAAATAATATTCACGGTAATCTAAAAAAGATTATTCATGTTAAATCTCGGATCGTTCCGGAAAAAATGTAAAACGACACTACACTCGAATGTCATATTAAACGGATTCCGAAACCTGTGAAAATTTTTGCTGATCCACAAAAATCGATCCAGTACTCTCATTCTCCCTTATAAAGACTGAAAGCCTTCCGAATAATTTATTAGTGGTGAATTATTTCAATAATCGGGGTCTCGCGTGGACTTTGGAGAGTGATTAACGCAAATCAATAAATTGTCAATGGCGATGGGAATGTTATTACGAGATTATCGTTTATCGTTTAGAGGTGCATTCTCATAACTGTTATTCTTTGTAAATTATACATATTTATATATCGTTTGTAAGTGGCTTCAGAGGGCGAAACAACCTCGTAATCATAATTACACAACAGAACTTGTTTATAAATAAACTGTTTTTTTGTAAATTTTAATAATAATATTAATGAATATATAAAATAAAAATAAAAAGTTAGTTTGTCAACATTCTGCCTTTCAAATAAAAACCGGTAGGTTACAAATATTTTTTTTCTTATAAAAAAAAGACATACATTCCCGGGTTACATATAACCAGACAATATTTAGTAGACCTACTACCACCACAGTAAGAAAAATGCTCGTGTCATATACAATTATGGTGATTATTACAAGCTATTATTTTATTTTGTATAAAATCAAATGTTTAAAAATATTTATAAGCTTATATTACAAACCTACTTCATGTATGGCACAGAGACATAGAATTGTGACATGAAGAATTATAAAAGAGGTCCTAACTTAAATCCCTGAGGAATATCTGCGACAGAATAGCGAATTAGATAAAATATGAATAACGAAGTAAAACCGAAAATATCACCAACCAACATTGATGTTGTTGTATTTAATCAATGCCAGCCAAGCATTACGAATATAATAATATAAGAGGCTCCTTGATGATTTGAATATGACCGAACAGGGATACATGGAATTATAACAAGAATGTGTGACTAAAGGAAATGTTTGATGTGTATCAGAACTCAGAAGACAGCACAATTAAACAATTCTAAATAGTTGAGGTGGAACATTCAAAAGTAGATATTTTAATAAATTGTGAGAAAATCTTAGAAAACGTAAGTTATGTAAATTTGAAGAATTTTCAAACTTTAGGCTTGCCACCAACGCAACGTGTCTTTGAAATAATAAATGACATGTTGTTCTATTAAACTTACTAGGTGCCCACCACATACGAGTATGTATGTATATAATATTTTAAGATTACCAACTACTCACAAAGCTTCTCATTATAATAGTGTTATGTGCATAGAAAGTATTTATAACTAGCGCAGACCTGTGAAAAATCACGGAATAGTATGAATTCCTGACAATCATAATTTTCTGTTCAAAATATCATCGATCTGAATTCTTTACATACTCAGTTGCAATTTCGAAAATGACGCATAAATTGAAAACAAATTTATGTTCATTGAAACCTATTCCACGCAGGATGCAAAACCGAAATTAGTACATTTGATAGCTAAAACTATTACATACTGACGCCGGAAAGCCAAAAGGGCGTAAGCGACAATTTGGTCAAAAATGAGTTAATCATACAGTTTTGATTATATTTTTGTCTGACCAAAACTGTATATTAAACTCGTTTTTGTCTAAATTGTCGCTTACGCCCTTTTGCCTTTCCGGTGTCGATAATAATGATTTATAATAGCTAATGTTATTATATAACGACGATGATATAATGATAGATACTTAGATTTAGATTAAGATAAAATAATGGCATTGTCCAGTAGGTAACTAGCGACACGATCACGAGTTAGCTGTGCTTTTGAGTTTTTTTGTAGAATCCACAATTATCTTTTGAATAACATCATTATTATTATATCATTATTTGTAATCAAGAACATTTATGGATCATTCAGATTATTCAGAGTATTCAGATTTAGATTATGACAGACTATGCCATTCAACCAATAATTCACATCATAATGCAGGTGGATACCATCAGACATTCAAAAGTAAGCAGTGTAAGCACCACACGGTACTCTATCTGAAGTCTAATATCTTTGTCCTTTTCTAAATTAATGGCATAATATATTGTACATATTGTTTTTTCATCCTTGTCCTCTATAAATTAATTGCATAATACGTTAAGTTTTTTCTTCGTTTTATCTTTTTCCTTTTTAAATTAATAGCATAATACATAAAATTTTTTCTTCTTTTCATTTTTGTCCTTTTTTAATTAATATCATATTATTTTACTACAAATCAAATATCAACACGTGGTATGTATACTACATTATAATGAATTTGCTTCTTTAAGCTTAGTAGGTACCCATTTGTGAGAAAAATTATAAAATTATTATCAACACAGGCACCTAGTGAGATTAAAAATTTATATGAAAAAACCATAAACAATGAAACAATATCAATTAGCCAAAGTGTTGTTTTCGAAATAACCTATTAAAAATGCATAATTTTTGTGTAAAAATGTTTTAAAAAGAAAAATATATTTATTTCGACACAGCTTTCAATTGTTTTTTTCTTGCTACTTACAACAGCTGTAAAACAATTTTTTAAGGTCTGTTAAATTTTTACCATAGACAGGACCACATTTATTATTAGAGATGTGATATTTTTTAATATATCTTGTGGTTGTTTTCAGTGGAAACTTCAGAAGATCATAAAATATATATTTTTTAATATAAACATATAAAATTGTTTTAAGCCACTTAATTTTAATATTTATTGCTCTACCGGTTTAGGAAGAGACTTTTTTTAATACTTATTACTCTACCGGTTTAGAAAGGGACTTTTTCATCAGAACAATGTAAAATATTATCCTGATAAAGTGAGGTTCCTTCCGGAACCGGTAGAGCTATAATCATTTAATTAAATTCGTAAAAAACTATTCATTTGTTTATATTGTAATTATGACAAGCCACAAAGTAAATGCTTTCTTCGATTACATTTTTTGATTGTTTTGTTATTTGTGAATGTAAGTTTACAAATTACAAACTGCTGACAAACTGCTTGAGCAGTTTAGCGGGTATAAATAATAAAAATAAAAAAAATTAAATTAAATTAAAAAAAAAAAACAAACTATAACTTGTGTATGTACTATTACATTTCATCTTGTTTAATGTGTCTTTTACAAACTATTTTTAAGTTGTTATTTTTTAAACTAATGTTTAAGAGACAAGTTTTTTTGTGCATAGCATAAACGATAACACATTATTTTTAAACAATTAGAGTACCCGACCGGCAAACAGAAGGCTGCGTATTTATTTTTTATCGGAAGATTTTTTCAATTTATATAGGCTATAATTATTGCTTAAAAATAATTTGTTATTTTAAAATTATTAATTTTAATGTGTTTAATGTTTTCGGCAGCGCGTTATGTTCCGTCAGTAGAATAAACTATTTTGTGTATTAGGTTTGTCCTTTTTTGGTAGTCTGATTTCATTGCACGTTCTTGTGTTGTCTGTAAATGTCCTGGTTATATAATTTTGTTCGAAAAGTATTTTAGTAACAGGTTGTTTTATCGTAGTATTTTATGAATAAATATCATTGCGTTAAGGGTTATTATCTGTTTCACTGTTGGCCAATTTATGTCCTTTCACATTTTAGTTGCTTTTGAAAATCTATTTCGCCTAAGTATTATTCTCGTTGATCTATTTTATATGGACATGGGAATTAAATCTTAAGCTGAAAAATGTGTGAGGTGTTACATTTATAAGTTCTGAAGAAAAACACTAAAAATGTTAGCATAGCCATCTAACTGGATGCCTAAGTATTGCATCTTGAATATGACGTGCCGGGTGCGAGTCAGTTTTGGATTTGAGCAGTTACTCAATATGCCTGTTGACTGCTGGTTAAAGAGTTTCACTAGCTGTTAGCTGTTAGCTGTTTACTGTGCGTAGAGAAAGCGATTCACTCACATAAAAGAGGTTCACGAGAAAAGCGGTTGAAAATTGTTGCGAGAAATGTATCAAAAAAACATTATGCCGATATTATTTTTGCACTAAACTGCTCAAGACGCGTACAAAAATGTACAATGATCCTACAATTTTTGTACGAAAAAAAACTTGTGTACTTCAAATTATAGAGGAAAAGAGCTTATCAAAAATTATGAGCCATTTTTAAAGAAGGAATGAGTGGGAAATTCAATTATTACAAGTAAAATACAAAGTAAAGCAGTTTGTTCAGTTATCTTCACTAGGTATTCATGTTCCGTGATGGACTGTAGGAATTTGTATGTGTTGCGTCATGTTTTAATCATCTTTATGTATGTATCAACATGCTTTTGTGGAAATCATTCCACAAAATAAAAAATAAATAAATAATTATTTTTCGGAATAACTTTTATTGAGTAAAACCTCAAATTGTAATATTTAAATATTGAAGACAATATTAGTGATTTTTCATTGTCCCGGAAAGACAAGGGTCCTGGGTTCGAGTCCCAGATGTGACCGTTTCCTTTTCTGATTTTTCTGTTTCAGATTTTCGTTTAAAAAATCACTAATATTGTCTTCAATATTTAAATATTACAATTTGAGGTTTTACTCAATAAAAGTTATTCCGAAAAATAATAATATTTTTATAAATAAATAAATTTAAAGTTCGTTGACTGCGTTGTGTTGATGTTTCTTTAGAATTTTAGTTAGCCATGATGTCTTTTTTGAACTTTTTTTAACTCCATGATGTTTTTAATTTCATTATTTACCTATGTGATGACGAAAGTCGAAATTTCGCAATCATTTACAAAAATGTTCGAAACTTCACCGAAAAGTAGTAATGTCGTTAACTTCGAATCCGGATGTCGCGGATTCATATCTCGGCGTGCACAAGTAAATTTTATGAAATAAAATTGTAATACTATAATGTATGCATGCGACATGTTGCAGAGCGGCAGATACTAACATTTTCGTCCTGGTGAAAGACCAGCATTAAAAATGCTTGAAACGATTTTAGCCGTGTTTGGGGACCAGATCTGAATAGCCAGCTGTTTTCCAATCTTCCTAACCCATCTCTTTCCCTTTCCTTCACACTCCATTTATCGTAGTCCAACTGCGGTTGGGCCATAGTCTCACTAGGCAACTAACTGTTGACTTGGTCCATTCTTCACTCCTTCAAGTCTTCGTGTTTACCTATGGAGGCGATTTATGTATTGCATGTTCGCACTGGAGCGTGTGTATCTATACGAGTATACATTATACGAGTACATCCACATTTTCCATTTTTTGGTAAATGTCTTATTTTTTCATAATGATGCGGCAGATTGCATGCCATTGACCTAATACTACGCTATATCATATTCCGTACGTTCATCTTAATGACCGCACATCACTGTCTCAATGTTGCCAAATTACTAAAAAAAATTTCAAAATTAATTTCAGATAAAGAAATTACTTACTCAACAATTACGAATAATTTACGAACTTCTATCAATTATTTTGTTCCTACAATTTTAGATCGATTAGGCGACAGAATCATCTGGGTTCAGATGATTTTTCTTCCAGATGGAAGAAAAGTATACTTTTAAATAAAAAATAATCATTTTTCACAAGCCAATGAAATGAGCCTATAATTTTGGCAATGAAATGAGCCTATAATTTTTAATATTTGTTTTGAATAGTGTCTTTTTTTGAGTTTGTGGAATGGATAGATATATTACATGGAATGGATATATTACCCTAAAATAAGTAGAAGAAATTGCTGAAGTTTCACGTTAACCTGTCCGGTGGTGAGTTTCTGGAAAGAAAACGGTCCCGCTGGAGGGAGTTTTTTCAACAATCAAAATATAGAAAAAAATAAATGCCACCTCGTAGAGTATAAAAAAATAAAAATAAAATCCTTAGAAACTAGCACGAAAAAACAAATACTAAGCTATTTAGAAGGAAAAAATAAAAACAATTTTGCAGAAATCGCCAACCATCGAAATCGGAGCAGATTTTTGTTTTTACTTAATAAAAATCAGATTCACTTACCACAATTTTAATGAAGCCAAGGGGGGAAGAACGACTTTTTATACACACTAACATATACGTATTATTATTTACACTTATACTATTGTATTTTCATTATAAAAATTAAACATAGGTATACAATGTATATGCAGTCAATAATTACGATAAAAATAACACTATTCTAATTATTATGTACACTATCTTAGGAATAAAATTGTCTTCACTAACTAATACTGCTTTTTCGTATGGTAGTCTTCGAAACATGGATATACGCAAAATGCAAGATTGCAGTCGGTGCACATATATTTCGTGTCACTTCTTTTTTGAGCTCGAACTGCTGTATGTCTACACACATGGCATTGTCGTTGAGTTCAGTTTCTAACGGGAATATTTGCTCTTATACCTGAGTTAGTTGAATCGAATTCATGAATAATGGGCGTAAACTTACCCTGATCCCATTTACGATGATCAACTTTTCTCTTTTTGGATGTTGAACAACTAGGGAAAGTTTCATCCCCATCAGATTCGTCGGATGAGCTATCTGAATGTATTGGCAAATCATAAAGATCCTCGTAAACATCTTCATCTTTACTTTCTATTAAAATGTCAGCAATGTCTTGTTCATTCAAAGGGTTAACCATTTTTTTATAAAAGTAAAATATATAAATTGAACTAGTTATCAATACGAATCACAAAGTCAAATCACAGTAAAACACTGTCCAAATTATGAATAACCTAAGATAATAAAATGTCAATGATAATAACACTTTGTAGTCGGGCGTTTCAAACAATAGACTCTAGCCTATAGCGGATGTTTTTTGCGATTAGCACAAAAATATATCCTCATCCCTATCGTTAGTATCTGAAGAAATTTTTGAAGGGTAAAAGAAAATATCAATTAAATAAATTCCACTAAAAACACGTCTGTTTTGTAACTCTGTATATCATAACTAAAGCACGTGTATATTAGCGCCACTCTATCTTCACAAGTAACGAGTACCGGGAATACATCCAATTGCTAAACAATTTTTGTGTTATCTCTCATTCAGGAAATGATTATTGTCATAACATCCTCGGGATTATCTCATAAAAGTAAAGGTCCAATGAATTTATAAGACGCCATAAAAATATAATAGGTACTCATATTCCCAGTTCAACTAACAAACAATCTTTGAAATTTAACACGATAAAATTGCCTAATTATTACGCGCAATCTCTCATTGAGCTGCGCAAAAGTATGTGTGTACATAAAAGAAACAACGGCTTATCTTTTTTTTGTTACATGTGTGTGTAGTTTGTAATGTCTTCAAGCGTTTAGATTAAATAGTCACGGGAAATAATGGGGTAACTTTACCTTCCTCGCCTTTGAAGTGGAGCCGGCGTAAAGGATATTTTTTCCCGTCCCGCCGATAAGCACCAGTCGGCCGCGAGGAAAAATACCATTCCCGCTCATAGTGTGTATACAGTATAACGAATAATATTTCAAATAGTTCATAACACTAAGGACGGGTTGTTTCGGAGAATTTGAACAATTCATCAAATTTCAACGTTCATTTACGGGTTCTGTGAAAGTCCTATTCAAATTCTGTTATTATATCATTATAGGCTAGTTGCTTGCCAGAACTGAAATAAAAACAGAACTTAAAAATATCTTTCACAGAACTTGAAAATTAACTTTGAAATTTGAAGAATTGTTCAAATTCTGCGAAACAACCCGTCCTAAGATTCACTATTGAATTTTGTTCAAACTGTCAAAAACTGTATTCAAACTGAAAACAAACACTGTCGGTACAATATATGTAATAAATATTCACATTCAAACACGTGAGGTAATTTTTAATGCAAGATGATTAGGTTATTCAGTGTAAAAACAAACAAAAACCACAAATTTCACTTCACAAAAGACGTCGCTCGCAATACAAATGTTGTTTACCACCAACTGCCAGACGGTGACGTCACGGAATATTTTAATTGTGAATAACTCCGTTGGTAATGTACCTAAATCGATAAAAACTTTTGCAAGTTATGACAAATTGTCCCTAGATAGCAGTAACTATCGGTTTTCCGGAAGAAATTCAATAGTTAATTAATTTTAGGCGCAACCGTACGGGTACGGTCATACTCCTTACGAGGATTTTTTTTCTCACCGTACCTGTACGGTCATACCACCGGACAGGTTAACTAATAATATGTATGATGGCAATCTTTGCACTTTGGCACATCATTATTTGTAAAATCTTTAATAATAAGTCTAAAAAATGATTATGTTGTATCACGCGTGAACTTTGGCCTAGGAAGACTAGGTATAATCCTGGGTCATACATTATTTGTGGCTAGTAAAACAGTTTTATTACATATATGCAGTGGCGGTTCTTCCTTGAGCTCAATTGGTGTTTGACGTTCCAAAATTATAAGACAAAAATTATAATAAATTTTGTGCATCAAAACAATTGGTCTTAATTAATCCTTAATTTGTTTAAAATGTACCGCGAAACGTGAGCGAAAAGCCGTGATATCTGTTGTCTCTAATAGAAGTTTTCATTCGCAAGTCCACACAATTCGCTAGGTCAATTTAAAGAATGTCCCATCTTTGGCATCTTCTGTCCCTATGCGCGCCATATAATAAACGAGATGGCATTATGTCTTTCGTCGAAGTAAAATTTAGGTCCTGATGAAATCTAAAGCCCAGCTACACTACTCGCGAAGTTGATCGAAGTTGACCTAATACGATAGTGTGGGCACGAACTTCGCTTCGCTTCGGGCATCTTCGCTTCGCTTGGCCCGACTTCCGATTGTTGTCGGTAAATGCGCCCGAGTCAAAGGACTCGAAGTTCGAACACGAAGTGTCTGCCCACACTACTCGGTTCACTTCAGTTCGCTTCGAGACGTCGTGTTTGGTGGTTGTGCGTGCGCAGAGTCATAGTGACTATACGTAATAAAATATGGCTTCTACACTGTGGTCACAGGACCTAATTTTTTTGTTCCTAGAAACACTCCAATCCGAGGCGGTTATTTGGGACCCAATTGAAAGGGACCATAAAGATAACTAACTAACCATCACGCCGTTTTCCCGCAGGGGTAGGCAGAGAGGACGGACCGCCAAACAACTCGGTCTTGGCACACACTCCTTGCCTCATTCACATTCATACATCGTCTCATACATACTCTTCTATTATTCTGACTCTTGACATGGCCCGACTCGAGTATCTGATTCACTTGATCGTGCCATGTCTTCCTCGGGCGTCCCCGACTTCTGCTACCATTCACATTTGCATCATATATCCTCCTTTTTTTATATTTTTTTTATAGTGAATACCTCACAAGAGTCCCAACTGCTCCCGTCTGGAGCCAGTGAGACTATGGCATCCCCAATTGGGGGATGTTGTGAGGCTGAAGGTAAGTGGGGAAGGGAAAGAGGAAGGTGGGGAAGTACCTGGCTATTCAGATCTAGTCACTAAACACGGCTAAAGCCATTTGGAGCAACGTTTCAATTCTGAATGGTGGTCTTACACCAGGGCGATACTGGTAGTATCTTCCACTCTGGAACGTGCCGCAAATATACTATACATTATTTTAATTAATTAATTGTGAAATAACACAAATTAATCAAATAAAATTTATTTGCGCACGCCGGGTTCGAACCCGCGACCTTCGGAATGGTAGTCCAATGCGTTACCACTGGACTATGCCGGCCGTCACACTCCTATCTTCGCTCATTCGCTCTACATGCCCAAACCATCTAAGCGTCCCTTTCTTAATCTTACTCATTACGCTTACATCAGCCTTGCACTCTTTGCGGATCTCCACATTCCTCACACGATCAAACATGGTTTTACCACACATACGCCCTTGAGGTGATTTTTCACAAAAACGGCGCTTTACAAATTATCCAATTATTATTATTATTATTATTATACGCCTCAGGGATCTCATTTCAACAGCATTTAATCTAATTTCATCCTTTATTTGCCACTTGAACGTCCATGTTGCCTAGTGCACGGACTCCGAGAGACTGAGCTACTCGCGAAGTTGCACGAGTGTGTGGGCACGCACTTCGGACTTCGGCTAACTTCGTCGAGGACTTCGTCGAAGCGCCGAAGCGAGTAGTGTAGCGGCCGCTGCTTAGGTCATGGCCGTGAGGGAGATAGCACGATAAATATTATAGGTTAAGTGATGGTGACATGAAAATATGTTGGTTTTTCATTTTACATGCTTGGCGTTTCAATTGCTTCGCACCCAGTATCTTTGAATACTGCGGACGGGCTTTTCAAACTTTTATTTTATTTACTTTAATTTTGTGCACAAATACATTAAAACGTAATCTCTTAAAAATAATTTGTCGTAAGTACATGGATTGTGTAGTTATTTCCAATTTACTATAGCAACATAATATGTGTTCATTTTTCTTGCATTTTTCACAATATCGCACATTCAATTGACCTACCACGTCAGGATCCCTAAATCTGCCTCTGCATATATGTGTAATTGTAAAGACGAGAAATTTTCCGATATATATCTGAAACCCGCATTAAAAAAGGCAACATTAAAATATTTGTTTTTACTTTAATCAAAGTTCTTAAAAATGTATTGTGATACCATTGATGTATTATACGTAGATGAGACAATATTATTATTTTATTTAACAACACCTGTACCAGTGGCGGTGCGTGACTTTTCTGTGAGCTAGAGTAGTAAGATTGAAAAATACAACATAAATGATGTTGTAGCCAAAAACATAAATTTTTTCAAAATTTCATTTTTTGTGTAGATGCTGCGCCTCCCCAAACTGAAAGTATCTCGACACAAAAAAAGACTTTGGAAAAAAGAAAGGTTTTTAGATACAAAAACAAATTAATAATGTCCTATTTTTCAATCTTCTGCCTGCCATTGCTAAATATATATACTTCTTCCTTTTTTATATTTTCTGAAAGAGCAAGGTTAATATTTTCAGATTTTTCAAACCTCAAACTCAACCTCAACTTTTTCCATTGAGTAAGAATTAATTAATCATACTGGTTATTAGATTTTTACTATTTGCTAAGTGGTAGGGTCGGATCAAAATATTAAATTTGTTTGAAAACCATGGAAAAACATTTTCTTAATCCGTCGTAATAATTGTCCGTATTGAAAAGTGGTATTTCTGTTTTTTTTTTGCGTCTATAATTACATTGAAATTTGAACACAGATATTATGCACATAATTTTATCTTTTCGCACAGTCCAAAATGAAAAGGTATTTTTATAAGCCATAGCTATTTAGAGGATTACGAAAGATCCATAAAATCAAAAAAATCAATCTTTATACATTTGCCTGTAATGCTGTCCGAAATCTTATATCTTGTTTAAAGTTGCCTACATCGTTATTTATTTATTGTTGTCAGAACGTCATCACCTAAATCACCTCCTAGTACGTTCCGCGATTTTTTGTAGTGTTGTGAATTGGTCTCAGAGACATTAATTTTTGAGATACACGCTTCATTGTTATTTAACAATTAGTTGAATAGTATCCCTTGTACGTAGACACAAAAACAATTGTGGGCAGATCTGATACCATTGCGCCATAACAAACGTTGAATCAAGTTTTTTTTTCTTTTAACTTAAAAGTCCAGACCTTTTTTCAAAACCGATTTCATCATCTGCTTACCATAAATTGAGCTGTCTCTAAAGCGTCTTAATTTTTTTTCGATGACATAATAAGTCCAAAATAACCTGTTTAAAAGAGTGAACTAAATAAATCTGAATAATAATTGTCATTAAATGATTATTATTGAATCACAAAAAGTTTTCAAATGAAAACCTTCACACAATCTTAAATTCTATTGGGACTTTAAAACTATAATCTGTGTTAAGAGTAGCATTTATGTATTTGTTGAGGATTGTTAAAAAGCCGACGAAGATTTTCATTAATATTTATTTACCATACTATTATAACATAATTTTTTTCCATTCGTGCTCTTGTAAACCGCGTAACTTATTGCGTTGTTCGCGGAACGTTTTTTAAATTTTGAAATTACTTCACCGCATCGATCACCGAATTAGTTATGTAAAAACAGCATAAAGGACTGTTTTTTTAGTCGTGACGCTGGTCTCAGTTTTATTCAAATGAAAAATTCTATATATATTATCATTCATTCCGACGGTGCAAAGAATAATAATTATTGACTTATGAAAATAAATAAACTTGACGCATTACAGGTTTCAGGCTAAGATCTCTGTTCACAATATTGTTTCAGATTCAGAAGATTAAAACAGCATAAGCTTTAAGAGTTTGAATAATTCCATCGGCTTTAAAATAATAATTTGCAACTGATGTAATGTTTAAAAAAAATATATATATTTATTATTACAAAATAATAACTAGTCTTACAACATAATAATATTGTTTATTTATTACTATCAAATTTAATTTGTATAACTCAATTCTATTTAATAATAATACTGATTTGTATTATATTACATAGTTTACTTACAATATATGCTAAAAATATGCTATGTAAAGTATTCAAAAATACTGAATCCTCTACGACACCGCGTATTCATCTAACTAGATCAAATCAAAATGACATAAAAAATATTTAAAGTCATAAAACCACATTCGGACAAAGAAAATATATTTATTTTGCCAGAAAACTCCGCAACATCTTTCCCTTGATATAAATAGAAAATTTTTATGATTACAAATCAAGAATAAAAATCTGGCTGAAAGAGATTAATGAAGAAATACATACATCCACTATCATATATTGTGTAAAAATTTTAAGGAGTCGCTAAAAATACGTAAAGATATATCTGATGCTTGTATAGGAGAAGTTTAAAGTTACAAAATGAAGTTTTAAAGTGAAATTTTACAGAGTGAAGTTAAGTGAAAAGTTAGACATGTATATTATTGCGTAACGTTATAGAATGAAAAAATTTCAAGTGAAGTTATAAAGTGATAATTTTCAAAGCGATGTTTAAAGTTTAAAGTGATTTATTACTCTACCAAAAATATTCCAAACAAAATCAAAATAGCGAGATTTACAGTGCGCTAAAAAGCCATACTTTGTGAATAAGAATTCAAATATATTTTTAAACATTCTATAACATTTCATTCTGAATAAATTACATTTTTGATGGTGTCAATAAGAAGTTTTATCCAAAATACTTCAGTGTAAAGTCACGTATATTATTGTTTGCAAAGTTGTTTGCTAAAAAGCATATGTGTTAATTTCTTGTGCTCATAGAAAATGTGTGAACATTTTGCTCAAACCGTGTAAACATTTTAATTGCTAAACTTTTTTTAGATTGGTGCGATATTTTGTCGGTATGTTTTAAGAAACTTTTTACTAGAATTCGTTGACATTTGTTATTTCTAAATAGTTAATGTTGAATCGCGTATTGTCGCGCTTGGCAATTCACACCTTGCTAATTAATTATTCAAAAGGGAAATGTGAGCTTTTATAGGTCTCCGAAACAATTTGGTTTATTAATAGAGCACTAATGACTCAAGAAGGGAATTTTATAAAGTGGACGAAGGAAGTGTCATAAAATGAAAAAAAAATTGTTTAGGATAGCGGGCACTAAAATATTTTTTTCCGATTTGGATTAATGTTACTAGCTAAGGCTAAAGTAACCCTCATCGACGGTAATAACTAATAACGTAATAACAAATCGGTAGAAATTATCATTTTTTTCATAAATATTTAATAACGATGCTTATGACTTATCGTCAATCTTGCTCATTACAAAAAACTAAAAATATGAATAATTTGACAGTTTTTCAGTAAATGCAATTGCTGGGCGCACTTGGAAAGGTACACGCAGAAAAATGAGTTGTTTCGTGACGCTGAACGCTTTTTTTGCTCCAACCAATAAGGAGGCTAGGATTCAAATTTTACTGGTTTGAATCTGCGCAATGTTATTTTGAGTTGAATCGAGCCTCCCGCGCCAGCGCCGTAGCAAAAACGTCATCTAATGACAGTTAAAGCGTCAGCTACACTACTCGCTTCGACGCTTCGACGAAGTCCTCGACGAAGTTAGCCGAAGTTCGAAGTGCGTGCCCACACACTCGTGCAACTTCGCGAGTAACGCTTCGAGTCCTTTGACTCGGGCGCATTTACCGACAACAATCGGAAGTCGGGCGAAGCGCAGCGAAGTTGCCCGAAGCGAAATGAAGTTCGTGCCCACACTATCGTATTCAGTCAACTTCGATCAACTTCGCGAGTAGTGTAGCTGGGCTATAAAACACCGTATCGAGGAAACAACCGATGTGTTAATTCGAATTTTAGCCGGAGTTATAATTAGTTCAATCTTATACGAGTGCCTGTGAATTCCTCCACCATACGAGCGCTACCAAAAGAACCATATCATCGAACATCATAACCAACTCTTCCGTAAGTCACATTTGCGAATACCTATCTTTTTGGTTCAGCGAACAGAGCGTTAATTAACATAGGCACATACCTGCCTAGATTATAACCCTTATAATCTAACCCATGTGACGAATACCTACGAAACCCTACGCGAATATCGCACATGAGTATTCTTGATTTTTTTAATCAGGTTGAAAACGGGATTGCAGGCCTTTTTTTCTGATATAATTTCAGTAAATTCGTAATATATCGGAACACCTGCGTTTGTCTTGATAATATATAACGACGAAATGCGGAAATATTAGACACGTCTTGCGACATCCCGATAACACATTTGTGTTTTACTGAAAGTTTGTTAGGAAACCTCAATTAATTCGTTAAAGGCTTGCAATCCTGTTTTTGACAGGATTACGAATACTTTTAAGAGATTTAAAAAAAATTTGCAATACCTATTCAATATTAGTAATTTTTCTCGGTGTGGGTAACATTGGTAATTAATCTTAAAAAATTGCACAATTAATGATAAATAAATAAATTAATCTCTTTTATCAATTCAATTATAAAATAATTTGCACTAGTATTATGTAATATTTTAATCCTCATGAATTGTGAACTTTTTGCAAATCAAATATGTTTTATTGAGTTCTACAAATATTATAATTTTTATTTATTATTGTGACAGCAGCTAGGTATTTCGGTAACCTATGTATTTAGGTAACATAACTTTTTAGATAGCATTACAGTGTCCATCATCATGTCCCGCAGTTTTATACATCTACCCTGATGATGCAGACTGTAATGCTGTCGGTTAAAGAAGGAGGTAGCGTAGCGGAGGTAGTTCTCCTTGTAGGCAAGCAACATTATCCGCTTATAATGAAAGTAGTAGGAGTTTTTCAAAAGATTTCCAAATGAGTGATGATGTTTTGTCAGTAGCTGAAAAATCTTTAATATCACAGAAAATTACATAGATATTTCACATAAAAATGTCTGATCTACGTGATAATCAAGTCTGCGTATTTTTACTAGGAAGGTACTCTCGGCGCACGTGTATCTCCACGTTTACGTTACGTGCACTGGGGCAATGTACCTACGCACTGGATTAGCCCGCTAAATATTACACGTGACATAGCCTCCCTTGTCAGTCGTCAGTCAGCCGTGTGGTCTAATTGACAATTACCTGTTCTAGAATATGACGTAATTCTGTGTGGAATACCCAAAGTTACGCGAATACTCGATTGGACTAAATATGTACGTATTATCAATGTGACTTGAAGTTATATTTATACAAGTTAAGTAACATTTTTATTTATGGAGCGGGTAGAATTACAGCGTGTCCGGGGGTAAAGTGTGCTAACTTCGGGAGATGATTCTACGTGTTGGTAAAATAATTAGTTAGAATTTAGAAATTACTACTAATAAAAAAATTACTTATCTTTTGTACTTCTAAAATCGTGTAGAATCATCTCCCGAAGTTAGCGCATTTTACCCCAGGACACCCTGTATATTGGCGCTGCCAAATCTAGATGTTATGGAAAAAAGACGTAGAATACCAAAATTAGCAATAAAATAAATATTATGTGAGCATCTATAAGATATTACACGGATAATAATAAGGATTGCTGATTTATTAAAAATGTCTTCAAATTATTATTAATCCGGTTAAAAAGGGAATTTCAGACCGTTTCAAATGAAATTTTAATAAAATCGTAACATATCGGAACACGTGTTCTTGCACCTGCTTTTGCCTTGATAATATATGTTGACAAAATGCAAAAATATAATGATTCACACCTATACATTACATTGCTCTTTTGTTAAAAGTGTTACAGTAAACATTTTAATTCATTCATTTGGCCTGCAATCCTGTTTTTAACCGGATGACGAATAATTTGAAGGTATTCTTAACAAATGAGCAACAAATTTTATTTGGGAGGTGGGTATGGGTATCCCACCCCGGGAACCATTTATTCATTAACCAACACCCCTGCCATAGGTTACTCCAAGTAGTCCGCTACGTTTGATGACTCAGCAGGGGTGCTCGGGTTCATGGGGTGAGGTATGTCTGGGTCTTGGCTGGTTAAGGGAGATCTTTTGACCTATTCAGCTCGTTTCTCTCTTAGCCCATCGCCTTGAACCACGGGATAGATTTATTCGTCAATTCTGGACACATTGACCCCAAATTTGCAACCCACCCCTCATACCTTTTTCTTTCCCAGATCTTCCTTTCCTTAATAAAACCATCCACATACCATCCTCAAAGATGACATAGGCCCTGAGGGAAATTATTTTGGTCAGGGCCTCCCGTATGGAGCTAGTGTAAGAAAAAAATATTAGTTTGTTTCCGTGTTGGTACCAATGGCTCAAAATGAAGGGTTTGAACAATTACATATTCACCGTTATTATCTGCTGACCGGTGCTGACCGGTCGGTGGCTGAATTGATATCCCACCCAAGAGTAGTGTGTTCAATTCCTCGGCTGGCTAAATCCTCGATCACAACGCAAGCAACATTTTCAGCTTCCTGTGTTGGTTACTTACATTTGATTGACTTCATTTTCTTTCTTTCAGCTTCAAGATGATGAATGCTTTCTCAAAAGGCTTCCTGAAGTGTATCATGTACATCCTGCAGTGCATCCTGGCTCCCTTCATATGGCTGATAAACATAGGCAAGTCCAAGAAACTGCCGCGTATATCCAACCCGCTGCTGCTGACGAGTGCCACCAAGCTGGCCCACATGATAAGGAACAAAGAGGTAAGTTATATATTTATAAAAATACTACAATTTGGAGCCACGAAATGGGGAAATACTTACTGAAGGACCTTTTTTAAGTGAATACCACACAAGAGTTCCAACTGCTCCCAAACATCTGGAGCCAGTGAGACTATGGCATCCCCAAATGGGGTATGTGGTGAGGCTGAAGGTAGTGGAGAAGGTAAAGGGATAGGAAAGCGGATGGTGGGGAAGGATGGATATCTATTTTGGATATCTTTCGAAAAACTCCTACTACCATAATTATAAGCTCCTACTACTCCTTCTTTAACCAACATCTCAGCATTATGTTTTATATGCTTATCATTTTCATGCCACTATATTATTAATGCGAGTATATGCGGTGTTCATATCATCATGTGGCATATGGACTAGGTTATTCAGTTTTGTAATACTCACTTCACGAGCTCCACGAAGCTTAAAACAAAAATCTTAATCACTTTTGATCTTTGCCTACAAAATTTTCGCACGTGAATTCGGTACAAATTAACTTAATCAAAATTAATCATAGCTCATTATATAACCTATAGGAGTCATTCTTATAAGCACCATGAAGCTAGAACACATAGCTAACCTAAAAAACTAGAACTCACCTAACCTATCATTATTAACGTTACGAGTATCATAACGTCACCTAACCTTACATAATCCAGCTGTAAGTTGTTTCGATATCAGGGCCGGCCCTATACGGGCGTAATTGGAGCAGTCCTATCACATATAATACCTCACCTACCACATAGCCCTTGAGATTATTTTTCATAAAAAAATTCGCTACACTAAAACACAAGTCATCTAAATATTATCGATTACAGCCATCTCCTGGTTTCACTCCTAAGCGTCTACTGGTTTTGAAAAGGGGCACCAAAATGTAACTTGCGCCAGTCGCCGTTCGGTTCAGGGCCGGCCCTGTTAGATATAACCAGTTAGAAAGATAATATTAATTAAACTAATTTAGTACAGAGTTAACATAACAGAGAAACCCATCAAATAAGTATGTAGACTAACTTTAACTACATTATTAGATACTAAAAAGAAACATCAATCAATAAAGATAATTAAATCAACCGTGCACACGAATAGTGTCGGAAGTAAGTACGAACTGGTCATTTTGCATTAGAGATGTTTAATGTTTCGCATTTAAATTTTTATTATTTTTAGGCCAAGAAATATGGCGATGTTTTGATATTTTTAATTGGTAAAATTATTATGGCTACTTGATGCACCTAAATATGCCAGTTTGCCCTTCCGGTATTGTTCTTAGGGACATTCGACATTATTTGCCATTGTTTGATGTACCTAAAGATTCCAGTTTGCTCCCGGTATTGTTCTTCCGGACAGTTAACATTCTATGCCATTGTTTGATGTACCTGAAGATTCGAGTTTGCTTTTCCGGTATTGTTCTTCCGGACAGTCGACATTATATGCCATTGTTTGATGTACCTAAAGATTCCAGTTTGCTCTTCCGGTATTGTTCTTCGGGACAGTCGAAATTGCCATTGTTTCAGATGGAACATAAAAAGATAACGCTCTCAACTGGGAACCGAACCAAGGTACTATGTCTTACCGGGACAACGACGGTTTTCTTTTTATTTTCTGTGTCTTTTCTTTTTCATGTTTCATTTAGATTTCTTAGTATTTTCTTCGTATTCAATGATAAATTACCTTTTTTGGTATAACGGTGTTCCAATAAAAAATTTATAATCATTTATACTCTCAGCAAGGTATTCCATATTAATAAAAATTGGATATGCTTATCCGATATACTATCTAGGTTACAAACCAATTCTTCTGAACTCTGTGTATTGAATAATTAGGTCCCAATGGTCGAGTGAATAAAGACGTTGTCCCGGTAAGACAGAGATCCGAAACGTATAAGAATTATTATCAGAATCAGGCAAAACTTGTGAATGTGTATTGTATTTATATTGTTTGCAAAAGAAAACCTCTAAAAAATATTTATTTTTATTGTTTCCTCTAAACCTTTGAAATAACAAAGGTCTGTTTTCATTCACCGAGTCACCGATTCTCTTGAATCATAACATATAACATCCATATAAAATAAGACAATGATGAAATGTTTTTTCAATAAACATCATACACGTTTTACATCAAAATTGCGTGCCGACTGCTTTCAGCAAGTTATTATGTCTTCCTCGTTGAATCAAATTCAATGTTACGTGCCGCAACTGGTATCATAACAATGCTTCAAAGTTCAGAGTCAATCGACCATAATTCAATGCACCTTACTTTCTAACAAACGAGGTAGTCAAAATTCAATTAGACAATTTCACGAACAGAGTTACTAAATGGGACATTGTTTTCTTTATTTGTTTCTTACCGAGTTTACCACTAATTATAGCACCATGATTTTTATTTGTTTTCTGGCTGAAAACTTGTAAATTTATATTTTCCCGTGCAATGTTCTTCTGGTGTCCATGTTTAATGTTAAATATTGGATCTAATCTATTACAAATCATTAGACATCTTGATTTCTTCTCTTGTCCCTAAAGCAGTATCTAATCAGAGCTCTCAATTGATTTTGTATACCTGCAAATACGTAATTACTCATTTAAGGAGTTTTTCTTCTTTTTATCCATATCGTGTCTCGGAGAACCCGTTTGAACTTCAAAGTTCAAATTAAACAGCCTCATATAGTTTCTCGGAGAACCCGTTCAAAGTTCAAACTAAACATAGTGTCTCGGAGAACACGTTCAATCTTCAAAGTTCAAACTGAACAGCCTCATATAGTTTCTCGGAGAACCCGTTCAAAGTTCAAACTAAACATAGTGTCAACTTATAGTTTATAGTTATATTTAACAGCTTAAAAATTTCTGTTAAGTTTTATGACATGGTTGAATAAAATTAATTAAATAAAACTTTACACTTTTATACTTGTATAGAATTTTTCAACATTATTGATGCATATACATAACCGTGAATTTCGCAATTATCACCATTGCAGTCCTCTGAACTCAAAACCAAATTTGAAAATGACTTCTGCCAACCAACCAAGAAAAATGAAAAACTAACTACAAAACGGTCCAATTATTTTTATATAGAGTTTTTGACAAACGCAATAATAACTACCTATAGTGTAGACTTACAAAACATAATTCCTACAAAACAGAAATTATGCTAAAACCAGAATTATAAGTGGAATTTAAAAATACAAAATTAAATAACAATTTATTAAGTTCTCGAAAAAATCCATATTATTGAATGATAAAAGTTTTCAGCCAGAATAACGATTTAGTTTTAAATAATATTACTTAAGTTGTCATCGTCATTGGCTTACGAATTATTTATTGTAGATATTTGTTTTATTAAATCCATTTATTTGTTTCAGGTCAAAGCCGAAGATGTCATCAAAGCCTTCATTAGCAGATGCAAAGAAGTTAATCCAATTCTCAACGCCATCGTCGAGGAAAGGTTTGAGCAGGCCATGGCAGAAGCCAGGCAAATGGACATTCTCCTGGCTTCAGAACAACACACTGTGGAAGAGCTAGAGAAGCAATATCCTCTGATGGGAGTTCCTCTAACCGTGAAAGAGAGTATTGCTGTTGCTGGTGAGACGGATACGAATATGTTATTTTATATAAACTTCGATAGTAGTCGCTTGGTATTCTTTTTTTACATTGGCTCCACACAGGAGGCCCAGGGAAAAACAATTTCCCTAAGGTCCTTTGTCATCTTTCCTCCTCCTCTCCTTCGAAAGGAAGGAGAGGAAGATCTGGGAAGAAAAGGTATGAGGGTTGGGTGGGAATCTGGGGGTCAGTATATCCAGGAGTGACGGGTCTTTGAATTCATCCCTCTCATTGAGAAAGTCCTGCTAGGGAGGTAAAAAGAGCTCCCTCAACCAGTCTCCTGGGCACCCATGCTAAAACACCAAACGTAGCGAACGACTTGGGGTGACCTACGGCAGAGGTGTCGGTTGTCCAATGAATGGTTACCGGGGCGGCGGTACCCATGTCCGCCTCCCAAATTGAGGAAATTAAAAAAATAGTTATCTTTTAGTCGTTCGAAGTGATACGACTTTTCATAATTATCTTTTTTCCAATAATCCTAAAAGATTTATATAATATTGACAACTCTCAAACGAAAGACATGTCACTAAAAATCACTAAAAGATTCGGTCGCATCTAAAACCCAGGACCTCAGCTTTTCTGGGGCTTTGCTATACCACTGAGCTAATTTGATAGTATCAACTTCGGACATTTCTAACTGTATCATAAAGAACTAACAACAACATCTTCATTTTCTTAACGCGTATTATTTGTACGTGATTGCAAGATCCAATTTTTTATTGTTTGAAATTCGACATCTATTGAATTTGTTACAAGTCTAAGATGAATATTTAAAAGTTATAGTGCAATAATTTATTGGGTAAAATCTCAAAATGTAATATTTAATCATTTTATTTAATATTAACCTGAAAGCCTTTTGATAAACTAAAAGAGTTTTATAAAATCGCCAAAATATTTAATAGACCTGAAGATTCTAGCCACAGATGATCCCCAGGGGACTACAGGTGCTAGTAGGACAACAACGTAGTAGAAAATAATATTGCCAGTTTTAAAGCAAAGTAGATGTTTTATTATTATCTTATGAAAATAGTTCTTAATTTATAATCCATAAGATTTTTGTTTATTTCAAACATACCACAAAACTTTTTGAAAGCATTCATCCTAAGTTGTTAAAATTATTAACCTTTTTCACTAACAGCTAATTTAATTCTACTTGAAAATATAAAGCTATTCATGTTTAACTTATAGAATAGTTCTTAGGTATTATCAATAAACTCTGAAATTTTGTCCACATCATATCCATAATGTCCAAGCTACCAAATAAGGAACTCTTATATTGCTTTCAAAATATATGTATTTATATGGATCAACACGTGCTTTACAATTACAAATAATTATTTATATAAATATGCCATTATTAAATCTTAAGTTAACAACGAAGAAAACACCATTACATCAAAACGCCCGTCCTGTTTGGTTGGAATCATTGAATTGGCGGCTTCACGCAATACCTCCTAGATTACAAGGCCGGAACACTCATTCAAAGCAGCCTCCTAACTTGTATGAGATTCTGAAAAAATATTCGTTTTAACTTTTTTATTCAATTTATTCTTATTTACTAAAAGATTTAATAATAATTCTGTTAATTCAAAAAAATTTTAAAATAATTTTTTTGGAAGTTCCCATACGAGTTAGTAGGCTGATTTAATTCATTGTCCCGGCCTTATGATCTAGGAGGTTTTACTAGAAAATTTATGTGTCGATTTTGCTTAGTGACCGACCAAAAGTAGATTTTCAGCCGAAATCAAAACATCGGTCAGTCACCATTAAATACAAATATAACTTTACAGATGGCAAAGATATTTTTTATTTTTAAATAATGATTGATTAAAAACATAACATTTAAAAAAAATATATGCCATAAGTCTTAAGCATTATTATGACATTCTGTTTTATTACACAATGGTTGTAATGTTATATTTTCTTTCGAGAGATTGCCACCGTTTTCGGAAAAAAACTATTTCAATTTCATTACTCGAGAAGAATGAACTCATCTTTTCTAAGGGCTTTTCTAAAACAAATGACATGATTACAATTTACATTGTTACATTATTTGATATCATCACATAGCCATATATTGTTATGCCTTACAATCCTTATCCGTAAATCATAATATCATTTTAATACACGTATATTTAATGAAACAATAAACATTTGAATTAGTACGTCCCTGGCTCATGAGTGTATTATATTGCCTGGCATTTACTGGGGCAAGCTTCACGAAGATTGGAATAATATTCGGAGGGTGAGAGGAATGAGGTAACTAGCCACGGGGATTAGAACCTTCACAGAACTTGAAAATCAACCTTGAAATTTGATGAATTTTTCAAATTATGTGAATTAACCCGTCCTAAACATGTCATTTGCTTTAGATCTGAAAGATAATTATACAAAAAGTCTTAAGCTATTTGAAGATTAGTTAAATACATCTACTGTTTCAAAAATTTCTTTCAACAGTGCTGTTGGGAAGTAAGAGCTTCACAGATGCACTCATAGAGGGCAGTGCATAGAGCTTGCTTGGAAGTCCGCAAGATGGCAGCTAGTAGCCAGTAGTTGCCAGGACCAGTTAGAATGCTCCCAGATAAACTTGGCGTTTTCGGATCCTATTTAGCCAGCTTTTAGTTAGGTCGACTATCGAGTCACCATTGTAATACGCGAAGTATTAAAAAAACCATGACTTAACACAAAGAACCTATCATTTAAAATCTCCTTCCACGACAAGTTGGAGAACTGTTTGTGGGAACACAACAAGTACCATACCTCGAGTCATGCTAGATTGTGTAAGAATGCCTGTTCTGCAGTGTGGTATCTTTAACAAGTCATGGCGACGACAATGGCTAAAGTTTTGTTACAAGTAGGTATATAAGCCATAGCATTTCAAGAGGAATGGGCTTTTAATAGAGGTTTGAATTATATTAAAACTAAGTATTGCGACATTTGCACAACATCTGGTTTCTAGGCTAAATCCATTTGTTGCCTCAAGTAAGTCTATATGGGGCATGAACTTAGGATAAATTTCATGCGTCCGCAAATGAACGTACCTGAGAATTTTTTTCTTGATTTGTTCCAGCATATTTATATCTATAGTTTGGTGCTGGGTCCACACAACACTAGCCTAATCCAGCTTATTTCTTATAAAGCCATCAAAAATGGCTATCATTGCATCTGGATCATTAAACTGTTTAAGTGTTACGATGATAAACCCCATGAGTTTGTAGCAAACCGGAGTGAGCCATAATATGTAGTCCGAGAGTCATTTTGTGATCAAAGACGATACCGAGATCTTTAACGTTATTGACACAATTTCAACTCGACATCAACTTATTATTGGCATATTTTTTACTTCTGGCCATTCTGTCAGATCGCATTTGTAAGCAGTATTGGTAAGAGATTATTTCCATCAAAAGTTTGAAGTCATCCGCAAATAGGAGGCATTTGCCATATTTTACACAGACCTGGATGTCGTTTATAAGTATGAGCAGAGATGTGCAAAATGGGTAACCAAAACCATTTGAAATGCAAAATGGAAATGGGTCAAAACTTTTCCATTTGAAAATGCAAAATGCAAAATGGTTTTTAGAAAAGCATTTCAAATGCAAAATGCAAAATACCTATTTTCAAAATGCATTGAAAATGCAAAATGGTTTTACAGGTCAAACAATTAAAATAATTATAGAATATTTAAACAATTTTGTCATTTAATAATGGACATCAATGTAGAACAAATTTGCGCGGGACTAATGTTGCCAACGTAAAAACATAGAAATTGCTATGTAACATTTAATATTACAGCGTCATGGCTCCATGTTCAGTATTTTTTGTAATGGTATCACTCAATTGCCAGGGCTCCTACCAGGGAGCAACTTGACAAATGTAAATTATCTCTCATAGCGAGGTTGAGGACCGACTGATATTTGGGGCTTATGAAAAAAAGATGAGTGGAGATACTAGGAAGAATGTTGCAAAAAAGCATTTAAAATGGAAAATGCATTGAGAAAAGCATTTAAAATGCAAAATGCGAAATGGTTTTTAGAAAAGCATTTAAAATGCAAAATGGAAAATACCCATTTTGCATTTCCATTTGAAATGGATTTATTTGAAATAAAGCACATCTCTGAGTATGAGGAACAACAAAAGACCAAGGTTTAATTCCTAAGGAATACCTTACAATACAGGGAACTTTTGGATTTATGTCCATTTATGTTGATATGCATATTGCCTTCTGGATTTCAAATAGGAGGCGATTGTTGATAGAAGCCAAGTTTGAGCATTTTGAGTAGAAAAATCCTGCTTGATTCTGTGCAACAGATCCGGCGGTCCGTCTGTTAACAGCCTGAACGCCATATCTTATGAACAGACGCAATGTGGGCATGCTTAGTCTGTTCTACAGGTGTTTTAATGGAGCCTGCTCTAAGGAGCTAGCAGCATTGATCCCTGGTACACCGGTGCATGTGCGTGAAACTTTACGGATACAAGCGGAAGATCGTTCACAGTGAAGATGGCTTCTTGAGAACGTGTCATTTCTTCGATTCGTTTTTGTGTAAGTCGGCTCGTTTGTGGAACAGGCTATCGGCATCTGTTTTTCCTCCTTCATATAATCCTGGACTCTTCAAGACCCGCATTGATGAATTCCTCCGTATACCCCCTGCCAGCGACATAGTTCCCCTGTCTTTACACTGTACAAACAGGAGCGCTCTTGCGAGGTGTCACATAAAAAAAGTTGAAATTGTCTATGTTCATTTGGGCACAATACTGTTACGAAAACGTTGTAAACTTACGTTTTCGCTTATCGCGAACGTGTCGCGAGCATTTCATTAATACGAAGCGAATTTATGATTTATTATCTAACAATTTATAGCCAACTTTGCACAACCATAGTAAATTAGTTAATATTGCAATTTCATTGTGTACTGCAACCTTGACTGGCTCATAAGAACTCACGTCGTTATGTTGGAGAAGTTTCTTTAGAATTCTTAATATATTATCAACTATAAATATTTTGGTGTAATATAAATATGTATGAAATGTAAATAACATTAAAGGTTTTAAATTTCTTATAAAAAAATTGTCTGAAAATATAAACTGAATACTTTGACATATAAATAAAATAATAACGAACACAATAATACATCCCACAAACACACAAGCCTAGCTTTATTATCGTGGTACATAATATTTTATGTATACATCGTATCATATTATGTGAAATGATTATTGTAACTTTTTTTAAGCCTTAAAAAAATTTATGATTTTATGGAATTCATAAAACAGATGCCATTAAATTTATTACAAATTTCTGCGAAAAGTATATATGATCTGTCACGATCCAGGTTTCTATTGCAACTTTGAAAAATAATTGCACATTATTTACGTGAATTTCGTGATTTTTTATTACATTGTGTTGCATTGTTATCTACCGTCAATTGTGTCTTATATGAGTTAAGACATTCAATCAATTCGGAAGGTGTGTATGGATACCGTCGCCCCGGGAACCATTTTTGGATAACCAACACCTGCCATGGGTCACTTCAAGTGGTTCGCTACGTTTGGCAGGGGTGCCCGGGTTCATGAGATGAGGTTTGTCTAGGTCTTGGCGGCGGATGCGCCGCCTAACGTCTGCCCACCGCCGAGGGAGACCTTTCGACCTCTCCAGTAGAACTATCTCGACCCATCGCCTTGTAAAGCAGTGGAAGGAATGAATTCATACGTTCGTCATTCCTGGACACACTGACTATCCCCAGATTCCTAACAAACTCCTTACGGTTTTCTTCTTTCCAGAATTTCCTCTTTTTCCTTATTTTAAAAGACCCCCCACACAGCATCCCCAAAATTGACAAGGGTTCGAGGAAAATAGATATTTTGCTCACGGTCGCCTGTGTGAATGAATTGTGCCCTGTCATTATGAAAAAAATAACATCTACACTTAAAAAATACTTAATAATGTTATTTAGAGACATTATACCATTTATTTTATAAATATCTGATAGGGCAGTGCAAATGATACCTAATACATTAATCATTTCTCTCAAAGGTCAGACCTAGCAATTACATTTTTTATTAACAAATAATTTTAACGTAATGACTAATGACATTTAGAATACCTCAACATCATACTCCAATACGATCGCAAAACTTAACATACGAATAAATAATCAACTCAAACAATTGAATCCGACCACATTGAAAGACACATACCTACTTGTACAGCAAACGATAGCGGGCACAAAATATTATGGACAATGACACTGTCCAAACACACCATCTCATTTAAAATAAATAAAAAACATTAAAGAAAAGACAATCAAGAAAAATTGGCATGGAAGATAGGTAGATTCAGACCGATTGAAAAAACTTTTAAAAAAAAGAAAGTTAATCAAATTTCTCATACGGTTGCTCCTAAAGTGAAGTGACCTGATGGCATACCAAGGAAGAAGTCGACTAACTGCGTAGAAGATGGCTGTAGTGTGGGAAGGTCTGGAGACATATTGGCTAGTCTTTGGAGGGCATAGTCCAGTGGTAACGCATTGGACTGCCATTCCGAAGGTCGCGGGTTCGAACCCGGCGTGCGCAAATAAATTTTATTTGATTAATTTGTGTTATTTCACAATTAATTAATTAAAATAATATATAGTATATTTGCGGCACGTTCCAGAGTGGAAGATACTACCAGTATCGCCCTGGTGTAAGACCACCATTCAGAATTGAAACGTTGCTCCAAATGGCTTTAGCCGTGTTTAGTGACTAGATCTGAATAGCCAGGTACTTTCCCACCTTCCTCTTTCCCTTCCCCACTTACCTTCAGCCTCACAACATCCCCCAATCGGGGATGCCATAGTCTCACTGGCTCCAGACGGGAGCAGTTGGGACTCTTGTGAGGTATTCACTATAAAAAAAAAATAAAAAAAAAAGAACATTTGTAGACGACACACATTTATAATGTCATTTTTAACGACGGTTTACAAGATTTCCACTGTTCAAGAATTGTTAAAAAAATATTTATAATTGAAATTTTATCTTTCAGGAATGAGTAATGCCGCTGGCAAAGTGAATGCGAAAACAGCTTCGGCATCCCATGATGCAGAATGCATAGCCCAGGTCAGAGCAGCTGGAGCCATTCCTCTCCTTGTCAGTAACACTCCAGAGCTCTGTCTATCTTGGGAGACCTACAACAACATCACAGGAACCACCAGGAATCCATACGATACGAGGAGAACGCCTGGGGGATCATCTGGAGGAGAGGTAACAAATACAATAAATCCCATCCAAACAATCTATTCTTATTTGATTTCTATTATTTTGATTGTGATAGGATTGCTTTCAAATTCCCCCGCGTGTTCTAAATCTAAAAAAATTCTACGTCATACCAGAAAGAAAATGACTTCAATTGACTTATTTAAAAAATATATCTACAGCCTTACTAAAAAACGTGGTAAAACGTAAATATTACGCAGCGCGTAAGGTCAGAACAGTGAAAAGCTTGACTTATTACCATGGCGTTTGGTCAACTAGGCTCGAGGCCTGCTTTACCACACCAACGTTTAACGGGCGTATAAGTATCTAATTAGTAAGACGAGATATGTCTAATCTTTGTATTGATAACCGAGGTGTTCAACTTTAAGCCCACTGTGGTTACGTTTGATTTTTTGCGTTGTAGAAAGGGGACAATAATTCTTCAACCGTTTTCAAAAAGGGGTTTGTGTCATAGGTGCACATGTTATCCTTAAATTAAAATCCAGATGAAAAGTTGATACTTAAGTAATGCTTCTTTCAATCTTATTCACTTCGTCTTCTGGTGTCCTATCGCATTGGAGGTTCGCTGTCATTAGGGCAGACCTTACCATGTGTCCCAGATGAACTGAGCAGTTCCGAAATCTAAGATGGGCATCGACTTCATCTATCACGTTTTGATCAATCTTCCCCTAGTTTTTAATCTGCGCAACCTTGTATTTGTCCCTCATCATAATGTACTTAACCTCTTCATTAGTCACCCTATCGATTCACAGTATTATATGAATTAGCCTATAGATCCAATTTTTAACAGCGTTTCTTCCATGTTAACTTTTGGTCAAGTGTCCAAAGAATTCTGAATAATTTTCTATTTTTCACTAAACCTATGCTTTCTTTTACAGGCAGCTTTGATATCTTCTGGAGCGTCGGTGATAGGTGTCGGCTCAGACATCGCTGGCTCCTTGCGACTGCCGGCCCACTACACAGGAGTGTATGGACATAAGCCGACCCCGTGGGCTGTATCAACAGTGGGACATATGCCCACCTCCAATTCCCCACACTGGAACAATTTCTTTACTCTCGGTCCCATGACCAGGTATGCTGAAGATCTACCTCTTCTGCTGAAGGTGCTGAAAGATCCGCGTGGTCCAGAGCTGCAACTTGACAAGAAGGTAAATTAAATGCTACCTCTAACACCTTAGGTTCATATTTTTCTGACAATGGTCAAAATCAGAAGTTATAATCATAATTACTTAGAAATTGGTCCATTATTTTCCTGCTGAAAACTGTTCGGTTTCTTTCCAGCACCATTGTGAATTTCGGTTTGTGTTTATGTTTTATGTGAGTACCACACAAGAGTCCTTATATAAGTGTACAGTTCGGAAGTAATTATTGGGAATGTTGTGAATTGGATTGAACTTGGGAAGAGGAATGGAATGGGAAAGCTTGACACCGGTTTCTCTTAGGATCTTTTTTTTATCTTCTTCTGAAAATATCCATTTAATAATTTCGACATGTTTCCAAACCAAATCCTGACGAAGAAATCATTGGTTTTGAAACATGTTGGCTTTTTTTAAATTATATAGTGGTGTATACAACGTATTTTATTTTCATATATATAGAATGACGCCACAAAGTTATTCTGCAATTATTGAAGAAAAAACACCCATTTATCGTTATTGTTAGGGTAGGCTGTACTTTGAAATTCAATTCCAACCAAAGATCCTTTATTTGAAAGCATGATTAATTAAAAAGTATGAAAATATGAAATTCATTATAACTCACACAAAACTATATATTTCGACATACAGCTAGCTATGTACTGACAACATTAAATCCATACGTTCATTGCCGATCCTTCCGTTTCTCAGTATATTGGGAGGAGGAAGGTGAGGGAGTATCTGGCTATTCAGATTTGGCTGCAAGACATGGCTAAAGCCATTTTAAGCAACATTTCAATTCTGAATGTGCGATACTGAGAGTATCTTCCACTCTGAAACGTGCCGCAAGTATATTATATATTAATTAAATGAACAAATTGTGAAATAATGCAGTTTCATCAAATTAAATTTACTTGCGCACGCCGGTTTTGAACCCGCGACCTTCGGCTTGCTAGTTAAAAGCCTCACCCCTCGACCACGGAGGCCGTCGGCATAATAATATATCACGGTTGTTCTTAAATAATACTTTTCATTGAATTAAACTACGAATGTATTTACTTAAAGTGGAATGTTGACAATCAACATTGAATTAAACTACGAATGTATTTACTTAAAGTGGAATGTTGACGATAAACATTGAATTAACCTAAGAAAGTATTTACTTAAAGTGGAATGTTGACAATAAACATTGAATTAAACTACGAATGTATTTACTTAAAGTGGAATGTTGACAATCAGCATTGAATTAAACTACGAATGTATTTACTTAAAGTGGAATGTTGACAATAAACATTGAATTAAACTACGAATGTATTTACTTAATGTGGAATGTTGACAATAAACATTGAATCAAACTACGAATGTATTTACTTAAAATGGAATATGTTGACAATAAACACATTTTTATCGTTTTTCTTAACTAAGTTTACTTTTGACATATCTATTCTCCAAGGACTCACAATTGATGGCATCGGGTTAAAATGGTTCCTTGTTATTTTCGTAATTTTCTCTCTGTGATCAATTGATTTTTTGACAATATTTAAAAAGTTATTTCTTCAACGCTTTTGTAAATATATCTACGTCCTACGTCAACGCTTTAACAAAGTGACAAATTGTTTATTGCATGCAGGGACGGATTAAGACCTTTCAAGGTCTTTAGCACTAAACATATTTTAATATCCAAACATCGATATACATAATACTCGATCGATGGCCTCAATAAAATTGGACTGGAACGTAATAAAACGCAAGTTAAAAGAATGGAAATAATTCAGAACAGAGGTATAAGGTCTATTGTGCTGTAGCAGATATACTAGGATAAAAACAATGCAACGCCAACTCAATAGTCTAAGTGTGTGGCAACGTTTGGACTATTATACCATAGTATTTATATACAAGTTAATAAATAAAATGTTAAAAAGTATTAATAGTACATTCCATGGCTATCCTACGAAAAGCTGCTTTGATTTTAGGCTTCCTAAGACAAATTTATCGGAAATGCAAAACAATATTTATTATAAAGGTTTCAAAATGTTCAATGAACTCCCTTTAAATATTAAGAAAGCCAAAAGTCTTGCAGTTTTTCGTGGGTTATGTCTCAATGTTGTGAAATCCAAATATTAGTAAGTAGATAGTGGAATATTTTATATTAGTTTTAGAATAGATGTACAATATATATAATTTTATAACTAAATAGAAAACACTTTAAAAAATCAAGGTTATATTCGAGCTTTTGTCATTTCTCACAATATGAAGATGTATATTTTTTTGTTTTTCTTTTATATATTCAATAAAATTACTATTGAATTTACAAAAAACATTTTATTTATAAATATGTTCAGCTGTGTAATTATGATTACGCATGACAGCTGTTTCGCCCTCTGAAGTCATTATCAAACTTTGGTGAAGCCATTTAGAGATGATATATTTATATTATTTCGATATAGGTACTTCTGATGAAAGCAAAGAGGTTTCATTTGTATTACCTACACCATTATTGATTTCCAAGTAATCCTTTCGAGGATTCAAAGAGCTCATACGATCGTTTTAAAATAATAATAAAATACAGACAACATATCATAGATAATGAAAAAAACACTCACTCAATGATAATAATAAGCGTCATAAAAATATGTAAGCTATTCGCGTCTCTCTGTGTGTACGCTTAGTTCTTCTATACTATGCAACGGAGTTTGATAGTGTTTTCACTATCATTTAGAGAATTTCTTCCGGAAGGTTTACATATATAATAATACATGCATATTATATTTTTAGAAAGTAGAGAGAATCGATAATTGTAAAGTCGTAAAAAATATTTTTCCGTGCGCTTACATTGGCAACGCTGGCTAAATCTTACGAGATACATCAAAATAATTTACTACGGAATTGTATGTCTTAAAAAGGCCTACAGAAAAATCCGCGATGGTAAATGTATACCTCCTAAGGGTAACCCACAGTAATCATTTTATCTGTTACATATACAATGGGTTATTTGCGAAGCTATTTTGACCAGTATAATATTTATATAAATATAATACATGGATACTGTATTTATTAAAAGTACAGAAAAGTCGGGCAACGCCGGGTATACGTAAAAATAAAATGTTCAATCTTTTAGACTAACTGGAAATTAACAACAAAAAATCTAATAATCCCGAAGCCAGTTTGATAAATTAAAAAGTATATATATTTCGCTAGCTATTTCTAAATATTTTCAAGCCGAATTCAATTGATATAGAAGTTTAAAAAAAATAATGCATGAAACCCCCGAGTCACCCAAATTATTAATTCTGAAACACCTACTTTAACGACCTTTATTCAAATGTAAACATTACATTAATTGGGCGAAGCTTTAGAGCAAGGCTGCCCAACCCCTGGCCCGCGGGCCACATTGTGGCCCGCGAACGAATTATAAGTGGCCCGCGTGAACCACTTTCAAAAAACCCGCCAATTTGAAAAAGTGTCGCGGGCCCGCGGTAAAACAAACAATGCAGCTTGCGCGCGGTCACCAGTGTTGCCAACGAAGGCGATTTATCGCTATTTAGGCTACTCAGAACGAGAATCAGCGACGAAAAAATCTAACCTGTTGAACTTACTTTTTAAACAAAAATACACCGGTTTTTGATATAATATTTTTTGCGTCCGAAATAGAATCTTGTAGCCACCCCCCACCCCCACGGAATTCGAAAAAAATTGTTGTGGGGAAGCACATATGGGTGCGCGGAATTTTTTCTCAGCGAAGTTCCGTAACAACCCCCCCCCCCCTCATGGATTTCAAATATTTTGTGGGGAATTATGTTTTATAGAAATTCTACAACCCCACCCTCCCATGGAAATAGGAACCGTCAGGTATTCAGTGGCCCGCCAGTGATTCAAAATCGTCAATTTCGCCCAACTGTTAAAAAGATTGGGCAGCCTTGCTTTAGAGGATAGTAACCATTATTTTTTTTTTGTTTATTACAAAATAATACAAGATGTCAAATTATAACTTTATGCAAAATAAATTTTAAAAAAATCCTAATTATTCTACTTCTCCATAATGAGAGCTCCAGGAGCTCGTGTTTATGAAAAACCTCCTAGATTATAAGGCCGGGACACTCATTCAAAGCCTCCTAACTTGTGTGGGATTTTACAAAAATTATCGTTTTATTTTTTTTTCAATTTAATCTTATTCATTAAAACATCGTAAAATGTTTTGGTTAATTTTAAAAAATATATATAAAAATACATTTGCAGGTTTACATACAAGTTAGGAAGCTGATTTAATTCACTGTCCCGGACTTGTGTTCTAGGAGGTTTTGGTTTACGGGAGGAGTAAGTATATGCAAAAAGAATATAATGCTAAAAAAGGCGATGTGTGAACAATTTTCAAAGACTTATTAAATATCTACAAACTTATATTTTCTATATTAACATAGAAATCAATAGTAGGTAATAAAAATTAAATCTATTTGTTTTCATTTGTACCTGCATAGGCTTCACCACAGTTTTATAATGCCTTCAGAGGTCGAAACAGCTGTCACGCGTAATAATAATTATACAGCAGAAATTGTTCATAAATCAACCGTTTATTACATTTAATAATAATACTATTGAATATGTAACAAAAAAAAAACAAAAATTAAAATGAGTTCTACAAATTAAACTCGACAAAAATAAATTTTCAATATGAATAAAATTAATTTTAGGTATATACTTAAAAACGACTGGAAAGGAGACTAAGGGATAAGGGATTGTTGGGAAAAGTGATGCTAGAGCAGCGGTTTTCAATATTTAGCCATAAATGATTTAATGCACAATATTTACCTACATGATTCGATATCTATTATGTTTAGAGTTCTATTTTTATGACACGAATATAATACACAAACCGTTGAAAATTCCCCTGTGAATCTTATTCTATCGACCTGTAATATTCATAATGAAAAATCACGGCATGTTTTAATTATAGGATTTGTGAAGCTGAAAGTTAACTGGAAAGATCATAACAAGGATAATTGCTGCATAGTAACAAAAAAAAATGTTAATAATTTATAGGTAGGTACTTTATCGCTTCTCAGACTTCTTGATACAATCAATTCAAATTTTGAAAATTAAGACAGTTGAACCGCAGTTGGTCACAGACAGACCCACAACCGAGTAGTAATATTGATTATACAAATTAAACAATCATCCAGTGAGATGTTAAACGACGTTTTTGATTATATTAGCACTTTTAAATTTATTTTTGGTACAGGTTACGAATTCCGCTTCACGGTAAATATGGAATGTTTACTTTGAATTAATACTTGAATTTAGTTATATTATTACTAAAAGTTACTATAAATGTTGGGGAACCTTTAATAACGCCTGCTCGCGTCCCCTTAGAGTTATATCCCAGTTTTCAAGTACCTAGTTTGTGGGCTACGCTAGGTTTGTATAGACTGGTTTGTGATTTAATTCTAATACGATATTATGAATATAATCCAACTCTTGAAATGAACATAGTCGCCGTCGGCTGCGACTATGTTCTATTAATTGACATATCGCGTAAGTGACTTAATAAACGAAATTAAAATTAAAAGTGCGTATTTTTCCGTCTCCCCGACATAATAAATCATGTTTTGAATTAATAAAGCTAAATCCATTTATTTGAAAGTGAAATATTGCGTATTAAGAGTGAAGAGAAAATAAAAGAATAAGAGAAAAATAATTTATTTTTGTATGACCTTTTGTATCTCACATCATCTATGTTCCATAGTAAATCCAGAATTTTTGTGCAGGCTCCTACCCTACGCTTCATTTTGGTGAATACCTAATCCATCCCTGATGAGTACAAGATTAGTTTTACTGTGGACTCTAGAATTGATAAACAAACATAAATAATGGGCACTTGTCACGGAGATCTAGCCTGTCCAACGTGTTGTCCGTTTGCGCAATGCATACAATACGACATCCGCCAACCGATGATTATCAATGCCAAGTCATTCAATTACGAGTCCTTGCATATCTCCCTCTCTCTCTGGCTCTCTCTCTCTCTATCTCTTCGTCCGTCATTCATTTTTCAAAGATGATTTACGATTAGCCTACAGTATATACAATAATATGCATCTCTTGGATTCAGTTGAACGAGACGGATAAATATATGCTTAAAGATGGATAAATATATGCTTTTTAGGAAACCAAACCTTTTCATGCTTTTTCTAATGCAGGTATTATGATTTATTTAATTACTAATCATATCAATTCGTACAAGCACGGGAGCTCCGATGAAGACATAGTTTAGTTAGAAGCTGGAGCTCTTAGAAGCTGAGTATACTAACTGTACGTACAATGTAGGTACATATCCCACAGATGGTATATTTATGATTGATCTACTACACAGTAAATTATATAAATATGGCGTATAAGCGTCTAGTTTTTGACTTCTGCTATGCAGCCATTAGAACCCTGAAAAAATTCTTGACATATAACGGACTTTCCGCTTATTATGTGAAATTATCCTAATAGAGGGATTTCAATCGTTAGAATGCAAAAATCAGTGAATAATGCTGTGTTTTCTGATTACTCCGAAGAGTGCTTCCATCCAGTTCTAGTGCGTGTTCACATTCAGCATATAAAAACGAACCGTTTTTACGACTCAGGCTTGAACTCAACTACTCGGTTGTGGGATGATTTACCTTCTCCTGTGTTTCCTCTCTCAGACAACACAGGTCTCATCAAGATCCAGATTTACTCCAAATTCGCATTAAAAGACTCTCCACGTAGGGTATTAAAATAGATATATTGACCAAGTGTAAGATAAAAAAATTTAAAAAAAGTGTCAATAGAAAATAGGAAAAATTCAAAAGGCAAACAAAAAATTATAAACTAAGAAGATTTGCTTATTCTAGGACACTTGAAAAGGTTTTAAAAAAATCGCGCCACTATACAAAAGTGCCTCAAAAGGAACGATAATTATATAAAGGTCTTTGTTGAATTTAAACGAAGGTTACAAAGACCTACTGAAGTCAATGGTTTTACTGACGGAATCACTCTTCATCTACCGTTACTTAGGCTATTTGCTATTTACCTACTTCTGCTGTCCAGTCTGTACACTGAAATTAAAATTATAAATGTGTGTATCGTTGCGCTAATTAATTTATTTATTTCGATTACTGTGCTTTGCTTGAAATGATTTTAGGTAGCATTAGTACTTTAGTATCCGAGTAGTAGCTTTTCCACCATTTCCTTCTGACTCTCAACATTCCGCAATGGGAGTGTGCCACAGACTAATATTCACATAAAGAACAAAAAACTACGTCTGGAAAATTAACATGTGATCTGTATCTAATTAACACCTGCATTATTATCTTCCACAGGTCAATATAAAGGAGATGAAATTCTACTACATGGAAGGAGACGACATCTTCCTTGCTAAACGGATTAACAATGACGTAAAGAACGCGCTTGACAAAGTCGTCAAACACTTCTACGATAAACACAACATTGTGGTCGAGAAGGTAAATTCAAACATTGTATGTCATTACATGAATCGTTTCGATTTATCTTAGATCTTGCAGAAGATAGAAGGGAAGTGATTTGTGTGACTTGCTTATATAAGTATATAACTATCTCTTTATTTTTGTACATTTAAACGTGATCATAATACTACCACAAGAGGGCAAAGATTAAAAAAAACCTCTGTTGAACGGCATGATAATATTTCTCGACTCCCGTTCCTGGTCATCCAGGCTGTATTACATAGAATTTCTACGAGTAATAAAGATGTTCAGTACCTTCAACATTTGATTTTAGTTTTTTTTGTGTATATTCTATCATTATGTAAGTTGTTGTATTCTAGCTGATATTTAAAAATATGTAATAATTGCGCGAATAAGTGGCGAATTCTTTGCATTGGCTTTTTTATATTTGTAACTTATGCATGAAAAGATTCAAGTTCGATTCATTCGAATATTCAATCGAAGAACGAACAACAATTTCAAGGCTATTGCTTATTACTGAACAGGTTATGGAGATTACATTGGCAAAGTGTGTATCTTTTAATTATACTTTTTAATATCTAATGCATCTGTGATGGAAATCGTAAAAAAATGTCAAGTTAATGTGGTTATGCATTCCGTCCAGGGTGCCTTGAAATTACATGTATCAATATTTTTAGTTCTTTTACGTTTTATTTCGTTTTAGTCGGTTCACCATCTTGTTGACATCGTCATAATCAATTTCTATCGCATTCTTCTTTTTCTATTGTTTGGTGTTTCTTAATTATTTATATATATATATATATATATATACTTTTTAAATTACTTTTCTGGGTCTCTTTTGTTATTTCTTCTTTTGTCCATCACTTAAACAAGTTTTTCAGCTGATTTCTATTGGGAAAAGATTCTATATTTTCTGGTGCTTTTACAAATAATAAAACTGATTTGTGTTTTAGGCGAAACTGAAAAACATGAAGTATGCCTTCGAGGTTTCTGTACTGCGCATTATAAAGCTGGATGGAGTGGAGACCATCTACTCCAAGCCAGGCAACCCTCACGAGTGGGTATCGGTCTGGCCAGAGGTTCTAAAGAAGATCGTGGGTTACTCCAAGTCGACCTTCACCAGCGTGATGTACGGGCCGTTGAAGAGGATTGGAGATAAGGCTGGAGACAAACGATTCAAGAAGGCAGAAAAGGTTAACACGGAGCTAAAAGAAGAGTTTTTGGTAAGGCTTAATACCAAACACCGTTTAACATTAATCATTAAAAATATCTAAGGACATTCCAGGAGTCTTTGAAAGATCGCAACAAAGACTTACCGAGGTTGAACAAAGTTCATAGTAATTGTCAATTTGATAATTGACCACCTTTGGTTACAATATTATAATATATATAAAACCTGCCGCACAAACATACACATGAGTCGAGAAAAAGAAATTAAATTAGTATTAAGAAAATAACCTGAGTAAAAAGTTTTCGATGTTGATGGAGCAATGAAGATATCAAGGCGAATTACCAAAAGAAAAAAATGGAAGAAAATATAAAAAAATTTTAACTTAAATTATGAAAATAATCTTTTTTTATATAATAAATTTAAAAGGGTATTATTGTGTGACTATGTGCTTTTGTAACATTGGATAATAAAACTCAATAAAACAAAATGTACCTATGTACCTAAGTATTTAACATACCACTAATTAGTAAATTTTTAAACAATTTTAGAATGAATCAATTACTTATTTTCGTAATTTAAGTTTAAATTTGTTTATACTTTCTTTTCGTAATTTGCCAAATATCTTCAACCTTATATTTTTATTTTATAATATTTTCGTAGTCTTGAATTTCGCGAAAGGTGCCATTACGTACATATTTTCCGCTGGTCTTAGATTAAAATATTGATATCCGGCTGGAAGAAACACATATATAATTAAGAATACTGTGTATTTAGGTAGAATTGTGATCAATTGTTTATAGTTTTTGCAAACCTGCTTTTTATGTCGGCTCGACTGGTATATGTGGGATTTAGAATCTGCTCTATGATGGCTTTACTAGTGTATGTAGGATTCAGAGTCTGCTCTATGTTGGCTTGACTACTGGATGTGTGATTAAGAGTCTGCTTCATAATAGCTTGACTACTACATGTGGGATTTAGAGTCTGCTCTATGATGGCTTGACTAGTGTATGTGTGATTAAGAGTCTGCTCCATAATAGCTTGACTACTGCATGTGGGATTTAGAGTCTGCTCTATGATGGCTTGACTAGTGTATGTGTGATTAAGAGTCTGCTCCATAATAGCTTGACTACTGCATGTGGGATTTAGAGTCTGCTCTATGATGGCTTGACTAGTGTATGTGTGATTAAGAGTCTGCTCCATAATAGCTTGACTAGTGCATGTGGGATTTAGAGTCTGCTCTATGATGGCTTGAATAAAAGTATTGTATTGCTACTTTCAAATAGTCTCGGAGCACGATCGATGTAAAGAACATCAATGTGGATAAGTTAGGCAATTGACCCAGTTTTAGATAATAACCATAAAAAAATAGACAGATATGTTATAATATCTCTATTAATCGAATTCTATTCATATTTTTGGTTGGTTTGTAGTGGTGTAAAATGATATTTTGTATAATATCCCACCGTAATTTACCATAGAGTTTCTAATTATATATATATTTATATAGACTACTATAACTCCTCAATCAGCTTGTAGCCGAGTGGTCCAAAGACTCTCACCAGGGCTCAATCAAAACTACCTCAACCCAGGCCAGGAAACTGAATCAAGTTGGCCTCTTATGTAAGACATTTAATTTCATTCGGAATTATTTTATTTGGAAATTATTGAAAATAAATAACTTCAAAATAAAGATTTACGAATCTCAAGCAATCGTAGCACTATTTTTTAGATCAGATCTCTTACAGTGTTTTTTTGGTAATAACTCGGGTGACTATTGTAATCTTAATTATCATAAATCTCTCATAATATTCGATTATGAATTTGAGTTCACAAATTTATGATTGATTTTAAAAACATACGAAATACGGCTGGAATTTGACTTTTTTAGAATGTATTATAAACATTTTTTAAGAGCAAAGCTCGTGTTAAAAAACGGAGCAAAGTAATTAATAATAATCAAAATATACGATATTTACGAATAAAAGTAAAAGAGCACAGGTATCAAGAATAATAAAGATGTAGAAATTAATTACACACATAAAGACGTTGATGTTTATACTTATTATTTGCCCAGAATGTTATGGTGTCTGTGTGGTTCCATGATAACTCCTCAAAATGACAATTCAACACATCTTAAAAAGGTGATATAAAGTCTTTAAAAGTGGTGAAACAAAAAGTAGGTTAAATAGTTATCACTTTTCATAACTTTATAACACTTTTTATAGGTGTGTTGAATTGTCATTTTGATGAGTTATCCGGTCACCGTCTGTATGTGTATACTAACTAAAGATTTTTCTTAATACATTTTCTTTCTTGCAGCAACTCCTGGGCGACAACGCTGTTTGCTTCCACCCCACCTTCCACGAGCCCGCACAGTTCCACTATAACTACCTCCGGAACCTACTTAACTACATTTTCCTCTTCATGTTCAATAGCCTGGGCCTCCCCGTCACCAATTGCCCCTTGGGTCTAACGCTTCAGGGCCTGCCTGTGGGCATTCAAGTGGTAGCCAACCCCAAGTGTGACCATTTAACGCTGGCCGTGGCCAAAGAACTGGAGGAAGCCTTCGGGGGCTGGGTGGAACCGTGATGACGCATTCTAAGCGAGTTAAACCAAAACCACTTGAATCTCAAGGCCAGGACACTTAATAAAATCGGCCTCTTAACTTGTATGAGATCCTAAAAAAATTATCGTTTTTAATTTTTTTTTTCAATTTATTTGTCTTTATTAAAACATTGGGGGATTTACGAATAAACAGGCTTTAAATTTTAAGCAACCATTTATGTTATATTAGTGGTTGTTTATCAGTTGTGTAAAATGTAAAATACCTTTACGTACATTTTTACGGTTCTCGTACAAGTTAAGAGGTTGATTTGATTGAATGTCTCGGCCTTTTGATTTAGATAGTTTTGGTTAAACGTCATAACGCGAACTAAGCGTGATAAACATTACACCGTGCTTTCATGTTAGAGAAATGAGAACCTGCGAATTCTAACGTATACATACTACAAATTTTAACATTTTTAGTAAGTTCTAAATTAACTGTGGTTCCTGATTTCGCCACGGTTAATCTTTCTGCAGTTTTGGTAGTAACATAATACAGCGATAGTTAAACAATAAAAATTATTGACTTTTTCGAGAACGTCAACTTTATGAACATACAGCGTGTTAAGGGACTTACTTTACCAGTGATTCCTGACATTATTTGGAGTAAAAAATATTAAAGAAGTTTTGGCCTCCAGAAGCCTTGGCGGTGAATATTTTAACGTTTTTTTCATAAAAAAACAGAAAATATGAAGGGATTGGACAATTGATGACAATTGGCTGGGGTCGATGTAAGGGGTTGGGGGGGTTAAAAACATCAAAAAGTCACAGGACACCAAAATTTCATTTATATTTTTTACTCCAAATAATTTCAGAAATCACGGTTTTAAAGTAACTCAAATACGTCCCTAACATCCTGTATATCATGAAATTCATTGTTTAGTCCGAAATAATACGTACAAAAATTATTACTGCGAGTATCACACATATTAACCTAAAATCGTATGATTATTAATTGTATTACTTTTCTTTCAACAATCACGAATATCACACCGTGTCTTTGGAATCGTAAATGATCCCCAAAATGTTCCTACATTATTTTGTTAAGGCGAGACAATACCCTAAAATAAAGCCAGAATCTAAACGACGTAAGTGAAACAGCCGTGCACAAAAATATGCGATGCGTGGCCCTTGTGTATTGGACACGCCTGCGGTTGAATTTGCCTCTGAACCTCTAAAATAAAGTAGGAATAGATTAACGACATAAGTGATGAAGTCGTATAAAAACAATATTCGGCGCACGACCCGGTAATGGACGGACCTACGGTCGACTTTGCCCTAGCAAGCAGGCCTATAAAATCGATCTCTCCGTAGGGTTTATTTTAATTATTTCTGATGAACGTATTACTAAAATCTGAAATGTTTCTAGAGGGATCATCGTCTAGAAAAATAAAATCGTGTGTTTTTATAGTTTCAAACGATTTTACATAAAATATTTTAATGGTAAGGTGCTGTTTTTATTAATTTTAAATTTAAATAACTTACATCTGTAAGGATTCCTCTAGAAAAATTTGAGATTTTAGTAATACGTTCATCAGAATTAACTCAAATGTGAGCGTCACACAAACCCCTGTTATTAGTCTGATGTCGCCTTAATTACAAACGCTTAGCACATACGAGTATATAAGCCAAAATTATGATGAACCATTTATGCTTACGTAACTGTAGGTATATCATTTTCGTAAGCCGAGAAAAAATGTCCGGCCCCTAAAATTGTTTTTAACAATCGGAATTTCTTCGTATAATTAGATTTTGATAAAGTGTTTATAAGAACAGTAAGCAGTATTTATGCATATAATTTAAAACTTATGTAAAATTTAAAACCGTTATTTGAAATTCTTTTTCTACTGACTGAGCCTAAGTTCTGTTTTTAGATGGTCAAACAGCTGTCACAAAATAGAGTTTTCTAATCACAAAAATAGATCTAATAATACAATTTAAAAATATTTTTTAACCATTTTATTAATATTTCGACAGAAAATATAAATATTGTTTAGTATTTAAAAAAACGACAATAACCGAATAAAAACGTTGGCTAAAGAAGGAGTTAGCGAAACACGGCATAACACCCTAAAAACAAATAACAAAAAAAAGACAATAACCGAGTTTAAACATAAGTTTGATGGTATATTTTAAATATGATTTAATATTTTCACGGCTAAAAGTATTTTTGTTATTTGTTTGGTAGATCTGCCCTGTTGATGGACACTGTAACGTTGTCCGAAACGTTGGCTAAAGAAGGAGTTAGCGCAACACGGCATAACACCCCAAAAACAAATAGCAAAAATATATTTAAAATGTTTGTTATCTTTCACTCATATGAAATTCTTCTTTTATTCTACAGGTAACTAAATAAATTGTTTTTATACGAAATATTGTGTAGGTACATAGATCTGAACCCCGCATCTCTCTAGTCTAGGTCACTCGGGAAATGGAATACAGGGTAGAATTACATAGAACTCTTATGTATAGTAAAATGAAGCAGGTAGATTTTTTATGTGAATACCGCACAAGAGTCCCAATTGCTCCCAACCGTGTGGAGCTAGTGAGACTATGACATTACCAGTTGGAGTATGTTGTGAGGATGAAGGTATTTAAGAAGAGAAAAATGGGTAAAGTACCTGGCTATTCAGATCTGGTCACTAAACACGGCGAAAGCCATTTCAAGCTACTTTCACCAGGGCGATACTGAAAGTATCTGCTACTCTGGAACGTGCCGCAAATACGTTATATATGTTATTTTAAATTAATGTAAAATAACACAAATGAATCAAATAAAATTTACTTTCACGCGCCGAGATTTGAACCGGTGATGTCCGGATTTGTAGCAAAGGATCGCAACCATTCAGCCAGTCTAGTTACAAAGAAGAAGGAAGAACTAATATTTCAAATGAGTCAAATGACTTTAACTTAAAGTTAGAGCTTTGTGGATTATACTTTATAGTTTACAGTGAAAAAATATTTGTTAAGTTATGGGTATTTTTAAAGGCAGCTTTATTTTTAGAGGGTGATTAGTATTATACTGACTAGTTTTAAATACATCTATTTGAATTTAACTTATATTTTCGGTAATGAATGAATGAATATATTGGATAGACCCGTTGTCGGTGAAAATACCTTCTATCAACTTTTGGGGTCAATCACGTACACACATGCGTACATATACGCTCTCTCTGAAATCGGACGGCATTGAAGTAGTTAATATACGAAATAAATGTCGGTCTTTTCTGCTAGGCATCTGACAGTGAAGACAATTTTAAAATAAATTTTAAATAGATGTATTATACAAAAAAACTTTGTTTTTTCAGGTTGATTTTATATTTTATTATTCTTGAAAATAAATAAATAAACATACAAAGAGTATTAAATTTGAAAGATCTGATCAACCGGTTAATGGATTAATGAGAACAAATCAAAAGTATTCTGATTTGTCCTATCACCAATCTAAAAACATCACATCGTTGAATCTAAGGACGGCTTGTTTCGGAGAATTTGAACAATTCATCAAATTTCAACGTTCATTTTCAAGCTCTGTGAAAGATTTTTTCAAGTTCTGTTTTTATTTCAGTTTTGTCAAGCAACTGGCCTACAATGATATAGTAACAGAACTTGAATAGGACTTTCACAGAACCCGAAAATGAACGTTTAAATTTGATGAATTGTTCAAATTCTCCGAAACAACCCGTCCTTGTTACGTACATTTTTAGAAAAAAATCATTCAACTAGTAATTATTTCAACTGATACTATATATAATGTTATATTTAAAAACAACACACTTGAATAAAGTATTATATTTTGACTAATTGAAATTTTTAAGATAAGAATTAAGTGCAATTATAACATGATTAAACTATTAAATAATTATAAATAATCAGTAGATAGTGTTATTTAATTAGTTGTGTAAAATACTTAGGTACCTTAATTATTTAATTGGTAAGTTGTGTAAAATTTATGTTACATCTTGTATAAGTTATATAAATAACCCGCTCAGTGCGTATGTGAGATTGGTAATAAAATTTAATTTGAAAGGGGAAATGTATTTTATTTTGGACTCTTTTATTGATTTGAATTAGAAATCAAAGGAGTTTCTGTGGAATTCGCAGGTCGCGCAGCCAAATTTCATACACGACGCCATTGCTGACTAATGGGGAGAGATTGACAACCATAGACATTGACATTCAAATTGATTTTGAGAAGTATGGTGACGTCATCTGATAATAAAATAACGTTATCTACTCTCAAACGAAAAATGTGAAACAGAAAAAAATCAGAAAATCGCATATAAGAAACGAACCCAGGACCTCAGCGTTGCCGGAGCTTTACTTTAGGAGCAAACTAACCCGACCCTATCCCATTTCTAAATTCGCGTTTTACAGTTTTTTTACAGTACGAGGAGTCAAAGTTAACTGATACAAAAAAAAATACTCATGAATCAGGCCAAAATGTTTTTAAGTTCCAAAGGCATAGGCACTGTTAGTTTTTTATTGAACTGCGATCAATAACAGAGCTATTCGGGGTTGGGTAAAAAAACTTTTTTTTATTTAAATCATGTTATGATATTCTGATCCGTCATGAGTTGAAAACAATTCACAAAAGTAAATAACCAATGGAGCGTAAATTAGGAGTACCGCAGGGATCAGTGCTCGGACCTCTATTGTTCATACTCTATTTTAATGACATGGTAAATATATTTTCAAAACGCAAAATACCTACAACTCTTTGCCGGTGATACACTATTATACATAGTTGTAGAATACTATGAAGAATTAATAATGAACTACATAATGTATAAAGATGACTAAAAATAAATTCAAAAAAACTAAATGTATGATAATTGGACACGTACAGTGAAAGCAAAATAGAATTGATGGTGAAATTATTGAAAATGTTAATTTGAAATACTTTGGAGTTATAATATTTGATTCCAAACTATACTTCAACGAGCGTGCTGAGTATACACAAAGCAGAATTGGAAAGAAGATCTCTTTTTTGGGAAAAAATTCAGAAAAACTACAATCACCACATACAACTTCATTGTTGCTCGACATTTTAATACTGCTCAACGATTCTTTTCTTGTGTAACGGCAGAGAACAAAATAAGTTGTAAATTCTCCAAAATAGGGCAATGAGAATAATACTTAAGCAAAATAGATTTTCAAAAGAAAATGAAATATTAAAGCTAACAGTGAAATATATTCTGACCTTCAACGCGACGAAATGTATACACACAATAATAAAAAACCTGTTACCAAAGTACTTTTCAAATAAAATTATATTTTTTTTATTTATTTATTTTTTTTTTTTTCGAAGAAAACTTCTTCTAACTGATTTTCACTTTGTGATGGTATTATTTATTTTTTATTAAAACACAAATAACTTAGTTTACATCATTTTTGTTGTTTGTTTTTGGGGTGTTATGCCGTGTTGCGCTAACTCCTTCTTTAGCCGACGTTTCGGACAGCGTTGCAGTGTCCATCATCAGGGCAGATCCGGTAGATCCGAAGATCTACCGGATCTGCCCTGATGATGGACACTGCAACGCTGTCCGAAACGTCGGCTAAAGAAGGAGTTAGCGCAACACGGCATAACACCCCAAAAACAAACAACAAAAATGCTTTTGGCCGTGAGAATCTAAAAACTTACCTAGTTTACATCACTTTATTTCGATACAAAATCTCAACATGTTTCATGAACCAAGTTCACTTCATCAGGAGCACAAGTATACTAAAGTTATAATTAAAATTAGGTCTAGAAAGAAGAGGTAGAAGGAGCAGGGAGGGGTAAGAGTGGGGGAGGGTTATTCAAAGTAGGAATTAAAATGTCATTAGATGGGAAAGACCGGGTAATTGGGAAAATATTTAAAATGGGGTTTATAAAATTTTTTTGTTTATTAATAATATCTGCTTTCATATTCACGTGTTTTCTTATTTCTAAGATTTCAAAATTATTGATTTGAGATACCTTGTAACCAGAATGTAGTATTTTAAAACCTGAATTAATATCGAAAGTATGGTCGTTATTTAATAAATGATCCGCAAATTCTGATTCACAGTTTCCCTTTAAAGCCCTAAGATGTTCTTTAATTCTGATCTCAAAGTTTCTATTAGTTTTTCCTATATAAAAGGAATTACAATCATTACAGTTGAGTTTATAAACACCTGATTTTTTAGTTTGACTATCAATATCTTTATTACTAAGAATATATTTTTTTAATTTGTTATTCGTATAAAACGCCGGTTGAATAGTGAAGGGGATGTTTTTATTTATAATTTTGGAAGTATCATTATCTACAAATAGAATTCTACGTTCCGTAAAGATACGTACACTGATATTGTCATACATAATTCATCAAATCATCCCTTTTCTCAAAAAGTCGCAGCTTTCCATTCTATGCTTAATAGATTAATTTCGATTCCTTTGTCGGATCCTAATTATATCTCAGAATTAAATATCATAAAACAAATAGCATCTAATAACGGCTATCCTAATAAATTAATAGATGAAATACTAAATAAAAAAATTAAACATAAATTCTTTAAACTTTATATTTATTCTTTTTATAAAGATACAAACAAACAATGGCGTAGAATTCTATTTGTAGATAATGATACTTCCAAAATCATAAATAAAAACATCCCCTTCACTATTCAACCGGCGTTTTATACGAATAACAAATTTAAAAAATATATTCTGAATAATAAAGATATTGATAGTCAAACTAAAAAATCAGGTGTTTATAAACTCAACTGTAATGATTGTAATTCCTTTTATATAGGAAAAACTAATAGAAACTTTGAGATCAGAATTAAAGAACATCTTAGGGCTTTAAAGGGAAACTGTGAATCAGAATTTGCGGATCATTTATTAAATAACGACCATACTTTCGATATTAATTCAGGTTTTAAAATACTACATTCTGGTTACAAGGTATCTCAAATCAATAATTTTGAAATCTTAGAAATAAGAAAACACGTGAATATGAAAGCAGATATTATTAATAAACAAAAAAATTTTATAAACCCCATTTTAAATATTTTCCCAATTACCCGGTCTTTCCCGTCTAATGACATTTTAATTCCTACTTTGAATAACTGATGAAGTGAACTTGGTTCATGAAACATGTTGAGATTTTGTATCGAAATAAAGTGATGTAAACAAAGTTTTTTTTTTTTTTAATGTGACACCTCACAAGAGTGTCCCTGCCTGTGCAGTGCACAGACAGGGGAACTATGTCACCACCCGGTTGGGCGGCGTTGTGAGGCGGAGTAAGGTAGGGGCTGTAGGAAGGGATTTGTTAATGCGGGCCTTGAAGAGGCTCGGATTATAGGAGGGAGGAAAAACAGATGCCGGTAGCTCGTTCCACATACGAGCCGACTTAAACAAAAACGAGTCGTAAAAACGGCCCGTTCTCATGAAGCCAACGTCAACCGTGAACGGGTGTTCAGTTCGTGTCCGTCGAGTTTCGCGCACGTGCACCGGTGCATCAGGAATCAATGCTGCTAGCTCCTTGGAGCAGGCTCCATTGAAATACCTGTAGAACAGACACAGCATGCCTACATTGCGTCTATGCATCAGAGAAGGCAATCGGTCTGTTAACAACGGATTGTCAATCAGACGGATCGCTCTCCTTTGCACAGACTCAAGCAGGTTTATCAAGTATTTTGGGGCACCAGCCCAAAGGTGGCTCCCAAATTCAATAGTTGGGCGGACTTGAGACTTGTACAGGGTCAGCAGCTGGTCACTGTTGAAGAATCTCCTAGCCCTGTACAAGACGCCCAACTTTTTGGAGGCCTGATTTACTCGGGCTTCTATGGATCCCCGATACTTGAGCTGGTCTGATATAGTAACTCCAAGCATTTCAATGGAGTCTTTATTGGGGAGAGTGCTCCCATCAAATTGCACCAGACAGTCATTGATCTCCCTCTTTGCCGAAATCAGACACGCTTGGGTTTTTGAGACGTTGAAACTGACCAAGTTGGCCTTACCCCAGCCACGAACCATCTCTAGGTGGTGGTCAATTTTTCGCTTCAAAACTTCCCGAGCTGTTCGGACATCATAGGTGGAAGGGGGCCTGTCAAAAAGATAACCCTCGTGAACGGTGCTGTCATCAGCGTAGCAGTGAATTGGTGAGAAGTTATTTGTGTTTTAATAAAAAATAAAATTATATACTCGTACGTCTTCAATGTTTGTAAAATTATTTGGTGGCGTCATTTTCATCCTATGAAAATGAAATATTTGTACACACCACTTTTAATCAATAATAATCTACTTGTTTGAAAGCCAATGGCTTCTTCGTGAGAGTAATTCGCTAATTTGTAATGTAGATTATTATCGATTAAAAGTGGTGTAAACAAAACATTTCATTTTCATATAAATAAAATTAGATACAACTAGGACATTCACAGAAATAACACAAAGACGTGCAATGAAGTCGGGCTACCAAAAAGGACAAATCGATGAAACAAAGCAGTGTACTCTATATTTAAGGGATGAAGTATTATAATATGTTGCAAGGAACTTGGGATACTTTATCCGTTAAAATACTTCAGTTTGGTAGATTCAAGATAGATTGTAGGAACCACGCGAGGAATTTCTTTAAAATGTTATTATTAACTAATAACTATACTGGCGTGACCTAGACGACCGCTCGAGGCCCGGTCGCGGCGGAGACCATAAATGAACCACTCACTAGATCAATATCTTCGGGTTTTTAGTACTGAGCCCATGGGTCCTAATGTTTGCCATAGATAAAAGTCAGTAACTGAAAAATATACGTCACTACTACACATACTCACCATCGACTAGGATAGAAACTATAAAAAAGGCGTAACCATAGACAATATAATTCTCATTCAGAGCCAACCCATTGGCTAGCCTAAAATCGGCCAATGACAGCGGCCTATAAACATGCATGAAGTTCGTGACAGCGGCCTATAAACATGCATGAAGTTCGTATTGGTTTGTGGAAAATATACGTCACAAGTCACCCATAGAGATTACCGTGTCTTTTTTTTCTGACCCACTTTTTTCTCGGAGTTATACCCCCCTGGCGGAGACTGACAAAATTTTGTCTTGTGCCGAGTTAATAAAACTGCACAAACGCGAATCGAAATTAATTACTAATATATATTTTTGGTTATAAATTATTTCAAATGTTTCAATAATGTCTTGGTAAATTATTTTTGTAAAAAAATCTGAACTATACCAATTTTTAAGACCATAAATAAATAATCAAATTGAGGGATTTTCGTCACAAAACGCGTGCTCGGATTTATTTATTAGTAATTTTATTTGAAACAAAAACAAAATTCTTATACTTTCTTTTGATAGATAATTTATTGATTTTTTATACTGTATATTATATGATTTTTAAATATTTGTTGTATAATAATAAATTCACCTTTGAAAATGCAACAAATCTGCGCATCGACCAACGGTAACACTTTATTATGATATGAAAATAACATTATTTTTCAAAATGTAACATCTTACTTTGGTAGATAAAATAACGATATTTCGAAATCAACTTGTATTTTTTTTAAAGAAAAGTGTCCATACGTCTAAAATTGGTCTAAAAAATGACAAATTTCAGGTCAAGTCTACCTATTTCGCCTTAAGCACTATAAAACATTTTATGTGGGTTGTAATTGAACAGTACTTTTTAAACTTTGATGTGCTAATTTAGATAAAGCAATATAATAAAATATAATCATAGTTAATGTTAATTTCTAATTACTCCTGTCCGTCATAGAACCGGAATAAAGCATAAAATAAAATTAATAGATAAAGCAATATAATAAAATATAATCATAGTTAATGTTAGTTTCTAATTACTCCTGTCCGTCATAGAACCGGAATAAAGCGGGTTGCGGACAAATACATATTCAGGCGCAGCGAATTTATTTTGAAATACCTTAACGAAAAATTCTTGAAAAATATTGTGAATTCTAAGATCAAGGCCCATTCTTTTAATGATGAAGATCTAAGCTGTAAATCGATATTAATGGAAAATAATGCTCTACTACCCTAACGTACACCAATTATTATATCCATATCGCTTATAAGACCAAGAACCAATATTTTAATCGAAGATCTAAGCTGTAAATCGCTAACAAAATTATTTTATTTAAATAATTCTGTATTCGAAATGTGTATTTCTTAATTCAAATTGTTGACAGGTATGACTTAATTTTTCATGTTTAGCAACGGTGTTCATTCTAAAGGTTCTCGTATTTCGAGAGACAATTATCCTTTATTTTTCTATAAAAACTTTGAGATTCACATATCCTACAATTATAATATCTCGTGACTGTTCACAGGTCTGTGCTTATTTTTTTTTTATTTTTTATATTTTACACGCTTTACAAATAAGGCAAAAAATATGGTAAAAATGTTTTGCAATGTTACACAGTTTGAATGTTTCCGCCATTGAAGCTTGGTTCGCGAATCAGCCGGTAGTTGAGTTGGGAGTTGCTCTCAACCAATCACATTCCATGGTTCTATCTGAGAATTTCAAAGTATTTCGAATAAACTCATCACTAGTTTTGTTTTTTGAACTTATTATTATTATTAAAATAAAATCTTTTTGCAGATCGTCAAGGCAGTTTGACGTGCTACTTGAGTAGTTTAAGCTTAAGTTTTCTAAAGTTTCCTGGACTACAATTTTATTTATAAGTGATTTTGGATAATAAAATTATTGTATGCACACGCATAAGAGATATAATATTAAAATATTAATCAAATTCATGTGGAAACTAAGGGTACATCTACATATGTATATTTTTGATGCTGAGTCTTGACATTGGGTTTCCTCTAAAAGTGGAATGTATATTAGTTTATTTTGTATTTTTAAAGTAAGATGTTGTTTTATATGTTAGCAAAAAATTCTAATGACAGTAAATTTTAGTTCTCATTTTTCTCTTTCTTTTATTTCCCTCAGAGCCCATACAGCATCCTCAAAGGTGATTTGAGGATGCTGTGATGAGAATATTTTTAAGGAGAGGAAGGAGTTAACATGGGTTTTGAAGATACAAATCGTTTCACAGCCGAATTGTTGAACTCAAGAGCGACTCGTAGAAACCCGTTATCACGTAAGAGATATTTACGTTTGCACTACCATATTTATTAATACAGGCTGTACTGTAAAAAATGCACTGACAGTAAAGTTAAAGAGACCTGTTTTTTTTTACTTCTGGTACTGAGTTTAGTAGTAAACTCTGCTTAATCAATACCACCTAGATCCCCAGTGTCTCGGGGGTACCGGCTAAGCCCAGTACCTGAAGTCCGGAAACAGGTTTATTTAACTGTCAGTGCATTTCAACAGCTTGGCCTGTATTAATAAAGATTGCTGTAAGTGGCGGGAATGTTTTTCATGCTGCTCTCTGGTAAAAACCCTGTCAAGATGAGCCTACTGATACCATTTCTAAAAATTGCTGAAATACCGACACATTCTCCAAGTTAAAAATCACAAGGTTATAAGTGTAGGATTTGCGAAGCTCAAAGTTTTTATAAAAACATAATGGATTATTTCGATTTCGGTGTTATCATCGGAGGGAAAACTTTTTTGGGTATTACATCACTAGCTCGAATTGAAAAGTGAAAATTGTGAGGAATATAATTTTCACGTATGACCACCCTAAATTTAGACGTCTATTTATTACTATTTTTCGAATATATTTCGGAATCGCTGTGAAATCCTAACTTATATGTTAGGAAATAATAACTCAAAAGAGGCAATGGCGTTATAATATCCATAAAGAGTTATTTTATTCCTGGACAAAATGGTAAGACGTTCTTATTCGATTGGTCGCAGTTTCCGTTCAAACATTTTATTTAGGTTAAGTGCCTATTTATAGTCGTTCTTATTGCTGGATATTTGTAATTGGCTTAATTTCTTATTATCCCTGATATTTTACAGGCGCTTTTGGGAGCACAACTCGTCATTACCATTGTTATGGTTTCGTTGATTCAAAAAATTGGATCACATTATTCCTTTGCGAGATGGTTGCTATGCTCCACAGGTCTTGTGCGGTTTTTATACCCCACTGATGATGAATTAAAGACTCTAGCTGGGGTCCCGAATAATAAGAAGCAATCTAAGAAAAATCACAAAGATTTTGATCACAATGGTAAAGTGGACACCTTCCATATACCTCGGAGTTTAGACATTCAATTGGAAACAGCAAAAGTTTCAGCAAATGATGTCATTCACTTGAGGTACTATGCCGAGTACCAATGGCTGGTGGACTTTTCTATTTATTCTGCAATTGTCTACACCCTCACTGAAGTAAGTATGAGTTAATAATATAATTTTAGTATAGTTATTGCGCCAAAAGTATTTTTATGCTGTGGCAGAATCTTGCCCAGCATTGTATTCTGCTGCGACCATTGAGGTATATAGATAGAGCTAACATTGGCGCTCGAAGTATGGGCCACAAACGTCAGGTAATTGTCCACTGTGAGAGACCACGAGCTTCGGTCGGTTACAAGCGCTCGCCCGGCACAGATCTCCTGCGATAACTTCAAAGTGCCAACATGCACACTGATAGTATTGTATAAGTCGTCTTAGAAAAGATAGGGAAAGCAATGGTATAACCTTTTTCGGTAAATAGGGTTTTACCATAATCAGTAGCTGTGTGAATTGACGTTTTAATGTTAAAAAAACTCGAGAAGCACTTGTTGTTGGTGCGCCGGTAACTTGAGTTAGATGCTCTGGGCCGTGGCATCACCGTTGACTCCGTTCGTAGATTTTGTTCTCGGTCCGAAGGATTCTGCGACATCGACAGCTGCCACACCCCCCTTCCTACTTCCCGCACCGGAACAATATTTTACACAGATTTTGCAAGGAATCTTCATCATTATATAATATTATTCTATGGAATTACCGTCCATACACCCGGTATTTTGTGACAATGTGAATACGATCCGTTGGAGCCATGTACATTGTAAGGATATTTTCATATAAGCACTATCCATTTCACCTATGCACCCAAATGGTGTAATAATACATGGCTAATAAACGTAGACTGTATTTTTATGATGTGTCTGTAACAGACTCTACCATAGTTGTTTGTATTCTTTTACTGTAACCATAGACATCTTAATTGATAGACCTGCCCATCAGGGAAAGGGGAAAAAACCAAGTTATGTGCAGCGGGGAGGTGGCGTGACCGTCTCCATTTCTGCTATTTATCAATAAATGAATCTCTATTTAGTCCTTGAACATAAACTCTGCTAGTCCTTTTTGCAATGGCATGCAAATTGCTGGCTGCGTAAAAAGCTTAACTACAAATCTCATATCGAGTAAACAAAAATTTGGGCTTGGTTCAACAATTTAATATTTTGTTACATATTTAGTTTTTAAATTACATCACTCATTTTAATGTTGCTAAGGCAAGAGGTTTGTTAAGAATGGACATTCAGATTCTGCGCAGAAAAGTCACAATGGACTGCAAACATTGCCTTACTTAAGCAAACTTTACTTTCTGCACGGCGGTCTAGTTATTTCAGTGCACTCTTCAACAGTCAACTTTATTTATTTTTATTCAAAACATTCTCAAACTCTCCGGGTGCTAAGAATATCTTTACATGCTTTGCCCCTAGCTCGTCAAAATGACAGATTTTATGTTAGGGCAAGCCTATCAAATTGTATATCTATGATTGTAACACAGTAGAATGTAAAGAATTCATTAAAATGGTACATTTATGAAAGTGAAATAATGAATGTTTTAAATATTTAATTGTAGGTGTACATGAGCTATTTCCCTTTGAAGGATGAAATGAACCTCAGCATGATGTGGTGCTGCCTGGTGGTGGGATTTTCACTGTATCCTTTTCTGTAATACTTCACAAACAAAGTTGAAATCAGCACTCGGATTCAAACATCCGGAGCAATGGGCTCAAGTACTCTGATAAATCGTTGCAAGTCACATGTGATGATTTTGGACTTGTACTTAACAAATAGTCCGTCAACCTGGTCAGAGAATTGTTAGATTGAGCTGTACTGGTCTCAGAGAAAGGTCATACGTGACATCATCATTCTAGTATCTTCTATCTAATTCGTTTTCACACAAGACAGGTGAGAAGGAAGAGGACGATCGTCGATGACGTGGGTACCAGCTCTCTTTGAGACTACTATAATTAGTCAGTTCATTAACGTGCTTTCATTCCCCTCAGTTTATGTTGCAATGCCTAACTACATTTAATCAGGGCCGGCGCTGAGCCGAACGGCGCCTGGCGTTTTTAAAAACCTTAATAGTGCTGCTTTAGGTATCATCAGAGCCTTGGCAAATCCTCACTTGTGCCTGCACAGGGCCGGCCCTGCATTTAATTAGCACTCTTTGTGAAAATAATTCATTGCATGTGCCTAGAAAGTAAACATATTCAAGCAATGCATCTACTTGCGAAAGGGATTGCTTTTGCATTAATTCACCGCTACATAAATGGAGACTCTTTCTGCCAAAAATTTGTTTTAAAAATTCTTAATAAAATGTTATCATGACACTTAACTCTGTGCCCACAGCTGACACATACAATATAATATATGCAGTCACTATTGACAAGTTTGCTGCACAATTATTGCAAATATAAAGCGAAACTAGATCATCCATACTGGTTTAAACAGATAAATTTCAAAATGAAAAAGTTTTTTGTTTCAAACCACATTATTTTATTATATACGTCGACCGGTTTCGGTTGTTCCCAACCTTCTTCAGGACAATAAATATATAAACTATAAATATAATATATAAACTATGTATATAAAGTTTATATATTTATTGTCCTGAAGACTGTTGGGAACAACCGAAACCGGTCGACGAATATAATAAAATAAAGTGGTTTAAAACAAAAAACTTTTTCATTTTGTTTAATGTCAAGCCACAAAATGTTTGCTTTCTTCGATAAGATAAATTTCAGTTTACAGTTAATGGTTAAGTTTATGTAAGTTAATAATTTTTCGATTTTAAAGTTGTCGATGGAAGCCATACTAGCAGTTCACGATAAAGTTTTAGTACTAACCCTGGCAATGAACAAGTAAAGGAAGGACGAGAGTAAGGAATCTCATGGGACTAAATACAGTAGACATGCATGTAGACACGAGAAAAATGCATGAGAAAACTATGCGAAAGGAACGAAGCAACAGCAAGCGCCATTTGGGGTTGCTTCATTCCTTTCCCGTAAGTCATGGTTCAGCTCAGCAGTTCGGCTCACGTGTGTATACTCACCCTAAGGTGTCTGTGCGGTGAGACCATCAATGACCAAGTTAAGATTGAGGCAATCTGAAAAGAATACAAGTCTAAAGTAAGATTAAGAAATGAACATTGAGATCGTTCGTTACCAGTTAAGACCGGTTTCTTATATCTATAACTAACCGAAAACCATTCACTTAATTAGGCACTTTCTAATTGGATGCCCTAAGTGGAACTCAAAAGATTTATAATAAATTAAAACCGATTTTACGTACGATGATAAGTTTATAACGATCGATTGCAGCTTAAGCTGCAACGAAAAGGTTGATCACTCAACATAAATTTTTATAATACGAGTATGTATGTATTTCTAACAGATTTTGTTGTTGCAAGGTTCCCTTACTTAAATGAATACTGCTTTATTGTGTTTATTTTCCTTACATCTGTTTCATTAGTAAATTATTAATGAGCTTGACGATGCAATATTTCAAAGGAGAGGAATCCATCGGTGAACGATCCACTTGCATAGTCACTGGCTGCGTTTACCTTCTGATAGCCATGATGGTCCTCATTGTGGATGAGAGGACCCTCGAAGTGGGTTTGGAGAAGGCCTACACGAGCTTCAATGAGAGCGCTTCTGTTTTCCTCAATAATCAAGGATTGGCATCTTCGTAAGTACATCCTTCAACAGATTAAATTGAGCTAATAAAGCTGTCTTCCGATTTACCGGGTTTAGCTTAAGCGAGTTTGGCTTATCCAGGTCGGCTTAACATGTTTTGACTTAACCGGGTTCAGCTTTTAATTAAGTTTGGTTTAAGCGGGAAGTGGCTTAACCAGTTTCGGCTTACCCGGTTTCGGCTTACCCAAGATCGGGAAATTCAGCTTAATCGGGAAATTGTTTAATCAAAAAGCGGCTTGATGCTTTGTTTCTATGATCTAGTCCAGTCATACTCAACCTGCGGCCCGCCGAGCTATTTTGTGCGGCCCTCCATACATTTAATATCAGGAACATGATTTACAAAATCTGGCATTCTATATCACGTTAATTTGAGATTAATTGCGACTTTGACGTACAGACGTTGAAACTCGAAGAGGATAGTATAAGTATAATATACTATCTATATAATATAATATTCTATAAGAGTGTTGCTACTGCACACGCTAGATCTATCTCTAAAAAACAAAAATTTGACAGAAAAACATGCGCGCAAATAATTTTGCCCGTGGCAACACATAAAATTTTGACAGTTCTAAAGTTAAATGGTTACCAGTGTTACTACCAACGAAGGCTATAATATAATATGATATAATATTTTTCGCGGCCGGAAATTTTCGAAAATGGAATTCCGTAGCTACCCCCTCCCATGGATTTCGAAAAATTGTTGTTGGGAATTACATATGATGTTTTTGGCTGTGCGGAATTTTTTTTCAGCGAAGTTCTGTAACAACCCCCCCCCCCCCCCCATGGATTTCAAATATTTTGTGGGGAGCACTCATTTTGAATTTTTGTGTGGGGAATTATTATGTTTTACAGAAATTCTCTAACAACCCCCCCCCCCCCCATGGATTTCGAATAATAAAAGGGGGAATCAAGCTCACACCGTTGGCAACACTGACCAGTATAGTGTTGCGGCCCGCGTAGCTTTACAAACATATGAATGTGGCCCGCAGAAGAAAAAGGTTGAGTATCACTGATCTAGTCAATAATAACCATGTTACTACCATGTTGGTTACACCAATATAATAGCCATTATAATTCAAAGAAATTGTTAATAAATTTGAACCTGTGACGGTTCAGATTTACAAAGCCGATAAAACCCGATTATATTTAAATTGATTTCATCCAATAAAAAAGTTTTTTCTCAAAAAAAATTTGAAGATGCAAAAAATTACCTGTTTGCAATATTTCTCCCATAATTTATTACTATTTGTGGTACATATTGAAAAATATCAACCCTTAACTCTTTGCACGCGGCCGTATCAACTGTTGTTACGGCAAAAAGTCTATACTCACATGCGGCTGTATCAACAGTTGATACGGCAACTTTGACGGCCGATATTCCCGCTCTCTTTCGTCATAAATGTATTTCTTGCTCACTTGGACATTTGTAGAACTATCACGATGCTGACATCTACAAGAATTTCTCAAAAATAAAATTGTATTTCATAAAAAAAGATCGATAACCAAGTGCGCCTCTTCGCGCCTTTTAGTCCTTTAGTTTACATTTTTGTCAACGGATGGCGTTAGTACTAGTTTGTCATTCACAACTTTTCATAACTAAGAATGATAAGTGATCATGGTGTCCCACTTGTGTCTATAAACACACTGGCCTAAGTACACACACACCGAGAGTGGTTTATTTATGACGCCGAGTGAATGGCGGGACCACATTCAAAAGATACGGTACGTCTTTGTATGAAATTTTATGTTTTTGTTTTTATAAACATCTAAGAGTGTTGACACACGAGGATTTGTTATCATATTGTGGAGAATAATCTGTTCTGTCTATATAGTCCAATAAATCATGCCAGAATGCTATAATTTGACATTTAACCGGTCAGCAACGTAAGCAGATATACACGATAAAATAACGATAGCAGTCAAGTACAATAAGCGTGTTTACACGTCAACGCGTGTGTTTCCACAAAAATCGTCATAACTCCGTTATTCTTCTAGTGACATCCCTAAAACAAAAAGTAGAATATTCGTATTGAATGAAGCTTCACATCTCTATTCAAAGTTATCCATAGAAACCCGTAAAAAGACCTACTCAGTGGAAGCAAATTTTACCCGCCAAATCGTAAAACGACGCCAAGAAAGCCGTTTGACGTGCCGACCCGCCTCGCAAGTTTAATTATTTTTTAAAAAATATATTTTGTATGAAATGGTCAAAAAGTGAAGTGACAGAATTGTTTATTGTACATTTGTACGATGAAATAAGTGTTTTTTTTTACATTATCCGTGATTTTAGTATCGTTTTTACATAAAACATTACAGGTGAGTCATTTGTACAATTTTTTCATGTTTCCATTCTAAATTTAAATATTTACAAATGTTAATATTTATTTATGATACAACAATTTGAAAGCCTATTTTGTAACCTTTCTAAAACAGTTTTTACTATTCGGCTCCGTTCAGTAATGTTTCATTTATAGAGCTTTGATTGTGAGGCGGTAATAACACAACGTTTTCGTGAAATTGACATTTCGATAAAGACATTTTAGGTTCAAGTTCGCGAAAAGTCGGAGGGGTTAATTGCATGCATAGGTATTTGAAAATATGTACCGCGTACGGGTATAGATAAAACGGAGCAAATTAACGCGTTCAAAAGGTTAAAAAACAAAGTTTTTTTTACTGCAATACATCTTTTTAGAATGTGTTATAAAACTTTAAAAATATTATCTATTAATTTTGTTCGGCTGAGGATTGACCCTTCCTCCCCTGGGACATGAGTCGACGACATTACCGACCGTTAGATGCCGATCGTGTAGGGCTGTCATTTATTTCCTATTTTAACCACTTAATGCTAGGGTGTTTTTATAAAAAGTGTTTAAAAAAATCAGGTTTAATAAAACGATGTATTCATACATACACGAAAATGTTAAAACACTATAGTGAAAACTAAATAAGCAGCTCGAAAACACGTCCAATCTCTGAGGCAAACTGCATAAAATACATTGCTGACATTGACGTGCCTTACTCGTGTTAGCTAAAAATAGAACCCTGCGAGTCGAAACCGGCGAGCGTCACTCGGGCTAGCAGAAAATGGAACGCATTTAGCGCGCGAGCGTAACTCGTTCAAAAGCATTAAGCGGCTAACCATTTTTTCGTCCCATTTCAGAGAAATGGATATATGTCTGCGTGTGTGTTCATGATTGACACCAAAAGTTGATAGAATACAATTTCATCGACAACGAATCTATCTACAGAGTTTCAGCTCAATTGGACGTCAGGAAGTGGGTTAATTTTCGCTTCCAAGATTTGCATTCATTCATTTCCGAAAACAAAAGTGAAATTCTAATGTGTATTTAAAAAGGGTTTTGGTGTGTTTAACTTTTACAATTGCTCCAAACAAAACAATAACGCTGCATATCTGTAACTAAATTTAATGAAATTATAACTGTTGTTTCACCTGATATGATTTGAGATTTTCACGGAAGGATTATAGTGATTTATTTTTGGGGTATTATGTCGTGTTGCACCACTTCCTTCTTTAGCCAACATTTGAGACAGCTAAAGAAGGAGGTAGTGCAACACGGCATAATACCCCAAAAATAAATCACTATAATTTGTTTCGATACTGTGTCTTATTTGCTACCCATTGTACTTACCTTAAAATCTAAATAAATTAATATTGGTATCAGATTTCCTGCACAATTGCTTGATTTAATACATACTGATTTTCATAAATTTGTTGTGGTTTCAGAGGGCCTGCATCCAAATTAATTTTGAAGTTGGTAATCGCCGTGTGGTGCGGCTGCATTGGATGCCTCTTCACATTTCCTGGACTCCGAATGGCGAGAATGCATTGGGATTCCTTGTCGTAAGTAACCTTAGTTTAATTTCATCTCCTAAAATAATATCTACGAATGAAATAAGAATACAACATGGATTTTTACCAAAGAAGTCCACCGTCTCTAATCTTCTCGAACTCTCACAGAGAGTAGCAGGAAAATTAGATGCGCAACATCAAACCGATGTGATCTACACGGACTTTACCAAGGCGTTTGACCAAGTTGATCACGACGTACTATTATGAAAACTGCATAGAATATGTTTCGACAAGCCTCTTCTAAATATTTTTGCCACCAATAGGAGACAGTATGTAAACATCGACGGATATGGGTCTAGGGAATTTTCTGCATTCTCTGGAGTACCACAGGGGTCAAACCTAGGGCCACTTCTATTTATAATTTTAATTGGTGACATTCAAAAGAATGCATCAAATATAACGCTTGCCTGCTTTTTGCTGATGATCTCAAATTACTTATGAAGATTTGTGACGAGCAAGATTGTGTCAAATTACAAATCGATCAAAATTGAATGATGTGAAATGTGTCACTATGTCATATACACGTTCGAGAAACAGAAAAAATGATGTTAATTTGACTTCACTTTCCAACCTCAATCCACGCCTTCTCTGCTAAATCCTTTCTAACATATTCTGGCAAATTATAGTTATATGAACATGGATTCTTTCCCGCCTTCAGAGCAAATTTAACATTCAAATCGTATTTCTGCCAAACGAGTAGTAGATGCGAATGCAACTCGCATAGCGTGCTACTAGCAATGTCAGTAGCGTGCGACTGACGTCAAACTCGTAATCGACACGTTGCGTTGTGTATGAACATTAGGAAAATAGTATGGCGGATACACAAAACTCGAGTGACTTGTAAGTATCTCCGTTTACGAATGGCCGATAAAAAGAAAGAAAGTGGAAAAGAAGGAAAGTGCTATACTGATTAGAAAGAAAATGATTGTCACCAACTTACAAAAGAATAATTTTATAAGATAACATTAAAAAAATAAAATAATTTATACTATAGTAAATTTATTTCTGCACAAGTAAGGAAAAAGTTAACTTTCTTCAACCTATCGGTTTACCTCTTCATTGCTTTTACTAGATGTATGTCATAAATATTTCCACTTGTATTTTGGTGGTATTATTCAAGTACTAAATTGCTTGTATGCCGCCATTTTTTTGTATTACGGCTTGACACCGATAACTTCAGCGGCCAAAGGAAGAGCTAATGAAAGATCAAACAATTTTATTAAATTTATATATGACGACACCATCTAATGCAAAGTTATCCCTGTCAAACTGTACTGGACAATATTTCTACTTTTTTTATTTGTTAGAGAGGCATTGTCATGAATTTTAATTTGTAAGAAATTATTATTGTTAATTTTATGATTAATTATTTTCAGATATTGTAAAAGCAACAAACTTCTGCAGTTTCTCCTCAATGTCAGCTTTGCACTGCCTTTCATTCTAGTCATATTGTGGATTAAACCAGTGGCCAGGGACTACTTAACAACCAGAGTTTTTTCCGGAATGGAGGCGCCGCTGTGAGTGTGAAATTGTATTATGTATTTCCATTTTTCAAGTTCATCATATAAATATGTCTTCACAATCTAAAATAAGTGCATATTGTGAAAAATTATCTAACATTCTTAATAGTTATATCTAAATAAATGTATCTGTACATTTACATGAACTGCCCTTATCCGATAAGGAACTTGAATGAAAAATATTATGGCTTAAAAAACATTCTTCAGTAAGGAATTCCAGTACATTTTTTTTACCGTCTAACTAAATTAAGGGTATTTTAATTTTTTTTAATTTTCAAAATTTCATACTAAAATTATCTTTTAAACTTAGAATGTGTAATTCCCGCAAAAACATTGCTAGACAAAGCCCGTAAACCAAGGTCCACACGGTATCATCGATGTACCTACGTAGCTCACAGCCGAACACGTTGCGGCAGTATGACGATTTTTCGCCAGCACCTTGCTTTTTTGTCATTGTGTTATAAATTAGGGTCCTTGTAATTAAACTCCGTTATTGAGAGCAAACTGAATCACTTTATTTAACAATAAATATCCACTATCACATGATATGACTAGGCACTTTTTACAGTAAATACCCAGATACAGGCTAGTTCCTGTGGTTCTTTAGGAAAGGTTTGGTTGTTTTTGAGCAAGAGAGAGTTTATAAGGAAACCCAACCTTTTATGTGAAAAGACTGTTGACATACTTCAGATTCAAAAAGGCCGCAAAACAGGGATCGTCTTTGCGGACACAATTTAATCACAAACAAATAGCAGAGGCGAGAACCTTTCATAAACGATATAATCTAACCTTCATAGGTGTCACTAGTGGTACATAATTACTCTGAAAATTATACACATTGCTTTTACATCATTTTGAAATGAGTTCCTACTTACTCGTTTTTACAAAGATGTTAAATTGGCATGTAGGTGATTTTGGTCGCATCTGTGCTAGTTGCATTAAATGTAATAGCTTCCATTTTACCACTTTGAATTTGACAAAACTCGAAATCTCGATCATCTCGAAACTTTAACATACATAATTTTAAAAAATTTTGTAGCTACCTCTCCCTCTTATTCGCAAAATACGCATGTAACAGAAAGAGATGTTTAATTATTGCGTTGTACAAACTTAACACGGAGTGCATTTTTTCAAATGATATTAATTCTGAGAGAAAAAATATAGAAATATGTATGCATATTCAGAATCGGTGTTCTTTGATTTTTTTTTTTAAATAAAGACTAACATTCCCGGGTTACGAATAACCTGACAATATTTGAAAATCTTCTACCACCACCACAGTAAGCGGAAAATGTTGCTTGTGTTCTGGATGGAGGAATTAAACGCACTACGCCTGGGTGGGACCCAAACGCGATGCCAACTCAGCCACTGACCATTGCTCACTAATCTACTTGAACATATTTTTTAAAAGTAAAAATGTTTTTTACTCAAATTCCTTATTTTACGTTAGAATAAGTAATTCCACTCAGGTTTTAAATTTTTTTATTCATGTTCACATTCTAACTTAAATATCAGTATTTTTTTGCAAACGTCGATTTCATAGTAAAAATCATTTTCAAAGTTTGCATTTTTCAAAGCCCGCCAAAACGATTGACACATATCTGGCAGGGTACAAATGACAAGTGGTAACTTAAATATTTAGCAAAATTTCCAATAAACGTGAATTCTTTTGAAATAATTTGTATACCGCAGTGTGGTGACACCAAAAGATGTCACGAATGTTCGTCTCATTGAATATTCTAAGTAATATTTTGTACCGTGAACTCTGCAAGTGGACGTCATTTAAATTATTTTGAACACCCTGTTTACAAGTTTAAAATTGCATTTTTTTAACTATACATTTTTAAAAGATGGTAAACAATGTACGGAAAAAGTAATATTCAATATTGCCATAAGTTATGGCAATTTTGGTAACCATCATACAAAATTCACACATTTATAAATTTACTGTTTTCTTTTAAATTTTATAAAACCTAAAAATATGGGATAAAGCATAACTGTGAAATCAAGGTGGATTCATTGGCTTTAAACCACAATAATTCATATGTTCCTGTATTAATATTTGGAGGTATGATTTTTGGAATGAGCACGGTCGAATCCAAAACCAAATGCTCGGAAATCTCTATCGCTCGAGTGGTAAAGGGGACCATTTAACATTTTGGTGATGGTCCCCTTTACCAATCGAGCGATAGAGATTTCCCATTAATTCCGATTACGGGGATAATCGATTTGAAAGGTTTTGAAGGTTTCCCGAGACGCTAGAGTGGAATTTGGATATTAAATCAGTACAGAATCTCACATAGTATTTTAGAACAAAAAAAACAAAGGAAGTTACATATTTTAGATTCTATGATTAAAATAAACACTAGATTCCTTTTTACAAAATGCAATATTGCATTGATGTGGGAAATTTTTCATTATTATGAAGGGAAACTAACTGTCATAATTACCAAAGCTAATATAAATTGTAAATTAAATCTTAAAAATCAATAGAAAAATATATTTTTATTGTGGTAGCAATTTTGAGTTTATGTATTTTAAGTTAATGCATTTTAAGTTAATGCATTTTTGAGTTTATTGTGATTTACAACTTAGATCTTCTATTGAATCTCGAATTTGTGAAGTGCCGTTAATTTCTTTTAATGTAGCATAATATACAATTCGTTTTTATCTGCTTTGATAATATTTACTGTGGTTTCTGCAACAAAAATAGCAGGACACAACACACTACTTGTTTTAGTGACCATTATCAAATTATTGCACGTACATAAATATTTCCTTATCTTGTTTGTAGGTTGACTGACCACGGTTTTGATACCCTTCGCCTCCTGTTGGTGATATCGGCGGTGGTGCTCCGAGTGGCCCTGATGCCCATCTACCTACAGGCATACCTCAACATGGCCTACAACCGCCTCGAGGAGCAAAAGAAAGAGGCTGGCCGCATCACCAACATAGATCTTCAGAAGAGAGTGAGTGCACGTGTCTTCGAAGCAACCCTGTAGTGCCTTTGCAAAACAGTTTGAATTTTGGCTTGCTATTCAGATATGGTCGCCAAACACAACTAAAGCCATTTCGATTTTGAATGTTGGTCTTTCGACAAGATCTTACTGAAAGTATCTACCACTCTAGAACGTGCTGCAAATGCACTATATATTACACAAATTATAAATAAAACAATAATTTAGTAAACACCACTTTTATTTTGTATACTTAATGCTGACCGGGTTTCGTCTGTAGCTTCTTCACTGCCCTGAATAACCCGCTTTTCAATCACCGGGTTTTGCTACAACCGTAGCGGACAGTTCAGGGCAGTACAATACCCTACTGAGTGGACAAGAAGCTACGGTGGTAGCGAAACCCGGTCGGAATTAAGTATAAAAAATAAAAGTGGTGTTCACAAAGTTATTGTGTTATTTTAAACCACAGTGTTACATCACAAAGTATCTGCTTCATATAAACAAATAAATAAAATTTATTTGCACACGCTAGGATTGGAATTCGTAGTCGAAGATCTTAACCAAGACCATGGATGCCAAAATCCAGGGCAAAATAAGTTCAATCATCCTCATATTCCTTTCGTGCAATATGGCATTAACCTTTCCCTTACTGCGCTAAAAAAATGCATGCGTTACGGTGCTGTGTAGTCAATACACATCTCAAAATAAGCGATTTAATATGGGAAAAATGTGAATATTCATAGCTAATCGATTATGTTTATTATATTTTATATCAAAAGTGATAATAATTGTAATTTAATTGCTGAAAACATGAAAAAACCATCGGCAGATGCTAAAGAAACGTGCGAGGGGTCCACATCTAACGACGGTTCGCGGCCAACTGGCTAGCGGCACAAACACAGCTGTGCGGTCGTAGGTATTGATGGTCTAAATCAAAAACTAGAACTGCAGAAGTGTGGATGCCTCATGTTCCCGCATAGCGAATTAAAGCGGGACATCAATAGCGTGTCATTTCCTCGCACGCTCTTCGCGTATTTAGTATCACACGGTTGATTGTATTTGTGTATTTGTTCCCGATTTTTAACAAAAACTTCAATTTTTAATTGAATTTGAAAACTATGTAATATATTATTTTTTAATTCAATGCATAAATGTATAACGGAGGAATATTGAAATATATAAATATCGAAACTTGGCTAACTTCAAGCACCTTTTCGTCGGAGCTATTCGAAAACCTATACCACGTCTACAGGAAGGATAGAGGCAGTCGCGGAAGAGGGACTCTCCTAGCCCTCCGAGCTGACAGCCACTCACACGCGGAAAGAATGGACTGCATAGAAACCCAAGGTGAAGACTTGTGGGTGAAAGTATCGCATAGAAATGTCATCATTTATATATGTGTTGTATATTTTCCTCCAAATACAACATCTGAACAGTATCAATTATTTTACGACAAAACTATAAGTGAAAGTGTAAAGTTACAATCAAAAAATATTATTATTTTCGGTGATTTTAACTTTCCCTCAGGGAAAAACCCAATTGACGTTTTCGATTACTTTTGTTCTTTTTATAATTTAACACAATTCAACACTGTTTATAACATAAATGCACACATGTTAGACCTAGTATTAAGTAATGTAAATTCTAAAAATGCTGTTATCTGCCGCCATGACTCCCCATTAGTCAGAGAGGATATTCATCACCCTTCACTTTCATTCACATTCGATTACACAACTCAATCACATATACAAACAGACACATTGCCTCCAGACATAAACATGGGTTGGATTTTCCACGAAAGCTCAGATAACACACTTAAGAATGCCTTAGAACAACATCACTGGAATCATTACGATTGCCTTGACGTAAATCTAGCTGTCGAAATGTTTTATGAACAGCTCAATAATATTTTCAACATTTGTTTTAAGAAAAGATCTACACGTATGCTCAAAGATGTTAGACAATATCCGAAATGGTTTAATGGGGAAATCATTCACCTCATACGAGAAAAAACTAAAATGCACTATCTTTGGAAAAAAACAAAATCCGAACATGCCTTAGCTAACTTTAAAACTTTGCGAAAATCAATCAAACGGTTAATTGGTCAGGCCTACACTGACTTTACACGTGAGGCCGAGAACAGTATAATAACAGACCCAACTTGATTTTGGTCTTACACTAACGATAAACGCCGCGGCTGTGACAAACTTAACCTGTCCGGTGGTATGACCGTACAGGTACGGTGAGAAAAAAAATCCTCGTAAGGAGTATGACCGTACCCGTACGGTTGCGCCTAAAATTAATTAACTATTGAATTTCTTCCGGAAAACCGATAGTTACTGCTATCTAGGGACAATTTGTCATAACTTGCAAAAGTTTTTATCGATTTAGGTACATTACCAACGGAGTTATTCACAATTAAAATATTCCGTGACGTCACCGTCTGGCAGTTGGTGGTAAACAACATTTTTATTGCGAGCGACGTCTTTTGTGAAGTGAAATTTGTGGTTTTTGTTTGTTTTTACACTGAATAACCTAATCATCTTGCATTAAAAATTACCTCACGTGTTTGGATGTGAATATTTATTACATATATTGTACCGACAGTGTTTGTTTTCAGTTTGAATACAGTTTTTGACACTGAGTTTCTACACACACATGTAACAAAAAAAAGATAAGCCGTTGTTTCTTTTATGTACACACATACTTTTGCGCAGCTCAATGAGAGATTGCGCGTAATAATTAGGCAATTTTATCGTGTTAAATTTCAAAGATTGTTTGTTAGTTGAACTGGGAATATGAGTACCTATTATATTTTTATGGCATCTTATAAATTCATTGGACCTTTACTTTTATGAGATAATCCCGAGGATGTTATGACAATAATCATTTCCTGAATGAGAGATAACACAAAAATTGTTTAGCAATTGGATGTATTCCCGGTACTCGTTACTTGTGAAGATAGAGTGGCGCTAATATACACGTGCTTTAGTTATGATATACAGAGTTACAAAACAGACGTGTTTTTAGTGGAATTTATTTAATTGATATTTTCTTTTACCCTTCAAAAATTTCTTCAGATACTAACGAAAGGGATGAGGATATATTTTTGTGCTAATCGCGAAAAACATCCGCTATAGGCTAGAGTCTATTGTTTGAAACGCCCGACTACAAAGTGTTATTATCATTGACATTTTATTATTTTAGGTTATTCATAATTTGGACAGTGTTTTACTGTGATTTGACTTTGTGATTCGTATTGATAACTAGTTCAATTTATATATTTTACTTTTATAAAAAAATGGTTAACCCTTTGAATGAACAAGACATTGCTGACATTTTAATCGAAAGTGAAGATGAAGATGTTTACGAGGATCTTTATGATTTGCCAATACATTCAGATAGCTCATCCGACGAATCTGATGGGGATGAAACTTTCCCTAGTTGTTCAACATCCAAAAAGAGAAAAGTTGATCATCGTAAATGGGATCAGGGTAAGTTTACGCCCATTATTCATGAATTCGATTCAACTAACTCAGGTATAAGAGCAAATATTCCCGTTAGTGAAAATTCATTGGAAATAGACTTTTTTGAGTTATTCTTCACACTTGATATAGTAAAAATAATTGTCAGCGAAACAAATAAATACGCTGCAAAAATTTCTTTAGACATTTCTCTGAAGTCTAAAATGATGAAGTGGAAAGACACCACGGAGGCTGAAATATATACATTTTTAGTCACGATTATGCTTATGGGACTTGTGGGAAAAAACTCGCTGAAGAAATACTGGACAAATAATCCAATAATTGAAACACCTTTTTTCAAAGTATTATTTCCGCAAGATAGATTTTTTCTTTTGCTCCGAGCTCTTCATTTTTCTGATAACGATACTGCGACAACCGATAAATTATATAAAATAAGAAATCTTCTGGAACCATTGAAGACCATTTTCAAATCAACTTTTTACCCATATCAAAATCTGTGCATAGATGAGAGTCTCTTGTTGTGGAAGGGAAGACTTTCATTCAAAATTTATATTCCCTCAAAACGACATAGATTTGGGATTAAATTGTTTGTACACTGTGATGCACTCACCGGATATGTTTTGGATGTAATTGTGTACACTGGCTCTGAATCAGACATACAAATGAATCCCGACATTGGTATATCAGGATCAGTCGTTACCACTATGCTTGCAGATTATTTGGAAAAAGGTCACAGAATGTTTGTAGATAATTGGAATACAAGTCCAGCCCTGTTCGATTTCTTGCATAAACATAAAACTAATGCATGTGGAACGGCTAGAGCAAACCGAAAAGATATGCCCAAATTTGGTAAGGAGAAAATGAAAAAAGGGGAAATGAAGTCTTTGAATTCGAACAATCTCATGGCGCTGAAATGGCACGATAAAAGGGATGTCCTTATGCTTAGTAACATACATACAGATGCAATGATTGTTACTGATAAAATTGACTTCTCCACGGGAGAAAATAAAATAAAACCAGAGGTAGTTTTAGATTATACCAAGAATATGGGAGCTGTTGACAAAGTGGACCGCATATTGGGCTTCGCAAGCAGTTCCAGGAAGTCTCTAAAATGGTATAAGAAAATTTTCTTCAGATTGATAGACATTGGAACACTAAATGCTTTCTTTTTGCATCGTTTGAAAACGCAAAAGGTTTTATCATTTAGCGAATTCCGGGAAAACTTAGTGTCTCAAATGATCGAAAAATATCACACGCCAAGGCCGGCATCATCTGGAGGAAGGAGAGTAGTGGATCAACCAACTCGCCTTTTAGGAAAACATTTTCTCCGTCCTGTACCAGAAACTGCAGCCCAAGGAAAGCGAACTCAACGACAATGCCATGTGGGTAGACATACAGCAGTTCGAGCTCAAAAAAGAAGTGACACGAAATATATGTGCACCGACTGCAATCTTGCATTTTGCGTATATCCATGTTTCGAAGACTACCATACGAAAAAGCAGTATTAGTTAGTGAAGACAATTTTATTCCTAAGATAGTGTACATAATAATTAGAATAGTGTTATTTTTATCGTAATTATTGACTGCATATACATTGTATACCTATGTTTAATTTTTATAATGAAAATACAATAGTATAAGTGTAAATAATAATACGTATATGTTAGTGTGTATAAAAAGTCGTTCTTCCCCCCTTGGCTTCATTAAAATTGTGGTAAGTGAATCTGATTTTTATTAAGTAAAAACAAAAATCTGCTCCGATTTCGATGGTTGGCGATTTCTGCAAAATTGTTTTTATTTTTTCCTTCTAAATAGCTTAGTATTTGTTTTTTCGTGCTAGTTTCTAAGGATTTTATTTTTATTTTTTTATACTCTACGAGGTGGCATTTATTTTTTTCTATATTTTGATTGTTGAAAAAACTCCCTCCAGCGGGACCGTTTTCTTTCCAGAAACTCACCACCGGACAGGTTAACCACATGGACTACAAAGACAATAAATATGATGGATCGTCTGAGATCGCCGCAGGTTTCGCACACTATTTTCAATCAGTATTTAGCGACAATATCCCCAAACTTGACATATCCTCTATAGCTTCATCGTCATTTAACTCTTTACCTGTACAAATTCATGAAATTAACGATGACGATATTATTACAGCTTTCCATAAGCTAAAACCTAAATACTCCGTCAGCCCAGATTGTATTCCACCTATAATCCTCAAAAGATATGCAAGTTATTTTGTTCAACCTCTAAAACATATTTTTAACCTATCACTTCGCAAAAATATCTTTCCGGAAATGTGGAAACTAACGAAAGTAACGCCTATACATAAAAAAGGAAAAAAGTCAGAAATAGATAATTACAGACCTGTAGCTGTGTTGTCAGCACCCGCAAAACTTTTAGAAACCATAATTTATTCACAGATATATAACCAAACAAAACACGCACTCACCGAAAATCAGCACGGATTTCGTCCCACACTGTCACCTTCAACGAATCTTATGAATCTCATTACCTATATTAATAATTCATTTGAAAATTTTGTACCTGTTGATGTGATTTATACAGACTTCGAGAAAGCATTTGATAAAGTCGAACATGATATTTTATTAAAAAAATTAAATGACATCGGATTCTCTCAGAATTTCCTCGCTTTTGTGGCTAGCTACTTACGCAATCGTCGTCAGTATGTCAGTTACGGACACCATATCTCTCACGAATACAAAACTAACTCCGGGATTCCCCAGGGATCGAATCTAGGACCCCTTCTCTTTCTCTTATTCATCAATGACATTGGCAACACTATAAACCACTCAAAATATCTCCTTTTTGCTGACGATATAAAACTTTTCAAAGCAATCAAAAGTTACATCGATTCCATTCTTCTGCAGAACGATCTTGATTCTCTTGTCAAATGGTCGGAACTGAACAACTTACCCTTCAGTATTCAGAAATGCAGTGTCGTTACATTTACAAGGTCCAAAGATACATTCCTGTTCCCCTACCACATTAATAAACATGAATTAACACGTAAAAATGAGATTCGAGACCTTGGCGTAATTTTTGAAGCAAATCTCTCTTTCAAATCCCATATATCTGATATTGTCTCCCGTGCCAACAAAATGCTTGGATTTGTTCTTCGTAATTCAAGATCATTTACCAACGGAATCGCAATCCGAAGAACGTATGAAGCACTTGTTCGCAGTATCTTGGAATATAGCTCCATTATTTGGGCCCCTTCTGAGCAAAACCATATTCTCGAAATAGAAAAAGTACAAAAGAGATTCATGCGTTACCTATATATGAGGGAATATATGTACTACCCTTTCCTGTATCCATCCTTATTCTTAGCAAGAATGCTCGATCTTAATACATTAGAAGCCCGCCGAAAAATATTTTTAGGAAAACATTTTTTTAAGATAATCTCTGGAACTATACATAATCCACCTATTTTGAAAGAGATTAACTTATATGTCCCAGACAAGTATACTCGTGGAAGGTCCCATACCCTTTTTTATGCTCCAAAAGCGAGGACTTCTGCCTATTAGAACGCCCCAGTCAACAGAGCGACTGAACTGCTCAACGAGTCTGCATTGACCATCGACATTTTTAACGTAACCTGCAGGCAGTTTAACAATTATCTTTTGACGTATGTCACAAAGTAGTGAAACTGACCTTTTTATGTGTTTTGCTATACTTTTTGTCTAATTTGTAATCTTCTCCATAATGTATTGGTGAATAACCGTTTTACGGAGAACATGAAAAATAAATAAATAAATAAATACCTGAACCCAGAATTTATTATATTTATAGAGTTATTAAAGTTATTAGAAGCAATGTGTAGTAAATACACACCACAGATGAGGAAAGGTTAATGCAACCCGCATCCTCTTGACCATTGCACTCTATTTTAATTTTATTTATTTAGAATGAACTTCGCAAATGCCATTTACATACATGATAGTTATTGACAGTCATAATACAATATAGAAATAGGACAGAAAAAAAAATTATAAGATTATATGTATAAGTAAACAAGACAAAAGAAAAAATAATATAAATTATTACAAAGAATTAAGAAGAAACAAAAACAAAAAACCTGTTATGCAGTGATCTCGTTAAAATATGCACTGTTAAAATGTTTAATTAGTAGAGCTTGTCTCTTCGATAGTTGCATATTAAAAACATCAACTAACATAGCATAAGAGTTACCAATGGTGTATAATATATTTATAACAGAATTGTAGCCAGAAACTGTAGTATAATTGTCACAATAATACATACATATACACTATTTATTTTATGTTATTGTTTTTCTTTCTGTTTAGATAGCGGCAGTCTTCTACTACCTGTGTGTGGTTACTTTACAATATGTGGCCCCGCTGATACTCTGCCTCTATTTCACGCTGATGTACAAGACCCTGGGCGGCTATACCTGGGTGGGGCTATTCAGTTCGGCACCTGAGGAGTGCGGCCTGGAGCCCCCTCCGGCCCTGCCCACCGTATCCCTCGTAGAGGGCGAGGAACCCACCATTGGACAATCCGCCGAGAACTTTCATATGGCCATGGAGAACCTAAAATCGGTATGAAATCCAAGTTATTTTGTCAATTTGAGTGCTTAGAATTATCATTTTTGCCTATGTAATTTCCTAGCTCCTTCCTTATGGTCCTGCCACCAAGAGTTCATTGTAACCTCTGCCCTTTTCATAAACGACATACACAACAGTCATTTATGAGAAAAGGACTGTTACGCGTGTCATTCACGAGAAGAAGGGAGAGGATACAACGAAGTCATCAGCCTGTAAATTGTCATATTAATTTAATATGTTATTCTTCTGGTGCCCACTCCTACCGAAGGTTAGCAATCATTATACTGGACCTTATAGTTGCCTTGGCATCCAAGAAATCTTTTCCTCCAACAAAAATATAAATCTCCGTGGACACCTTTTGCATCCAATCCTAGGAAACACTTCCTTGCAAATAGATTAGTGAATGCATGGAACAAACTTTTACAACATGTCATCGATTCTACTAATATTAAGCAATTTAAAGCTTGATTGGATTCTTATTTGGAGAGAAAAAAGTAATTTATTTTGAATTTAAAACAACTCAATTACTGTTAAATTATTGTGAAATCAGATATAAGCGCATCAGCAGAATGTTCCCTGCTTCAAGCTACAGATAAGAGCCCATCAGCAGAATGTTCCCTGCTGCAGGCTACAGCCTGGAATTTGTTACAAATTTTTAACTCCTCTGATTGTCTGCAAATTGCCTGCTTATCTCATAGAAATCGTTGTATCTCCCTTACCATCTATCACCTTTCAAAAACAGTTTTTAGTTTTCAGACACATTCAGAAATATCCCATTTATTGATTTTACGGAAATACACACACCTAACTATCTTACAGCATCTTTAAGAAATATAACAGTCAATAATCCAGAGGCCTAAAGGGTTAAATCTACTTTGGTTTAATAATACATACATAATAATTAATCTTGGAAATTTTACAGTTTCATTTTTGTGAAATATCATCTCAAATATTAACAGATTTGGTTGGCTACAGCAAGTGTTCAGATTTGTGGTTTAATAAATTGCAAGAACTAAAATAATCATTGTTGTGGTTTACCTACTATGATTTTATATTTTACTAAGGGAAAAAGAAATGAATAATTATGTACCTTAGTATTTTTTCCCATATTATTTAGTAATCAAAATTAGACTGTAGTCTTTAAAAGAACTGATTTTTTAAATAGTGTACTAATTTGTTTGTTTTTGTTTTCAGGTATTTACGACTGACGTATTCAGAGGACTGCTCGGTTTCGCCACCTGGTGGAGCTGTTTCGCTTGGTTCGCTACTTCTTCCCTAGGAATGGTCTACCAGTCCTACTTCAGAAAATCCTAGTCACAAAATATTTTTTTTGCAATATATGGTAAAACCATAGACATTCAAATTGATAGACCAGCCAATCAAGGAAAGGGGAAATCACTTTCAGTGATTTGTTAATAAATGAATCTGACAGTATACAGGCAACTCGCATTGTAATAATCACTATTTAGTCCTCGAAAATAAAATGTCCTTACGGATTACTACTGGTCCTTTTTACAAAGGCCATGCAAATTGCTGGCTGTATAAAAAGTTTAACTACAAAGCCCAAAACGGGCAAACAAAAGTTTGGGCTTGTTTCCAAAATTGAATATTTTATTTATATATTCTACGCCCATATGGGCTTTTACAAACATTTGATATACAAGTTCAACAGTAATCAAGAAATAAATGTTTGCTATACTTTATATAGAAATTCAATTCCGAAGAATGGTATTATGCTTAGCTTAATTATTAATATTATTGAGGTATGTTACTGTAGCCTTCTTGTAACTATATTCAATGCAGTTGAACACGTCTACAATTTCTGCAAAATTATCTAGGTACAAGTGAGTACCTAAATGACTCAGTCCTGATATTGTTGTAATTAAACGAATTTTCGATCAAGTAGTTCTATTTGGTATATTGAAAGTGATTAGGCACAATAAATCTTGACTTTGGCAGTCAATTTATAGGTGATGTCGTAATTTGCTCAAAGCATTCTCTAACCCTCCTGGTTCCAAAAATATGGTCGCACGTTTTGCCTCCAGCTCGTCAAAATGATACCCAGATTTTACATTGGGGCAACTCTATCAATTTGGATGTCTTTGGGTAAAACCTACACATATGGGCCTACTAACTTTGTTTGCAGGTTTTACCATATCTGGACTAGCATTTTTTTTCTGTATGAGACTTTATTTATAAAAGATTTATAAAGATTTTAAATGATGACATGTAGGTTTAGTTTAATTTATTATTTTATATTGTTTATTTATGCATTTGCAATAGACCATTTTCCTATTTTTAACAAAGCTACTGCAGTGAAACCTCTATCTATCCTATTTGAAGGGTCCTTTTGAAATAAACTATGAATGTAGAAAAAAGCTGCATTCATACTTAAATATTTAATATTCTAAAAAAGATGCATATTTCACAAATAAATTAACCACTCAAGCAATGGCTACCTAAAAGGTGATTTTTATGAATTATAAATTTTATAAGCTTTAAATTTTTTTTTATAAAACCCAAAAATATGGGATGTGTAGTGTAATCAAGGTGGATACATTGGTTTTAAACCGCTGTAAGCAGTATTTCCAAATTAATATTTGGAGGTTTGATATTAATTAAATGGATTGGCCGAATCGAAAACCGGACACCTGGAAATCTCCATCACTCGAGTGGTTAATGAATTTAAATAAAAACGCTCTGGGATACACAACGCATTTTCTAGCAGGTTTTTTTCCACTTAGACAATTTTTAATCTTTCCTGCAGAGTACGCACTTTTTCACCAGATGGTTCATTTTGAAGGTTGAGTTTTGAAAGGCTCAAAATGTTAAAAGATAAGCGCACATACGCACCACTTTGTTAAAAGATATCCTCATGTGCGCACCACTGTGTTTAAATTAATTACAACTAATGTCAGAAGCAGCCGCCAGCAGCGATCGATTTAGAAAAGTATTACAAAAACTGGTTTAAATGATTAATGCGGTAAAACGATGCATAAAAGAATGATTTATTTTTGCAAATTGTACATAAAATTAATTGGGAATAGAAGAAATAAACGACGCATCGGGAAAACGATTATTCAAGGAAAGATCGATCGAGATTTCACTGTGTGTACAATGTGTACATACATAAATGATGTATTATTATACTCAAAAGGTTGTACCTTTCTTGTTGTGTTGATTTGTTTTTTTTTTTCAATTTGGTATTTACTGCAATACCTTTGTCTTCATCTTCCAATTCTAGGTTGGTAACATGATGTTCACCTTCTGCCTGCATTTCTTTTTCTTTGTGGCTTTTCCTTTATTATAAGCTGAAGTGCTTCATTTGATTAGTTTTAAACTTCTGCTCAAAGATTTTCAAGAGGCCAATTATAGGTCACGTATCAACTAAACATGGATATGAATTAAATATTCAAATGTACAAATCATCATCATCTGTATAAAATGATTATGTAGCATTTCGCTAAATAAAAGACAAATTATTTGCATTTTGATAATATTTTAATGGTTGCTGAAAAATTATTAAATTAATTTAATATTCAGGCAACATGAAATGTTGCTTAGTTGTTAATATAATTGCTAGTGGGGCTCAACATTGAATCATCACCCTGGGAAATTTTAGAAAGAAAAAAAACACTATAAATTATGAATTATAATACATACTACACCTACGTCCGCTTTCGCCAATCAAACTGAGCGACTGCTATATAATTCGCCGCTGTCGTTCGGAGGATTACAAACCCTCCGACGGTGGTGCAGCTCCTTGGTTGATTCTGCCAGTAACCATATGCTTGTCTCAAAGACTAAGCCATCCTAGCCGGATTAAGGTGAAACCGCGAATGGCTCCATATATCAGTTTTGTTCCTTAGATCGTACACGGTTACTTGAGAATGATGTATATTTGACTTTTCTTTCCAACCTCAATCCACGCCTTCTCCGCTAAATTCTTTCTAACGTATCCTGGTAAATTATAGTTATATAAACATGGATATTATTCCATCTTCAGAACAAATTTTACATTCAAATCATGTTCGGATGTCATTTCTGAACGATTAGTAGATGCGAATGAAACTTGCGTAGCGTGCTACCAGTACTGTAGTGTGCAACTGACGTCAAACGTGTAGTCGACGCGTCGCCTCGTGTACGAACACTAGCAAAATAGTATAGCGGATACTCACTAGTTGAGCGAATGCTACGTGCATAAAACTCAAGTCGCTTGTACGAAAGGCCTAATTCTTGGTTAAAATTAATTCATCTATTTTCAAGAATAATTACTAAGTTATCAAAGCGATAATGAAACTTGATGGTGAAATAGAATTGAGTACATAATATCCCAAATCTTCTTCTGTAAGTCGGCATTCATTTGCTCAGTTGTGATTGGTGAAGCGTTTGTTAGTACATATGTCAAAATGTTATGTCCACAATAAAATTGAAGTAATATTATTATGACAAAAATTGCAATACATAATAAAATTGCATACAAAACAATTTTCATGTAAATATTTTACTGACTGAAATGAGTCATACAATATATTATAACACAATTATTATCAATGTGTTCTACTATAATTTTTTCATTATGCAGAAGTCATAATATTTATGGCATTGTTATTTAGTGTGTGTTATAATAAAGTTTTATTAATAAGTGAAATGTTGTTTTATTTAATAATTAAGAGATCCATATTTAATGAGTGATTTTTAAATAATCATTAACCGTTTAGGGGCGTTGACATGTTCTAGCATGACACTAGTGCGCAGCATTATTTTGTGAATTTATTTTTAATTTGTACGACGGTGCCGTCTTACATGCTGAGACGTTAGCGCACGGGGCATGTATATCGCCGTCTACTATGTTGAGACCGCAGCCCAGAGATTAATTTAACACAAAAGTCTTTCAAGTCCCAGGAAATCTCGTTTTAATTAAAGCTTAATAATAAATAAGCACAGATTTTACTTGCAGAATAATTAAATTATAATAATGTAATTGACCCCTCTTCCTTTCCATCTTGAGAATGCAAATAAATACACAATCATAATATTTATTTATTATTCATTAACGCCCTATCGGGCTTTTACAGAGGAAATTAACAATTTATGTATGTAAGTGTAACATAATACATGGATAATATTATAACTATATACAAAAAATTAAAAATCAAATACTAATACTAAGATTAACATCAAATCCAAATAATAACACCTTATATTGTAAATAAAGCAAAATTTCAAATATAAAGTAAGTGTGTACATTGTACATTTGTACATATTTGCATACAATTATTCATGTTTGTTGCAAACCAGTAAGACTGAAAACAGGAAAATAATTTACTTGTTAGGTATATAAAAAATAAATAAATATATATAAAATATACTGATATGTATTATGAAACAGTAGTATTAAAAAAGAAGAAAAATAATGTCTGTTTTATCTTTAGAAAAAAAAAAAAACTAATAAGTAATGGCAAAATACCAACGCTGTAATTAATATCGAATTTAAATAATAGTACTTGAAATGGTAAAGTAAATCAAAGTACAATATACATATCAAGTAAGACCATACATGCATACAGTCATTAATAAAAAAACAAATAAACTAAGGAGTATGTGATTTAAACGTTGGAAGATGTACAGAGAAGACTTGTTTTTTAAAGCTAATAAATAATACAAGTTAATAACTAGCAAATAGGTCTAAAATTAGTTGCCTTTTGAAACTCACAAAATTATTTATATTTATTTATAAAATATAAATGCTATACAAGATCGAATGAAGCAATTAAACTATAAAACGATGTAGTCTTTAGAAATGGAAACCCTAGATGCTGATAAACATATAAGTCATACTGCAAATTATTATTTTTTTATATTAACCCCATATTGTCCCTGGGGGAAACCATTTCCTGAGCCAAATTCAACCAGTCAGCAGTTGTGTACTATCAAAGTATCTGCAGGCCTTGTACAGTACGCCTAGCTTCTGAGAGGTAAACTTATTTTATTTATTTGCGGTTAATTACATGCTTACCTATGTCATAATACAATCCTTACACATATTTTATTTTTAAAACGTTTTTAGTAGGAATCAATTACATTTAATCCTGTCTTCGACACAGCCCCCATGCCTGAGCTGGTCACTCAATGTTACAACAAGCATAATATCATGTTGCAAAGTTAAAATAGAGCTCCTCGAAGCAGGAAGTTATGTAGAGCAGAAGAAGAATGAAAATGAGAGAATCAAAGTAGGTAATATTATGACATGTGATTTTAAATATAGCATCTCTATTCAATTTAAAGGAAGCTACTTATTTCCAGACATTTATTGTAATCGTGTAACTGAAGTCTTGTATGAGAGGAACGGCGGCATAAAAGCGAGATGTAAGTACCAATATAAAGAGTATTCATGCGAGATAATACAGATTCTATTGACAATTATCCCTCTGTCCCGACATCACAGTAAAACCTAAGGTAAAACTGCACAGGAGCCCCTCATCCAGTACGCACAAATTATTTAAAAAAAAACACTGAAATAAGATAGTTTTTTTCTTCATTTTTAATTAAATTTAATTAAACTAAACCAACAACCAAACACCTCACTTTAAAAAATAGGTTCTTAGTTTGGGTTTTATTAAAAAAGAAAGTAAAGGGCATACTTTTACCTGCGACTACCGGTCTAAATAGGCTTTCTTTTAAACAAAGCTTTGATTCAACTTAATGATAATAAGAAACTACAATTTCAGTTGTTGGAGATGGAAAATAGTGCAATTTAATAACTATTTTGTTCAAATCAAAATGAATACTATACTCCATTAGCAGAGATGTGCTTTATTTAAAATAAATCCATTTCAAATGGAAATGCAAAATGCAAAATGGGTATTTTCCACAGACATAGGAATTAATAGACGAGAAGATAATGGCGAGGGGTAAAATCAACTGTTGAAGAACGAAGGGGGTTAAGCTGACTGTGATTCGTCAATAAATCAATCTGACAGTAAATAGGCATCTCGCATTATAATATCACCATTTAGTTCTTAAAAGTAAAATCTGCCTTTGAATGAATAGACATTTTTACATGGGAGCGCAAATTACTCGCCACGTTATGAACCATAAATGAACCACTCACTAGATCAATATCTTCGGGTTTTTAGTACTGAGCCCATGGGTCCTAATGTTTGCCATAGATAAAAGTCTGTAACTGAAAAATATACGTCACTACTACACATACTCACCATCGACTAGGATAGAAACTATAAAAAAAGGCGTAACCATAGACAATATAATTCTCATTCGGAGCCAACCCATTGGCTAGCCTAAAATCGGCCAATGACAGCGGCCTATAAACATGCATGAAGTTCGTGACAGCGGCCTATAAACATGCATGAAGTTCGTATTGGTTTGTGGAAAATATACGTCACAAGTCACCCATAGAGATTACCGTGTCTTTTTTTCTGACCCACTTTTTTCTCGGAGTTATACCCCCCTGTTATGAACTAATTTGCGAAGTCCAAATTCGGCAAAGTAAATTTCTTCTGTTTGCAGAGTCGTAGTTAGTTTCAGAGTATTTAGTTAAGACACTTTTATAAGTGTTCATAATTTACTTCCCAGCAACCCACCAGCTTTGTGTTTCGCGTCCAGACGTTTCTCGATGTGATAGTAACAACTGATTCATATTATACGATGTGAATATGCTTAAAATAAAGTAAAATAATGCTTATATATGGAATGTAATACGACAATTGGGTTTATTCTCTTTTTCACATCTATTTTTACAAGTTTTCATAGTACAAGTCAACATTTTGCCGTGTTATTTCGTAAAATGAACCGATGATGCCTCGACCATAGTTCGCACAAGAATGATGACGTCACGTTTTCAAATTTCACTTGAGGCCATATGCGAGCCCAGCCGGCTCAATGGAACCGGTATGGGGAGTGGGGATAATACGCTTTTAATCACTTAGGGCAGGTCTACTAATATTCATATGTCTATGGTATTTTCCATTTTGCATTTTAAATGCTTTTCTAAAAACCATTTTGCATTTTAAATGCTTTTCTCAATGCATTTTCTATTTTAAATGCTTTTTTGCAACATTCTTCCTAATATCTCCACTCATCTTTTTTTCATAAGCCCCAAATATCAGTCGGTCCTCAACATCGCTATGAGAGATAATTTACATTTGTCAAGTTGCTCCCTGGTAGGAGCCCTGGCAATTGACTGATACCATTACAAAAAATACTGATTCAAATACTGAACATGGGGTAATGACGCTGTAATATTAAATGTTAGATAGCAGTTTCTATGTTTTTACGTTGGCAACATTAGTCCCATGCAATTTTTTTGTGGTTCATAATCTGTAGTGGTGTTTTTGGATATACCTTCATGTAATATGTTTGTTCTACATTGATGTCCATTATTAAATGACAAAATTGTTTAAAAATTCTATAATTATTTTGATTGTTTGACCTGAGAAACCATTTTGCATTTTGAAAATAGGTATTTTGCATTTGAAATGCTTTTCTTAAAACCATTTTGCATTTTGCATTTTCAAATGGAAATGTTTTGACCCATTTCCATTTTGCATTTCAAATGGTTTTGGATACCCATTTTGCACATCTCTGTCCATTAGTATGGTGGCCCTCTATCACGTTGGTAGACCGTAACCTTTAATCTTAATATACAGGGTGTATCGGCACGTACCCGACAAACTTTAACCAGCTATTCCTTAGCATATTTGGAGTAAAAAATCTTATGTGCACTTTGCTGTCCGGTAACGTTTTTTTTTAATAAAAAAATTATTATTCATATTTTCACCACATGTCACCACTGTTTTACCCTTTGACAAAGTTTGAAAACCCATCTGGCAAATATTTTATTCGAATTCCGTTGAATAATGCACGTGTGTACCTATATTGGCGCACGTTTACAGTCACAACGAAATAGCACGGCACCATTCATTTCATTTTTAACTATTATTATTTAGTGTGTGCGAAAGAGCGAAGACGCTTTTTGACATACTTGCTTATAACAGCTGTTGAACACGAAACGCAATGCCAATGACAGTGATGTAGTGTGGAAATTTTAAATTTTTTTGTTTTTAATTGAAAAAAAAATGCTACCGGACAGCAAAGTGCCCATAACATTTTTTACTCCAAATGTGCTAAGGAATAGCTGGTTAAAGTTTGTCGGGTTAGTGCCGATACACCCTGTATAAGAATTCACCCAGCGTATGTTTGTGCTTGCAAAACTAGAAAAGTAGTCAACCGATATCGCTGAAAGTTTGTTCTTATTAGTCCCAGGAGTGTTTAGAGAATGGTATAAGTAAGGGACGCCCGGGGAAACTTAATGCTATATCTCTGCACCAGAATGAGATACGGAGTTTAATTAGTCAATGTAATGTAGCTTTTTAACAGTAACCTTGTGATATACAGTAGTGAATGGTGGTAGAAGTCGTAGACGCCCGAGACAGACATTAGTAATAGCGAAGCATTGCGGGTTCCAATAGTAATACCTATATAGAATCACAGATAATCTTATCTTGCATGGTGAAATCGGTATTATATTTCCCTGGATCTTGATAAGTTGTTGATAATTCTCGACATAGTTTATAATGATATCACAGGTTATTTACTAAAGAGAGGCCTCCAAAATTATCAGTAAATTATAATTTCGGCAGTGACTTTTATTCATCCCGAAACTAGGTTATAAATAATAATGACACTACTTGACAGTTTTCATTATGGTAAAAGAATTATAAAAACAACGAATTTTACTTCCAAACAAAACACAGCATGAAATCCTTCTTTCTGAAATATTAAAATTGATCGAAAAATCTAAATGTTCCGTAATTTTTACAGGCCGAGTAATTTAATTGAGCGGTTTGTAAAATTTCGTCCGAAATTTTTGACATTTCGTCATAAATAAACCACTCACCATTAGAGGTGAGGTGTATTTATCGTACCCAGTAAAAGTACCGGGTATTTCCATGCGATACTTTGTACTTGTGACAGATAATAATAATAATAATAATAATTGGATAATTTGTAGAGCGCCGTTTTTGTGAAAAATCACCTCAAGGGCGCTGTACAATTTATTTCCTAGGATCTACATTTGTTATTTAGAAAAGATACCAAAACATACTTACCTGGCAAGTCACTTCCAACAAACACACTTATATTAAAAAGTTTATGCTTATAAAAGATAGAACTGCACGCAGAGGACACTATATCAAAAAACACTGGTCGTCGCATGATCTTCTGTCTGCTATAGTTTTTATTTTAATTTAAATGTATTTTAACTGTCTTAAAAGCCTACAAATTGTTGTTATCATTTTTATTTATTTATTTTTAATTATTATTTTTATTTATTTTATTTTATTTTTAGTATTTTTTTACATTTTTTTAATTTAAATTTAAATTGCCGTCAACTGTGAAAGTGGAGGTTTCTGAAATTATGGATACGACTGTCTGAAAAGGTGCGTTTTAAGTTTAGACCTAAATTCTGTCGAGTCTGCGATCATTCTCAAATCATGTGGCAGTCCATTCCAGGCTTTAGGTCAGTCATACTCAACCTGCGGCCCGCGGGCCGCATGCGGCCCGCCGAGCTATTTTGTGCGGCCCTCAATACATTTAATATCAGGAACATGATTTACAAAATCTGGCATTCTATATCACGTTAATTTGAGATTAATTGCGACTTTGACGTACAGACATTGAAACCCGAAGAGGATAGTATAAGTATAATATACAATATATATAATATAAAATGGTATAAGAGTATTGCTACTGCGCACGCTAGATCTATATCTAAAAAACAAAGATTTGACAGACAAATATGCGCGCAAATAATTTTGCTCGTGGCAACACATAAATTTTTGACAGTTCCAAAGTTAAATGGTTACCAGGCGAAAGGTGAAAGGTAACGAAGGCGATGTATCGCCATTTAGGCTACTAAACATAACAAAAACCTCTTGATCTTATCTTTATATATCTATATGATATAATATTTTTTGCGGCCGGAAATTCGAAAATGGAATTCCGTAGCTACCCCCCCCCCCATGGATTTCGAAAAATTGTTGTGGGGAATTACGTGGATGTTTTTGGCTGTGCGGAATTTTTTTTCAGCGAAGTTCTGTAACAACCCCCCCCCCCCCATGGATTTCAAATTTTCAAACATTTTGTGGGGAGCACTCAAATTGGATTTTTTTTTGTGGGGAATTATTATGTTTTACAGAAATTCTCTAACAACCCCCCCCCCCCATGGATTTCGAATAATAAAAGGGGGAATCAAGCTCACACCGTTGGCAACACTGACCAGTATAGTGTTGCGGCCCGCGTAGCTTTACAAACATATGAATGTGGCCCGCAGAAGAAAAAGGTTGAGTATCACTGCTTTAGGTCCTGACACGGCAAAAGCACGCTCACCAAACTTAGTATCTGGTGTGCGCTTTGGTTCCTTCAACCTTCCGATAGCTGATGACGTTGCTGACCTAAGGGTTGACTGTCGGGAATTGGAATCTTCTGGAATACACAATTCTGATAAATAAGCCGGAGCCATTCCGTTAAGTGACTTAAATTCAGTAATTTGATGCACCTTTTTGGAGTGATGTCACTTCCGGAAATGGTTATTGGGGAGTTTTCAATGTTATGCTGACGTCTGCTTGTAGCAGTCCACAGAAACTCAGTCTTTGTGGGATGAAAATACCTGGTTCCAAAATACTCACGAGTATTATATACCGGGACTAAATATTTTTAATAGGTACTTTTACCAGGTATTTTTGACCAGTATTTTTAATGGGTATTTTTGATGGGTATTTTTAGTAGGTATTTTTGATGGGTATTTTTAGTTGGTATTTTTGATAGGTATTTTCGATGGGTATTTTTGATGGGTATTTTTAGTAGGTATTTTAGACGGGTATTTTTCACTGGTATTTGACCTGATAGGTAGTGATGGGAAAAATGTGAGAAATTTTTCGAAACGGAATTCCGTAGCTACCCCCCCCCCATGGATTTCGAAAAATCAGTGTGGGGAATCACATATGATGATTTTGCCTGTGCGGAATTTTGTTCAGTGAAGTTCCGTAACAAATAACAAACCCCCCCCCCCCCACGGATTTCAAATATTTTGTGGGAGTAGCCATTTTTCCAAAAAAATTGTGGGGAATTATGGTTTACAGAAATTCTCTAACAACCCCCCCCCCCCTATGGATTTAAAATATTTCGTGGGAGTATTCATTTTGAAATTTTCTTGTGGGGAATAATGTTTTTCAGAAATTCTGTAACAACCCCCCCGGATTTGGAATAATAAAACGGGGAATTATTCTCCCGTAGAATATTTGTGGGGAAATATGTGGGCAGAATTTGAGTTCATTAGAATTACTTATTCTGAATCAATCGTCAGGTCGGTATTAAATACTCTTGAGTATTTTGTCAACGGTATTTTTACCAGGTATTTTTTGTACCTGTACTCATTAATAATAATAATAATATTTGGCTAATTTATATAGCGCCGTTTTCGTGAGAAATCACCTCAAGGGCGCTGTACAAATATATTTCTTAATACTAGAACTACTGACTTATCTCTAAGACTTATATCTAGTGACTTACGACTAAGGCCTATAACTACTATCTTAACGACATATATACGAGTATTTACATATTTAGCAACTTACAACTAAAATTAATATTAACAATCTAATCTTACTAACGCCAGAAGAAGAAGGAAGTTCCATTATATTAGGGTGTTTTATTGTTAGCTGGATATATATGTTAAATGAATGAAATTAATGAATAAAATCAATCGTCAATCTTAAACGCATTTAGATGATTCATCTGCCAACAATTAAACCAATTGACTTGTTATGTTCCCGCTGATATTGTCCATTGTCCATTGGTAGGCAAGTTAATAGAAAAATTGAATAAACGGAACCGCTAGGTAATGTAACAATTACAGTATAAAAAAAAGAAAAAAAAAGAAATATTTGGATAGAATGACGGATTTATGGAAATGAGTGTCTGAAAAAGTGAGTTTTTAGTTTTGATCTAAATTCTGTTGGGCTGGTTATACATCTCAATTCCATATGAAGTTTATTCCAAGCCTTAGGGCCGGATACTCCGAATGCACGATCACCAAACTTAGTGTTCGGATTTCGCTTAGGCTCTTTCAACCTTCCAATTGCAGATGATGTCGCTGATCTAAGACTTGACTGCCTTAGACCAGTATTTTCCGGAATGCATAGCTCAGTAATATACGGTGGCGCCATTTCGTTGATAGCTAAACACCATCCAGCATAGCTTGTACTGGATCCTTTCAGGACACTTCAGCCAGTGAAGATTTCGGAGGTGCTCCGAAATGTGCGAAAACTTGGGTACCCCGGTGATAAGCCTTGCTGCGGCGTTGAACACTGATTGTAGTTTATCAGTTTCGCATTTAGGAAGATTTGCATAAATGCCGTTGCAATAGTCAAGACGTGATACTATATATGAGTTCACAAGTAATTTAGTTGCCTCTGTTGAAAGGTTCCTACGAACTGACTTAAGTTGTCTAAGGTAGAAGAACCCCGTGCTAACGGTCTTATTTACCTGACTTTTTAAAGAAAGGTCTGAATCCAGATAAACTCCCAGAAGTTTGACGGTTGTTTTAGCAGTTACGTCGTTGCCGGAAATAGCGATTGGTGAGTTTTCTATTAAATGTTGGCGTCTATGTGTGGCTGCCCAGAGAAACGTACCCAGTAACGAAAAGTACTCATAGGACCCACCTCTACTCACCATTATGTATAATTATTGCATAATATGCATAAATCATGATAATATGTATTTCATAAATAAACCAATCACATGTTTTGTATGACTTTTGACAGTTTTTGACTTTGGATTGGACCATAAATAAACCATTCACCTTTGGACCATAAATTAACAACTCAAGCAAAAATAAACGACTCACCACTGCTCACCAATCACCCTTTGGACTTTGTCTTTTGAGTTTGACATTACAATCCATAAACTTACAATCATTACAATCATTACAATCATTACAATCATTACAATCATTACAATCATTACAACCATTACAACATCATTACAACATGACAGACGCATAAATCATAGACAGACGCATAGATATACCCGTAGACATAAATAAACCACTCACCATAAATAAAAAAAATAAACCACTCTGCCACTCACCCCATAGATATACCTCGACAGACGAAAGCATAAATAAACCACTCACTACAAAAGAATGAAAATAAATTAAACAGTTAACATTTGCGGTCAAAAGATATTTTTTAAATCCGTAGACTTTTTGTACCTACGCTTGGCAACATACAAAATAATATTGTTATATATTTTCAACGAACTTTGGGTAGGTACACTTTGTATTTTCAGGGTATTTTCTTTAGCCATTGCTATATTCTAAGAAGTTTGGGTACACGCTAGCATATTTAAATATATAATGTATTGTCCGTTTTATGTTCGAATTTCAATAATTATTCATAAAAGAATAATAAATACCTACTAGTAAAACAAAATCGCTTTCATTGAAAAATCTAGGTACTTACTAATTTACGACATATTAAGCTTATGCGTAATAGTAATTGCTTGCACAGAAAATATTTGGAAAAAACAGCTGAAAAAAAATTGACTCTCAAGTGACGTTGTGGGTCTACGGGACCCATATCGAAACTCTCTCCCTTTTCCTCTTGTCCTATTAACTACTGAGCCCCGCGCATCTCAATACCTCCCTACTTTCTACAGTCTGACTGAGTCATTGAGATCTCGCAGGAGGATAGACAGCCCCTTCACATAATCACAAAATCTATTTACCAGAGTCATATGGGTCCCAGGGACCCACTACGTCTTATACTTGAGTAATTTTTATTTTTCCAGTTTTGCCAAGATAGCAAGTCAAAACCCCAGATTAAGTACTTTATATACCACATTTACCTTAAAGATAGCATTATTGAGAGTTGGCTATTATTGGACGATTCAATCCCAGATCGTGTAAGATGTATTGCATTTTGTACTTTACCTGTTGTTATTATTTTTATGATCAGAGTTATTGTTGTTTTGTGTACACAAATATTAAACGTTTTCATTTATTTTAAGGATAGTACACTTTTAGTAACGAATATGTCATATTTTTGTAGATTTTAATTATTGTGTATGAATATGGTTTCGCGGAAGGAATTTTGCCGTTTAGGTTCAGCTGTGTAAACATTACTGTTTTTATTTAAGTTTGAATTATATTTGATTCGTTGTAAGGATTTATAATTGGTAATTTAAAAAAAAGTATTTATAACATAGAACTTTTAATTGTAGTTTTGAAAGATGTGTTGGTTGGATGGTTAAAATATAAATAAAACGTCTATCCCCAGTCATAAACATTATATTTAATCGTTGAAGACAATATTAGCGACTCTCAAACGAAATTGTGGAACTGAAAAATCGGAAAAACCTTTGGTCGCATATAAGAATTGAACCCAGGACCTCAGCTGAGTATATTACAATTTGAGGTTTTGCTCATTTAGTTGTTACAAAATAAAAATTATAATATACTTAAGCAGAACAAAGTGAACCCAAATACAAGATATCGTTAAAAATTTTCCTTAACGCTGAAGGTCTTTTTTATATTAAAGGTTGAAGTATTTACATATTCGTATATAAGGATTATTATTTTGATAATACATATGAGATATTATCTCGGCTTTTTAATGATAAGCAATTTTCTAGAAAGTGACTGACGCCACGCCAATAAATAATAATTGAGGCTGATTAAATACTGATTAAGTTTGACGATAAGTTTCCTCATTAGAAACAGTTTCTTGTAGAAATTTCTCGATTTTTCTACCTTTGTTGCAAATCGAATATTTTTTCTTTGGCGCGCAATAAACATGGGTCGAGAACATCCTCGAATTTTAAAGCAAGAGAGGCAATTCGAAGTTCATTATAAATATATCATATGAATAATTTTTATTTTAAAATATTTAAATACTTTCCAAGCTTCTAAAACGTCTAGATTAGTATAAAAATCTACAAATAATATTAAAAGAAGGCTCAAAGTGAAAATACTTCAGCAGTGGTTAATATTGGCGCATGAATTTTCGTCCAATCGCGAGGCTGACGCATACGGCAACTGGAAGATTCCACGGTTGTCATTGGTTGATAACTTAGAAGGTTCTGGAAGCGCTCGTGACGTCACTTCTGATATAAATTCGCTCCACCGCCATTTTGATCCTCAATTCTCTCAAGCCATCCGGTGTAAGAACGTCGAGAGGGGTTCCTTCAAGTTTAATCTGCAACTAGAAGTACAAAACTAATTCTCCAAAGGTATGTTTGTTTTAATATTGCCCCCCTTTATCGTGCTTTCTAGTCTTTTTAATTTATCTTGTATATTTGTGTAATTTTTTAGAATCTCATTTCATTTGACCACAGGAGTATTTCGTTAATCGCCGCGGCCCCACATTTGCCCCCACACAGTATTTTCCCTCGTTTTATTTTATAATTGTGTTTAGCGAAGGTTAGCTGCCCCCTATTTCTCATTTTTATGTTTTATAGCGCAGGTGTCCAGCCTCATGTTTCTTCGCGTTCCCGTGCATCACACAATTGTGACCACGTGTGTTCTCGAATATTCCAGAATTCCACGCCTCGCCGGTTGGCTTTTGGTCTTATCTTTGCCAATATCGCAACGCTTTTGTCTGGCTATCGCGTTTGATAAATTATGAAGTTGTAAAAAAACTTTTTTTTATTCGGGCTATCTTCCTGCCGGCCATTATCTAATGCATCTGGTTTTCAGCTCATCGGACGTGTCAGCATGGCTCGGCCTTGTTGAGTTAGTATATCCGCCATTTGCATGTATTCTATCAAGTTCCGATAAACGTGTAGATTATCGACATTTCGTCATAGTTAGTGCTATAGCGGATGAGTCACCGCCGCTGCATGATCTACCTTGATTACTAATGTACCTTTCTCTTGTTTGTAGATGGCAGCAAAGGCACCCGCAATCGGTATTGACTTGGGTACCACCTACTCCTGCGTTGGAGTATTCCAGCATGGAAAGGTGGAGATTATCGCCAACGATCAGGGCAACCGCACCACACCCTCATATGTGGCCTTCACAGACACTGAGCGTCTCATCGGAGATGCCGCTAAGAACCAGGTTGCCATGAACCCCAATAATACCATTTTCGGTGAGTCCTGATTTGTTTTTCAACATATATTTATCATTCTTTATATTGTAAGAAATACGACTTTTCATGATGACAACCATTTAGACTAGAGTTTCTGACAATTTAAAATTGTTTGATTTGAATGTACACTCTGAGGTGACACATTTCTATCAGCATGTTGCGTCCATTGATGATCGTGAATCTAATGTCGGTGTTTCTTTTCAGATGCCAAACGACTCATTGGCCGCAAGTTCGAAGACCAGACTGTTCAAGCAGATATGAAACACTGGCCCTTTGAAGTCGTAGATGACAACACCAAACCAAAAATTCAAGTTCACTACAAAGGAGAAGATAAAACTTTCTTCCCCGAGGAAGTGAGCTCCATGGTCCTCACCAAAATGAAGGAGACTGCTGAAGCCTACCTCGGCAAGGCTGTCCAAAACGCCGTCATCACTGTACCTGCCTACTTTAACGATTCCCAGAGACAGGCCACCAAGGACGCTGGAACCATCTCTGGACTTAATGTCCTTAGGATTATTAATGAGCCCACCGCCGCAGCCATCGCTTACGGTCTGGACAAGAAGGGAGTCGGAGAGCGCAATGTTCTCATCTTCGATCTCGGTGGTGGAACCTTTGATGTGTCCATCCTTACTATTGAGGATGGCATCTTCGAGGTCAAGTCCACAGCTGGAGACACCCATTTGGGTGGGGAAGATTTCGACAACAGAATGGTGAACCACTTTGTCCAGGAGTTCAAGAGGAAATACAAGAAGGACCTTACCACCAACAAGAGGGCTCTGAGGCGTCTGAGGACATCTTGCGAGAGAGCGAAGAGGACCCTTTCATCTTCCACCCAGGCCAGTATCGAAATCGATTCCCTCTTCGAGGGTATCGACTTCTACACTTCCATCACTCGTGCTCGTTTTGAGGAGTTGAACGCTGATCTGTTCAGATCCACCATGGAGCCCGTTGAGAAGTCTCTGCGTGATGCTAAGATGGACAAGGCCCAGGTGCATGATATCGTCCTCGTTGGCGGCTCTACCCGTATCCCCAAGGTTCAGAAGCTCCTCCAAGATTTCTTCAATGGTAAGGAATTAAACAAGTCCATCAACCCTGATGAGGCTGTGGCTTACGGAGCTGCAGTTCAGGCTGCCATCCTCCACGGAGACAAGTCCGAGGAAGTACAGAACCTTCTTCTGCTGGACGTCACCCCTCTGTCTCTGGGTATTGAAACTGCCGGAGGAATGATGACCACCCTCATCAAGCGTAACACCACCATCCCCACCAAGCAGACGCAGACCTTCACCACCTATTCCGATAACCAGCCCGGAGTACTCATCCAGGTGTTTGAAGGTGAACGTGCCATGACCAAGGATAACAATCTCCTGGGCAAGTTTGAGCTCACCGGTATCCCCCCTGCGCCCCGAGGTGTTCCTCAGATCGAGGTGACCTTCGACATTGATGCCAATGGTATCCTCAATGTCTCCGCCCTGGAAAAGACAACCAACAAGGAGAATAAGATTACCATCACCAATGACAAGGGTCGTCTGTCCAAGGAAGATATTGAGCGCATGGTCAATGATGCAGAGAAGTACCGCAGCGAGGATGAGAAGCAGAAGAGCTGCATCACCGCCAAGAACGGCCTGGAGTCGTACTGCTTCAACATGAAATCCACCATGGAAGATGAGAAGATCAAGGACAAGATTGCGGATACAGACAAGACTGTTATCATGGACAAGTGTAACGAGACCATCAAGTGGTTGGACTCCAACCAGCTGGCCGAGAAGGAAGAGTACGAGCACAAGCAGAAGGAGTTGGAATCTGTGTGCAACCCCATAATCACTAAGATGTACCAGGGAGCTGGAGGGGCCCCCGGAGGTATGCCTGGATTCCCCGGTGGAATGCCTGGAGGCCCCGCTGGCCCAGGAGCTCCTCCTGGAGCTGGAGGTGCAGGACCCACCATCGAAGAAGTCGATTAAACCCTTCTTCCCTCTGAACCGAACCTTCATTCCATTTCAATCCAATCCACCAGTATTTAATTCCCAACTCCTTGTACCAAACTTGCATTCTATCGGTACTGATTATTTTGAGACTGGCTCGTTTGCTCCAGTGAACTTGCATTTTATTATTTTCAACTGAAATAAAAGAAACCTAAGTAACTTATCAATTTTAAACAATCTTTTATTTATTGTGCCCTAATGTTGTATTATTTTGGTAATCGTTTCACATCATCACCACTAAGGACGGGTTGTTTTGGAGAATTTGAACAATTCTTCAAATTTCAAAGTTAATTTCCCAATTCTGTTAAAGATTTTTTCAAGTTCTGTTATTATTTCAGTGTTGTCATGCAACTAGCCTGTGATGATATAATATCAGAACTTGTGTAGGACTTTCACAGTACCCGGAAATGATCGTTGAAATTTGATGAATTGTTCAAATTCTCCGAAACAACCTGTCCTAACTGAAGATTCTACAAGATTGTAGTGTAGTGGGAGATGAAGAATTCTAAATCCTGTACCAAATGTTTTCTTTTCAGTTTTGGTATTATTTATCCTTTACCGTCTGCAGGAATTGCCTCGCAGAGTTTATTCTTGGGCACCTTGTACAGGTGGGGCAAAAGTAATCACCCTATTGGAAAACGCTATAACTTTTGCAAATTGCGCCAAATGTCTATACGGTTTTGACATTTTGAAGTAAAACATAACAAAAATTACAGCAAAAAACATCGGGTGATTACTTTTGCCCCACCTGTAGTTTTATATACAGGGTGTATGGGGTAAAGTACAACTTCGGGAGGTGAAAACTACCTTAAAATGTTGAAATTTCGAAAAAAGAAATTTGTCTTATTTACTCGTTCTAAGTATTATGTAGAATACCTGTAGTCGGTGCACTTTTCCCTGACACCTGTGTGTAGCCTGTCGTCCCATGGATCGGTAAAGCAGGATTCACTTTTGGTCAATTTGCCCTAAAAATATAGTCTGGGCACAAAATGAAAGAAAAGTATCGAATAAAATTTCGGTATTCGGCATCTTTCCCTCATGCTCGAAATGAAATGTCTGGACATGGAAAGAACGCTGGTTCATTTCTCTCAGCACAATTTGCAGTTTTATTTGTGCAGGTATACTTTCACATCACAGTATCTTCGATAAACTTGTCGAATTTCGCTTCACGCTTATTACGCAAAAAAATTATACATAGCACTTAGTTTCAGCTTAGCCTGTCGTCCCATGGATCGGTAAGCAATCGACATAAAGCGAATGCTGTAAGACACTGCAGAAAATTAAGTTTTCTAGAGTAACTGGTACGTTTTTAACGGATACGTCATAAATTTATGCTCTGTTCACACATAGGCACCGTATAACGTTCAACGGATCCGTCATTACTGGATGCGATGTGTGAACAGTATACCGCCGCTATTCTACAAGGATAAAAAGGACAAGGCACAGTATCTATCTGTTAAAATTCTACGTATCCGTATATTTTTACTGTTCCGTCGTCCAGTATTCGATGACAAAACGGAATGTCATTTTTTTACGGAACGATATTTTTTACTGTATACAGAATACTGTGCCATGCGTGAAGTCGCTCATACAACTACATACGCCATTGACGAAAAAAAAACGTACACAATAAAACGGAACAGTAAAACGGAGTCATGTGTGAACGGGCCGTAACTGAACGGTCTGCTGCGCAGTTTAGTGTGGAATTTTTCTGTACAGGGTCTTGCAGCATTCGGTTTACGTCAATTGATTACCGGCCCGTGGGACGATGTCTTAATTACTTACCACAAGAAACAGCTATTTATGTCAGGGAGATGGTACAAAATGAATACGTTCAATCAAAAATCAAAGTTAGGTTCGAAGATTAGGAAATGATTAAAATAACCCAAACTAACAGCCAAAAAACCTATTTAGTCCATATTTACGTAACCCCCGACTTAGATAGTTGTCTCCATTAGATTTTAATGTTGAAATCAAGTGTTGTTTTTTTAAAGTTTGCATTATGTGGAATTCAACAACTTTATCATATCTTCTTTCTTTATTGACGGAGCAGCAAGTAGTAGCAGTTCTTCAAATTTACTTCTATCAATTCGAAGATGATTAAAGTATGATTCAGGATTTTTTTCTCATTGATGCATTTGAAGATATGGTACGGTACCCAATACAGTTCTCCTTAATATCCATGGTTTTATTTGCTTCATTTTATTTAAATTCTTTGGTCACAAATCAAACCAATTCCAAGGCACACAACTTCGTTCGTCAGCATCATAGTGGGAAAGGGCGGATGGATGTTCATTTCTATATCATTCTGTAAATGCTGTGTGAAAGCGGAATGAAATAAAAATGAATGAGTAAACCTTCTGATACCTCTTTAAGGGTAAGGAATTGATACAAAATGAACTTTACTTTTCTGCGCAGTGTCTTACAGCATTTCTTATAGAACCGTGGGAGAGCTGGCTTAGATGTAGTCATTTCTTCTGGGATTTTTGTAAAATGCTGTCTTGGTCCAAGGTTCCAAACCTTGGTTGGTCAGCTTGGTCTGTTCTCTTTAAAAGGGGGTTTTCTTTCAGTGCGATGCAATTATTTATGCCATCTGCTTTTTTTGTTCAGCATCTTTTTGAACACCTAATTTGAATGGGGTTTTCTTGAATTACGGTCCTATTAATTTATGTGTTTGTTCTAAGAGGCCATTAATGAAATCTATCTTCCCCATAGAATTATATATGGAATACTTAGCCTGTTCTCCCATACTTTGGGTTGGTAAGGGTAAGTAATCGACATAAACCGCAGAAAAGTTACAGAATGGCTGTGCCACAAACCGTTACCTTACTTTTCTGTAGAGGGTCTTACAGCAAACAGTTTATGTCGATTTTTTACCTGGTGGGACAGCGGGCTTAATTTCTAAAATATAAAACAATATTACTGTAATTTTTTTCTCATTTTATTTTCAACATAGAATGATACAATGGGTAGGTATGATTTTTTCTAGTTAACCATACATTTTTGGTACAAATCTCAAAGCATTTTACACATGTGGTACAAATACATATTGTTTTTGTAATATTATACAAAATAATTAATAGTTTGGAGATTGTACAGGTACATTTGACAAAAATCAACAATTCAACTATAAAAGCTCTGCAAATACATTCAAACTAACTACATTATTTAACATTATTATTTTGTAAGACCAAAGTGACCACTGTGTTCAACATTGATCTAAGTTTTAATTTAATCAAAATATATATAATTTTTATTCTTGATACCTCCGCGGTTTGAATTAGATATTGTTATTTTCTCTTATTTGTTTGATACCTACTCTTCTTTACGATCTCATTACCAGAAGAGAACTTATTTGTGCCATTTCCATATCTAACCTGATGCATGCAACAATAATAAATATTTAATTGAGCTAAGAGGATTTTATACATCGATGTTGAAAGTCTTGCTATTAAAAACGTTCAATTCATATTGCAAAATCAGTTATTGAGAACAACATAATATTAGTTTTTCGAAGGAAAGTTCTTCAATCCTTTTATCACTTTGTGATAGCATTATTTATTTAAAAAAAGACAAATAAATTAGTTAAATACTCAATTTTTATTTTTATATACTCAATCAACATGTTTCGCGAACAATATTCGCTTTATCAGGAGTAAATAGACACTTGACGTAGAATTCCATTTTTTTTTAATGATACGTCAAAAATTATAAGTAAAAATATTCCCAATACTATTCAACCGGCTTATTATACCAATAAGAAATTGAAAAAATATATAATTAACAAAATAGATAGCGATATTCGAACTAAAAGATCAGGGGTTTATAAAGTGAATGGTAATGATTGCAATTCCTTTGATATTATATAGGTAGAACTTCGATGTCAAAGAACGTCTCTGAGCTCTAAATTGCAATAGTGACTCTGAGTTTTCTGATAATACTTTTGATGTAAATATAGGGTTAACCTTTCCGGGAGTATGGACGCTAATGAAAGAAGGTACACACTTTTGCCAAAGGAGTATGGACGGCTATGGACGACAGGCGTCGCATATTCATATTCAATGCTTATTCTGTAAATATGCATCGTATTGCCATCAATGGGCATATTCCTGTAACTTTACACTAATTTTAAACATTTTACATCATTATCGACAGACATATCGGCAGTTATTTATTTTGCATAAAGCATACATATAATCAAAAAAAAAAAAATTATTTATGTAAAAAAAACTCACTCCCCAGAGCACGGCCAGCATTACGTAACTTACTCCCGGAAAGGTTAAAAATACTTCTTATAGATTGTAAGGCTTTACAAATTAATAATTTTAAAATTAAGGTTAAGCGCAACGCTCGTTGTATTCTACGTGTTCACAGATGGCGTTAATTAATTAATTTTGTTTAAATACGCTTTTGCAAGATATTGCTTTACAATATTAAGACAAATCATTTGTTTGCGCCCGTATATACGCAATATGAATATGAATCAATAGTTTTGTCCATATAAAAACTCAATTCTATCGAGAAAGGCATACAAATACAATATTGGATTGAATCATCAGTAAAATATTGTATTTGTGAGCCTTTCTCGAAAGAATTAAGTCTTTAAACGAACAAAACTATTGATTCATATTCATATTGCGTATATACGGGCGCAAACAAATGATTTGTGTTAATATTGTAAAGCAATACCTTGCAAAAGCGTATTTAAACAAAATTAATTAATTAACGCCATCTGTGAACATGTAGAATACAACGAGCGTTGCGTTTAACCAAGAAAAAACTTAATATCAATGTAAATATAGTTAATGAGAGAATTTTTTTATAAATCCTCTTTTAAATACTATCCCACTTAACCAGTCTCTCCTTTCTAATGATATTGTAAGTCCTAATTCTAATAAAATTCTCCCCCTCCTACACTCCCCCTCCTTCTACCGCCCTCTCCAAAGTTGATCTATATTTCATTTCTAATTTTAGTTTTACTCCTGACGAAGTGAACATTGTTTGCAAAACATATATATTGTGTTTATAAAAATAAAGTAATGTACCTAAACTAAGTTATTTGTCTTTTTAATAAAATATGTACATAATATTATATACCTATAAGATTAAATTATCTGGATTTTGAACAGAATCTACACTTACAAATGATATGCTAGGAATCTTAGGTAAAGATCAAAGATCTCCTTTGCTGTGGCGTGTTTTAGTGAAGTTAGTTTGATATTAGTTCTCAATATATATACATATATCACATGATAAAATATCAATAAAAAAATGAAACATAGAATTTAATTAATTTTAATTTTTTTGTTCAATGCAAACTTTGGTATTTGTAAGAAAAAATCTTGGATAAAAGTAAAAATATTTTTCTAGATCATATATTCAACAGTACTCTTCGAGAAAGGGTATAAATGAGACAAAACCAACATGCATAACCTACCGTCCTATCAGTCTTCTATCACAGCTTTACAAACTCCTATCAAAATCATTTAAAAATATGTCCAATAAACGTAACTCAAAGGAAATTCATCTGAAAAGGTCTGCAAAATGATTGTGTAGAAAATAGTCATAACGATTTTATGAAATTAACGGAAAGCGTTTGCGAAAACAACACAGAAGCATTTCCTGTGCGGAGATTAAAAAATTACCTGCAGTCGAACACCTGAAGATGTTAACTTCTCGCATCAGATGGTCGAAAGCTGAAAAAACTGAAGAGGGGAAATTGTCAGTAAATCTGTATTTATTTAGTTGAGAGAAGCCTTTGTTCAAAGCTGGACGCCAGAAGGCTGGTGATGATAAGAATTTAAAGTGCAAAATGTGTTATTAATCCGATTATTGTCTTTTAAAAGTTTAATGTCTAAAAGAATGTCTACATAGAAATCTTGAAAGGAATAGTGTTGGTAAATTTATACTTGTCTGAAAACCGTAATATTAAAATTTTTATTTCACTGCAGAGAAATTATCTACTCTATTGGCATTCAATGGAAGAAACAAATTTAATAGTGTAAAAATCTGACTTAAATCCTGGTCAAAAGCTACTAAATTATTTATGTTGACGAGTCACAACTGTAATGGTTTCATAACATTACTAGGTATCTATCGGGTTTCTAATAACTATTATTGAAAAGCTCCTACATGAATATAGTGGACTCCTTTTTATTAGAATTCATAATTCTTTATTAAATATATATTTTGTGTATTTACTAAATCTGAGCAGTAACTTTTAATTTATTTTGTAACAAAATAAAATAATTATTCTACATAAATTAATATACTCAAATATTTTTTCATTGGTACGAGTCAAATTTTTTTATATTCTCTAAAATTTTACTTTGAATTCCTTTGCAACTAATACAAGTCTAATGTCAACATTTTTAGTAAAAAATCCTCTTGTTTAGAAAGAATGCTGCAACACATTGGAGGTTTTTCATTGATGTTTTTCGCACACAATCATTAAATACATGAATTTTTGTATCGGAAGTAGGCGGTACTATTGTTTATTTTACAACAATATTATTCAAAGTTTTGATGTAAAGTTTGTTTCAAATAATTAATTGTTTGAAACATGTTCACACGAAACATCACATTCATTGTAGTAAATTGTATAAAAATGTTTAAGTGTCCATACCTTATAATTACATTTATGATAGGCCAATTTTTATATTATCATGTAGATATTGATAATGTCTGTTATATCTAGTCAGTCCACTACACAGCTTGAGTTGCGATGCAGTAAGGAGAAACTAATCAGAGATCATTAATGAAGCCTTTTCTTTACGCTATGTCAATTTATGAAAGGTGGTCATATTATTTGTGCTAAGAAAAATTAATATTAAACTGAAATTTTCATGAATAACATTATGGCCAAATTTTGTGATTAATGCAAAACTTTATCTCATTGAAGGTTTGTGCTTTTATGTTATACAGTAAGCTGCATCAATGCTATTAACTAGTACTGGTTAATGCATACATATATGTTGTACAGTAAGCTGCAGCAACACTATTAACTAGTACTGGTTAACACATACATATATGCTATTAACTAGTACTGGTTAAGGCATACATACATGAAGCTCATTCTACAATGATGTTTGTATCTCAATGCGCAAATGGGAGAAGTTTTTGCTACATTGTTTTTTGACCGTAGGCTATTTCTGAAGCCATACATTAAAATGCCAACGTGTGAGGGTTTTCTATTCTATGATATGTTCTAAACATACATAGTACGTATTAAATCTGTGTCCGGAGAAAAATATGACGTTGGTAATGAGTATGTATTTCATTTTATAGTTGACTGATCCTATTAATATTACAAACATTTTAAGACATAATATCATGTTGGATACCTACGGGTAACTACATAATATATTATGAACTTATTCATATTATTAAGTCGTATGTGATACTTACTGTAAACAAAAAAATATATGAACTTTTCTGATTCACACAACCTTTTACTGATATCTGATGTATTTTCTAAAACATACAAGAAAATATAAAACATAATGTGCACAAATTATTTCTGACGTCAAAACCACATCTTCAAATCAGTATACGTACTATAATCACAAGAGAGCGATGCCGAGGTAACAGACACTATGTTCATTTAGCAAAGTGAATACTAGAAGGATTTTCATAGGACATGGATATTTCATACAGGAGTTGAGAACAACACAAGAAAATAAAAACCTACAATTATAATGTATGTTTGTACGCAGTGGCAGACACATCAGTATAGCTTTCCTGTGACAATATGTACCTAGGCAATTATTAATTACATTCGTTTTATCTTACACATTGATCATAACAATATTATTTATAAATTATGTAGTATTACGCTTTAAACATCTTACAGATATAAACTATAAAAACAACAACTATCTACATATAGAATGAAACCCAAATTCACAAACTTGTCTTAATTAATATACTTTCATGGCCTTGGAAGATCTACATGATATAGCCCCTATTCACAAATTCACAAGGAGGTTAATTTCCAACGTTGAGAATTCTACGGCAACTATGGCTACCTTTTTACTGAATGTCGTTGGATAGTTTTTTTTGTGTCCGATGTCAGTTTGACATTTTTGCTTTGAGTATCTACCAAGCTAACGTTTTTACCATGAGTTTTCGAACAGACAGGCCAAAAGTGTCAACTTTTCGCTCAAACACTACGATTTATTATTTGTGTTGATTACGTATGGTTACGACGTTATTTGTATTTAATACATGTACTAAAATGTCAGAATTCAACCAATTTCAGAATGGTGTTGGAAAATAGGAGTGTCTATAGCCTCCTGCAGTGAATGGGGCTATACATTGGCTAATTTGGCTAAAGGAAGGATGACATCTGATAAATCAGTTGTCGGCTAAGTAATAAAAAGGAGGTCATTTGTGTGAACTATGTATTCGGTAGATAGCAATGTATTTTGTAAAATTTACTAATTTCTTTATAAACAACAAGATTTCAGTTTTAAAATCAGCTCTAAAAAAAGTTGTAGCATTCTTATAGTTGACGTAACATTGATGTCTTGCCTTAACAAGTTTTATAATGCAAACAATTGACCATAACATAGATACACTTAAACAACAAATTAGTGTTATTATACACAAGTAAGCCTAACAAATAATAATACTTTGTAACTTTCTAATTTGAAAAGCACATGGTAGACATTGCGTTCAGTCCATTTTGTTCATAGGTGATTTTTGTTCATAAGATCCAGAAGATCACAGTTTTATCGCATTATTATCCATTTCACTTTGTGTTAAATGTGTGTTTAGAAAGGAAGAGATTTATTAATACCTACTTGTTTAAACAAAGTATTATTTGATGTAAAAACTTTTGCTTTGTCATATTATTATATCCCTGTTAACTGTAAAGTTCGCTTATCACAATAATTGATCACACCCGACAACATGTTCCTGCTCAGCAGTACTTGTTTGCCAAGTACAGATGGTGTCTTGAAATCATGTTAGTTTTAATGATTTAATAGATTTGTTTCACTTGGGCACATCTCTCAATCAGAGTCATTCTTGATGAAATGTGGAAGATGGAGTCAGCAGTCAATAAGACGTGCCCGAGGAAGAGCACGGACCAATTATTCCATCCATACTGGGAGACTCGCATTCGTCCATCAATGGGAATTGCGATAGTGAAAGCTGTGGACAAAACCATTGTTCTGTATTGAAACATATATGTGCTGTTCGGCCACACATCTCACGTGGTTTAATCCATTCCGCCTGCTCTTGGTATTATTATATTTTACTATATTTATTTAATGAAATAAGATATATTTAGATCCAATTTCCATTTAACTAAGCTACCACTCAATTAGGAAAGTTGAACAATGAATATTAGCATAATGACTTACCTACAGATTAAGTGAGTTTTTTTATTGCTTTTAATTATTAAATTTAATTGAAATCACTTATATTTTATGTGCGCTAAAAGCCTGGGCTTGCCTTTTTAAATGTGCACTAATTTTGTGGAGGAATAGCGTCTCCACTAATAATGTAGAGTTTTACCTCTCTCGTTTCGTTGACGGCCGGGAGCAGTCCGTCGGTGGAGTTGGGGGTGCGGGGGCTCGGGCTGGGGGCTCCTCGGCCCCCCGAGGGGCCCCCCTCGCCCCCACCCAGTGCCCCCAGTCCCACACCTCCTTGCAGCTGCGCCAACCTCATCTGCATCTGCTGCCGTCTCTCCTTCTGTTCTCTCTCTCTCTCAAATCGACGCATGCTGAAGCTTCGCACTGACGAGGAACTGCTCTGCAGAGATGTTAAACTGGGACGTCTTGAACCTGATCGGAGGTTAGGCACATTAGAACATTTCAAGCTGTGGATCAAACACTTACAGTACACTAGTACACTAAGGGAGGAAACTAATCTAATTGTAAAAGGGTGTTTTAGTAGCTATGTTACATATAACAAAGAGACAAGCAGCATACTAAATCACTGTCGATGCTGTAATCAAAGTAACAAAGGGAATCTAAATAAAATTCACAATTTAATTAAATCTGTAATACATAAATCTGGATTTATCACTAACTACATATTGTATAATAATAAAATTATGTTCTTTAGTAAGTAAGTAAGTAGGCTTCTTAAAATTAGGTTCATAAGTAAGTAAGTAGGCATCTTAAAATTAAATATGCAAATGTTAATAAATTACCATATACTAAACAAATTAGTACATATAATATGTATACATAAACAACTAAACAGAAGGAAAGTCAAGCAAAACTACATTAAAATAATATAATTATTCCAAAATACATGTATTGTGTAGGTTTATACTTAAAATAAGAACATTTAGGGTCAGTTGTTCAACATACCATTAACAATTCATCAATTTTCAAGGTTAATGCATATTCAAATTCTGTGAAAGTTCTTTTTTTATGTGAATAGGTACTACACAAAAGTCCCAATCTTCTGGAGCCAGTGAGTCTAAGGCACCCCCAATTGGGGTTTGTTGTGAGGCTGAAGTTAGTGTGGAGGGGAAGGAGAGGGGTAAGAGGAAGGTGGGGAAGTTTTTGGCTCTTCAGATCTGGTCACCAACCGGAGCTAAAGCCATTTCATGCAACGTTTCAATTTCGAATGGGCGATATTGAAATTAGCTGCCACTGTGGAACGTGCCAATGTATGTACTATTTATTAAGTATTTAAAATTAATAAATTGTAAACTAACACAAATAAAATAAAATTTATTTCCGATCACCAGGATTTTAAACCGCAGCAACCGGATTCGTACCCAAGGATCGTAACCACCCAACCACGGAGGTAAATCAATGTTCTATTCAAGTACCTACTGTGAAACAACTGACCCATAAAGGACTAATAATAGAACTGTTACATTTTATCAAATTTCAAAGTTAATATATATTAAATATGTATATAACTTTGAAATTTGATGAATTGTTTTGGTTGTGTCAGAAAGCAATGAAACTACTCTGTAACCTAATTTACTAAGCAAATACATTAATTGCTTCCATTCTGGTTGGTACTGTTTACAGTACTTAGCAAGTATTTTAAATTGATTTCGGTGATTATGGATTTCTATTCAATACCAACTCAGAAAGGAATCAATAATACAATATTCTACTGATACCCTATTCGATGTCTGAAAGACCTATAAAATAAATGATTTTAATTTTCACTGTGTCGTTATGTAAATTTTGATAATATATGATTTTAATGTGCTTTTATGATGGTGCTGAAGGATCGCAAGTGATGTTATTAATATAACACAAAGCCATTCATAATAGTTAATAATTAGGTAAGTACTTATAACAAAGATAGTATGGTAGACAGTACCTAGTGATAAAGCGATAGGCAGTTTATGATAGATGAAGCGAAACATTAAAATATTACATCATTATAATGTATTATGACATGGACTGGACAAGTATACATTAAAGCTGGTACCTATGTTGACTATTGTAGTTAGTTTCAATGAAAGCCATGAGTAAATATATTATTTGTACAGTGTTTAATTTTATTGGTTTGTATAAAAGCTCACCAATTTAAATCTATTAGGTAAAAATGTAATTAGTAAATTTGAAGATTTTAAAAACTAATGGCATTTTGTGCAAAGGATAGAAAGATTTTTACTGTGATAGGTGGAAATTTTCCGGAAAAAATATATCTACAATAATAAGTTAAAACAATATTAATGTATTAAAGAAAATGGGCTTGACCATCTTGCTTTTCTTCAATGCTTTTTTATGACAAGAATTATTTCATATGACTTTACCTCTGGCTCTAATCATTATTGGATTTACTGCTGAAATCTGCAGGGTCAAAATGTGGTAAATGTTGTTTTCAAAAGATAATATTAAAAGGTTAGGATATTGGAAGATTATATTGTGATTTCTAATCATATTTGCCTTACTGTTCTGCCTGGTTTCTGTATCAAGTAACTTAGACACCTACAAATAAATACCTGGGTTCAATTTGTTTATCACAATATTATGAGGTGGTACCATTGAATATAAGAAAAGTTATTAACGACGGGTTGTTTCAGAGAATTTGAACAATTCATCTAATTTAAAAGTTGATTTTCAAGTTCTATGAAGGTTATATTCAAGGAACTTATAAGATCATTTATTCAGTCGATCACAGCAATCAGCGGAAGATGATAATAAGATGACTATTTTGAACTAAATAGTCAGTATTCGTACTTAAACTTGAAAAAATTCACACCGCCTACCTTTGGTCAAAGATCAATGCAGGCCACGGGCTACTAGTATGTTCTGTGTTTCCTTTATTACCATTTTTCTACACTTCCACAATAAATAATTTCTGGTACCTACTTATAAAATATAATAGATAGCAAAGATCTCAACTACTGAAAATTCTCTTCAAAGGAATTGGAAACAAACTGACCATGGTTGAATAGCAATGACACCATAGCATTGAAGGAAATTTTAAGAAACAGGTGAATACTTAAAATTTAATCAACATTTTAAAGTTTTCTGATAAGTTACTGAAAACGAAATTGAAGTGAAATAACACAAAACTGGTCTATACAATTATTGAACCACCAAACATTTTAAATGAAAATATAAATTATTATTTTTATTTTTGGAATAACCTAATGAGTAAATCCTCAAATTGTGATATTTAATTATTGAATACAATATGAGCGATTTATTAATGAAAATTTGAAACCGAAAAATCAGAAAAAAAATCGGTCGCATCTAGGACTTGAACCCAGTACCCTTTCCTTGCCAGGGCACCGCTCTACCAACTGTAGATAGCAGCCAATAAAAATGTGCGGTGAGAAAATGATGATAATGTTGGTAGTTCTTATTCAAAGTATGATACAGTTAAATATGACCGAAGGAGATAGGGCCCCATCAGCGCAGTTGGTAGAGCAGCGTTGGTGTGATGTTAGAAACAAGGATAAACAAATTGCATATATAAATAAATAACACAGATATAGAATTTCTGTAAAATGTATTGTGTAAAGGGTTTGTAATAGGAGAAACCGTTTGGATATTATAATATGTTCTAGATAGCACAAACAATGCCATATCAAATTAATATATTTTGAGTTTAAGATGGTGGATCCGGATGATATAGGCATACCAATGACAGCTCTGTTGTAACTTCTCCATATTTCCATGCGACGCATGTAAAAAGGCTTACTGATCATCTGATGTAGTCTGTTCAATTCAATTGAAATATGTTTAGAGGGACCGGAAAATGTTCTCTTCTGAATAAAAGGACCATCGGATGGCCGAGTCTCCCGGAATTTTTCCTTCAAATTGGATGAACAAAAATTGATAGTCCGTAGGCTGCTTCCTCATTTCCATTATGCAAGTAGCATGGCGCAAACTGCAAGTAGCTAGTAACTTGCACAGTTGAAACTTCAACTTGCATGCAAGTGGTACCTACAACAAGTTTCCACTACTGTGCCAGCTGCTTGCAACTTGCAGTTTGCGTGCAAGCTACTTGCATAATAGGAACGGGCCTTAACAGAAATAAAGTTACAACGGAGCTCTCGGCGACAGGACCATGAGGGCATAAGGGCTTAGGACTAACGCTAACAATCAGAAGACCTGAGAACATGAGGTAGGTATTAGGTGTAATGGTTAGTGACATGAACACCGACAGACCAGGCAGAGAAGAGGCACAACCAAACAATACAACACAACGAGTACGACGTGGATACGTATTGGTGTCACCTGCCGCGGGCAAGCTAAGAGCGCGCCTCTCGGGCATATGGCAAGAGATTAGCAAGATGGCCGCCGCGCGGGCCGCACCTGCGCGCGACGGGGCCCCCAAAGGCGAGGGTGAAGCTCGTCGGCCCGCGCTGCGCAGAGAGGAGCGGGAACCCGCCCTCCCCGGCCCGTGGCCGGGCCCTTGACAGGACCCCCCGCACTGGCCCTGCCCCTGCATGTCCTGCACGCACAGCGGGATCCCTGGACACACCAGACAACACAACCCTGTTACTCCACTAGTCCACTCTCCACTCTCCACTGGTCACTGGCGACTTATCTATAATCAGTGCTGTCATTCAGCCGGTTCGCGCCAATCAGTTGTATTTAGGCGGTTGCAGAACCGGTTTAAACAAATATGTTTGTTATTATTTGGATACAGGCACATCCTGGATATCCTAAATCAATTCTAAAATCAGAAATAATAAAAAAATAACTAGAAAGAATTGTCGTGGACAACACTAAATTGGTTTGAGTTCGGCGACATTGACGTTGCCTATAAGTAGAAACCTAAAAAATTCGTGTTATTTTTACACAATATTCGATTTATATTGTGTAAATGTTAGGTAGTATATTTTTGACGAAATCTCTTATTTTGGGGAAAAGCGGTGGTATTTTGTAACAAAAGTGGTATTTTGTAACAAAAGTGATATTTTTGGTATTTAGAGGAAAAAAGTGGCCGTCAAGCTTGTCAAAACTTACCTACCAACAAAGAAATATTTAAATATGGCTAGCAGTTTCTTCAATAATATAATAGTGACCAGCTACTCCCCGTATAAAATCTCAAGTACGCCAAGCATATCGAATTTGGGAGCCACCTCTGGACTGGAGTCCCAAAATACTTAATAGACCTACTTGATTCAAAGGAGGACGGTCCGTCTGATTGGCAATCCGTTGTTAACAGAACGATTGCCATCTCTGATGCACAAATGAAATGTAGGCAAGCTGAGTCTCTTCTGCAGGTATTTCATTGGAGCCTGCTATAAGAAGCTGGTAGCATTGATCACCGGTGCACATACGTGAAACTCACAGTTCAACGTTCACAGTTGATGTTGGCTTCACGAGAAGGGGTCACCTCTTCGACTAGTTTTTGTGTAAGTGGGCTTCTATTTGGAACAGGCATCTGTTTTTCCTTCTTCATATAATCCGGGACTCTTCAAGATCCACATTAATAAATCCCTGCCTTCAGCCCCTACCTTAACCTACCTCACAACACTGCCCCTAGTTCCCTTGTCTTTGCAAGGTACAGTCAAGGGAACTCTTGTGAGGTGTCATATGAAAAAATGGCGAATTTCGCCTTATTCTCGAGACAATGGCAAAATTCGCATTTGTATAAACGCGATTTTTTTAGGTCTATACTATACCTATCAGACATCGGGTTAGATAATGCGCTGATAAAGACTTAGCCCGCTGTCCCACGGGTCGGTAAGCAATCTACATAAACCGAGTGCGGTAAAACCCTGCGCTGCAAATTAAGTTCGTTATTGTTATAGTGAGGTATTGGTCTGTTCTATTGGTCTATTGGTAGTTCAGAGTAGAACTTTTCTATAAACTCAGCCAATTAAATTAAATAATACATTTTAAGAAACGGTTTGTTTTCGACAGAGCACCTTTATTTTCTTAGTCGATCTCCAGAGGTCAGATATTGAAGATATCTGATGTAAAATATACAACGATTAACATAAATTGACCAAAATAAGAGAGTGTAGATAATCTGATGTGTGGACACCATTAAAAATAACTTTATTTTATACCACTATTTATTAATATTTTTGATTCCCTATGGAACTTGATTTGAGTCAAGCTTCCGGATTTGGCAAGGAGAATTTTGAGTATATTGCTGCGTATACATTTGCGAGTCGAACCTCGAATTATGAGAAAGTAACAAAGCAACCCCAAGCGGTGTTTTGCGCCATTTGCTGTTGCTTCGTTGCTTTCCAGTATTTAGAGGCTCGACTCGCATATGTATTAGTGCCATTATATGTGTGAACATCTGTGACCTGCGGAAAATCTGCACATTTGACCTTCAAAACAAGAGGAAACTCACTGCCTACATGAAATTTCGAAAAACTCTGCGTGAAGCCTGGGCAAAGCCGGGGAACGTAGCTAGTCAGTGATAACATGGCCACCAAAAACATGCCTCTCTGGTCTCTGTGTAAGTACCCCTATCCTTATTTTTCTACTACCATAGTAAAATATTTTATATCCAAAGGATATCTATATATATGAAGAAAAGTGTCTGTAAAAGTGGCGGGCGGCGTGGATTTATTTTTTATTAAGATTAAAAAAATTTTTTTACAAAAATAAACAAAGTTACAACGGAAAGTTACAAATTGAATTAAAAAGAAGAACACAAAAAAGTCACCGGAGACCAAAATTACTTTATTTTTTACTTCAGATAATGTCAGGAATCACTGGTTAAAGAAAGTCAAGCATATCCTTTAACACCCTGTATATAGTAAAAATATAATAAAGATAGAGTCACTTTACTTGGAACTCTGCTAAAGTTTGCACCTAAATAGTTTGGAAGATGTAAAACCTAACCTAACATTACTTGTTAATGGAGAAAATAAAAATCGTACTAATGATTTTATGTGTAGGTGTTAAATCAAATTATGTGAGTGTATGTCAGAAAGTGTCAGTACATAATACATTTTATGTAAAATGGTGATGGTGACAGATTATAAATTTCGTTTTAAAATAATATCATTCTACAAATAAGAGAAGCCGAGTAAAAAGAAATATTAACATTTCTGAAAGATTCCCTAGGCATTCATGCAAAAAGTCAAAAATTAAAAATATAATAAAATTTCGGCCACGAAAACACGAAGTATTTTTATTCCATTCTATAAATACGCGAAATTTTGAAAAAATGCATGCTCCTGTTCTAACTAAACTCAAGTACCTATTTGGGTTTTCGTTTGGTGAAGAGCATGCTCCTGTTCTTACTGAAGTAGGTACCTATTTGGGTTTTCGTTTGGTGAAGGGTATATATTATGAAATCAATGGTTTTTCCTTATGTTAAGTGACTAACTACACAATAAATATTGCCTAACTTTTATTTTTATTTCATTGGGGTAACATTGATTAGTATTGTACTATGTAAATCATGAAACCAAGAACAAAATAAAAAAAACCAAGTTATCAACCTCTGAAATACTTTGCATTCAACGTAATGTATAACAGAATGAAAAATATTTTATATTTCATGGACGGATAATCCATGTGAGTCCCTTTTTTGTCGCAGAGTTTACTGGCTGCATTGCAAAACATCATAAAAGTTATAAATATTACCCAGCGAACCGGTTGATAGTAATCTGGAATGACACCACTGATTATAGTATTAAATATCATCTGATACCTACAAATAATTACTTTAATTGCATGGGTTTTTTGAATTCAAATTGTATAAAAATTCTTAATATTATTTAAACTAATAATCCTAGCTATAACTGCCCGACTGATGCAGCTTTAAAATAAGGGCATCTAGCACGGTAGATCGATAAACCATATACGAAAACAGTATTGATGAAATCCGTCGTCTATGGTCAGTTAACGATATTCGCGAGCACGGTCAGAATTTGATTCCGACAGTTTGTAGATGTCAGATAAGCTAACAACATGCACTACTTTTTGGATAATGTTCGTTGGTTATGAATTGAAAACAATCGCCTACACGATCCATAGATTTTCATTTAATTTATTTAAGTTGCCATCGATTGATTGAGCCTGGAGAAACAAAAGTTGTTAGTTATGACTAAAGACCTCATGAACCAAGTTACTTCCTTTTTAGTGTCAAAAAGTTACTGCCAAAGTATACTAAAGTTAATATTTTATTCGACATTGTCTGACATTTAGGAATGTCAATTGAGTCAATTCATAAAAAAATACCTCCATTGTTGCCAGCGATTTATCATTTGTTGCATTATCAATATCGGATTGTCTATCAACAGCGCGACCGTGCTAGGGAACTCGATATAAAATCATCGGTAATTAAGCCTATCGATCTGATATTGTAAATTTATCGATTTCCCTGTGCTAGACCCCATATCTATATAATAAATATTATAACTATACAACCAATATAAAATTTAATACCTATCTATCTATTCACAATGTAAAACAAAATACACAAAAACTGTTCTGAGTATTTGGCGAACACTTTAAAAAACTATTTGGTTCGACAGTGCAATACTGTAAGAGTTATAATATAATCTATACTCAAGTCTGATTAACTAGGTAGGTATCACAGCATCATTAATCTACAATAAAGACAAACAACTACTCACCAATGACCCTGCGCATTAGGTCAAAAATAGATAATAACATTTCTGTTGCATTTGAAAGAGGTACCTTTCTTTTCTCTGCCCAGTTTTCATGTATCTTCATTGTTTATAGAATTCAACCAATTGTTTGAAATAGTCTTCGCCTATTATTTTGGCAGCATTTTTGGCAAGAGAAGTGAAATAATGTGTAGTTTAAAATTAGTAAGTAATTAGCTAAATTATACAATCAAACCCCAGTTGTTAACAAAATGCTCACGAAAACTCTCAATTTCTAAGTAGAAATAAAGCACTCTAAAAAATATAACAATACTCTATTATTACGGTATAAAGTTAAAATCGTCACTTGGGGTGCAACTGTATAACATAGAAATAAAATACAATGAGAAAAGACTGTAAAAAGTGAACATTAAGAAGAGAAAACTAGAATACTAGAATCTAGTACCTGACAATTTGTCACCTGTTTCGCTGGAAAAGAGCATCGGAGGGGAGAGACTGGCGTCGGCATAGTGGCCTGCCTGAACGTTGTGCGGCAACCTGCCTCTGGTGTAGAGGTGCAGCACCAGGCAGAGCAGGCCGGCCAGGATGGCTATACCGGAACACACTCCCAGGAGGGTGTGCACGTCAGAGGTCAGCAACGCCATGTCTGGAAGCATTGCCATACTTTTGAAACATTTGCACTTGGTAGAATGTAAATACGATGGGTACCCCTCTGGGAATAACTGGGGCTTATTTTTATTTCTAACTAACTGTTTTAATAATATTCTTAGCCTTATTTAGGTTTTTGAGGCGAAATAATATAGATTTTATAATTTATAAGTGAAGGCTTTGGTTTCTCCTGTTTTTTTGCTCTTTTCTTACTCTACTGGTCACAATGATGAGGCCAGGGCCCAGACTAAAGGTACGCAAGGCTGTAGTCTACGGACCCGTACCACAAAGGGGCCCGAACCACACATTAAGATCAGTGTGAAGTATTGGAGCCATTGAGGTATATAGATAGAGCCAACATTGGCGTTCGAAGTATGGGCCACTTAAATCGGTTAATTGTCCGCTGTGAGATACCACGGGCTTCAGTCGATAACAAGCGCTCTCCGGCGATAACTTCAAAATGCCGTCAAGCACGCTGATATATTGTACAAGTCGTAGTGAAAAGTGTAGGGAAGCAATGGTATAACCTTTCATCGGTAAATAGGGTTTTACCGTAATCAGCAGTCGTGTAAATTGGCTTTTTAATGTTAAAAAAACTCAAGGAGCGCCTTAAGTTAGCGCGCCGGTAACCCAAATGTTCCGTGCGATGACGCGGCGGGCGGAGCCAACTTGTGATCTGTTCTCAAGAGATTGTAAAAGTTACTAATCAACTGAATTTAAAAAAAAAACGTGGAATTGGTTTATGTTGTCAATAGGTTAAATATTTTTGGATAAGCTTTCAAAAAGGAATATTTATAATATTTAATAATTAATATATTTACATTGCAACCGGCTTTTTGCAACTGTACAGTGAACTATCCAATAAATTCGTGAAATTAAATTGAAATATATTTCACCAACGGAAAGGTTTAGCTCATTGCACTTCAGTTCTGTACCATAGTTCGAGAGTTTCCTGCATGTGCCATCTAATCTTTCCACCCCATGATGGAAGGAATTATACAGAAGGTAATATATTTTAAATGGATTTAATTCCAGAGGGGTTAATTTTTCAACATCACCCCGTTTGCCAGAGCCACGTTATGTATTGAATCGTTAATTTATTGACATTACCTTTGCCATGCTAATCGACTGGTCTCAAAGGATCCCACTCCCCTCCATTGATACTTTTTCTTTTATACTATCGTTTGAATTTTTTTACCCGTTTGTAGCTTAGAGAATAAATACACGTTCAAATTCGTTTGTCACATTCAGCACCGAATTGATCGTGAGTGCAGATGGAACGTGTAATGCCTTTGAAAGAAAGGATAAAAGAATATACAATTTAAAAATTGAACCTTGGAGTATGTTTGACACTCAATTAAATTTTGTAAATCACATACAACAAATAACTAACAAAGGTATGAAAACACTGGGATTTATAATCAGAACCACCAAAGACTTCGACTCGTTGGAGGTTATAAAAATCGTGTATCTGTCGCTAGTACGCAGCTTGTTAGAATACAATTCAATAGTGTGGTCCCCATACTAGAATTTTAGCGCCTTTTAACGCTATTATTCTAATGCATATATCTTTGACATGTTCCGCGTAGAGTTATGGAGAGAGATTGCTGGTTTATTTAATTTTGACCTTGACATACAATAAGACCAACAAATTACTGAGGCACATGTCGTACTGAAGTGGGATTGGGGTAGCCATGTAACAAGAAGGAATGTTGATCGCTGCTATCAAAAACTTAACATCGAATGTTCGTTATGAAGAATCGTGATTTGAAGACATATCAGCGGTTCCATATAACAACAATAAGTTTTGTATGAAATTAATTTTAGGTACACTGAAAACATTAAATTGTAAATATCTAAGAAATTACATGTAATATTTGAACAAAGAGATTTACGAATATTTAAAATCAAATAAAAAAATAGGTAGTGAATCTATTTTGAATCTCTCATATTGAATATACTTGATGCAAAATATATCTATATCGGAGGAGATTTGGTTGAGGAGCAATATTATACTCCTTCCCACCGGGAGAACCATTGAAAGGTTTGTAGTAGATTAATCTATAATTGATCCTGTCTAAAATAGTCATCAGGAACATAGAGACTCACGGGCTCCTAAATAGCTGAGTTCTCGATATAGACTTACTACAGTCTGAAAAAGCGGGAGGTGCATAATACCCCTTCCTTGTGATCTCGAAGGTGTGGAAGAAAGTTAGTCGTTTAGAGCCAGGGTTAGTGGCCGCATTCCACCGTGTAGATAAATCTCAGTTATAGAATGAATACAGATATCGAACTGAATATACCCAAAAGTTTTGACTCGTACAACATCCTTTTTACCTTCAGTACAGAAGACTTTCCTGACCGGCTTCGAGTAGGAGACGCTGTGGAATCCAGACTCGCACTGGCAGATGGCGTTATGGTTGATTTGAATGCACGAGGCGTGGGCGTCCATATACTTGCAGGCCTGCCGGTAGAAACACTGCTCCCCGAGGCTCTTTGCTGAAACGAGAATATTCTACGTTAGGTCGTTATTCATCTGTGTTGTGCTTCGTACGCACAAAAATGGCTGCTCTGGAGATAAAAATTAATTTATGACTTAAAAAAATGTTTTCCCTTTTCAGACAATAATTTTATGTTATGAAAGAAATGTAACGTTTTTCATTTGCTTCCGTTTGCTTCATATTATATTAGACAATTCGTTTTATATTCGTAGCTTTCTAGCATAACCACTTTTTTTAAATTTTGAAAACTTTGCAGTTCTAATTTTATGTCAGTTTTATGTCTGCGCTGGAATAATCGTGGAAGAAAGATCGATCGAAAAAGGCTCAATATTTATCTAGGTACACGTAGTTGATTCATATTTTATAAATTTCAAACTTTCTTTTCAAACTCACCCAATTCTCACCTATATTGGAATTATTTATTTTTGTATTAATGACTAATTCAATACAACACCGCCTTACTAATAAAAAAACACTTCCCAACCGTTAAACTGTGTTTAAGTGGCATATTGAATAATGGCTATGCAATTTCTGTTTCGAACTCTTTTTTTATATTTTTTATATTAACTCCACACAGGAGGCCCTGAAGAAAATAATTTCACTCAGGGCCTATGTAATCTTTGGGAATGCTGTGTGGAGGGTCTTTTTGTGGAGAGGGTCTTACTGATAAAAATGTCTTTAACTGGCTGCGAAAGAGCTGGCAACGTTGCATTTTAGCGACACATGAGGTTCCCGTTCAATTAATAATAGTTCCGTGAAAGTGATATTTTTAATAAAAAATAAATATAAATTCAAGAAATAAACGTTTATTTTCTGCTAAAAATGAATCCATAATGCATTTTTTTCTGGTTTTTCTCTGGGAATTTATTTTATTTTTTATAAACATTCCCGTTCCCATTCCTGACAACATTTGAAAATCTTCTACTACACCACAGTAAACGGAAAATGTCGCTTGTGTCGTGATGGACGACTTAGTCAAGCTTGGAATTGAACGTAAGACGCACGCCTGGGTGGGACCCAAACGCGATGCCACTGACCGATCCTTATTATAATATATTAAAAATAATAATAATACAGTGAGGTGACAGTTTTCTTGCAGATTCCCTAAATAAAAGGAATGCATTTTCAAAATTTCGTATTCCCTGCAATTTTTCGACGTTCGAAGTAAAAATAGAAACTTTTTCGTGTTAAAAATTAAAATATTCTAATTTATAAATATTAAAGTTTATTTCAAATATTAAAATAAAAAAAGTTTATCTAGTTTCTAAAAATGGTATTTTTGTTTACGACAATAATATATAAAACAAAACATTTAATATACCTACCTTCGAAATATCCCAAAATTCGAAGAAGAAATTTCAAGTTTATACTAAGTATCCTACCCTCTTCCGCTGTGTAACTTTTTATGGCTGTTGTAGATATACAAATTTAGACAATTTTAGTTATTTGTAAGGATTTCACGTACACAGTTGTTCATCAAGTGTATGAACTTTACACCACCTTAGTAAGGCCGAAAGAATAGTAATTTATTTACGGTCCCCCTCACTAGGAACTGTAATTGGTTTTGTTGGTGTTAAATCTTGATTTCCTCATCTTCATGTTTTTTTACTATAATAATAAAAAAGAAAACACTTTGTTTAAAGTCACTTTATTGATATTTTAAAGTCTACCGGTTTTGGTATCTCCGTACCATCATCAGGACTGTTATAAAAATACTAACAAATACACATTCATAAACATTCGGCATTCCACTTTATGATCCACCGTTTAGTCACTACTCCTTTAACAGATGTTAATTACGCTAATGAGTTAAGTACAATTAAACTAATAGCACTTAATAATGGATATGAAATAGACCTTATTGATAGAATACTTGCAAAAAAAAAATGTATTGCCATAAACAAATACGTCTACAATAGTCCACTAACTCTCAACAATAAGAACTCTAACCAGCATTGGAGAAGAATTTTGTATATTAATAACCTTTCCTCTTCATGTAGATACAATTAAATTACCACCTGAAATTAAACCAGCGTTTTATACTAATAATAATCTAGGAAAATTCTTAATTAATGCCAAAGATAAAAAAGATGTTCCTAGCTACTCGGGCGTATATAATAAGAATATAATAAAAGAACACCTAAGATGTATAACCAGTTCGGGTTTTTCAGAATTTGCAGAACATCTAATTAATAAAGATCACACTTTTAACCGTGACACGGGTATTAAAGTCCTACACATAAATGAGATAGGCTTACGACTTAACAATTTGGAAGCATTGGAAATAAAAAAAATCAGTTAATTCAAATGCTGAAATCATCAATAATCAATTAAATTTAACATTCAGCCCTATAATAAGTATGTTTCCTGTTATCCCAAACTCCCCACCCCCACTTCCCTCCCGCAACTGACACTGTCTATCTCTTTCTCTCTTAACTATTGGTTTATATATATATGTGTATTATTCTGTATTTGTTAGTATTTTTATAACAGTCCTGATGATGGTACGGAGGTAACGAAACCGGTAGACTTTAAAATATCAATAAAGTGACTTTAAACAAAGTGTTTTCATTTTTTATTATTTAAAATGTCAAGTCACAATGTGTTTGCTTCTTTCGAAAAAAATATTTTTTTTTTACTATTGTTATTGATTTGAACATTCTCATGTTTGTTGACTATTGTTATTGATTTGAACATCTTCATGTTTTTCGAATGTAGGTTGTGTTGGTGTCATTTCGTCATTTTTATGATTTCCTCATATTTTAAATTTACTTAGAAATTGCTTACCGTAGTTTCATGGTAGAAATAAACAACAAAATAGCTCAATACTCGATTTGAATTATTCAAATCGAGTATTATAGCAAGTGTAATACGGTATAGTAAAGCAACGAATACTCACGGTAACTAAGAAAATGTAAATTTTACTTACGTTTGGCACATCCCTTGTTGGCCCCCAGGCGGACAGGGTACTTTTTCTCGCACTCGCAGTGACCGGTGATGGGGTCGCAAAACACATGGTGTAGCTTGGAGTTGCACGTGAACTCGCACGGCGCGCCCAGGAACATGCCGCGCTCTGGAAACACAAATTAACTATTTAACCCTTTAAGCCTCTGACATTTTGCAACGCATTTCTCTGAGTGAACTGTCAAAATAATGGTTGCGCGAGAAATATTTTGTATTACATTCGATTCCAGATAAATTGAACGTTTTGAACTATTTCAAAATAAAATTACTGTTCATGAAAGCAAAAAAGAGACACTATCAGATTTTAGAATAAATCTGTGTATATATTTGCGAACCGAGGCACGAATTGTGGGAAAGAAACGAAGCGACCGCACGCGACTTCTCTCTCCATTTGCCACCCGGTTGGGCAGCGTTTGAGGCGGGTTAAGATAAGCGCTGTAGGGAGGGATTTATTTATGCAGGTCTTAAAGAGGCCCGGATTATATGAAGGATGCCGGTAACTCGTTCCACGTACGAGCCATCTTACAGAAAAACGAGTCGAAGAAGCGGCCCGTTCTCATGAAGCCAACGTCAACTGTGAACGGGTGCTCCGCTCGTGTACGTCGAGTTTCACGCACGTGCACAGGGATCAATGCTGCTGCTCCTTAGAACAGGCTCTATTAAAATACACGTAGAACAGACTCAGCATGCCCACATTGCGTCTCGACATGAGAGATGGCAATCGGTCTGTTAACAATTTTTATATTTTTTTTTATTGAATATTTAAACACATTACAATAATTTACAAATGTAGATATTTCGTGGCTGATTCCGGAAGAATGATGTGTTTTTAAACGAAACTGCCCAACTCAATTGAGAAATTATTTATTCAGACGGACTGCCCTTCTTTGCACATAATCAAGTAGGTTTATCAAGTATTGTGTGGCTCCAGCCTAGAGGTGGCTTCCAAATTCAATTCTTGGGCGTATTTGAGATTTGTATGGGGTTAGCAGCTGGTTATTATTGAAGAATTTGCTAGCCCTATACAAGACGCCCAGTTTCTTAGAAGCCAGATTTACTCGGGCTTTTATAGAGCCCCGATATTGAGCCGGTCTGATATATTTGCTCCAAGCATTTCAATCGAGTATTTATTGGGGAGGGTGTTTCCATCAAATTGCATCAAACAGTAATCGATCTCCCTCTTTGCCGAAATCAGACACGCTTGGGTTTTTAAGACGTTAAAACTGATCAACTCTCGAGGTGATGCTCAACTTTTTGTCTCAAAACTTATCGAGCTGTATGGACATCAAGAGTGGAAGGGGGTTTGTCAAAAATATAACTTTCGTGAACGGTGCTGTCGTCAGCATAGCAATGATGAAAAACAGAGTCAACGACAGCACAGATCCTTGTGGCACCCGCGCATTGATTCGGTGTGGAGAGGGAGAAGAGCCGTCAACTACGGTTTGATTTGTTCTTCCTTTGAGAAAGTCCGAAATCCAACTATGCACGGTTGAATTGACCCATACGATGAAATGCCGGCAGAACAAACATTCCTACCTGACGCCAGTGCTCATTAGATTGAAGTCCGGTTATTATTATAGACTTGAAACTGACCAAAATAAATTACAGAAGACAATGATACCTACAAACTACATTCACCTGAATGTAGAAATGACGAATTGCACAAAACATACACCAAGAAATTACCTAATAACTGAACAAGGTTTTGATGGAATTCATGATTTAAGAAATATCATAGGTTTTAAGTTAAATTAGAGACATGATATTTTAACCATATAACGTTTCAATCTAAAGTAACAAAATTTCAATACCGTGCAGAATTGTTAATATGTATGGATAATTTTAGGTGAAATTATTTTAAAAATGTATAGATTCTCCTTTACTCTCACCAATCAGCCAATTAGAAAAAGGGTGCAATTGTCCCACTGGCTTCGTGATCATATAAAAAAAACATTTCAGCCCATTGGTAAACTCAATCTTTATAAGTTTCCTATTTTGCGGTAGTCGGCTGCCAAGTGAAACAATTATTTAGAAGTCCCAACTCTAAATTATTATGCAAAGTCACCTCTATTCCAAATAATTAACATATTTCTAAGATCAATTCAGTTAGTGAGGCGTTTTTGCGGAGCCCAAGTTAATGTTTCTTGGCAAACTCTCCCAAGGAAAACTTGTCTCACCGTCTACTAAGGAATTTTCTACAGGACTGAATATTTGACTGGATATTTTAGTATCAGAAGTATATTGAATATATAAATAAAGATAAGAAAAAAAACATATTGCCTTTCAAATTTTGAATTAAATTAAAAAATGGCAAGTCATAATGACATTATCTTTGGTATCCCTTATACGGTAAAATCGGCAATTCTTTACTATCATGTCACATTCTAATTACCAAAAAATAACCTATTATCGCTGTATTAATTTAACTATGTTCTGTAAAACGCCCAATCTGGCGTAATAAAGGTTTGCTAAATACAAACATGCTTTACAACAAACTGTTTATTTATATTTTTTATTAATATCAACAAAGTTACTACATATTGCTCTGTAGCTACTTTCATAGTACCCTAAGTACTTATTTTGGACTCTTGGTATTTTATAAAATTATTGAACTACTTTATTTATTTATTTATTTGGTACTATATTTTTTACATTTTAAGTTTTATAGAAATGTAGGCCTCACTGGGTGGCTTGCCCGTGCTGAGGCCTTCATAGTATATAAAATATGTATAAGAGAAATCTCTGTGAAAAAAATGTATTGTACCTGCTTATATTTTTCATCCTCAGTTAATTTTGTTATCGACAACTTAGGTACCTATAACAGTGTTTACATGTAAAAACCTTTAAGGCGTGAATAAATAAATAAATAAAAATAGCGTTTCGCTGCTATGTAAGAAAAAATATTAAAATTACCGGGAACGGAAAGAAATGTTTTTAGTATTGCATTTAATATAACATTGTTTCTGTTGATTGGGCTTAACCTAACCTAACCTAAAAATCAATTTTGTATAAATTGTTTTGTTTTTTTTTTTAAATTTATATATAAGTGTTTTATTATCTTTTTTTTTCTAACAAATAGATATAATGATATCCTCACTGGGATCTCCTGTGCTGAGGATTTCATTTACATATTATGTATAATTAAATTATAAGAAAATTAACATTACAACAAATTTACATATGAATTTAATTATGAACATATATCATGTTGTATAATTTTTTTTTTTTTAAATAATTTTAAAATAAGTAAGATAGTGTTTTTTGGTATAGTTCAGTTGATTCTGTTTTAGTCTGTGTTTGATATCAGTATATTTTTTATTTCAGATCTCCCTATATTAAGTATCCAGCTTTTTATTTGATATTTAAATGTTGAGGTTTTTGAGTGAGAGTGATATTTTATTGCAGAGTTTAATACTATGATATAAGAAGCTTTTTTGCACAAAAGTTGTATTAGTAGTTATTTGTTGGATAAGTTTTTGACCATGAGATCTAGTGTTTCTATTGTACGTGTTTGTTGTTATTTCTTGGGTTTTGTATTTATAAATGTAAATGAGTATAGTTTTAGAATATAGTTGTTTAATTGACATGATGTTAAGATTGGTGAAGATTTCGTCAGTGCTAGTTCTTACAGAAACTTTCAGTATAATTTTCATTATGGCTTTTTGAGTTTTAATTAGTGGATTTAGTATATTTTTATTTGCACTGCCCCATTCGATAATACCGTATTCTAACAGTGATTTGCAGAGAGCCATGTAGATTTTGATTAAGTCTTTTTTAATGAGCACATTCCAGATAGTTTTGAAAAAATAACTTAGTTTTTTAATTTTATTGTCTAAATAGCTAATGTGATTGGTCCATTTAAAATTTCCATCTATTTTTAGACCTAGATACGTTATATGGTCAACGTTTTCTAATGAGGGACAATTACAATGCTCATTTAATTGATGCGGACTATGAATTTTCAAGTTAAGGTTTTCTTCAGAGTTTTTTGTATTTTTTATTTTGAAAGTGATGAATTTGGTTTTATTAGCATTTAGTGTATGTATATATGTATGGCACTATTTTATATAGTTTTTTAACGTTGGCACTAGCATCAAAAATGTCAACTCGAGTGAAACGATACTAACCAAATTTCAAGGTAGCCGCAAACTGAAAACGGAAAAAAACAAAATATAATTTTAAATATATTTTTTTCATTTCTGGTACCTTAAAAATTTTTTTTACGGTGATAACTTGAAGCGAAGTATAATTCTTAGTAATAGTAATAAGGTGTGACGATAGTAAAACCCTACGTAAAAACAACCTCTCGATAGTTTTGGATGTCTCCTGCTGTCTTCTTACAGTTCATTTTGCTCAGTAAGGTAAAAATGTAATTTTTTATAACTAAATAAAAACATAAAAAAGTAACACTAACCAGACTAAATGATAGTTATAATAATCTAAATTTAGGTAGGTACGAACAGTTTTTTAAACTGGCTTTTATACCTTTACTGTCCTGCTTTCTCAACTTGCGCTGAAACGGGGCCAACGCACTCCCTTACTTTGCTTGCTCTCACTGGTGCCTACAGAACTGTAGCATCAGATGCACTCCCAGTGCTGGCTGGACAGATGCCGATTGATCTCGAAATCAGGGAAATTTTAGCATAAAAGGAACTCATCAACGATAAGGTTGTTGTCCACCTAGGGGTGACTCTCACATGCCTGTGAAAAGTCTTGAGCAATGGCAGAGTAGAAAAGATAGGTCGATAAGGGGGGATGAAAGGGGCCTAACTCAAGCTGTCAGATGTTAACCAGACATGGGAAGACTGTTCAGCTTCGGTCTCTCTCCGCATGTAGGATGCGCCTGTGGCGAGGAAAACCAAACCAGATTGAAGAAGCGTTCAGGGAGCAGATTGGTGGGGATGGAAGTAAGGACGTAGAACATCTAAACTTTGCGTGCTGTCTAGTGATGAGTCGTTCATAAGCGGGCCGCGCTATTGAGCTAGTTCTTTTTGATGTATTGGCACGACTCCTGGTAAACCGTACCACGGATCTATTGAACGGTTAAAGCCCAGCTACACTACTCGCGAAGTTGATCGAAGTTGACCGAATGCGATAGTGTGGGCACGAACTTCACTTCGCTTCGGACAACTTCGCTTCGCTTCGCCCGACTTCCGATTGTTGTCGGTAAATGCGCCCGAGTCAAAGGATTCGAAGCGTTGGAGACTGAGTTGGACTGAGTTACTCGTGAAGTTGCACGAGTGTGTGGGCACGCACTTCGAACTTCGGCTAACTTCGTCGAGGACTTCGTCGAAGCGTCGAAGCGAGTAGTGTAGCTGACACTTTACCCTTTTTTATCAAGAAATATTGTAGAAAAATAGCGCCATCTACTTACTTCCTAGCATTTTATTTTTCTGGTGGTAAGAGACGACTTACCGGTACCAAGAGTCATAAGATCATTCATACGTTGAGGGAGCTGGGAGCCGTATCGGGGGAGCCGTAGCAGGGGAACCGTATGGGGAAGCCGTACAGGGAAGCCGCATCGGGCGAGTCGTATCCAGAAATATTGAGCTAGTATCGTAGCTCCCGTTCTTAATTAAATCAGTCATGCCCCGTCGCTAGTGCAGTGACTGTGAAAGTACCAGAATCGAGTCAGCATCTATGCATGTGTCAAATGTTAGGGTAGGCAGACGTTAATTCATTCCAGACGTATTTACTTGAGCCCGATTGCCAGCGAGTTGAATCGCTCCGGAGTACGGGAACTGTGCCGGAAAATCCTTGGAAAGTCTCTCGTCATGTTTGAAAAGAGGAAAGACTGAAAAGCCGGCGGAAATGTGAGCAAAATGTAATCACGGGTAATGTGTGGAAGGGAGGCAGACAGAAGAGGCGTCTCCCAAAGCTCAAATAATACGCCAGGAAAATATGACGCGGATCTCGGTTTGCTTTCTTGATTATTCGGAGATTGTTGAAATAATGCAAACAGAAGCTTTCATGCAATTAATCAAATTGTTTGTTGCCAGTTTTTTTATCGAATTTTTATGGTGGGTTTTTCTCTTCAAATAAATAGTAAACGGTAGAGGGAAAAAAAACTTCAAGCATATTGTGATGAGAAAAATTATTTCACACTGTCAAATCATTAAGCAATTTTAAACCTCAATTTCAATACAGTAAATTTATCATGGGAAGTTAACTTATGTAAAATGGGTTGGTTATGATTTTTTTGATGTTGTATTGTATAATGATAAAGGCATAGTGATAAATCCTGGTTTAAGACCTCGTCAGACCTTAAGATCTTTGCCAAAAATCCGGAAACAGCGATATTTTCGACCTTTCTTCAGTGTTGTCAACCACCCCGAAAGATTAAATTTCAGCTAAGAGCTCTCCATAATTTTTTAGAGTGAACCACATTTTTTGCAAGTAGTAACCAAAACTGTATTTGTCTATCTAATAGTATCTGAAGTACCGCTATTCAAAATTTTGTAAACTTCAAATCCTGCACGATTTCACTCCCTTTTTTCTATCGGAAACTGTTTTTTTTTTTGAGGAACGCTTATCGGAAAAAGTTATAAATTGTTACATGTTGTATTCCTACGTACTATGCAGTCAAACCGAAGGTATTTAATTACATATGAATATATCCCTGTCACTGCGATGGGTCGAGAGACCAGTTGGAGAATTTAATAGTCTCCCCAAAGCAGCTGAACACACCTCACCCGATACACCCCGGAACCCCTGCTAAATCACCAAACGTAGATAACCATCTGGGGTGACCTATGGCAGAGGTATTAGTTATCTAATAAATAGTTAGTTAACCAAATTGTACATTGACATAAAGTCAGGATACATTTATATATGTAAATACAGGTCAAAGCCGCAAATACTGACTTGTTTCCCCTTATCAGAAACTAATTATCGTCACAAATATAATATAATATAATAAATATAATACTTCTTATCACAATTACTTTTTATCAGCTAGACAGGTCATAATATCACCCGACTCTTACATATAAGTTTCAGCTGCATCTGCCTCAAACCAGTTTATCATTTCAACGCGTCATTTTCCAGATAAAACCTTCAGTTTAATATTTAACTGTGGTAATATTGAAAGTGGAGAGAAATGATGAAGGCTGAAACCAAAATTCGATTGCATGAAGGAGTATCACACTAAGGGCAATCCACGCTCGTGACGGCCAAGGCTGATGCGCCAAACAGACTTAAATTAAATTAAATTAAAGAACGAAACACTGCTATTTTTACTGTGCTGTGATTAAGATTGAGCTTCCAAAACTACGAGTTCGCACTACAACCTCCCTATTGACTCCGTAGCTCAAGTAACATGTGCCTATTTGTTGTATGTACCATGTTATTATACCAGAACTACGCCACTACTACGCTAATACTGCGCCTGTACTACGCTAGTACTACGCCAGTATTACGCAGAGCGGCTGCACGTCCTTTTCAATACTAAACTTATTTTTGATCTAAATTGAACTAAACTAAATAATGTTTATCAATAAAAAGTATAGCACATATCTAGCCCGGATGAGCGATTTTATATGAAAGGATTAAATTAACCCTAGGAATGCCGGAGGTAAAATTCCAATCGCCCCCTAAAGCCGGCAGACATCTATTGACTTTTCTATAACATCCCCACAGTTTATGATCTCGAGTTGACTGTTTTTATCTCCCATGCTAAAATATTGTTTTCAGTTATTAATTACGATTTGACAAGTTTGAGAGCAGAACCGGTTACGACTGTTTTTTTTCTATCTTTTTGATTTCACGGTATCGAAAGCTTTTTGGAGGTCTACGAAAGTAGACAAAGTGCAGAAAAAGTGTTCTAAAACTGTATTTTATAGCATGTAAAAAATGATTTTATTTTTATTTTAGAAAGTTTTTATCGTTAAAGTCGTATATTACACTTTCCTATATTTTTGATACAATCGGTAGGACAGAGATGGCCCTGTAGTTGGATGTTTGAGTTTTTGAGCCATCTAAATATATATTGGGATAACCGTTCGGATTTTTTTTAATGCAGGTGAGAACTATGTCAAGAATCAGTAAGTTAAGATCAGATATTGAAGTGTCACAGTTTGTCATGGTGTACGATAAGTTTATGTCTGAGAGTACGTGGTCTAAAATGGTGTTGGTGTTTTCTATGATACGTGTGGCATGTAGTTTGTTAACTTTGTTAATTGTAGTGACATTGTTTGATTTTAACATTTCTGTGTATTTACGAGCATGTGTGTTTGTGAGACCCAGAAAGTTGATATTAAAGTCCCCAAGTATTATTGAACTCTTATGAATTTTTAATTGTTTGTTTAGAATTCTTGGAAGTTATAGTTCGTTTTTTTGTACACCGCGCCAATGTTAATACTTAACTTTTAATAATAAATTTACAGTTTTTTTTCTGGTTGGTCCATTTAATTTGGCAATCTGTATTTACGCTAAAGTATTTGTTTTCTTGGTTTGATATCTTCACAGCTTGAGTACGTGGTCGGATTAAAATAAATTGGCAATGTAACGCTTCAGATTAAGATAAAGATTATTTATAAATATGACTCAACAGGAAATTTGGGAAAGTATTTACATAATATAAAAATATCTGTATCTTCTTTCAATCATTTTATTACTATTGTTATTATTATTCTATTTTATTAATTTGCTAACGTCTACCGCACACACTCGCTCCACGAGATAGCTGCAAAAGTGCTGTCATCTCTAATATTTAAATTGAAATAATGTTTACGTTTTTTCACACGTTTGTTTAGGGAAACCCGACTCTTGATCCCCCGACAGTCAGCCCCCCGAAAGTTGTTCCCCCGACAGTTGATCCCTAGGACACTCGATCCCCCCAAAAATTATTTCTGCTGTATTTCCACATTGATAGCGTAAATATGCAGAAAAGATATACGGCCGTACAACAAAAGTCGATATACTTGCAACGGCAGGGTCTCGAGTGGAGTAAAATTTAAGGGGGAATAACCAATGTTAAGGGGGAATAACCAAAACATACTTATACATAATTACCGGCCTGTTTCCTTGCTCAACTCTGTCTCTAAAATTATGGAGAAAATTGTAAAGAACCGTCTCATCCATTATCTCGAAAATAACAACATCCTTTCTAGTAGACAATTCGGCTTTCGCAAAGGTTTAAGCACTGAAAACGCCATCGCTAATTTGACAAAAATCATCTCTAATAATCTAGATAAAGGTAGTAAATGCATTGCACTTTTTTTAGATCTAGCTAAAGCGTTCGACTCTATCTCGCACAAAATTCTGCTGAATAAACTACAGCGAATTGGGATACAGGGTCAAATTTTCAAGTGGTTGGTTAGTTACCTAGAAAACAGGAGCCAAAGAGTGGATATTAACGGTACTCTAAGTGATCCAGCCAATATTAAATATGGCGTACCGCAAGGAAGTACACTAGGTCCCATATTGTTTAATGTTTATATAAATGACTTATGTAATACTTCATTTGCAAACCACATTATTACATTTGCTGACGATACAGTACTTTTATTCGAAGGCAAAACCTGGAATGAGTCTTGCAGTAAAGCTGAATTTGGCATAAACAAAGTTAAACAGTGGCTAGATAGTAATCTCCTCACTCTAAACTCGGATAAAACGAAATTCATCTGCTTCAGTTCAACTCAAGCGGGTCAACCACAAGAAATTATTAACATTAGAATACACCATTGTTACGACATTATTACATGTAAATGCAATACCTTAGAATGTGTGGACAATATAAGATACCTAGGAATTATCATTGATAAATTTCTGAGATGGGACAAACACGTAGCCTTTACTTCCACAAAGGTCAGGAAACTTACACATCTGTTTATAGCAATAAGAAATATTCTATGTCTAAATGATTTGAAACGAATTTACTTTGCAATGTGCAATTCCACATTAGACTATGCTTCCTTAGGTTGGGGAGGTTGTGCTAAAACCATACTCGATCCCTTAGCTAAATCCCAGAAATCGCTTATAAGAGTCTGATATTAGAGTAAGAGTATTAGAGTAGATATAAGAGTCTGATTATCGCTTATACTGAAAAAACCTTTCAGGTACCCCAGCGATTCATTGTTCGCAGAGTTTCGTGTTCTTGATGTAAAACAATTATACATGAGGAAAATCATATTACATACTCATAAACAGAGGCACTACTTAGCTTCCGTAAACCACTGTCATAATACAAGACATGCAAAAAAAAACCCAACAGTTCCGCCCACCACTTCCTCATCTTTAGCACAGAGACAATTCTCATACTTAGGCCCTAAACTGCTCAATCTCATACCTGATGCATGGAAGGCAAAGAGTACTAATATTCTGCGTATGCAGGTAAACAATTGGCTTCTGGTTTTGGGGAGAGCTGAATGCGAGAATATGCTAAAAAACAGTAAGTGAATTGTAAATTTTGTTTTTCTTTACATTCTTCTTTACATTTTAATTTATATTGGTATTATATTAGCATTACAGGAACTGTATTTTTACATAAAGAAAGTTCGAAAATTGCTCAATTCTTCGTGATATTTTTCCTTAAAGGAAAAGTTCCTTCTTTACTTTCATTTTTTATATATTTTTATTTATTTTTCATTTCCTTGTTTTATCTATTAATATTTCTTTAGTTTATTATTTCAGCTAAACAATAGTAAAAAAAAAATGTCGTGGTATAACTGAAAGTATACTAGATTATGAATATACATTTGTATTACATCACTATGTATTATATCACTACATATTTTACTATTGTTTAGCTGACATAATAAACTAAAGAAATATTAATAGATAAAAACAAGAAAATGAATTTGAAAATGAAACTGAATTGAAGAACAATTGAAGAACCAACAGAATTTCTTCAATTCAGTTTCATTTTCAAATTCATTTTCTTGTTTTTATCTATTAATATTTCTTTAGTTTATTATGTCAGCTAAACAATAGTAAAATATGTAGTGATATAACTGAAAGTATTCTAGAATATGAATATACATATGTATTATTTTAACAACAGAATAGTCAACACTATAATTTGCTATAATTTACATGTAAAAACATTATCATATTGGAATGTCCTAAAACGGGCAATCGCCTAGTTGGACATTTTAAGTTCATTAATTGTATTATGTAATATTTACAAACAAACAATAAATAAATAAAATAAATAAATAAACATAATGCAGTCGGCTTAGGGATGGCTATATAAATAAAATAAAACTAATTTTCGCGGAAGGGGTATGCTAAGTGAATAAACGGCCATATAACAAAAATCGACATACCCGCAGGCGTCTGAGTGGAAATCCGTAATACAAATATTTTTTCTAGCTATAACATTTGTAATTTTTATTTTATTTATATTATAGAAACAAAAAAAATATGGGTTACAATAGAAGTGCTACAATAACATGTTTCCTTGTAATTTATTTTTTGTGATAGGCAAATTGAATCATTACCGTGAAAAATATGTAGTGCGAAGAGTGTGTGTATGTGTAAATGAATTTGTAGGTGTGGAAAGTGGTGGATATGTACACGTACATACTTTCTGCATACTCTCTCAGGGTCACAGTTATATTACATGTAAATAGGTATAGCGAATTTTCCCAAAGCCGATTGCGTATAATATAAGTATGTCATATTTTGTTACTCGGCGTTATATCCTCACTGCTTGCTCCTCCGGGTACACGGAATTATTGTTAGCAAAAATATTTGTATGGCGTATTTTCATTCAAGACGCCTGCAGGTATAAGGACATCGACTTATGTTATACAGCCGTTATACAACTCTTTTTACCGATGAAGATGATCTGCTGAAAAAATCCCTGGGGATCAACTGTCCGGGGGGCTAACTATCGGATTAAGGGCCAACTGCCAACTGACCAAGAGTCAACAGGTCATCTCAATGCAAGGTCTCAATGACAGGAGACTTTTCTAACGATTATCTCAAATGCACTTTCAAAATACTAACTGTCATAATTAGGTCATCTCAGTAATACAGGTTATTAAAACATCGAAGTAATGAGATCTGTCGAGATACCAAGATAACAAGTGTTAATCTGTGAACATTTCGTCCCCTATTGAAGGATCCAACGATTAAATTATTTTTGAGAGTGGCTAACAGATCAGGTATCTACATAGTGGCAGGGTTATTTAAATATCAGACGGAGAAAAGTGACTACATTTATCAAGAATAATTTGTCAAGAATCTCTTTAATTCTTGTTAAGAAGTTGTTTATTCCGGTTTAAAGCGGCATTGAAGGGCTTGCAAATGAATTAACAGGTTTCCTGATAAACTTTCAGTAAATTACGAATATATTATCATGAAAATCCGAGTATTTTTGAATTTATATTCGGATATTCATAAAAATCATTATAAAAGTTTATCAGAAAACCTGTTAATTCGGTTATGATTTGAGATTTTCACGGCCAAAAGTGTTATGGTGATTTGTTTTTGGGTTATTATGCCTTGTTGCCCTACCTCCTTCTTTAGCCAACGTTTCGGACAGCATTGCAGTGTCCATCATCAGGGCAGTTGTGTAACGTTGGCTAAAGAAGGAGGTAGTGCAACACGGCGTAATACCCCAAAAACAAATCACTACCTGTTGATTCATTCGTAAGGCTTGCTACCCCAACAGATTCTTAAGAAAATAGTAATAATCGTTTTTCTCCGTGCGTGTATCTACATAGTGGGAAGTTATTTAATGATCAGGTATATACATAGTGGGAAGTTATTTAAAGATCAGGTATCTACATAGTGGCGGAACGACCGACGACAAGAATAATTTCACGGAAAATTTGATAAATGTAGAGCTAACTTCGTGATTAGTAAAGATTTCAGTAAAGAAAAATAAATATATTTTGCATACATAACTTACAAGTGACGTCATGTTAATAATATCATGGAATTAAAATGATTTTGGACGGGTACCCTATTAAGAATTGTGAGAAAAAATTTCATCAATTTTGAACGTACGTAATATTGCTATAACATTTTTTTATCGTCGTGATAATATATTACTAAGACAACTTCTTGAAATTAATGTTTTATTAATATGACTTGTTAATTTTTCGCGAAAATCAATATCGATATGATTTTATGTATGAATTGCAATAGAATCCAAAATGCACCCCTGCCATATTTAAAAAAAAAATACATAATTATTTTCTAGTGTCTAATATCTAATACCTCAAAACTCACATCGTAATTCAAATGATTCTCTGCGGTAGCCGGAAAATGTTGAGTCTGTTTATTGTAATTTTTTTCTCATTAAAAGAAAGACAAACATTCCCGGGTTACGAATAACCTGACAATATTTAAAAATCTCCTACTACCACCGCAGTCGGCGGAAAATGTCGGTTGTATTCTGATGGAGGATTTAGCCAGAACTGAACACACTACGCCTGGGTGTAGGGTTGCCAGCTCCCGTTTTATGAATTAGAGGATTTGATACGATTAAATAAAGGACATATTATGAAAATAAAGGACATCAATATTTTTTTAATAAAATGCTGTTATGGTATCAGTAGTTACATTTATTAATAAAAAAGCAATGTTAATACACAATGTTAATTGAAGCCAAGTAAGTAGTACGACCTTAATTAGTCATTTTGCATTTAAAATAATAAATAAAGTTAATACTTGGTATTACTTTTGGCTGCTCTAAGAGCTTCTTCGTTTTCTATAATGAAATTATAAAATTGTTTGCATTTCATGTTGAAGTTCGACTTTATTTGTAGTTCTGCTTTTACAGTATCAATATTTAACTTATTTCGGTTTTTGGTCTACGTATTCGTACACAAGGAAAAAATCCTTTCGGCTTGGGCATTAGAAACGGGGATGGAAAATACGTATTGTACTATTTTTAGCAGATTCTTGTTTTCATCCGTAGATTTGAGAATACAAAGTATTGTCCTCTATTGAAGATTTTAAATTAGAGGACAAGATCAATTTTTGGGTCTGAAATAGAGGACGTCCTTTAAAATAAAGGACGTCTGGCAACCCTACCTGGGTGGGACCCAAACGCGATGTCAACTCAGCTACTGACCGGTGTTTAGCGAACACAAATTAGATATAGAGCTATTCGCGATATCTTTATTTCTGTACGCCACTGGTGGATCTGTAGGATCAAAGACCATATCCAAAACCACGATTTATGACCAATATTGATTATTTTAGTATAAAACGACACAATTTCACACGAAAAACTTTTTAAGAAATTAAAAAACATTGGCATTGATGGTGTAGAATTCGACTTAATTAAAAGCTTTATGACTGACAGAACGCAAAAAGTTAAAATTGACAATAAGACAAGTGAACCACTTTTAATTACATACGGAGTCCCACAGGGGAGTGTACTTGGCCCTTTATTATTCCTCATCTACATAAATGAACTGTGTGACATTAAAATTGAAGGTAAAATCGTGACCTTCGCTGACGATACAGTTCTTCTGTGTCAAGCAGCCACATGGAAATATGTATTTATAATAGCCGAAAAAAGTTTATCAATTGTCAAAAAATGGCTAAACAGTAATACTCTTACCATTAATACAATTAAAACAAAATACATCACACACAGTATAACACAAAGAGGCCAACCTCCAACTAACATAGACCTATTACTACATGACTGCGAACAAACTTAATTTAATTGCGAATTATTCAATGCGAACGTTTGGAAAGGGTAAAACAAATAAAATACCTAGGGGTTATTATTGATACACACTTACGCTGGACTGATCACATTACTTTCATCACTAACAAACTAAAACGAGTCATGTACCTAATGAAGTCCATTAAAAACATTTTCCCTCTAACAATACTCAGATCCATATATTTTGCACTGTGTCAATCCATTGCCACATATGGAATACTAGCTTGGGGAAGTGCTACAAGAATGACAACTGACCCAATTCAAAAAAATTCAAAAGGCGATAATTAAAATAATCCTAAAAGTACCATTCGACACAGAATCAAGCGAAATTTACAAAACATTAGAAGTCTTGTCAATAAGACAACTTTATGCCAAATCTGCATTACTACACCTCCTCCAACACAAACTCCATATTCCAATTCAACCAAAAACCTCGTTAAAAACCAGATCCTTAACAAATAAAACACTAAACATACCGATAACACACACCACACACGGACAAAGACACTTTAAATACTACGCTACTAAACTGTTTAATTGTATGCCCATTACTCTGAAGCAACTACTAACTGCAAATACATCCGCTAACATTCGCAAAAAACATATCACAGCCTGGATCAAAAACCAAGATATTTTATTTTTTGAAAACATAATAACTCCAAACCAAACATAACTAAACTATAAAAAGTGTATAATAAGTAAACACGTTTTTCGAGATTTTACCAACTATACTACACTTACAATACAAATATATGCACTTACATATGTGTTAATATTATATTTTTTTTACATATTTATAATGAATATTCAATATACAAAAACCATTAAAATTTTATGAATATTCAATTTACAAAAACCAAAAAAATAAAAAAATTTAAATTAAAACTTATAAAAAATAAAAACTTTCTTCTACAACACATAAATACTTGTCACACCTATACATAACCACGTAAACACCTCAGCACAGGTTCTCCTAGTGAGGTGTTCACGAAACATACAATATTACTCTCATACAGTATCACTTTCTCAATCCTACCTTACACACAACATATTATAGTTATAAGTTTGAAATATATATATACAAATTTAAATAATTATGTGAAACTGTAAATTATATATAGAAATAAATAAAAAATAAAAAAAGGCTAGCGAAAAATTTACCGGTCATAGTTTAACTTTCTTGTATCTAGACTGATATTGGTTTCGTATTAATAATAAGCGACCCTAATTTCAGGATCCATCACTAAATTTGTAATTTGTAATCTTTGAAGAAGAATAAAAATGGCGTTGCTTAATATCATATTTTATTCTTCATTTTTTTTCTAACTGATGGTAAGTGAGGAATTACTAAAATACTGTTTTGTTTGACTAAAATATAAATAATACATTCCCATGCTTAGCGAAATGAAATATAGTTTTATATTTAATATTTGATTATTCCATTTAATTTTTTTTAAAGCCATTCAATTTCAATGACAATATATTTATTTTTTAAATGCGGAGAAAAAGTGTGTAAATTAAATAAACATTTTACAGGCAGCCTAGAACTCACTAGTATCGAATAATCTAAACCTGTAATTTCTGTAATATTATTTAATTATTTATTTAATTACACTGGGCTTTTTAAAAAATATCATAAACTAAATTGAAAACAATGATACAATATAAATAAAAAGATTTAAAAAAAAAAGCATGAAGTTCAATAAACTTTTAAGTTACTATAGCACTAACTTTAAAAAACCCTTGACATTTATGTAAGCGTTATGAAAAATTAAAAAAAACGATATTGTGTAATAATTAAGAATGTGTCAAATTTATGATTATCTACTCGTTATTTACACGAACTAAAAAGTGCTGAACTACTTTAGCTTTGAATGGGTCTAGACTTCAATTCAGTCGGTGACAATTTTTGTAAAACTAACAAATAATTTGTGAAAAGTTTTCCTGTGTTACCGACCTATAACATTTTCCACTTTTTACAATTTTTTTAACTACTTTTAAATATTACAATTTTTTAAGTTCTCTCGATCACCATATTATGGTAGTCGTAAATAAGTTATGTAATTCGATAACTATAATATAGTACGTAGAAAAAGTTGTCTGTTTATCTGTGTGTTTTGTATGCAAATGTCATATTGAAAAAAAGCCATCACTTGCATTTTGATTTTTCGATTTCATAATTGCCCCTTTTGTTTTGAAATGAATTTAATCAATAATGAATGTTTTAACGATGGAACTATTAATTAATTAAACTTGCTAAAATAAACTGCTTTAACCGACCGCAGAGTTAACCATTTTTTAATTTTTTTTTGAAACTACCGAATTCACATCCGTAAATGCATGTTGAAATGTTTTTTGTGCAGGCGCTATAATTCCAAAGGTTGATCAAAAGATTGTCATTGATAATGAAATTTACACCTCAGAAAACGAAGACGTTATTCCTGAAGAAGTAAGTATTCTTTCAATTGTTTATAGTAATAATGCGGATGTTTTAATTTACTGGTAAAAGCACTCATATCTTACTATATTCACATCTTCGGCGTAATTACATTTTAATGATTGCTGACCAGTGATTTACGATATCAAGAATTAATTTTGATAATAAAATTTATGCTACTGCAGATAATTAATTCTTTTTTCGAAATTATAAAACATATTTTCATTGGTTTTTTTTAAATTTTCTAAAAAAATTACGATGGTAAAGGTATTTTAAATTTATTTTTTTGCTGACAATAAATTTTCTATGACGATTTGAAAAGTGCCATTTTCGATTTGCTACTAAAACAAAAAAAAAACACTAAAAACAAACAAAAAGCACGAAAACGATATGTTTGTGAATTCGGCGGTGTTGACGTCACGCCGGGTAACATTGGTGACAGTCGTCTTACCTGACATCGGCGGTTTCCATGTCATAATGGTGTTGTAGCCAGCCAGAAGTTATAGCCGTTTCAGAATGTGTGGTTTTAAAATCAATAATTATGAAAGAAAATATTAAAATAACACATATTTAGTACAATGATCAGAATCAGAAAAATAAACTTCTTAATCTTCCACACATTTTCAAAGGTTTTCATAGTTAGTGAAAATACTCCATTTGATTTATCCATTTAACGGAAAACTATTAAATATAAGCCCCTATGGTAATACGAATAAAAAAAATTCTCTTTACAAACAAAATATCTTTACAGGTAGATCTCCTAACCAAAAGCCATATACCTGGATGAAATTGCCAGTGAGTAAATTTATGAAATCTAATAATTAAAATTCATTATAATAATTAAAATAAAATAACTTTGTTTAAATACCACTTTATTGTATATATTTATAACCAACCGGTTTCAGTTCAACCCGAACCTTCATCAGGGTTAATAAAAACATATTAAATTAATTACAGAGGTGTATGGGTACTTATAGTTAAGCTGGAAGAGGGAGAGAGAACATCAACTTTGGTGGGGGTGGAAGACTTAGGTAGGAGAGAGGGGGTAAACATAGGTGCAGGAAATGGAAATATATTTAAAATGGGGCTGTTTGTTAAATCTAATTGTTTATTTAGTAAATTGATTCTATTGACTTTAAGGGATTTTTTTTATCTCAGTGCTTCTAAATTGTTGAGGCGTAGACCTATCCCGTTTCTATGTAATACTTCTACACCTAAATATATACAATAAAGTGGTATTTAAACAAAGTTATTTTATTTTAATTATTATAATTATGTATACCCACAAAGTGTTTGCTACAAGTGAAAAATTAAAATTCATTATTTTTAAAAGTTTCAGCGCTAATGAATAACTTCTGATAAATTATATAATTCTGTAAACTATTACTTTCGTTTACAGATTTCAATGGAACCTTAGTCTCTAAGCACGAAGGTAAATATTGTGTTCCTATCTAAACATACGAGTGTAATGACTTGCACAAGGAACATTTTAATGACGGTGGTAAGGAGAAATCAAAATATGTTCAGGTTATCATTGAAAAATGTTTCGATCAGATCAAGAGAAATGGGGACTAACTTTCCCAAACTGCAATGGAAACAGAATGTCTCCCATCATCATCAAAAATAAATTCATCCAGGAGTGAGGCAAGTCTTGCTTGGTGTTCAAGAACCATGGAACTAAACTCGCGTTCATCGAACCTGGAAATCTTGGAACAACGGGTGAGTGAACCAGTGGCGGCGTAGGGTAGATTGGCACCCGGGGCGGTTTTGTATTGAGCACCCCTACTTAAAATAAAACACCAAATACTAAACATGCTGAACAACACTAAATATAACCAGAATAAAATCCATTGCCCTGTAACGATGGTCTAGTTCTTTGTAAAATCTATCGTGACATTCTAACATTGCTTTCTGCAGCTCGTCTGGTAATGTAATACCAGCATCTCGGGCCATTTTCGCAGTGAGCAGCGCAGCAGTCTTAATAGGGAGATTTTGTGCGTATTATGTAGGCGTCAGACACAGCTATAAAATATAAAAGATGATCGCACGCCAAATATTGCTCTCCATACAATTCCATGAGACCTGTCACACCATTGTCACACCTAGCGCTTTTATGCACAGATGAACCATAGACAGTACACATCTTACGCCGTAACCGCTCCTGAGGTGATAATATATGAAAAGTTATGCACCCCCCACTCCGCGGTGAACAGGGGAGGGGGTCATTTTAATTTCGGAGCTGCCTAAACGGGCGGATGACAGCTGTCAATTCAGTACAAAGAAATGGAATTTCGTGGCAGCTCTCTAATTCGTCTGACTCCTTCCCCTACAATAGGAAGAAATATTTTATAGCGTCGTGTGACGTGTGACTGTAGAAAAGATAAGCGCTCGCGGTTCAAAAGATATCTGCTTGCGCTTTTATAGCTGTGTGTGACGCAGGTCTTATTTGGCTGCACAAGTGTGTTGTCGTTGTCACCCCTTGGTCCTTGGTACCCGGGGCGGACCGCCCCCCCCCCCCGCCACCCCTTTACGCCGCCACTGCGCCACCGCCGCGCCACCGCCACCGCGGATATATATATGATATATATTATATCTGAACAGGTCCTGCATAAATATTCACATTTTTGAGATTTAATGCTTCTGTTGTAACTAGCGCATTTTGCAAGACTGGTTTTATGAAGTAGCTGACGGGGTATGTCTTCTTGTCTTCCAGAATTACGTTAACGGTGTTGGTATTCAGAGATAAGACTAAGATTGGAATTTTTAAATCGTTTAGCGTTTTTTAAATCGTCGTTTAGCTTGAACGGTACCAAATGTACCATTTTTTTCACAGTGTAAAAATGTTGGCCGTGTCAATATTTCCTATTATTTCCATATGCCCAGCCCATCAAAGTCTTTGCAACCAATATAATCTTGGACACAATAAAAGTTTAGAAATAAATGTACATTTTAATTACATACAATCTTAAAACGCACTCCAGGTGAAGAACTTATGATAATGTTTTCAATGTTGTAGTTGAATTCCTTGGTCCTTTCGGAACTGATTCACTGTGGCAATGACAACACTGACGGATCAGAGCACGCCATCAACTCCCAGAAATTCCCATTGGAGATGCACCTCGTCCATTTTAACACCGATTTCAGGTAATACATCAAAAAGGTTTCACTGAGCAAAAGAAACGTGTCAAGTCTTATTTTCTGGTCAATAGCTGAATAAATAAAATTGTTTTCGAAATGGATAACATTCATAGTATTCGTATATGTATTATCTTTGTAAGTTATGGATGCAGCCTATATCGCCTTTGTCTTATTTTTAAAATTATATCTTGAATCAGTTGTCTTTGCAGGCGAGCAAAAGAATAGCCCTCAAAAAGACGAACAATGTTTTTAATTTAAGTTTTTATCGTATCTACGCCCCCAACTTCAAGGTTTAGTAAGTACGTGTTAAAAATAATACAACACTTGCCTGTATTTATTAATAAGAATCTCAGATTATTGTTTTTACTAAATTATCTTAAAACTATTGCATGGAACAATTAGTTCACGCTACCCCTCCTGTTTTGTCTCTCCCCCTCTTATTTCCCTTAAAATTATTAACCCCTCTTATTTCCCGTAGTTAAACATTACTTTTATGGGAATGATTCTGGCGTTAGCGCCTACTGCTGTTTATCGTAGAGCGCTACATAAGGTGATCCTTATGATTGCAGGTGACCATTTTTTTTATTTAAAAAAAAATATATATTTTAGTAATTAAAAATTAGTACATTTAAATTTACAAATGACTAATTAATTTGTTACATATAAATATACTATGTTTTTTCTTGCTTTATGTAACTCCTACACAACATCTTGAACTTTCTAATTGGGGCAGACTTTAGGTTTTCCGGCAGCGCGTTATAGAATTTCATCCCTTTATATAGTATACTATTCTGAGTATTCGCCTTGTCCTTTTTGGTAGCCTGATTTCATTGCACGTCCTTGTTTTATGTTTGTGTATGTCCTTGTTGTATACAAATTTTATTTGAAAAATATTTGGGTAGCAGGTTGTTTACTATTTTGTGTACAAATATCATCGTGTTCAAGGTCAACATCTGTTTCACCGCTAGACAATTTAGTTCGTTTAACATCTTATTTACTTTTAAATATATATTTCGTCCGAGTATTGTTCTCATTGCCCCATTTTGGAGAATTAGAAATTTATTTTGTTCTCGGTCGTTACACATGAAAAGGATAGTTGAGCAGTAATTAAATGTGGAGCAATAATGGAGTTATAAATGGTGATTGCAGTTTTTTCGGACAGTTTTTGGCGAATTCTTCCCAAAAAACCATGGCATGTTTTGCATTAGATTGCTGCGTGATTAATGTGGTAGTGTATCTTCTATGATTTGTAGTCGTTAGGATGCTTGATTAATATAGGATCAGGCAACTCATAACATACAGCAATGGTTTTTTTCCATTTCTTTATCATTTAATCTAACAATCGAAAAGGAAAAGTTTAACTTCCACATTAATTGCTGCTTTTCCAGTGAAGCATTTGATAGATAAAAGGACAAACTCACAGGCAACGATGCAACTCAACAACCGGAACATATTTGAGACCGTAATGAAATACCACTGCAATACATTGTTTATCTTCAGCCCAGCTATACTTACATCTCCGAGGTGTTTACTTTGTTGGACACCGTTGAGAAAGCCCGCCTGGGGAAGCTGTCTTACCCCTTTACGCTACTCTTCAACATCGTGGAGCGCACTAACTACTTCACGTACGGGGCTCGCTTAAGACGCCTAAGTGCTTTGAGAGCGTACGCTGGATCGTATTTGAGACGCCTTTGGACATGAGGACTGACAAGGTAATTATTTTAAAGTATTTAGTTATATTGACTTATTGTCTTGACGATAACCATCATAAATATAGCATAGCCATCCTGCCACTTAAAGCTAAGCTGCAACACCTCCTAGTGGTAACCTTTAAGCCCCATGGTAATGGGCATCAACGCAAAGTTTCTGTACCAACGATGGTCATTTGCAATTTTTCTGGAGTCATTCATGGATTCCTTAATATTTTTTTTAATATCCAGTCATCTGGCTATCTTTCCACATGGCAAACTCGTCAATAATAAAAATGTAAATATTTAATACAGAACATGAACAGCTTTCAAGAAGCCTTATTTTAAGCACTGTTCTTCAAAACCATCGTATTTTTTAGGCAATCGAAAGCTAAAAATAATTAAGTATTTTGTTTACAGTAAAACATATTTAATTTGAAAAAAAAACGGTATCAAGTTACGCATCAACTAAATATCGCACACCCACAACTACTCTGTCGTAAGTCAAAATAATAAAAAACTAGAACACGATATAAAAAAAAACTTAAATTTTGTTTTTTTTGGTAAAAAAATTAATTAATAAATTTTTCGCACTATGGCATTTTAGAAGAATTAAAATGAGGAAAAAATGTATCTAATGGACTTTTCATTCAATTATTCCAGTTTGACATATTTTGACTGGTGTCGGTGTAATTACGGATTGCAAGAGTGATAAATTATTCTCCAATTTTCACCCGTTTTTCCCGTAGGAACAGTAGCAAGAAGGATGGATTAACTTCCATATAAAGAATTTTATAGAATTATTTTCAGTTTGAAATCTTCAGAGAATTCGAGATGAACGGACAACCCCTTGTGGATAACTTCCGGGCCACGCAGCAGATGAACGGAAGGAAGCTGACTCGCCACTCCTGCTGAACATATTCGTACGCAGATTATTTTATCGACAGGATTCACAAACCATAACAATTCTTAAATAATAACAATGATAATTTACTTTCAGATATTAAGTGTAAAACTAACTGTACAATTGAAATAAATTTCGAAATAATACTCTGTATGGACATTTAAAAAAAAAATTGGAGTGAAAAAAATCGAAATTTCAAAAGATACATCGGTTTGAACCACATGATGCATTCGTTATTCAAGAGTTTTTTTTAAATTTTTTTTTATTTGAAAAAAAACACAGATACAGACAGTAATAAACTATTTCTCTCAGATTAACATGGCAGCCTTTAAAAATAATAATAATAAGCCTTGAAAAATACAATATTACAAAGTAAGTAATATTAACAACTGTTAATTAACAAACAGGAGAAAGTGCACAATATTCATTAACAAATATTTTTTTATAGAATAGAGGATAAAGTCAGTTAATTCTCAAATGTTCTTTTATAGCGTACAGCTTTTACAAGTTTCTACTAAAAGTACTGCATGTATCAAAAAAAATGTTGGAATGCTACAGGTTTTGATTTTGATTAAACAATTCACACATTCCATTTTTTGATCTAATCAATTTTAAAAGGATTTATGAGTCCCAACTACCTAGAGCCAATGGCACCACGGTACTTCTAATAGGATAGGGGGAGAAAGGACACGAAGAAGAGGAAGGTCGGAAAGTAGAGGGAAATCATTTCAAAGAGAACATGTTTAAATTTATTTGTGCCCGTTGTCTTATTTGTTTAAATGACACATAAAATCTCCGTAGATAATACATAATAAAACATATATATTCAAAATCGGCGTTTGTTGATCTTCATGAATATATTTTTAAGCCATAATATTTTTCTCTGGAATTCCATCATTACATATTTTTTACTATGCAAATTTATAAGTTTTTTTCTAAAATCAAGCTTCAAGCACAAAGTATTTTACAGCATTCGTCCACTTGTATAAGTTAGTGTGGTATTGTTGTCGAACTACATCGCAAGTTCAAAATCATCACGGAAACGTTGCACGTATCTGCTGATAAACATTTTTATAACCATAATTTATATATTTGACTATAAAATAAATCATGTTTATGTATTTGGTCTTTCTTGTCACAGGTTCAGATTCAAACGAGTTGCTTAAAACAAAAATATGTTTATTGTTTTATTTGTCAGTAAATAGCAGCTTATAAGCAGCATTCAACCTAATCGTTGAAAAATGGATGAAAGAAATAAAAAATTATCTATTTATTTTTTAAATATGTTTGATTTTTAAAGTGCATTCGAAACTATAGATAGAGAAACACTGATAAGAAAGCTCAAAGAAATTGGGCTCTCGGCTTTTCCATAAAATGAATTGAAAAAGCAAATAACCAATGTTTAAAACCAATAGAGAATAAATTAGGAGTATCGCAGGGGTCAGTGCTTGGACCTCTATTATTCACAATCTATATTAATTAGGAGGACCGTAGTATATTTCATCATAATTCTAAAAACCCCAACCACTATATACAACCTCATCATTTATCCATATTTTAACTACTGCTCAAAAATTATTTTCTTATGTAACGACTGAGAACAAAATAAGTCGCAAATTTTCCAAAATAGAGCAGTTATAATAATACGTCGAAATAGATTTTTAAAAGATAAAAACAAAAATATTAAAGTAACTAAATTGGCTAGCAGTGAAACAGATGGCCTTGAACGCGATGATATTTATACATAAAATAATAAACAACCTATTATCAAAATACTTTTCAAACGAAATTGTATACATCAAGGATATTCACAGACATAACACAAGAACGTGAAATGAAAAAAGGTCAAAGCCAATACACGAAACCGTTTACTAAACAAAGGAATACAATTGAACTAAAGTCTTCATCAATTGATAAATTTTAGCTGGATTGCAGGAGTCATATTAATCAAAAGAAAATATAATAAATACTAAAATCGTAAAAATGTTTTATATAAGTTATAATATTAGACATTTGTAAACTTACTAAATAAAATACAAAGATCTTTAGCTACACGCAGGTTAAATAAGCCAACCTTATTACGCTAAATTTGCTTAGGAGTTTTATTAGTAGGTAAAGAGGCGAGGAAGAGGAATAGAGGATAAGGGGGTAAATTTAAGCGAAAAAGCAACGCCCCTACACAGAAAAATTTCACAAGATTTCGCAGTTCTTAAAAATTTGAAAGTGTATAAAATTTGTAAAATAAATTGAAAATGAAATGTATATTATAATCTTGATGTAAAATAAAAAAAATAACAACAATCTCATACGAATTATTAAATAAATTAAAAATATGGAGGAAATATTTTATTCATTTTTTTTACTATTTTGGGGTACATAGCTGGGTAATCATTTTTTTGGATTTATTTAAGTACATCCGCCAGTTCGCCACTGGCAGATATGTAGGAGCAAATAGCATACACGTTAAAATAATATTATATTCTTAGTAGTTATGGTGTAAAAAGTAACTATCCAAAGATACATCACAGTTTTTATAAACTTTGGTGTACGTAGACAGAAATTGATTTTAAAACTGATCCATTTAGGAATTACCATTTAAATACATATTTTTTGTAGACGAAATAAAAAATGGCTTGGGGGATTATTATATTTTATCTATCAATTTTTTGCCTAACAACTGGTGAGCAAGAATTCAAAAATACTATAATGTTGTTCAATTTGATACAGGTTACAGTTATCACAATATCGCAGCGAAGGTTCTTTAAAATATTATGAAGGCGACGCAAGACTCTAATAACGGGGGTTTTCTCGAGGCTTTCATTTTATTTAATTCCGACGAATTCCGAAGAAATAATATAAATTTATATTTTAGAGCAATCCTTACGGTTATTTATATTTAATATAATAATAATAATAAAAACTGTACCTTACTATTAAAATATTTTATGTAAATTCTTTAAAAATTTAAAATAAAATATTGTTTATTACTTTATAAAAAATATAAGCGTAAACTATTAAAAATGTGTTTTTAATTAGACATGTAACTTTTATAAATTAGACATTTTATGTATATAAATTAGACATTTTTTAATTACGCGTGTAATAAACAAATTTTAAAAAAGTACAAATTTATGGCTAAGATTATTTGCGACAGTTTTCTTTTAATTCATTTTTTTCTTTCTTATAAAATTATTCACAAAAATTAATAAAAATCGATAGATCGTGTTTGCCAAGCGATTTTTGTGCCTATTACCCATATTCGTGGTGAAATAAGGCACATATGAATATAAATATTTTTACCCGTGGATTCCTTTAAAACATGAATTTAAACCGCATCCGCGAAAGCGGTGCGTGATTTCGCCCGATTCCGAATGTTACAGGTCGAGTTGGATCGTCTTACATCTTTCAAACATTTTTTATTTCATTATGTCAAAAATATGAGTATGAATAACGGACTGTGAAGAGATAAAATTTCCTCTGAAATTATAAATTAGCTGTTCTTCGACCCCTCATTTAAACATTTCTAAAATCAGTTTGAAACTGCTGTCCATTTTTCTACACACCTCAATCAAATAAAAGTCTATATTAACATTATAGTATATATTTTTATTCAGGCTCTGCATTTCCAAATAATGATGTTCAGATTGACTTTGATGGTGAAATTTACACCTCAGGAAATGATGTTTACAATTCTGAGGAAGTAAGTATTACTTATTTGACACTAGCGTATAATTTTGTGGCTTCATTTTAATTTAATGAAAATAAATAACTTTGTATACACCACTTTGTAAAACAGAAATAAAATACCTAGGCATTATAGTAGACAAGAGCCTAAAATGGTCCACACATATAAATATACTCAAAGACAGAGTGAGGAAACTAACATGAATGACATACTTTGCCTTCTGCCAATCAATAATACAATAATGCATTATAGAATGGGGTGGAACATATAAACAACACACACACAATCGCTTCACATAGCACAAAAATTAATATTTACAACAATTCTATACTGTATAAATCATATCTGCTTAAAGAATTTAATGTCAGTAAACTAAATGCCCTACACATCTACAATGCAACATTACAAATTTACAAAGATAATATTCCAAATAAAACTGCACCATTTAAAAATATTAGAAAAATCAGACAAACATCATTTCTCCCAACTCTAAAATAAAATTAAAAAAAAAACAACGGGGCAATTCAACTAATAATATAAACTGAATAATTTAATACATACAAAATAAAAAATAAAATAACGTAACATATAACACATTCCTCATATATACAAGCCCAGCTTTATAACGGTGGTACATCTTATATATATATATATATATATATATAAGATGTACCACGATGTAGATGTAGATGTATGATAAATGGTTACTAAATAGGTACATTGAAACTTATTTTCTGTAAATGATGTAACATTTTTTGTCGTTGAAAAAACTTTTTTTAATAGTTTGTTAACCCATATGATTTTTCTCCGTGCACGTACCAATTCAATATATTTACAGCAAGAACTGTTTACCGAACCCACACTCTACTTGGACAATATTCCCGCTATAGCCGGTGAGCAAATTCATGGAATCTATTACTAAATTAAAAGATATATTATTTCAAAATATTTTAGCACTGACTGAAATTATTATGTAAAATAATTATTTTTGGCTTTCAGATTACAATGGCACCTTAGCCTGGAACTACGAAGGTAAAATGTACATATTATTAATTATACTTTCGTTAGTTTTTTTTTATTTCACATATTAAATAATATTATTATTCAATTTATACAAATAGTTTATTTGTTAACAAGTTTTGCTATGTAATTATTACTACGCGCGACAGCTTTTTCGCCTTCTGAAGGCATTATAAAACTGTGGTGAAGCCATTTAAAGATGATATATTTATATTACCTTTAAGTGGCTTCACTACAGTTTGATAGTGCCTTCAGAAGGCGAAACAGCTGATACGTGTAGTGATAATTATAGAATACTACAGCAGAACTCGTTTATTAATAAACTGTTTTTTTAAATTGGATAATAATATTATTGATTTTATAAAAGGAAAAATTAGAATCGAATTCTAAAAATAAAAATTGATAACAAAAAATAATTACCCGTGTGAAATTGGATTTTAAAGCATCGCTCAAATGTGTTATTAGATATTCTAAAAATAGGAAATAAATAATATAAATAAATAAACCCTTTAATGACACGGCAGAAATATGGCACGGTGTCTCTCAAGGTAGCATCTTGGGTCCCATTTTATTTCTTAAATAAAATTCATTTAACGCCCGGGTTGTCGGCAATGAAATGAATAATGTATTTATGTATTTATACGCCCATTGAGCTTTTACATAGATAGTTCATAAAAAATAATATTCTGAAGATTGTAAGTTCACAAAAGTAATTGTAAAAATACATATAACCATATCCATTTTACATATTATAACAGCAAGTAAATAGTAAATGCATAAAATAATTATTTTGTAGGTATAAACCTGTTGTACAAAAATAAGAATAAGAATATTCCTACTCCTAAGTTATACAGACTTAAATTGATCTGAGATAAACGGACATAAAACTTGATTTTTGCCGTGAATAGTGAAATAAATAAAGTAACTCTAGATGGATCCTAAAAGTTTTATTGATAAAGCCACAGATGCAGTTCTAATTCTACAAAATTGCATTAATGACATTTCGACAAAACTAAACAAAGAACAAATTAATAAATTAACCCCGAAAACAATTACAATTTTGGGGTTAATAAGCGAAATGGCAGCAAAAATGGCCGATATTTCTGGAGAAAATAGAATACTTAAGGAAATTACGGGTAACAATAAGCAATACCAAAATTTGGGGAAAAAAATTATTATCACTCCGAAAGAAGAGCAGACCACGGAGAAAACCGAAGAGGACATTAAAAAACAAATTGATCCAATTGAAACAGGAGTGATGGGAATAAAAAATGCAAAGGATGGTAAAATAATTGTTACATGTAGAAATAGTCAGCATATTGAAAAACTACAGGAAGACATAAAAATAAAGTTCTGTGAAAAATATACAACGAAGATCCCAAATAAAAGATTCCCATCAATAAAAGTCGTTGGAGTAACACATAAAATGGATGAAAAAGAAATCGTTCAGAACATAAAAATTCAGAACGAGTTTCCAGAAGAACCACAAAAAATGGAAGTAACTGTAATAAAAAACAAGAAATTAAAAACAGGAGAAGAATATATAATATATTTGGAAGTAGATACACAAACACATGGAATAATGTTGCAAATGCAAAAAATAAATATTGGATGGGAAAGGGTCAGAGTATTTGATGCATTTGACATTAAGCGCTGCTATAAATGCTACGGGTTCAACCATAAAGGGAGCGAATGTAAAAAAGACTCCTTTGTATGCCCTAAATGTACAGGTGGTCATAAAAGTGAAGAATGCAAGGCTATTAGAGGAACAGAAAAGTGTAATAATTGTATTAATACTAAAAACAAGTTGAAGATAAACCTGGACTCAAATCATCCAGCGTGGAGCTTCGAATGTCCAGTATACAAAAGGAAATTGGAATTGGAGAAGAAAAAGGTAAATTTTTTATAAAAAGCAACCAACTGCAAGGAATTACATACTTAAATATTCAGAGTCTGATAGCGAACAATGAAGAAATCCAGATTTTGATTGAACGAAATGATCCTGCACTTGTAATGTTAAGCGAGACTCACATAACATGCGATATTGAAGACAGCGAAGTTACTTTTCAAGGATATTCAACAATACGCTGTGATTCCTACAGTAGACACACAGGGGGAGCAATAATAATTATCAAAAAAGACATAATATTTGAAGTTATTTCTAACACAAAATACGAAAAGAACTGCTGGATACTAGCGATCAGGATAACTTCTGGATATAAGAAAGGAGTATACGGAGTAATTTACCATTCTCCAAATGCAAGTACAAAAGACTTTTTATCATTTATAGAGAACTGGTGCACCCAAAACCTAGAAGAGGAAGAAGATAATATCCTAACTGGTGACTTTAATATAAATTTCAAAAATTTGAATGATACATATACTAAAAGACTTAAAAAAATTATCCAAGCATCGGGAATGAAACAACTTGTTAAAAGTGAGACACGAATAACGGATAAATCCAGGACGTTAATTGACCTTGTCATATCCAACAGATTAGATTTGAATGTAAAAGTTCTAGATGAGCCAAAAATAACCGACCATAACCTTATCCACATTACAGATAACACAAAAAGAAATAATACGAAAACCAGCAAAGTAATAAAATACAGAAATTATAAAAAATATAACAGTGAAAGGTAAATTGAACTTCTGGGTGATATGAATGAACTTCATCAAATGGAATTTAATGAAAAGGCTAAATCATTAATAAATAACCTTCAAGAAGTAATCGACCAGTTAATACCAATCCAAACTACTAAAATAAGAGGAACAAATAAATGGTATAACATAGAACTACAATCAATACAATATGAAAGAGATAGACTGTACAAAATTGCAAAAATCTCAAGAAACTCACAAGACTGGAAAGCATTCAAAAATGCAAGAAATAAATACTCAAAACAACTGAAAGTTTGTAAGAACGATTACTTCAAAAATAAAATTATCTGTGAAAAAGGAGACACTAAAAAAATGTGGAAAACCATAAAAGGATTAATGCAAACTGAAGATAAAGGGATGAAACATGACATTGAATTTCCACATCAGATACAGGGTAGCATACAGAACTGCTTCAACAAATATTTTGTAAACAGCATAACGGAATTACATCAGAGTATACCAATACTGAAGGAAGACAACCGCGTGAGAAATGTTCCCCTAAACCGAGAAAAACTTGTGTTTAAAGAGATTGATGAAACATATCTTTTACAGATTCTAAACAGCACCAAATCAAAAGAGAGTCCAGATGGAATAAGCTTTACAGTTTTAAGGGATGCAATGCCAGTGATAGGACCTCATCTACTGAACATAATAAATGAATCGTTAAGAAGTGGAAAATTTCCAAACACATGGAAAACATCTATTGTGATCCCGATTCCGAAAGTTGTTAATACCAGAAAATGCGAAGAATTTAGACCTATAAATATGTTACCAAAATACGAACAGGTACTAGAAATTGTAATAAAGAAACAACTCGTTGAGTATTTGGAAAAACATCATATATTATGTGACGAACAATCAGGATTCCGTAATAATAACTCTTGTGAAGCTGCAATAAACATTGTGATTAATACATGGAAGAAAGAAACAGATAATAAAAAAATCACCATTGCAACATTTTTAGATTTTAAAAGAGCATTTGAAACGATAGAAAGGAAAAAACTTTTGGAAAAATTAGAAGATATAGGTCTTTCTGAAGTAGCTCTAAATCTTTTCAAAGAATATCTCCATGAAAGAAAACAGGTAACAAAAGTGGAAAGCTCAGAATCAGAACCGATAGAAAACAACCTCGGTGTTCCACAAGGGTCGGTATTAGGCCCAATTCTATTCATTATTTACATTAATGATATAATTAAAACCATAAAACATTGCAAAATTAGATTATTTGCAGACGATACATTAATCTATATTTCATGTGAAGAATACATAGATGCAATCAATAAATTAAATGAAGACCTACAAAATATAGCGAAATGGCTGAAATTAAACAAATTAAAACTGAATGTCAACAAAACAAAATATATGGAAATAGGCAACAAAACACATAACACAGAGTTAAAATTGACAATTAATGGCGAAAAAATTGAAAAAGTAAATGAAATTAAGTACCTGGGTGTGATACTAGATTCAAAACTAACTTTCGCAGCAAATTTTGAATATGTGCTAAAAAAGGTATCTAAAAAAGTCAATTTTCTTAGAAGATTAAGAAATAAACTAAATGGAAACACTACAGAGCTGATTTATAAAACTATAGTTGCTCCACATTTAGATTATTGCTCTACTGTGTTGTATTTGGCCAATGAAGGAAACTTGAACAAGCTAGATGTTATACAGAATAGAGCTATGAGATGTATACTAGGAAAAGGAAAATACGCAAGCATAGATCAAATGAGAGAACAGCTAAATTGGATTTCTATAAAAAAGAGACTATTATTTAATGTGTTAATTTTTGTACATAAAATCATGAACAACCAAATGCCAAAATATTTTAAGGATGAAATTGTTTTTAATAGAGATGTTCATAATTACGAAACCAGAAATGTAAATAGGATTAGATTGCCACATATGAAAAAAACAAAATCACAGAACTGCCTAATGTACAAAGGACTAAAAATGTATGATGAAATGCCTGAAAGTCTGAAGAATGAAGGAAGAATGAATGTATTTAAAAAGAAATGTTATATTTATTGTAAAAATATGTAAAATTACAAAATGAAATATGATCTTGTTTATATTAGTTTATATTCAAATGTATAAACTAACTCAATAAATAATTAAAAAAAAAAAAAAAAAAAATTCGTTAATAAGAAATGTAAAGTTTATATGTAAATGCTAGGTAGTGGCATCAGTAACATGATACAATACGACACATAGGCGATCGGTCAGCCATTTTACATAGTTTATATAAAAAAAAATATTGTGAAGATTATAAATATAGAATAGTAAAGCAATAATATAACATTCACCATTTGTCATATAAACCAAGCAAAAAGCAAATCTAAATATGATAGTTTGTAGTTATAAGCCTGTTGTAAGAAAATAAGAATTTGCCTACTTCTAAGGTATAAAGACGAAAAATGTTTATAAAAATGTTAAGTTTATATGTACATACTAGGTAGTAATTGTATTAACATAATATCTATGCGACATATTAAAGCTAGTGTATATATTTCTTAATTCATTCAATCGTCTATTCACGAAGCGGGAATCATCTATTTATTAGCGGGCTCCATACAGTTCGTAAATTGATAAATAAATGAAAATAAAGTAACATTTTTGCTAAATGATTACAGTAATTACATGTGAAATAATAATGCAGCTGTAGTAATTGCAAGAAGACGACACCTATTATTTATGTCAATCTTGAGGAAATAATTCAATAAGAGGTGCAATAGCTAGATGTTAATTGTTTTATTTTAAAAGTTCTAATATATTGGTTAATTTTAATAATTCTACAATGAAAATTTTTGCGATATTTCGGCAAATATTTTGAAAATGATATATTTCTTTATGGAATAGGTTTCAGATTAATTCAATGGCAGTGGTTACTCTAAAAGTAGTTTTCGACGTGAAACGACTTTAACCCTCGAAATGCCATTTTAAGTACTAATTTTTTCCAGGGGTAAAATGCAAAGATATTAGAAGAACGAGATATGCTATGTTGGCCGCCGGACCGTAGGCGGAGTACTACCTAATTAGGGTACTTTGAATACTATCGGGACGTGTACGCACAGAAATCTGTTCTATGTATTAGTGCGGATACCTTAGCGTAAGCGAAGGTGTACAGTAGTATTGGTGAACAAAACCGGCGACACTGGGCAAAACAATTCCACACAGTATGAACTGCTCATAGCACATCTCGTTCTTTTAATATCTTTGGGTAAAATGCCTAACGCCCCCATACGCCGATTAACATAATTTTCGTATTAACTTACTTGGTTTTTGCAAAATGACTTTTTTATAAGTTTTACCGTCTTACCGGTTAACATATTTATTAAAATTTGTATATCTATTCCGTGTAGTTTCCCCGGGATAACTACGTATATTCAAAGATATGTTTTTCTATCTCTAATGTTTAAAAAAAAAAAGTACATTGAAGACTTATAGTGATTTATTTTAGGGGTATTTTGCCGTGTTGCGCTACCTCCTTCTTTAAACAACGTTGTGGACAGCATTACAGTGTCCGTCATACGGTGTCATCAGCATACATCTGCTCTGATGATGGACACAGTAATGTCACACTGTAATGACACACGGTGTCCATCACACAGTGTCATCCTTGCACATCTGACCTGCAACACGGCATAATACTCCTAAAATAAATAAATACTTTTGGCCGTGAGAATCTCAAATCATATACAGGGTGTTCGGGGGTCAAATGCGGGAGGTGCTTCTATATGAGGGTAGAAGTAAAAAAGAAAAATAACTTCGGAAAATTACTTTTCAACGTATCTTTTGGTAGAAGTTCATTTTCCCACACACACTATTCAACTTTTTTAAATTTAAAAATTACCTTAAAACATTAGAAATTCGAAACTTTATTTTTATTTTCGACTTCTAAAATCATTTAGAATCACCACCCGATGTAAGCGTACTTTACCCCCGGTCCCGGTCACCCCGTATTGAATTAATTTTATTTTCCAGCAAAATAAGCGTTATTCACAATAAAATAAGTCATGTGTGGCATTCCTGTAATTGAATGTTGACTTTTGAAAATCGGAAGAATAGCACAATGAAACTCGTAAAACATTTAAAAAATTTTCCTTTTTCCAAAGACTATTTGCGACCGGAAAACATTTTTTTTTTAAATTTTTTTTTTATTGTTGATACATTATTTTACAATATTTCATTGTTACATTGGAATATTATTTGTTTTTATTTAATTTACTTTGTGGAACCATAACATTTGCATTACAAACAATAGCATGTTATAAAATTACGAAATTTTTTCGATTTCGTCAATTTCTACTTTTCGGCTTACGTGTACCCTGCGCTGATCGGGTTTATGTACGGTTTTTGAGTGAAGTTTTGAGAATGTGAATTGTAGTGTGCCTGAAATTGGTGCATTTTTGACTTGGAACTAATATTATTGTATTTTGATAAGTATTTATTTCACTTGATCGTGCCATCTCGGGCCTCCTCGACTTCTTTTACGGTTCACTTCTACGTAATACATACTATTTTCTTCGTTCATCGGGTACGCCATATTTTACCACACATAAGTATTTGATTAATTTGATCGTGTCTTCTTCGGGTGTTCCCAACTTTTACAACCATTCGCCTCATTTAGCACCATGAAATCTACATGGTTGCCTTTAAAAAACTCTCTTATATCGGCTTTAATTTCATCACGTACCTCATTCCAGTGCCGAGATTAAGCGTTGAATCTCTCTTTGGCGTCCCCGACTTTTTCTACCACTCACTACTGTACAGCACATTTTTCATATTAAAAAACTACATTATATGGACTTTCGTTCGATTTCCATATTTCATTCCACTGTAGAGATAATTCGTTAAGCTTTTTCAGGCATCCTCTACTTCTTCTATCTTTAAAATACTCCTGGAACTAATAAGAACAAACTTTGAAATTTTTACGTACGATGCGCGAACGGAAGAAGTCAACTGATATTTTTTTTGTCCATTTTCTTCTTACTATAGGAGGAATCATTTCCGCACTCTAGCGATTCGAAACCAATATCTTCACTTTTTTATTCACAATAAACCACAAGTCTAAACCACAATAAACTAATATCACTTTTACGATGTTTTCTGGTGACAATCTGCGCCTATTGTCGAAAATGATTGATTTGTATTTCGATAATCACTCCACGGGAATGTGGAGAATTCACAATATTGTCCGTCTATTCGTAATCCGATTAAATATGTTTTCTTTTGAAAATGATGTTAATAATTAATTGAAATACATTTTAATCAGATCAAGGGAAGTGGGGAGAAACCTACCCACATTGCTATGGAGACAAACTATCACCCATCAACATTAGAAACATCACGGAAGGAGGAAAGTCTTGCTTAGTGTTCAAGAACTATGGACAGAAACACATGTTTATCGAACCTTTAAATCTTGGAACCACGGGTGAGTGAACAAATTTAATATTTTTCAGAAAATTTGAACGGTTTATTTACTAAAAATGTCTAGGTCAATTAGAGATAATGCCAAATTATTGGTTGCATATTTTTAATTTGTTCAACAAGAAAATAAGCTGTTTCAAAAGGTATCTTTCAATTTATGTAAAAAATGTTTATCTACCATACTACCCAATCTAGTTGCTAAAATATTTTTATGACAATGCAGCTAATGTTATAAGTTATAACACGCTGTTGAGCAACAATTTATAAATAACAAATAAAAATTTGTTTCAGACCACTTCTCTTTTAATTACACTCTACCGGTTTCGGGAGTACCCTTCCTTCGTCAGGAGAATATTAAAACTACCCTATGATACAAAATATTGAAAGATATATAACAAAAATATATATATATACAGGGTGTATCGGCACGTATCCGACAAACTTCAACCAGCTATTCCTTAGCACATTTGGAGTAAAAAATGTTATGGGCACTTTGCTGTCCGATAACATTTTTTTTTTATAAAAAATTACTATTCATATTTTCACCACATGTCACCAATGTTTTATCCTTTGTCAAAGTTTGAAAACCTGTCATTTTTTGTTCGAGTTTCGTTGAATAATGAACGTACTTACCTACGTTGGCGCGCTTTTACAATCACAACGAAATGGCACGGCACCATTCGTCTCATTTTCAACTATTATTATTTAGTGTGTACGACAGAGCGAGGACACTTTTTGACACACTTACTAATAACAGCTGTTGAACACGAGAAAAAATTCCAATGACAGTGACGGAGTGTGGATTTTTTTTTTTTTTTAATTGAAAAAAAAATGTTACCGGACAGCAAAGTGCCCATAACATTTTTTACTCCAAATGTGCTAAGGAATAGCTGGTTAAAGTTTGTCGGGTACGTGCCGATACACCCTGTATATATAATTTATAAATGAATAACTGTGTTGAGAGGTTTCCGAAAAATTTATTTTTTGATAATGGTTCCGGAAACCAGGAAACTATACTGGGTATCCAAGTCCACACATAATCAATGGATATCTTAATTTCATAACGGTTCAAAAATATGTATTGATCATGATGCAATAACTAATTTAAGTATCCATTATACTGGCGTCATCGTCATTAGCCTTCATACCAGCCTTTTAAGCTCGATAGTATCCATCAACTTCAGGATGAAAGCTTCCTCAAGTTGTTTTCGAAAGCTCGGTGCTCCATCCCAAGGGTTACCTTTGCCCTTTTCTCCTTTAGCTCCGCTCGATCACATGATTCGATAACTCGTACAGCGATTATCCACCACCCGTAGAGTTACTAAAGCTCACGACCCGCTCAATTCGATTCCTTCAACTTCTTCCCTTGTAAATTTTATTGTATCTTGTGTGTAGTTCGTGGCGTAAATCGATTTATAAAGTTGATATCTCTCCGAGAAACTGTACATGACATTAACGACGTTGGTTTTTAGGGAGTAGATTAAGTTCGGAATTTTTGGTTGATCGGTAAAGTAGACAAACACTGTTATTTAGTTTTTAGCGCTATTTCCGCTTCTTTGCAAGTAATTAGGAATATTTATCAGTCACATGAATGATGACATGAACGAACGACAAATGACTGAAAAGAGAGTGAAGACAAATGACTGCTTATATATACGTTGCAGTGATATGTCGATATTTTCGATGAACTGTCTGGCATATCTTTCTATACATCCAGCCAATTTCAGTTTTTGGTAAACATAAAAGTATACAAGATGTCTGAGGTTGTTGTATATTTTAGTTCTGTATGGAGGTGCAGCTGTATTTTTTTTAAAGAACTTAATGATAGTGGTTTTTATTGTGTTGCAGTTGAATTCCACGGACCTTTCGGAACTAATAAAAGTGCCGAGCCAACTATGTCTGGAGGACCCCTGGTAGGGACTTACCGACTGGCTAATATGCACTTCCATTGGGGCAATGACAACACTGATGGATCAGAGCACGCCATCAACTCCCAGAAACTTCCCATGGAGATGCACCTCGTCCATTACAACACCGATTTTAAGTAATACATCAACATGGTTTCACTGGGTGAAAGCAATGGGTCAAACTGAAATTTTAGAAAATGTGTAGAGTTGGAAAAATTTCAAATAGCTATATTGATTTTAAAATTATTTTCTTAATAAAGAGCTAGTTACTGCTTTGTCTGGAGGATCATTAGATGTTACATTGAATTTAAAAATGCATATTTTTTGTTAATTTCTTTTCTAAGAATATTCTAGTTCTCATAGTTCTGAGAAAGTGATATTTTGCAACCTTATATAAGTTGAAAGGCAGCTAGGAACATTAGTTTATTATCCTTATTATACTTTCAAACTGTTAATTTACTTTTCCGTTTCTACATCTATTCCATTTACTTAAATTTAATTCCGAATAACAAATGATCACTTCAATGCAAAATATAAGAGAAACTACTCCATGGATAGCAGGGACTGGATCCCTGATGCAATGTTGTGGATGGACTTTATGGGAGACGCGGAACATGCAGGATTTATAATTGTACTTCTTATTCTAATTATTTTAAACTTTGTTGTGAGCAGTGGCGAAACTATACCATCGGGGGCCCGTGGCAAATTCAATGGATGCCCCCCCAGTAAAAATAATTGTCGCGTTGTAATTGATTTTTTATAAATAACTTAAGAAGTTACCCAGAGTATTACTAATATTGTCTGTATTATTACTTTCAAAAGCATGGGTATTACGTATGTAGGTAGAATGAAAAAACAATTTAGTCTTTACAAGATATTTTTTAGTAAAATTCTTTTCTCCGAGCTTTCTGTTCCGCAAAAGTATCAATAACGTCATCAAAGCTTAAATATTGGGCTATTGAATTTTCAATAGACAGAATAGCCAAGTAACGTAGCCCGTCTTATCCCATTGACTTTCTTAAATATGTTTTTATTAATTTTAGTTTAGAGAATGACCTTTCGGCACTAGCTGTAGTCACAGGAATTGTAACAAATAACATTAATGAAGTACACACTTCAGGAAAGCTGCACGACATAAATTCTTTATTATTAATAAATCAGCAAGTTAGAACTGTGGACCAAAAACTGAGAAGTTCCCTGGCAAATAATTCAGATATGTCTTTTTTATATATATCAACAAATTCTAGAGCTTTTTTTAAGAGATCAGCGTCGTCATGTTAAATTTTGCAAAGTGGCAGGTTGCAAAACACTGAAATTGGAAACAATTTCATTCATTGAAAGGAAACGCGATTTCAGTTGATTAATAATGATGTCCAATACTTGATCCTTATCAAAATGCAGGAATACTCTGAGCGTCTCTAGTTCGCCCGCGCCGCCAAACTGCTGCGACTAAAAATTCAGCAACTAATGGATGCGTTCTAAAATTGAACGACATCCTTTTCTTATAAATGCGTTTAAATCTTAATAATTTATTTGAATGTGTACCTACATGGCCTTTAGTTGTGTATAACTTTAGTTGATTTTATGTACTTATATAAAATTTATAATTTTTTCTAAATTTTGTTAAAAATATAAGGTTATTTCTGACTTCTGAGCCACTTCTGGGCCCGCGGGCCCGTGGCATTTTTCCAGCCCTGCCACCCTATAGTTTCGCCACTGGTTGTGAGACATAGGTATAACCATAAGTAATGTTAACATAAACAAAACAAAAAGTAAGTCATGCAAAGCTGCAACTTGTGTGACTTAACTGCCACTTGTGTGACACTTTGTCCAAAAAATTTTATTATGACAAAATGTTTTTATGCTGTTGTTCAACAAACAATGTTTATTTTCATTTTCAGTTCAATAAAAGAAGCCCTGGCGTCTGGAAGACCAGATGCTCTCTCTGTAATAGGTGTATTATTTAAAGTAAGTATTAAAAATAAGAAATAAAACGTTTTAATTGTATACAAAACGATTAAATGACATGCATCTCTCTTCTTCTCATTCCTTCGGACTATTTCTCTCTATATATTAATTGTAAACATGTAGGTACCTACGTAATGCTAACCTAAATTTAAAAAGAAAAATGTATTTTTTTATTAATTTATTTTGAGTTTCGTTTTAACGGGACTATGGTATGCTATAAATCCATCCTTTTTAGGAAAGCCTTCGATGGAGACAATAATAAAGTCAGCAATCTTATATTTAATGATATTGATTTAAGAAGATTTAGAGATCAGACAACTGAAGAACTGCAACAGAAGTGTAGACTATAATAACATATGATTGCAATAGTTTGTATATTTTTCAGGCTAGCAATAATTCCGACCCCGAGGTTTCCACTTTGGTGAACACTGTTGATGATGCTCGTCTGGGGAATCTGTCCTATCCCATCACCCTACCCCTCGACATCGTGCATTACAAGACGAATTATTTCACGTACCTGGGCTCGCTCACGACGCCTGAGTGCAATGAGAGCGTACGATGGATCGTCTTTGAGACGCTTATGAACACGAGAACCGATGAGGTAATTATTTTGAATTAAATTCATTGATCATCATCATTTCATCTTCAGATTAAGAACAACCAAAAACTTTTATTAAACTGTTATAGGTGTCCCTATTTAGAAGCCTGAGGAACTGCAGTCCATTTTTAAATTTATTTTTAGTCAAAAATGACCTTCTGACTTAAATAACTGTATATTTATTTTTTATTGTTAGTTTTGAGGAGCCATGTGACGTCAAAAGAAGCTTACTTTTTATATCAACATGATGAACTAAGTACTAAGCTGAGACTCACAATATAGTTGTTGTACTCGTATATCCTTTTGTACTACGGGGAGATATATATAGAAAGAAATAGCACCACGCTCTATATTTGTATCTAAAAATTTATTTACAATATACTTTAAATAATTAAAATATATTCCAAAAAGTCATCTCCGTAAAACTTAGCGTGTTTGCCAAAGTTTGTGAATTAATATTAATTATTTTTATATGAAACGAACAAAAGTAAAGTATCAATAGCCTTTATAATGCGTCTTTGTAATTAAATATGTTTTTCAGTTTCATATAAAGTGGTACTTCTACAAGAAAAAAACAATAGGTAAGCTTCAAAACAATCGTAAAAAATCCTCCATCTTTGAAAAGAGAATTTTTATATCTGTAATTGCATTTGTCCGTTTGTAATATTAAAATCAGAAAGGGTTTTTTTACTGCTTTCAAAATCTGTAATTTATTTAAACATGCATTCAAAAACAGCGAATCAGATTCACAAATTTCTAACAACAAAACATACAATTTTTCATACAATACGAGAATTTAAAACCCGCATAGATCTGCGGCGTGACAGAAACAGTCAAACCAAGCAGAACGTTTTTTTGAGATAGTATTTTATTCATTTTTAAGTAACGATTTATTAATTCTACATATAAAAAAACATAAATATGTTAAACTAAAAAAAAAACTAATTTCAATAAAAATGTTTTCTTTTTAACGTAACTACCCAATTCAATAGTGAAAAACGTTTCTCGTGTTTGATTTGGGGAGTAGTGCCATTACAATATATTATATTGGGTAAAGAAAAGAAAGAAAGTTTTTATTTATAAAGTAAGAAATAAACAAAATGTATAAAGCATGATAACAAAAGTAAAGATAATGAAAAAATTTATACGTGTATATATATATATAGGTACATTTTCTCTTATTATTTCCTTGTTTTTAACATTTCTTTGTTTTTAACCTTTCTTTGTTTTCTTTGTTTGTTTATTGCTTTTTAACCTTCTTTATCTTTATTGCATGATGTGAACATTGGTTATTGGGTTGTAACCTAATTCTTTTACTTATTTTTTCTCTCTCTCTATGCATGTTATGTTATAAACCTGTTAATGTTCCTAATAAAATAAAATAAAATAAAAAATAAAATAAAATAGACTACAATAGCTGTTACTAAATTAGATACACAGTAAATGTAAATAAATATTAGAATATATTTATTTACATTGAACATTAATTTGAGAATAAAAATAATATTATTACATTTCGATTAATAAGTAGGTGGTAGGCGGTATAAGTACATGGAGTTATTTTATTCATTTGGAGTAAACAGAGCTGATAATATGGCAAGCGAAGGTACATAATAAATTGCGACGATAATCCGTTGGTGGCTCGAATGCTGATATAATATTTTAAGAGGATATGGTAAAAGAAGAAAAATATTTTTCTTAGCTCACTAATTTTATGAAATTAAATAGATAATTATATACTGAGTAAGTACCATTAAAATTTGAATTTGATTAATTACTACTAATATGTAAATATAATTTTTTTTTTTTTTATAGTGAATACCTCACAAGAGTCCCAACTGCTCCCGTCTGGAGCCAGTGAGACTATGGCATCCCCAATTGGGGGATGTTGTGAGGCTGAAGGTAAGTGGAGAAGGGAAAGAGGAAGGTGGGGAAGTACCTGGCTATTCAGATCTAGTCACTAAACACGGCTAAAGCCATTTGGAGCAACGTTTCAATTCTGAGTGGTGGTCTTACACCAGGGCGATACTGGTAGTATCTTCCACTCTGTACTTATTGTACGTAATAAAACTTATTACCAATAACCAATAAGAGTACATATTTTTAAGCCATAATATTTTTCACCGGTTATCTCCACTGAAAACTCAGTGTTTTGGTCTCCCTCTTACAAAGTTCACAACAATAACATGAACAAATTAAAAAAGAAAAAAAAAAAGAATTAAAAATAATCCTTCTAGAGTACATAAACTGTAGTATCAATGCAAATTAATAATATAGTCAACAAAAATTCAAAATAAACAATGTACATTATCGCAAGCACATGTAGCTTAGTATCCCCTAAATTGTAATGATAGCAACCATTCGCAGCACAGCTTTTTGAAGCAATGCAACGATGTCGATATTCGAATTGACAATTGTACTTCGTTCCAAAGCTTTGACAAAGAATATTTATTTATTAATCTTAAGTTAGCTCACATCTTCGTGTGTGCTAATAGTTTTATAAACATATAAACATGTACATTGTTTGGCAAACATAATCTTTCTTTAAATATTTCAATAAAGTCACAAAAAAAAGAAACATTAATAATTGAGATAGACATATTTTCTTAATTCATTTTTGAACTTATTAATATTTTCTATCACAGCAATTTCCTTCGGGATTTTGTTATAGAGTTGAACGGCCTGGTACATCAGAGATTTTTGGGTGCTTGTTTTTTTTCTTGTTGGCAATCTAATTTGCTTAGAATTTCTCGTCCCGTGTCCGTGTATCTCGTTATTGTAATTTATTTTTCTTTTCAGTTCCTTAGACATCATCCCTAATTTAATTTTATGTATAAAAATAAGTACATTCAAATACACAGTTTGCTTCACCGTCAAAAAATTCAGCTCCTTTAACATGTCTCTTATCCGTGTGTATATGTTGCGCTTAAGTATTATTCGCATTGCTTTATTTTGCAGTATTTGCATTTAGAATAGCTATAACTACCGACACTACGACAAAGAATAGCTATAACTACCGTCAAACACAGTAGTTTTATGTTTGGGGAGAACGAGTAAGTGGTTTCTTTGACGTGTACTATGTGTATGAGAGTCACGGGACCACTGCAATCTGTCAAAAAGATAGGCAGGAACCTTTGAATTCATTAAATTGAACATTTGACCCAATTGGTGTAATTTCCTTCTGTTCGACATATTTAGAATCTGATGCCGATAGAGGTAAGGCGAGATATGATCGCGTCTCGGGACATTATAACAATACCGGTCACATGTATTTTGGACTCGTTGTTTTTTTCACCATGCACGTGTCTCCATAGTCCAATATTGAGAGAACAAGATTATTAGTAATAATCTTTCGTGATTTCATTGATATATGATCTCTTATATTATACAGCAGAAAAAGTCTCCAATAGCACCACTGTGACTTGTTTTAATATATTCCTCATACTTCAATTTACCGTCCACCATTATTCCAAGGTTGCGCGCAGATTTTATAAAGGGAATAGTGGTTTCACCTATTTTTACATCATGTCCTTAAACATTACACATGATATTTTTTGTTTAGTTCCCATTAACATAGCAACATTTTTTTGGGGATTGAGAAGTAGTGCATGCTATTATGCCCAAGCGCAAACTCTACATAGGTTACTATTTATCATTTCCACCGCTAGATGATCGTTACATACTTCAAACGATAAATATAGTTGTGTATCATCTACATACATGTGCGAAATATAGTGTCTAATAGATGTCATCATGTCAGCGGTATATAAGGCAAAAAGCAATGGCCCTAGTATCGATTCCTGCGGTACCCCTCGCGTTATTTTAACATTAGATGAATGTTTTAGAGCCCCATTGATATATCTGCAGAAGCCATTTTATTGTTTGATCATTGAAACCCAAGTATCGCAACTTTGAAACGAGCAATGGAATGCTCAGTAAGTCAAATGCTTTAAAGAAATCCAGAAGAACCAATGTGGAGGCTAGAATATCGTATTAAATGCATTGCAGAGCTGTCGTAGTGCTGTGGCCTTTCCGAAACCCCGATCGATGATGTTGTATAATCCCGCATGTTTCAGTGTAGACTACTGTTTGGTCAAACACAACTTTTTCGAGTGCCTTGGATAATTTCGGTAAAATACTGATCGGTCTGAGATCGCTAAGACTAGAAATTGGTTTCTTTTTATGAATTGGTGTTACTAAACCTAGTTTTCCACACTGCTGGGACTGTATCTGTCCGTAATGATCGGTTAATAATTGTTGTTATGGTGCTGAGTGCAAAAGGAAGGATGAGTTTAATCATTGTGATACTTATGTTATTGCAACCGATGGCGTTTGATTTAATATTATGAATGTGTTTTGTTATTGTAGTTTCGTCAACCGTTTCAAGTGAGAGTGAATTTGACACTGAGTGATTTTGTGAATTATAATGATTGAGTAGAATTGGACTTAGGTTTTGAATTGGTTTTAGGCTTTGACTGTGGTTCATAAAATGATTATTTATTGCATCTGAGTTATTCAACTCTGTTGGTATATCTCCGCCTTTATCTTTAATATGAAGGTATATCTATGATATTTAACCCAGGTTAAAGAGATGGTATAGTTTGGAACATTTCAGCTGTCTTTCTAACAATCCTAGGTTAATTTCATTTAATCGCCTTACTGTTCAGTATTGGATACGCGACTTCACCCAATGATACTAATATAATAAAGAATTAATGTATTGTTTCAGTTTGAAGTCTTCAGAGCTTTTCATGTGAACGGGAAACCCCTAGTGGATAACTTCCGGACCACGCAGCAGATCAACAGAAGGACACTGATTCGTTACTCCTGCTAAATGATTGTTTTGTTTTATTGGACATATTTTGGCAGGATTACCATTACCACCGACGGCTATTAAATATAATCGCAATTCAAATTGTGTACATTAATTGCAATGTAAACCAACACTATTTTTTAAAGATTAATAAATATATAAGATTAACACTATTTTGACTTGAAAGATTTACAAATATATGTTTTATTATAGTTATTGTTCCCTTTAAGTTAACAAATTACTGTTTATAACTTTCATACTATTAAATTTTATCTTGCTCAATTGTAGTTCTATACTACGCCAATCTTATAACACTATCGTCACTGCAATGATTGCCTGGATGGAGTCCCCCCTGATGCCCCTCTGGAGACGGGAGATGTTCAAATATCCTCCATAAACGGCTGCTTGCGCACATTTTTGTGTTTATCTTTTTCACATCTATTCCGCATTTTTGGTGCTATGTATGTATTCTTATTATCTGTCTGTTATTTTAAAATATATAATGTATTGCATTGCACTACCCCTGCATACATTCTGATATAAACTGTTATAATTGAAGCCTTCGCTAGCGAGCATAATAAACGTTGTTTACCGAATTATAGCTACTTTGTAACATCTTGTGCGATAGACATCACAGTCGAAAAAGTACTTATGGACAGAGTTAACTGATTAGATATTAATCTAAATGTAAAATAATATATTTTAATATTATTTAGATTGATTTACCGAACACACCGATGATAATAATACTTGGATGATTTGTATAGCGCTGTTTTTGTTCAATATCACACCAAGGGCGCTGTACAAATATATATATATTTTTTTGGGATTTTACGTAAACAAAAAAAATAGAATGTTGGGAGAACCTCGCTATTACAAGATGAGGTTTTGGGTAGTTTGGAGTGAATAATTTTAAATAAAAAAGTTAGTTATTTGTGGAACACACAAATATAAAAAGTATAACTGCTTCTTCTTAAAATAATAAGTGAGGAAACCTGGCGTCCCGTAGTAAAATCTTCATTTGCAAATATTTTTGAAAATATTCTATGAAATTATATCCATCAACTGATAAGTTGATAAAGTAAAATTCAGAAAAATAAAACCATGGATCTAACATGGCTTAATCGTGTCTATCGGAAAAAAGAAGAGTTGTATCACATGAGAAAAAAAATCATCACATATTAGGAACAACTTAATCTTTTTCATTAAAACAACTAAAGAAAACTTTCACAAAAATTAAATTGACCTGGCTAAACAAAATGTAAAAAATATTTGGAAAACATTGAAAAACGGAAAAACTAAATAAAAAAAAAATGATTTTTTTTTTACCCCATAATGGAACCGACAAAATGTTCTAATACCTTGAATAAAACTATTAACCCCATAAGCGAACCGACAAAATGTACTAATGCCTTAATATAAAAGAGAAACTTTCGAAAAGGACTGTCTTAAACTAAACAATCTGTCTCTTTTCCAACCGGTAACTATAAATGATTTAAAATGTGGATCTGCACTAGGATTTGATGGAGTCACAGTGGAAATGTTGAAACCGCACAAAAATCCATTAAACACATTATTAATATAACTTTGAATAGTGGAATATTCCCATCTTGTCTCAAACATTGCAACTTTTTTTTGAAAAGATAAAATCATGATGCCACTGCAGAACTAACTTTAACTATGTGCCATGCATTCTACAAAAAAGAAATCCCTTGGCATTTTCATAGATTTTATTTATTTATTTATTTATATTTAATATTTACAGTGTTCACATAATTATTTATATTTGTACATGATATATTTCAAACTTATAACTATAATATGTTGCGTGTAAGGTAGGTTTGAGAAGGTGATACTGTATGTGAGTAATATTGTATGTTTCGTGAACACCTCACTAGGAGAACCTGTGCTGAGGTGTTTACGTGGTTATGTATAGGTGTGACAAGTATTGTAGAAGAAAGTTTTTATTTTTTATAAGTTTTAACTTTAATTTTTGTTTTTACATAAGGTATTTGATAATATCTCATATGCAGAACAAATTAATAAAATAAATGATGTCGGCATTATCCTCGTACATTTAACCTTCTACCACTACAAACTCAAATGATAAACAAAAAGATAGAATATATTAAAGAGGTAAAATTATGGCTGATTGACGCAGATATTGAAACGCTTTTACTATAAATTTATTTATCCTTTCTACAACTCACTTGCTGAAACTTTATAAATTATTGTACATAATGTTTTTCTCTTTACTTTTTATAATAACTATAAACAAAAAAAAAACTTTTTCTACTAATGTATATTATACTTTAGGTACTTGAAATATAGTAATCGTTTTATATTACCCACACTCAGGCAGTCAGTGCCTTAGTGGGTTTTCATTTCTTTTGTAAACTATTTGGTATTATATATTATGTTATTTTATATTATCTATTAATATGTATAATATGTGATAAGAAATGAAAATAAATAAAGTTAAAAAAAAAAAAAAAATTATTGTTAAGGTTAGGTATTAGTTACAGAGCTATCTAACTCAAAGATTTCAAAAGGTAAAATTAAATAACACACAATAATAAATTAAGATGAAAGTTTGGAAATTGGAATTGCTACAAAGCTATCTAACTCAAAGATGTTAAAACGTAAAATTAAATAATGCACAATAATAAATGAAGACGAAAGTTAGGAAATTGGAATTCCCCAAGGGACTGCCATTGGACCAATTTTATTAATATTTTATGTTAATCAAACTTTTAAACTGGTAAAATCATATCTTCTTCTAGCGACACTGCAATAATTATCGAAAAAAGACATGGAACGAGATTACCAATGCAGCCAATTAAGATATGAAGATTATCAAAAATGGTTCGATAGCAAATTATTATCTCTCAACACAGAAAAAACTTATTATTTTCCCTTCTCCCTACAAGAAGATGGGCCAAAAACTTTAATTGACAAAACCAATCATTAAAAGAATTGTATAACATCACACGTAATACGGACTGAGCTAAACTAAATCATAAATCTAATGTTAAATATCTTGGAATCTTAATTGATAAAAAAACAATCTTACTGTGATAATTAATATACGAGTATATCAATTGTTTTCGTTGAATTTTATCTTGCTTAATTCATTAATCGTCGTCTTTTAAATCTATTTTTAATTTATTAATTGGTGTCTTTGCAATTAATCTTGCTTAATGTATTGTGTTTTTTACAATCTATTTTTCATTTATTAATTGATGTCATTTTTATGGTCTCCGACAGTGCATTATAATATTTTATCCCTTTGTAGAATAAACTGTTTTCATTATTGCGTTGTCATCTTTGTCATTTTTGGTAGTCTGATTGCATAGGACGTCTTCGTGCTATGTCTGTGAATATCCATGTTGCTTATGTTTAGAAAGTATTTTGATAAAAGGTTGTTTATTATTGTTTGTATAAATACAATTGCGTTAAATGTTAGCACCTGTTTCACCGTTAACCAATTAGGTCCTTTATCATCATCTATTTAATATTTATCTATATATTTAGTATTATTCTCATTGCTCTATTTTTATGGACATGCAACTGATTATGTTTTCTGTAGATACTAGTAAATAGTTTTTTTAAATAATAATAATTTTAAAGTTTCCTCAGTCCTCCTCACTAGGGTTTACTGTTCTGAGGCGGCCTGTGGTAGTTTTTATATTTTTGTATTCAGTTTCTAGTTGTCTTAACACTCTCTCAATAATGTTTGAAAATGATTTTTTCTTTGTTCTCTCAGCCATGTTTTAAGTTTTGTTTTAAACTTATTTGTTTCTGTTATTTTTTGTTACTTTCCTACTTTTCGGCTTTGTCCTGTTTCATACCGTCCATTAAATAAAAGAAACAAACATAAATACATTATGACTCGAGAATAACATTAACATTTTTGGTGAATGAATAAACTGGACCAGAGTCTAATCCGAATTGATGCCAACTTTGGGGAAATCTTGCAGTTTCGATTCCGAATGGTGCTCTTTCATTAGAGTTATACCGAGGACGTCGAATGCCTCCGTGGTTTAGTGTTATGATCCTTGGCAACGAATTCAAAGGTTGCGGGTTCAAATCCCGACATGCGAAAGTAAATTTTATTACTATATATACTATATTGTGTTATTTCACAATTTATTCATTTCAAATAATGTAACTGGAGATTTAAGATCACATAGAGGGCCTAAAAAAGTCATGTTTTCGATCAGGGCATTTCAAATTTTAATATATTTTTAACTTTTATCAATTAAAAGGTAACTAAAAGGTTGAACCTATTTTTTACAAAGTAAATCTAACAAGATCCATCTTCGCACTCTAATTAAAAAAGATATACAACAAAATCGACTCCAAATTTAACAGCTTCCCACTTGAATTTTCAGTTTTCGGACACAATGCATAGTGTATTTGCGGCACTATCCAGAGTTACAGATACTTTCAGTATTGCACTGGTGAAAAATTACATTCAGAATCTAAATGCTGCTTGAATAGACATTAACCGTATTTGGTGACCAGATCTGAATAGCCAGGCACTTCTCGACACCCCTTCCTCTCCCACCCCCTTCCTAACATACCCCAATCAGGAAAGCCATATTAGTCTTACTAGCTCCAGACACTTGGGAGTACTTGGGACTCTCGTGCGGTACTTACATAAAAAATACGATTACCATCTTACGGCTACACAACAAACGAATGATAAAATGAAAAATGATAAAACATTATGGGCCTTACTAACACACGTGTTTTAAATTTTACACAATCTATACACAGCCATTAATGTAGGGTAAGTGGTGGTTTATCAGTTGTGTAAAATTTAAAACACGTTTATTAGTATGTACATATTATTATTCGTGTGATATGGTGATCATCAAAATGCGATTACCATAATTAGATGTTATCATTTAGATTGGCCTTTTGGCAGTTGCGCGGAGTGACTTTGATTGCTTTTCATACAGTTTACTAAAACTACTGTGGTTACTCAAAGATTTTTACAATTAGTCAGCAGATTATTTTAATCAGCCATATAAAAATATTTAGAAAGATATCCGAAAAACAGAATATTGTGTGTTTAACAAACATCCTCCGACGAAATTCTAGGTATGGAGAAAGCTAACTGAATGTTAAAAATTCTTAGATTTTATTGTATATCTAAGATTTAATTTGCAGAATAAAAAAATGAGTCGTTTTAATTGTTTTTACTAATTTGTAATCAATATTTATATGACTTATTTATGTAACCACATTCCCCCATCTTATCTGACATTTTTTACATTCTCAAAGACAGATCCCGCAGTGTTTGAGCAGAGAGCTCTTTTATCAATTTTTTTTCTAAAATTCCCTCCCCACCGTTATCTCAAGGTCACTTTTGTTATCACTTTTGAAGTCTAAATTCGACTCCAATCTTCCATTTAATTTTGAAATTTGCCCATTTAAACAAAATTAATACACACATTCACCTCTCCATGATGATGGCAATAAACACCCTTGAATCGTGAAACCTACATACATTCACCTCTCCATGTTGATGGCATAGAACATCCTTGAAAAGTAAAACCTACATACATCCACCTCTCTATGTCGATGGCACAGAACATCCTTGAAAAGTAAAACCTACATACATTCACCTCTCCATGATGATGGCATAGAACACCCTTGAATCGTGAAACCTACATACATTCACTCTCCATGTCGATGGCACATAACACCCTTGAAACGTGAAACCTACATACATTCACTCTCCATGTCGATGGCATATAACACCCTTGAAACGTGAAACCTACACACATTTACTCTCCATGTCGATGGCGTAGAACATCCTTGAATCGTGAAACCTACATACATTCACTCTCTATGTCGATGGCACATAACACCCTTGAAACGTGAAACCTACATACATTCACTCTCCATGTCGATGGCATATAACACCCTTGAAACGTGAAACCTACACACATTTACTCTCCATGTCGATGGCGTAGAACATCCTTGAAAAGTAAAACCTACGTACATTCACCTCTCTATGAAACGTACATTCACCTCTACATGATGATGGCTTAGAACACCCGTGAAATGTGAAAACCAGAAATATTGTCAGCTCTGTGAGGTATTTGAGGGTTGAATTCGTCAGCTCTGTGAGGTATTCGAGGGGCGAATTCGTATAAATTACAAATTTAAATGTGAATATCTATTAAAAATAGATTTTTTTTTTAGAGTTAAGCAGGTTTTTCATATTTTTATGAATTTATTTCTGTGCGCCACTGGTACCGCTATTAGGTATATTATATAGGAGCAAAGAGCACACGCCAAAACTAGGCAAACCGATAATTTTTTGCAATCTTACAATTAGAGTATAAAAAGATTACCTAAAGATTCATCGATCATTGTTTTTAAAATATTTATTGTTAGTAGACCGATATCGGTTATATTTTCAAATAACCAACTAAATTTATAAAAGTTAATTTAAAAATAAAAATGGCTTTGATAAATATTGTATTCTATCTATCCGTTTTCTGCCTAACTGCGGGTGAGTAACAATTATAAATACATTCGTTAAAGAAACAATAATTGCAGCGAAATGGAGTCTTGATTTATAATAAAAAAATTAATTTCTTCATTTTTCATGTATTCCTGCATATGTTTTTTTCAAAATAAAAATATATTATTTAAAATAAAGTGATACTAATTGTAGCGCTACAACTTTTTAGTGTGGAAGGTTGCCACTATATTATTTATTTGTACCGAGGGAGCGCTGTGTGCGTTTATTTTAACAGTTGCGCTTTTACATTGTGTACATTAAAATTTTTACAATTTTCTACATAAGAATTATAAAAAATGGTTGAAAAAATAAATTCTTACTTTAAAATGATTTGCAATTGGTTAAATAAAATAATAATTATGAACAGAAATTATCATAAATAATATCTTGATTTAAACTAATCTTGTAATTTTTTTTTTTTTTTTTTTTTTTTTTTTTTTTTTTTTTTTTTTTTTTTTTTATATATACAATAATATTATTATTGGGTTTATAAAAACAGTTTATTTTTAAACAAGTTCTGCTGTGTAATTATTATTACGCGTGACAGCTGTTTCGCCCTCTGAAGGCATTATCAAACTGTATCAAGACAGTTTGATAATGCCTTCAGAGGGCGAAACAGCTGTCACGCGTAATAATAATTACACAGCAGAACTTGTTTAAAAATAAACTGTTTTTATAAACCCAATAATAATATTATTGTATATATAAAAAATAAAAAAATAAAATGGAGTTCTACAAATTAAACTTAATAACAATAAATAATCTTGTAATGGTTTATCACTCTATTTAGATTCCGGCCAATTTTGTAACGAAGTTTAAATATGTACCTACCCTCTTTATACGATAATATTAAAGTATTGACGTCATAACAGATCACTCTGGCATAATAATTTAAAAACAACAAATAATTTACTTCTTCAATAATTGCAAATACACTTTGTGAAGTTATTTTAATTTAAATAAAACAAATAACTTCGTACACACCCCTATTCTACTTTAATCCAGACGAAGAAACCACCGAAGAAACCATTTCAACTTTTTACAAAAATAAATAAAAAGCTGAGAAAGTCACTAGGTAGCTAACGAAGACCTAACCTAACCTAACCTTACCGTATTTTAAAAATATTTTTTGTTTTTAACATTTTGAAAATTAAACTCGTTTCGAAAGGCCACCACGAAAAGGGGTATTTTCTATATTCCTTTTGACGCACTTGATAATTGCAGTTTTCATTTTTAAATGGTTGGGATTCTGCATGATGTCTTTTAATTAATCATTAAAAGAAAAAAATATGTTTAAATACAGGTCCTGTTAAATAATCCAACTTGCTGCCAGATTAAAAGTAAACTGCTATAACCGACCCTACAGTTAACAATTCGCCAAGCTTTGCTTGAAACTATTATCGTGTCTGTACTCCTCACACATACATAAATTTACAGTTTTACCATGTTTTTTCCACAGGTAGTATATTACCAAAGGTTGATGTTAAAAATATCTTCGATGACGAAATTTACAGCTCTGGAAATGAAGTTTACAATTCTGAAGAAGTACGCACTACCCATTTCATTAGTAACTACTATTAGAAATTGTTTTTCTTTCTTACAAATATTAAATGATATACGTAATATATATTATATTCACAGCTCGATCGGTTCACCGCACGCATCGTCTACTTGGAAGCTATTTCCGGTGAGCAAATTTATTAAACCGAACCATTAATTTTAAAACGTTATACCACTTAAAATTTTATAAAAATACAAGAGTTATTTTATTTTACAGAGTTTAATGGAACCTTAGCCTGGAACCACGAAGGTAAATTAAACATTTTAATAAAAATAAATTATTCCACCTAAATAAAAAATATATAAGTATTTTGTTGATTCTGAATGATTGTAGAAGAACTTACAAGATTATTACTTTTACATTATCATTTTTTTTGCTAATCATTTGGAATAGAAATAATCGTTAACAATTTTCAAAAAAGCCTTAAAAATGGAATGAATAATTGGATTCTTAGTCTGTCCACAGGTGCACGGAAAACTAGAAGCGTATATATTTTTAAACCAGTTCGTATCTTGAACGCATCTTAAAATGCGATCTGTAGACGCAATTCAAGGGAAATCATTCTCGCGTTCCGAGTGCAGTTATACATTTCTAGTAGTAGACTCATTTGAAATATCTAAAATATTATTTTTTAAGGAGCTCATTACGTTATTATTATTTAATTTGAATGAATGTGCTATTATTAATTGTTTTGATCAGATCAAGAGAAGTGGGAATTAACATTCCCGAACTGCAATGGAAACAGAAGGTCTCCCATTAACATCAGAAATAAATTTATGCAGGAGGGAGGCAAGTCTTGCTTGGTATTCAAGAACTACGGAACTACACACGAGTTCATCAAACTTGGAAATATTGGAACCACAGGTGAGTGAACAAATATTCCTGAAAATTTCCTGCGTCGGTGTTCATATTTTCAAGATAACCAGTTGGATGTTAATGTTACAATTTACATTTTTTCCACATCTTTTCACTAACCCCACTCAGGAGACATTGAGAAAATTAATCTGCCTCAAGGCCTTTGTCATCTTTGGAGATGCTATAAAGAGCGTTTTTATGAGGAGAGGAAAGGAAACATATATACCGGCAAACTGTCCACAGCCCAGCTGTTGAACTCAAGAAAAAGTTGTAGAAACGACGAGTTCGCATGTAACAAATGTCAACCATTTACAAATGTTTGGAGCGAGTTTAGACAGTTTCCCGATTAGTTTCCAGATCCCGAATTTATCCCGAGCATCTTCCAATCATATAGGTAGGGAAATCAATCAAACGGACCGCCTGTTTCTGCACAAGGTAAATGGTTTTTTTTATAAAAACAGACCAGAGGTAGCTGCCAAATTCAACAGTCTAGTCGGTACTCCTTTAACTATGTCACTGTAAATTTTCTTTTCAAACTATGCAGTTGATGCTATTTTATACCTACATCACAATTTCACATACATGACACAGGACAGAAAAGAAAAAATGTCTTATTGAAGAAATTTAACAAAAGGTTACCCGATTAATAAAGTTTTTGGAAAAAAGGGTTTTTTAAAATCTTTGTGTAATTGATAGAAGATAGAATTCAACATCCCCAGATTCCACGATTTGATGATTTCCCTACCACACGTAGTTGTCATTTGCCCTTATTCCAACCTTTGCACCTGAATAGTGTCTGATAGTGTCTATCCACTTTAGGATGATGTCCAAGCTGTTTTCAAAAGCCCTGTGCTGTATCTCCAAGAAGCTTTTGCTTTTTCTTGTTGGGCTCCGTTCGATCACGTTAATTTTTAACTTTATGTGATCCAATCTAAAATCCTACTCCAGGTATATTATTTGAAGGATTTACGAAAATGACTGTGTATGAGGTGTTTCAGTTGAATTGATTGGTCCTTTCGGAGAAGATAAGGATGCTCAGCCTACTATGTCTGGAGGACCCCTGATAGGGTCTTACCAACTGGCTACTGTGCACTTCCACTGGGGCTACGACAACACTGACGGATCAGAGCACGCCATCAACTCCCAGAAATTTCCCATGGAGATGCACCTCGTCCATTTCAACACCGAGTTCAGGTAATGCATGATTGACAAACAAACTTTTAAGTGGCAGGAAGATAGGAAAAGTGGAGGAGTGGTAAAATAGCTTCCTTGGTTTGCCTTAAACAAAATATTTTAATTGAAATTTGATTTTATGCTTACTTTTTACCCAATATTTTGTCAATTTCAGTTCAGTAGATGAAGCACTGGAGTCTGGAAGACCAGACGCCCTCTCCGTGATAGGAATGTTGTTTGAGGTGAGTATTAAAATTTTATCACATATTTTCACTTTCGTAAATAAACCGTTTCAATTGCCATCCAAAATGCTTCCAGACATGCAGATTCTTAAAGGTTCTCACTGATCTTTTTCTTAATGGTTCTCACACATCTCAGCCATTTTATCTGCGAGAACTTAGCAGTTGGAACAGATCTGACATTTCTTAAACCAAAGAAAAATGATTTATTTTTCAGGCCACTTATAATTCCTCATACGAGGTTTCCACTTTGTTGGATACAGTTGAAGAAGCTCGCCTGGGGAAACTGTCCTACCCAATCACATTCCCCTTGAACATTGTGGAGCGCAAGACGAATTACTTCACTTACCTGGGCTCGCTCACGACGCCTAAGTGCTTTGAGAGCGTACGCTGGATCGTTTATGAGACGCCTTTGAGCACGAAGGCCGACAAGGTAATTATTTTTAACTCATTGCTATAATCAACGTTATGTAGTTGTGGCCCCGTTGAACAGATCTCTTTTAACTTATATCCCATAATCTTTTTGTAACGCTTGTATAATCGTAAAGTAAAACAAGTAGCTACGTTTACATTCAAGAGTGAGATTTGGCCTTTTTCATCAAATTTTTCCACCAGCTCCGGTATCTGGCTAGTCTTCTTCAGTTATCTATTAGGTCTTCCTTCATTCTTTTATGATCTTGTGTTCTGGCATTCTTTCTAAATGGCCATCTCGTCACAATGCTTAAGTGCCATCAGAGTTTTATGAATTACCCTTTTTTCTTCTTCTTCGTATTGTTGTCTGTACAGTTGGTGATCACAGTGGAATGTTAAGGTTATTTATTTATAAATTTATTTGCATTCTCCATAAAACGGTTATGCACCAATATATTATGGATAAGATCACAAATTTGGGGTTCATGTAAGTATAAATAGTCATAGGGCTAATTTTACTATTTTGTGACATATGTCAAAAGATAGTTAGAAAATGTCGATGGTCAGTGCAGAATCGTTAAGCAGTTCAGTCGCTCTGTTGGTTGGCGACTTCTGATCAACAGAAGTCCTCACTTTCGGATCATAAAAAAGTGCATGAAATCTTCCACGAGAATACTTGTTGGAGACATCACTTTTAAAATAAATGGATTAACTATAGTTTAAAAATGTTTGTCTAAAAAATATTTCCTAAAAGTATTGAAATCGAGCATTCAGTCTTATACGGTATCATGTGTCACCAGGTGCATCAGAGAAGCCGAAGTTTTTAATCTTAATTAGACGGATCATTTTGTTCAAAGTTAGAATTAACCATTTAAGAAAGTTAAATAGCAAGATCAGGAAAAAAGAGATGATAAGACCTAACTGAGATATCAAGTGGGAGTGCGATATATACATCCCTGATCTTCCACAGTATGGTTAATTATTACATGTTACAGTTTGAAGTCTTCAGAGCTTTCAAGGTGAACGGTCAACCCCTCGTGGATAACTTTCGGACAACGCAGCAGATGAATGGAAGGGAATTGATTCGTCACTCCTGCTAAATATGTGTTATATTCCATTTGGACATACTAAACATCATCGCCTTGCAAATTGTATACTCGTACATGTTAATTTTAAATCAACTTCCATAATCCATTAAATCAATATTCATAATATCATAAATTTCTTTTATATAAATATTAACTAGTTACTCCTCGGTAGTGTCCACGTTTCAACATTATTGCCCTGTTGTCCAATTTATTTATTTATTGCTTCTCACTGTACACAAATCTTATTTTTTCTCATAAAAAAGCAACCTTACTAGGACTAAGCCTGCATCGAAGCTAACAATTTACATTTTAGTGAAGCAAACATAAAGTAATCCCATACAAAAAAAATATTTCTAAAATAAAGAAAACAAAATGTAACATGAGTAACATGACTACAATATTTGAACCATAAGTATTCAATAATAATTATTCCCCAGAACATACAAAGTAAACAACAAAGACAGTAAGGGTGACACTCTACTTTTAGTAAATAATAAAGACAGGTAGGTGACACTCTACTTTTAGTAAATAATAAAAACAGGTAGGGTGACACTTTACTTTTAATAAATAATAAAGACCGGTAGGGTGACACTCTACTTTTAGTAAATAATAAAGGCATGTAAGGTGAACTCAACTTCTAGTAAATAATAAATACAGGTAGGATGACACTCTACTTTTGGTAAATAATAAAGACAGGTATGATGACACTCTACTTTTAGTAAATAATAAAGACAGGTAAGGTGACACTCAACTTTTAGTAAATAATAAAAAACGGGTAGGGTCACACTTTACATTTAGTAAATAATAAAGACAGGTAGGATGACACTCTACTTTTAGTAAATAATAAAAACAGGTAGGGTGACACTTTACTTTTAGTAAATAATAAAGACCGGTAGGGTGACACTCTACTTTTAGTAAATAATAAAGGCATGTAGGGTGACACTCAACTTCTAGTAAATAATAAAGACAGGTAGGATGACACTCTACTTTTGGTAAATAATAAAGACAGGTAGGATGACACTCTACTTTTAGTAAATAAGAAAGACAGGTAAGGTGACACTCAACTTTTAGTAAATAATAAAAAACGGGTAGGGTCATACTTTACATTTAGTAAATAATAAAGACAGGTAGGATGACACTCTACTTTTAGTAAATAATAAAGACAGGTAGGGTGACACCCAACTTTTAGTAAATAATAAAGACAGGTAGAGTGACACTCAACTTTTAAATAATAAAGACAAAAGACAGTTAGGGTGACACTCTACTTTTAGTAAATAATAAAGACAGGTAGGATGACACTCAAGTTTTAGTAAATAATAAAGGCAGGTAGGGTGACACTCTACTTTTGGCAAATAGATTTAAATAAAATCTTAATATTTAAGAAAGGATAAGGATGAAAAAATCAATCGAAAAGGCAATCCTCTCTCAACACATATATTTTCACAATCTTTTTTAATTTAACCAAAGTATTGGTGGACTTCATATGATCTGGAAGAATATTTTGACGGCCTACGTAGTCTAGGGGCAAGGTTCTCGACTAGTAATCCGAAGGTCGCGGATTCAAATCCCGGAGTGCGCAAGAAAATTTTATTTGATTAATTTGTGTAATATCAAAATTTAATCATATAAAATATATTTGCGGCACGTTCCAGAGCGGAAGATACAATCAGTATCGTCCTGGTGTAAGATCACAATTCAGAGTCTAAGCGTTGCTTGAAATGGCTTTTAGCCATGTTTGATGATCTGATCTTTGCTTATTTGCAATCACTATTCCAACCATTTTAAGACCAACAACACTATGGCACTAGCAAGAATTGCTGAAAGGTTGGGAAGTACCTAACTATTCAGATCTGGCCACCAAACACAGCTAAAGCCATTTGAAACAACGTTTGGATTATATGGACTATATTTTCGAGTCTGAATGGTGATTTTACACTAGTGTTATACTTGTAGTATCAACCATCTTTATGCTACACTACAATGAACTAACATTGTATGGTATGTGTTATGCAATGATATTATTAGCAGAAAACCAAATATTTACATCTACATTCAAGAGGCTGTTTATGGCGTGGTTATTGATCCCCCACCCTTAGGGCCCCTGGCGAGAGGGTCATAGAGTATGACCTAACGAGTACCTACGTCACAAATATCTTGAGGCCTATCTTCACTGTTCCATGACCACAGGCGTACTTAGATTTTTATTTCCATTTCTTGTTGTTTACGCGCTTTGTAGCCGTGACATATCTTCGTTTTTTAAGAGCGGCGGAATTTTTAAAAAGTTTTTATTGTTGCAAAAATTGATAAAAATGAAATTCTCAGCATGGAAGGTCCCTGTGAGGATATCATTATATAGAGATTGTGACATTAAAAAGGAAAGTGAAAAACATTTATCATTATTATTTTAGTGTGGGGAATTAAACTGTGTTATTATTTATGCAAACCGATGAAATATTTAATGTTTTAAAACAGAATATTTGAAAAAGCGATTAATTTACTCAAGGCCGATCAATTAACTTTACTAATTTATTCTTTACTAATCGGCGGCGTTATAAAAATTCTCACATTTCTTGAAAACTTTCTAGCTTTAATTAATCGCCGACAGCAGCTCATTTTTAAATTGGAATATTACTCCGATATAAATTATTTGAACGAGTAGTACAGCCTTAAAGGAAAGTCCACGGTGGTTATTTTTTCTGGAAGTGCTTACTTAATGGGGAAAATTCTAACCCCATTACGGTGCGCTCTAAATAAGTGCAATGCGGGTCTTGCAGGCAGTGGGTGGTGGGTGGTGGGTAGCTATTTATCGTACCAACCACTGCAGGGGACTTCAATAGACTGAATACTGAAAATGCCTACATTATACAGGTACATTGATAGCTTTCGTAATCAGAAACTATTCTTCACTTACGTGTCTTCACTTCATATGTTCTGAATGCCAAGACCGAGTTCTTTAGCGGTCCGTCCTCTCTGCCTGTGATGGTTAGTTAGTTAGTTCTGAATAAAAGTTTAATAAAATTAATAATTCTTTGCCAAAACGGGCTACCGGTTTGATAGATTCCCAATTCTTATCACACGGAATGCAATCGTTAGAGCACTTGCTTCTAGAGGAATGCTTTTTTGTTCTATCCGTATTTCAATGGAAGATAGTCCGAGGAACTAGCGTCATTGATCCCCTTTGTCCAACATATGTGCACGGTTGTCATTTGAGAATGGGTCGTTTCTTTCTGAACGATTTGCTGGAAATTTTATGTCGAGCTGTTCCTGCACAGGGTTAGACAGAGATGATACGCCATAAAATAACTCTGTCTAAGGATACCCTTCTTGCTTGATTCACATTTATACATCGTCTCATACACACCTACTACATAACCTTCTGATATTTGGACTCCTGCACGGAGTAAAATCAGTTTTAAAAATTTATTAAGAATCTCATCAAATTATTCATAGAAAACGGGTTTGCAGGTCGTTTTCTGATAAACTTTTAGTAAATTCAAAAAATATATTTACATGAACACGTGTTTTAGCCTTCATAATATACGAAGACAAAATGCAAAAATATTTGGATTTTAGGAACATGTGTTCTGACATCGTAATAATACTTTCGCATTTTACTAAAAAAATATAAGGAAACCTATAAATTCATTCGTTAAAAGCCTGCAATCCCGTTTTAACCGATTACGACTAATTTGAAGAGATTCTTAATAAATTAGAAATACACATTTTTCTCGGTGTGACATAGCCCAACTCTTTTGATTCTTTTTCGATCCCGAAGCATTTGATTCTTGATCGTGCCACGTCTTTCTCAAATCAAATAACAAGCTTAATTATTTACGTATTTGCGTGAGTACTGTTTAGTACGAATATTCGCAGTGATTAAAAAAATTAAATTAAAATTAAAACGTCACAAAAAATGGATTTGTTTTATGAACTGAGCATTATAAATGCAAATATAACATTTTAGAAATAATATTAACTCTTTGTACTCCGTTGTCGCCGCCACGGCGACATAGGAAACATTCTTACCTCTCCGATGGCGCCGCAGCGGCGGCATAAACAACGGATACACATTTTGTTGTTTAAAAAATAAAAGGGTCCTTTTACAGATACACATTATTCTATTCGGTTGTATACAGTACCCACTTACGACTGGTTGTGCTTTTTGCTCTATTTTTCATACATAAAAATAACTAAGCATTTATTTTATTTGAGTTTGTATTTTTACTGAGAAATAAATATTCTCACTCCATCAGAGACCGGGCTCAATGGAAAACTCCATATTTTAAGAAAATGTCCCAAGCTACACTGTGTGGTCTGCTCGAAAAGGGCAGCAAAAGGTGGCAGACGGGAAACCAGTGAGAACTGTTTCACGTGACCTAACAAGCCATGTATGCGTGGTGGGTAAGTTTTTAGATTTTCACGGCCAAAAGCATTTTTGTTGTTTGTTTTTGGGGTGTTATGCCGTGTTGCGCTAACTCCTTCTTTAGCCGACGTTTCGGACAGCGTTGCAGTGTCCATCATCAGGGCAGATCCGGTAGATCCGAAGATGTGACACATCTTCGGATACAACACGGCATAACACCCCAAAAACAAACAACAAAAAAGCCATGTATGCATTTGGGCGACTCCTTTGTAAAACATCATACGTTAAAAAAATGTAAAATTAGAATATGCAATTTTTCTTTTATTAACAATCTTTTACGATAGTAAATGTATGTTTCTTAACATAACTATGTCTTTTTATTTATTGCCCGGCCAAAAAATATTTTTTTCTCATTTTTAAAAATTTCGTAATATTTCCTCACTAATATTTGTGATTTGAAGTCTTTGAGAGTTCTGACTATAAATCCCAATGTATTCATGACTTTATAGTTGTATGTTGCATGTGATTTCAATTTTTGATTGGGTGTTAAACCTAATTCCAAGATCCCTAATTCCTTTGACTTGTCCCAAGATTTTGTTGTCAATAATTTAGTTAAATGATAACGGCGTCTAGATTTGAAAAAATGTTAGTACCTTAATAAAGACATTTTTAGATTGACGAATAAATTTTCGAAAGCCATTAAAATATGCCCTTTTGATTTGGGGCCAAAGCGACATGTTTGTTTTTATTTATTAATTATATGACGGCGTTGACGTCATAGCCGTCTTACCAGCCAGTGGCATTTTCTACGTCATAATGACAATGTAGCCAGTTGCAACCGTTTTGGAATGGGCTGTTTTAGATGGTTTGATGATTATCAATAATAATGAACGAAAGTATTTAAATTAAACATTTTTAATATTAGATCAGAAGAAAAACTTTAAATCTTCCACACATTTTAACGGTATTAGTAGTTTGTGAAAATATCCCATTCTGAACATTATTCTTGTGTTTCTCTTTAACTGAATTGGAAATAGCTGCGTATGCGTAAAGTGCATAAATATTTCTCGTATTGCAAGTAAATCAGTTTTATCTAAAGACTATCATATAATTACATCCTCTGAAATAGTCAAGGACGTATGGTTAACCGCACTGATAAAGATTATCACAATAAACAATCGGTATTCATTTATTAATCAACACTAGTTAGTATGTAACAAGAACAGGAAGATGATAATTTAATCTCGGATAAACAATATAGATTTAGAGAAAAAGAGGCTCAAAAGAAGCATTCGCATATCTAATAGATTATATACATAGAAACCTATATCTCCATCGAATGAAAATTATAAGAGTAACAGAACACTTAAAGTCAGAATTAATCACCACAATAACAAGCCACTGCATATTACATATGGAGTTCCACAAGGAAGCGCACTAGGACCCTTTGTATTCACTATTTACATAAATGAATGATAAATAGTCGTCGATATTGTAAATTTTTAGGAAACGAAATAAAAAGAATTTGGCATTCTCAGACTATAAAAATATTACCATTCGTTATTTCGGCTACTGGCATTATACCTAGCTCTCTCATTAAAAATTTAGGCGTATTAGATCAATCAAAAAAATTATATATAAAGATGCAAAAGTCGGTCATTTTGAATACATGTAGGATAACGAAAGATTTTTTTAAATATGTTGAGGGATCAGTAGGATTTATAGGCCCTGTTATAAGTTCTACCGAGCCGAACCCTCTGATATGAAAATATCTGGAGTCGGTGAATTATTTTCCCATTTGATCTCTGGTGAGTTGACGTGTTTTTCTTGTATTGTTTTGTATTTATTTTGCTTATATAATGCACTTGCATAGTTTTGATTGACTAGATGATCATTTGTGGAAAAGTGAGTGGAAGGGTTTAGTTTTTCCTATGGGGAAGATTTAACCCGGACATAAAATCGGAAGTAGCAATGAAATTCAATCCAGTTTTATATATGTATGCCTTTCTTGATATAATAGAGTTTTTATACGGACAAAACTATTTGTTCGTATTCATATTGCGTATTGTAAACAAATAATTCATCTTAATACTCCTACTGTAAAACATAACTTGCAATAATATTTTAATAAAGTAATTAATTTATCCCATATATAAACGAGTATATAACGTACGTTACGTTTACCCTTAGTGATAGACTTCTGAGCATTTGCTTATTAAAAAGCACCAACAAAATATTCCCACTATTAGCTAAAACTAGAACTTCAAGAAAGTCAAAAAAGTATGTTTTAAACTTTATCTTATTTACTACATAAAAACAACTTTTTTCTCCTAAATCATAAAATTTCTAAGTCGGTACTCAAATACCAAAGTACCTACTTAGTTATAAAATATCACAAACAAATTTAAATCCAATTTGTCCAAAGGTACATCACTAACTACCTCAATGACATGTATTCTTTTTCCAAACTTTCTTCAGGCAGGTAGGTAATATAATATTAAAAAAATATGCGAATCAGAATATACAAATAACCACGACGAGTTCACATTAAAAAAAGTTATTTTATAACCATTCGAACTGCCAACATCTTGAAATGTAAACGGAACGTAAAAAAAAATTTACAGAGAGACATTAAACGGTCGAGTTAAAACAGGACCTCGCTACTTCTATAATAATTAATAGTGAGGGAAAAATTTATCAACCTATTAAATAACGTAATGTACCTCTACATCTTATATTTCTTTTAAATAGTTTTCCATTGACACAAAGAGAAGTTCCAATAAATTGGGTTAGTACTACTTATAGTTTTTCGGATAATCCATCATAAAACTGTTGTAAAATTACCAAGTTTGGTCGTTAAAAATTCAATACTGTATCAACTAAAACATTCCTGTATGTACGATGGGGATCCAATTAATGTTTTTTCATTTAAATCTGATCACGTATAACGTAACAAGTAGAATGCGGTTAGTTATGTTTTTATTAATGAAATTATACCTAGACTCAACCATAAGGTTAGAATAATGTATTTTTTAAATTATCTACAATTGACCTAATTGTGGTGGAATTGGTCAGAGAATCTATAAAATAACATTAGCGATACATCATTACATTTTAATTACTGTGGTTAACATAAATAATAGTTGTAATAGTGTAAGTGTTGATTTCGGACATTTTTTAATGTCAACAAATCCAGATCACGAGTTAAAATGCAAATTTTACCAAAGTCGTTCGCAATTTCGTTTTGGATAATCCAGGCCACCTTAACAGTCGTACTTATAAAGATTCCCTAATACGCCGCAGCAGGAATACGAGGAAGAGGGCCATAATAATAATATCCAAGATTTTTATGGACTGGCACTGTGTTCCAAACCTCAAAAACACAGTAATTTTAGCTTTTCGCGTTTTGTTGCTCACTTCAAGTTTCTTCAGAGGAAATTCGTAAAGTCATTGAACCGGTCTGGTGTATTTGCTTTGGTAAATCAATATTTTGTTTTTAATTATACTTCTGATAGTGCTGCAAATGGGTATTACTACTTTTATAGATTTTTATTTCGCGACTGATCGATATTTTTTGTCAAATTAACCAGATTGTTAATGAAATCTACAATTCTTCTGGCGCTAGTAAAATTAGATTGTTAATGTTAATTTTAGTTGTAAGTTTCTACATTTTTAAATATATCTGTCGTTAAGATGGTAGTTATAGGCCTTAGTCGTAAGAGATTAGTTATAGGCGTTAGTATTAGGTCACTAGATATAAGTCTTAGAGGTAAATCACTAGTTTTAAGTCAGTAGTTCTACTATGAACTATTTAAGAAATATATTTGTACAGCGCCCTTGAAGTGATTTCTCACGAAAACGGCGCTATATAAATTAGCCAAATTTTTATCTCCGTTTAATAAGATTGTAAGACGTTCCTCTCCTAGAGGTCGGGTGGTTAAAATATCTATCCGCTACGAGTATTGCCGTATTACGAGCCGTATACACAATACGCAAGCGCGTGATTTTGAGTAACGTTTTCTACTAACCCGTTCTTATCCCACTGTATTATCGATTATGAGCGAAACTATCCTAACTAATTACAGTGATTAATTTTTGGATTATCAAGCCGTGTTGCGTTTCCTCCTTTGTAGGCAACTTTTCGGACAGTGTTGCAGTATCCATCATCAGGACTGATGATAGGTATTGTGCTTGTTAACCCCATAAGAAATTGACTACTTTATGTATTCTCATGATCTTGTTTGACAATGCCAGTGGGTGAGGAAGCAATAACTCACTGATCAATATAAAAAAAAGATAACCTAACGAATATTACAATAAGATTTATATGCTTAAGTGGTAGACGTGAACCTCATATAAACCCAGATTAACTCTAAAACAATACTGTTATTTATTAGCCGTAAAAAGAGATTTGAAATTACTCTTTGATTTATTTGGGGTTTTAATATTTAACCTTACAATTTGTTTGTTTATCCGCAACATTAGTTAGTTATAGAGTTTCCAATTATTCAATTTAGAGAAACTATATCTTAGTAACAGAACTAAATGTCAAATAAAACGCCAAACCGTTGAAAATTGTTATATTTTTGGATAATTATTGCGTTTGAACATGTTTGAGAATATTTTTTTTACCTAGCTAGTTTGATGCATTTTGTTAATATGGAAACGCCCTGAAACAAATAATTTCCCTCAGGGCATATGTCATCATTGGGATGATGTGTGGAGGGTATTTATTAAGGAAAATAAGGGGATGAAGTTCTGAGAAGGTAAAAGGTATGAGGGTTGGGAAGGAATCTAGGGATCAGTGTGTCCAGGAGAAGCGGACATATGAACGTATCCCTCCCACTGCGGCGCAAGGCGATGGGTCGAGAGACCAGTTGGAGAGTTCAAAGGGTCTGAAGAAACCAGCCACTCCAGATCTGACACGTCAAGCACCTGTTGGGAAGGCGCATCCTGAACACACCTCAATCAATGAACTCGGGCACCTTTGCTAACGTAGCGAACTACTTGGGGTGACATATGGCAGAGGTGTTGGTTATCCAATAAATGGTTCCCGGGGCGGCGGCACCAATTGGAGTGAAGTGCCAATTTACTGTGTACATGTAGGTGACCATCTGTAACTTTTGATTTTGAATTGATAAGTTTTTATTTACAGATTAAAAAACCTAAGTTTGCAGCCAGGGGCTTTACTAAGGATTTCATGGCTTAAAAAAACTCTGGATTAAAAAAAAACACCTCTTGTATGCGTTGATTCCTCCTATGACCGTCTGCAAAGTTAAGTGAGCCGAGCTTTCTATCAATACGTTATTCATCGATCAAGTTTGTTTATTTCTAAGCAAATTAAACGCACAGAATGGAAAACTGTGCAGGCGGTCAAAATTGGAACCAACGAACGAACTGTTTAAATTTAAATTGTGTGCATCCATAAAATTTTCAGATAACTTTATATCCGTGTTCAGTGACCAGATCTGAAAAGCCAAGTATATACTTTTCGACCTTATGCTTCCTAATCTCACTCCCCTCCGGTTCCTTTTCAGCCGAGGTTTAGCGATAGGTTTCAGAGTTCAACTCCGATATCTTTCGTGACCTCGGTCTGAAAAACTGCTAAAAAGTTCATATATGTTATACGTAAAGTCTGCAGTAAAATGCTAAAAATAAATGTGCAAGTTAATGACTGTAAAATAATTTTGTTTGCAAGCCTTGACAAGGGGAAAAAACTTGAACTGTGTTCTAATGAACTCCGTAATGAGAAAAACGGAAGTAGAACTTTCAGCGGCGTCCATTACAAATTGCAAAAGTTTAGCAAACAAAACAACTGCAATATTTTTCACAATTTCCAAGTTGCAAAGTTCAAATGGCTCAATCTGGGTGGAGAGGAGCGGAGGGTGTGGGCGGGCGGAGTGAGGAACGCGCGAGACTGACAATGGCGATAGTTCCGCTGAAATGCTTTAGTTTTCCAACAAACTTGCCGTTCAGCCATTGCGGCCAACTCCCTTTGTGGGAAACTAGGCGGACTTTGCAATACTGAGCAAACCGTGTCACATTATCAACTACAAAGTTCTGTATTCATTATTTTTTTAATTTGATTAATTGGGGGTGTCAGTGAACTCGAACTGTGACATCCCCAATAAATCAGTTCAGTGGAACTGTGACATCCCCAACAATTCAGTGAGGTGGAACTGTGACATCCCCAATAAGTCAGTGCAGTGGAACCGTGACATTCCCAATAATTCAGCGCAGTGGAACTGTGACATCCCCAATAAATTAATCCAGTAAAACTGTGACATCTACAATAAATCAGTGCAGTGGAACTGTGACATCCCCAATTAATCAGTGCAGTGGAACCGTGACATTCCCAATAAATCAGTGCAGTGGAACTGTGACATCCCCAGTAAATTAGTCCAGTAAAACAGTGACATCCCCAATAAATCAGTTCAGTGGAACTGTGACATCCCCAATAATTCAGTGCAGTGGAACTGTGACATCCCCAATAAATCAGTTCAGTGGAATTGTGACATCCCCAATAAATTAGTCCAGTAAAACTGTGACATCCCCAATAAATCAGTTCAGTGGAACTGTGACATCCCCAGTAAATTAGTGCAAGAATTTTGATATCCCCAATAAATCAGTGCAGTGGAACCGTGACATTCCCAATAAATCAGTGCAGTGGAACTGTGACATCCCCAATAAATTAGTCCAGTAAAACTGTGACATCCCCAATTAGTCAGTGCAGTGGAACCGTGACATTCCCAATAAATCAGTGCAGTGGAACTGTGACATCCCCAATAAATTAGTCCAGTAAAACTGTGACATCCCCAATTAATCAGTGCAGTGGAACCGTGACATTCCCAATAAATCAGTGCAGTGGAACTGTGACATCCCCAGTAAATTAGTGCAAGAATTTTGATATCCCCAATAAATCAGTGCAGTGGAACCGTGACATTCCCAATAAATCAGTGCAGTGGAACTGTGACATCCCCAATAAATTAGTCCAGTAAAACTGTGACATCCCCAATTAATCAGTGCAGTGGAACCGTGACATTCCCAATAAATCAGTGCAACAGTGGAACTGTGACATCCCCAGTAAATTAGTGCAAGAATTTTGATATCCCCAATAAATAATTAAGAAATGATGGCCATCTATCAGGGCGATACTTTTGTACCTACTCTGCCGTATTATGTTCATCTCTTTACAATTAAACTTCTCAGTAATGTTCTCCGGAAGTATTACGGGCAATGACTTTATAGCATTGATATATCTAGACTTATTATTTTTGTCTGGCAAAATTAAGATAAAATGTGGCAAGTAAGAGACACTCTGATGTTTCCAGTAAATTTTTAATTCAAAAGTTGCTTATGTGTGATAAAGATAAACATTAATAAATATTATTTTTATAAATATTTTAACATCATCGATTATGCATACGTATTATAAATATATACTTTTAACTCTAAAAATATATACATAAAGTAATGTTAATAATCATACATAAATATTTACATTGTCTTAGGTATATTGTCGAATCATTTATAATAAAATCATAGAACAGGTTAATTACATTTTTAGTGCGGTTTACACCTGCCTCTAGTGACCTATTTTGGTGAAAACCGCAGAATAAATACAATAAAAAAAGCAGTCTTAATTTGGACATTTACAGTATATTTAATACATTATATGGTACTAAATTAAATTTTATATAATAAATATATACATATTACCAGAGGCGGCCCGTGAATGAAATGGCCACCAGTGTATTTCACTTCTAAAATGTACCAAGTGTGTAATTTTAGGTGGAGAGAATCAATAGTGGTACCTAAGTAATATTAGTAAAATAATTTATTAAATAATTTTGTAACCAGATCCAAATAACGAGAATTAACTACTTTTTCCTTCTCAACTCCTACTACATTTAACCTCATAACAAATCTGAAATTGATATTCTGAAAACTCCTGAAAATCTCATTAAAATTACCATGACACTCTTCAAACAAAAATTATTACCTCTAACAATTAATACGTGTTTGAAAACTTCAGCCGTAGTCGTCACCATGACTTGTTCAAGATGCCACACCGCAGAACAGTTGTTCTAGTACAGCTTGGCAAGACAAGAGGAATTGAGCTATTGAATGATATTTCGTGAACATACGAGTATATTTAATTATCCGCCAAGCCACATAAGACCTCGACTTCTAGGTCTTAATCTTCGACAATATAATTGTATATATACTGGTACGTTCAAGAAAGAACTTCAATTTTCACAATTCAGATAAATATTTTCATTGAATATAAATAAAATTTGGACTTTCTTCTGGCGCAAAAATACGCCCAATAATCTTACGTAATAAATTTGTCGATTTAAGCTAAAAAATGTATAAATAATCTTGTGAAAAGTGTGATTGAGAGTACACGACGAGAAATCGATTTTTGCCCTCAAGATAAATTAACAGGCCTTTTTTAATAAATAGAAAGATCTATTTAAGAGTGTTTTTATCGATTTTAACATGTCGATATGATACATAGAATTTTCGTTGTAATGCAAAAATATTCGGGGTTTCATAAACACGTGTTCCGACATCATTATAATATATTCGCGATTTACTAAAAGTTAGGAAACCCGTTAATTCATTTGTACGGTCTGCAATCCCGTTTTTAACCAGAAATATCAAATATTTCTTACTAAATTAGCAATAGTCATTTTCGACCGTGCAGGTGGTTGGAAAATACGGTTGGAATAATGGATTGTTTCCGTTTGCTTATATTTCTCTTGATTTTTTTTTTATAATTCCGTTCATTTGTGAACAAGTGAACATCCCTCCGGCTATGCGGGGTTAGAGTTTGGTGGTTGGGGGTTGGGCTGGGCTGGCGACGCTAATCCCTGAAACAGCCGCAGGGTTGTTTCAATGTGCAAAGGGTTGTATATATACATATAAAACATTCGCTGCGGTGTGGGGTGAATATAATAAATTGTCAATTAAGTCATTTTTGGAAAAAATACAGGGATGGTTTTTAGGGCTTGATATCTTGTGACCATAACTTGTAAGTATATAGAAACGTTACGGGTGTCAAGTAGATGTTCAGAGTTATGTGTAGGGTCTACTTTTTTACGGATTTATACTTTTGTTTGGTTTCTATTGAGCACAGATTAGATATATTTTAAATTCAAAATTTTAACATAATTTACAAAGTTTTAATCTCCATTTTACGCTTTTTAAATCAATTTTTAACCATGTTATTACATTCTTTACGTAAGTCATTAGTTTATTTTTAAAATAATAAAAATAACTCACGGTACAAACATTTCGAATAATTATTGAAATTCGATGATCGTAAACTTTTGTTTTCACTTTCTCGCTAATAACGCTAGCTGCGCAAGGGTATCGCTGTCGAAAGCATACAGATACACTAATACACACAACAATGTGTGTGTGGTTCGCATCAACTGTAATTGCGCGACCCGTACACGCCAGATGGGTTCAGATTCAAATAATATGTCGGCCGTAGGCCCACCGTTTTTTCTCGTTATAGAAAAACGTTGGCAGTTATTTTAAACATGATTGATTGAGAGAAAATTTGGAAGCCAGACACGCCTGCTGTGGGTTCAAGGGTTTAAGCATGTTCGAGTTTTTGAAAATCATCAGAAATATACGTCGATCAGGGCATCCGGGGCGGGAGCACCTCACATGATGAATTCACCCGCAAGCTTTTCACTCAAATCAGGTAAAACTTAATCTTTCAGTTCCTCAGTAATATATTTAAAAAAATACGTTTAACAACTAATATCTATTACCTAATCTGTTTTCGTCACACTAATAAGAATTTTTATGCTCCATTCGAGGAACAATAATTAAATGTTTTTGATTGAAAAGATTTATAAATATTTAGGCATGTTCATTTTTATTTTCTTTCAACAGTCAAAAAGAAATAAAAATCAACATTTTTTTACAACGTGGTTTTATCTTACTTTATTTTTTGAAAAAAGATCTATTTTATTTCCATTTGTACTTTTTTGGACCAGAATTAACCTCATTTTAAAATAATTTGTAAAGTAATATTTGTACATATTATCTCATATAATATGGCAGACTGGAATTTCACCATCTCTACCTTACGGTCTTGCTGGGGGGTAAAATATATAATTATGTTTTTAAATATCCGAATACTTAAATCTCTTAAATTTTGAGTCGGGTCGGGTCGGGTCGGGTCGGGTCGGGTCGGGTCGGGTCCGGTCAGGTCGGGTCTGGTCGGGTGGGGTCGGGTCGGGTCGGGGCGGATCGGATCGGGTCGGGTAGGTTCGGGTCGGGTCGGGTCGGGTCAGGTCGGGTCGGGTCGGGTCGGGTCGGGCCGGGTGGGGTCGGGTCAGGTCGGGTCTACATTTTTGTTTAATAATAAAATTTGACAACCCCCCATTGTGTGCGACGTGAAAAACGCTATTAATTTTTAAATGCAACAAAAATGTCTAATTTTTGATAAAAATCTTATTAACATGAATAAAATAACTTTTTTAACTCAAAGAAATTGAAGAAAACCGACCGTTAAACACGATTAAGTTTGTTCTCGGCGGTTGAATTCTGCTTGAGGAGATACGAAAGGGGAAGCTCTCACTTCCGTTATGCTCTCTGAATTTATATCTAGAGGAAGTCAGCTCCGGTGAGCTAACATCCCACCTAGAAAGTATAAACATGACCGCCATCCACGAGTAGCTGAGGTATAGTTACCTTAGTATAGATAAAGTTGGTGTAGTGAACAGTGAATATTCGGAATAACACAATACTATGTCACTGAAGAGATAAAAATAAATAAAAAAAATTATACCACTTTAATTTTAATTACACTCTACCGGTTTCGGAAGCACCCTTCCTTAGTCAATATTCTCCTGACGAAGGAAGGGTGCTTCCGAAACCGGTAGAGTGTAATTAAAATTAAAGTGATCTAAAATAAATTTATGTATTTTTATTGTAAATTATGACGAGCCACAAAGTAAATGCTTATTTCAAATAAGAAATAAAAATAGTTATTCTAAAATGTAAGTTCTTTTTTAAAGAAAAAATTCCCCGATTACGAATAACCTGACAACATTTTAAGATCTCCCACTTCCACCACAGTAAGTGGAAAATGGTGCTTGTGTTTGGTTTGGAAAAGGGTTTTAGGTGGTATCGCCCCTCGGAACCCATATATTGGTTAACCAACACCTCTGTCATAGGTCATCCCAAGTGGTGCGCTACGTTTGGTGAATTAGCAGGGGTGTCCGGGTTTATGTGGTGAGGTTTGTTCGGGAGTTTGTTAGGCCAAATCGCGAGAGACTGGTTGATGGAGACCTCTTTGACCTTCATACGCCCGTCACTCGTAGACACACTGACCCACAGATTCCTACCCACCCTTATGCTTTTTCCTTCTCAAAACTTCCTCTCTTTACTACCCTAAGAATACCCTCCACACAGCATCCTCAATGACGACATTGACCCTAAGAGGAAGACCCTGTGGAGATAATGTTAAAAAAGCTATTAATTCAATTTAATTAAGTTATAAATAATAGATAATCAATTTCTGAAAGTTTGAGTCAAACACACGAAAGTAACTGTCGGTTTCCGAAATATTTTCCCTTTATTTTTAGAATAAAAATTTCAATTTAAGATTATTGATGGACCAATTTGTCTACAACCATCAAATTGAATCATTCAATTGATCGCATCTGATATTCGGGGGCATCACTGAATAGACTAACTGATGGTAAAGTGTTGATGGCGTGTCGGTGTGCTTAAATCTTCGAGTTGTTGGAATGGGGTATTTTCACAAACTATGAATTAAATTATAAATTTTGCGGAAGATTGAACTAGCTGACTAACTAACCATCACCTCATTCGCATTCACGCATCGTCACATATAGGGTTTTCCAATAAGAGGTGTTATTTTGATATTCAAAGAAAAATGCCATTTTTTAATATAAATGATCGAATGTTTATTTCATTATAAAGAAGAAGGTATGCCGTTAATAGTGAAAAATAACATCAGTCAAATGACCACCACGACCACGCCTACAGGACCATATCTTTTTCATGAAATTTTCCATAACCAAATCACAAAGTGGCTGCCTATGTCCTCGATAGCCTCACGAATTCCATCTTTGAGGTCTTGAATCGACGCTGGGCTGTTGGCGTAGCACGTGGCTCCAAAGGAAGAAGTTGCAAGGTGTTAAATCACAAGATCTCGGTGGCCAATTGTGATCACCTCTTCGAGAGATAACACGGTCCGGAAACTTTTCCCGTAAAAGATCAATGGTTTCGTTGCTTGTGTGGCACGTAGCGCCGTCTTGTTAAAATTAAACGTTGTTCAGATCAATACCATCCAATTCCGGCCATAAAAAACATTCATTCCTTAATTAATATCAAAAATAACACCTCTTATTGGAAAACCCTGTACTTACCCTTCTATTAGTCGGACTCTTAATATGGCCAGAAGGCGACATAAGATTATAATAACGGGGTTTGAGTGAAGCTATTACTTAAATCAATTTTTTTCTATAGGGATATTCGTTATTTATATTTAAGATTAAACCTTACCGTTATAATATTTACGTAGAACGGTTGTAAAATTTTATAAAATGTTTTTCAACTATAAAATTAGCGGTGAGTACCATTTTTATTTTTCTAGTCGATGAATTAGTAACTTCCCGAAAGATGCCTCTGGAAACATTAGATATTTGAGTAATACGTTCATCAGAAATAATTAAAATAAATACCACGGAAAGATTGATTTTCTAGGCCTGCTTGGATAAAGTCGGCCGTAGGTTTGTCCATTACGACCGGCCGCGGGCCTAATATTGTTTTACACGACTTCAACGCTTGTGTCATTAAGATTTCCGCTTTATTTTAGTGATTTGATATGACAAATTCAACCTTGGGTCTGTCCAATACACAAGGGCCGCGCGTCGCATGTTTTTGTGAATGGCTGCTTCACTTTCATCGTTAAGATTCTGGTTTTATTTTAGAATATTGACTCATCGTAATTATTTGGTTCACTTGATCATGCCATGCCTTCATCGGGCGTCCACTACAATCAAATTCGCGTCATATATAATAAATACTTCTTACACTCCTTTCTTCGTTTGTTCGCTGTACTTACATGCTCAAAGCATGTACACGTCCCTTTCCTAATCTTATTCACTACGCTTATATCAGCCATGCTTTATTTGCGAATCCCAACATTTCGCACTCGAATATACATGATTTTATGTGAGCGCCGAAACAGCTGTCACAATAATAAAAAACTAAAATACTTTATAATAAAAACACATAAATTTGTTTTTGACCACGATAGTTTTATTTTCACTCTACCGGTTTCGGAAGATCCCTTCCTTCGTCAGGAGAATTACTTTTTAAATATTCTCCTGACGAAGGAAGGGATCTTCCGAAACCGGTAGAGTGAAAATAAAACTATCGTGGTCAAAAACAAATTTATGTGTTTTTATTATAAATTATGATGAGCCACAAAGTGAATGCTTTTTACAATTACGTAAAATACTTTATTTTACTTTAATGCGTAACTTAATAATACTATTTTTAATTGTATTTACATCAATTAAAAAAATGAGATTTTTCTTTCAAATCGTTATAGAGCACACGTATAGATATTAACTGTTCAGTATAGGGCATAAATTTCCACTCTTGCCGCGGAAATCAACCATATAGGTAGTTTAATTCTCGAAAGGTGAGTTTGTGTGACTGAACAAGTGTGTCGAAATGTACTCCCTTTAATCCGCCCTAATCCGCTCAAGTCTGATTCACATCGACTACGTTGTATGGCTTCTTTGCATTATTCGCTGAAAGACAAATTCAACAACCTCCAATAACGGGATAAAAATTCTAACTAAAGGAAAATATAGCTTCGTACCAAAATTTTATTTTAAAATGTCATATTGTAACTTTTAAACAATGTTAGCGACTCTCAATAAGGAATTGAATCAAAAAGCAGGAACCCAGAACAAAGCCCCTGCGAGGTTGCGGTCCTGGGTTCAATTCCTAGATGCGACCGAATCTTTTTATAAATTTTCTGTTTCAAATTTTCGTTTGAGAACCGCTAATATTGTCTTTTACGATTTTTCAAAGATTTTTTCAACTTACAGCGTCATTTGATTATCAAAAATGACAAGAATCGTATTGTTGTTTGTTTAACATTTTTTATCTAAATTTCGAGCATAACCGGTCAGTAAGTAACAATCGCAAAAATACATTTATATATCCCTTTTTGGTGTTGAAGTAAAAATTACTGTTTGTTTATGGTTTGTGGAATAATTTTTTTAACTTGTCCGATTAGGATATTATTTATGCCTAAAGGAAATATCTGTTTGACAATTTGGTGATGCCGAATTTGATCAAATATTTAAATTTATTTACCTTTTTTCTTGTACTGTCATTTATACCTCCCGCAGTTTGTGCACTTTACCCCCGGACACCTTGTAGATATAATTAAAAATAACAAACGTAATCAGCAAAAATAGGTTGCAGGTTTAGCGCGATGTTTACCCTGTCGAATGAATTCTAAATTAGCTTATTAACAAACAACGGGTTTAATTAAGTTTACGAACAGTTCCCCCATAACCCAACGAAAACAGGGACAAACGTGGTTATAGCCTTCACAGTGCCCTGTTACGAGTACAGCGCAGTGGGCGGTTTATTTATAAGCGCAGCACTCACGTCACAAATGTGCCCCGCGTTTTAACCATATAATGGTATCATTGCACCAAACACGTCGTAGTTGTATGGCAGAAACAATGCACCAGACACGTCATAGCCGTCAGGGCCGTATTAAGGCTCGGGCAAGCTAGACCGTTGCCTAGGGCGAGTATTTTTATGGGGAGTGGCATTTTCTCGAAGTTAATAACAATTTTGATGAAGTTTGAACATTTCGTCACGTTGGTTGGACAAGGTTCTAACTGACGCTTTTTTGAAAAATGAACTCTGAAAACAAAAAAGGTTTAATTTGCTCATTTCTACAACAATAAAATTTTGAAGAGCCATCTGTATTGTATTTCCTTAGATAAGTTATAACAACAAACTTTTAAAATGGAGAAAAATGAGTTTTGCAAATTTATTAAAAATCTCTTCAAATTGGTGGTAATTAATGGTTTATTGATAAACTTTTAGTAAATTCTCAATGTATCGGAACATATGTTCGTACACCTGCTTTTGCCTTGATAATATACAATGTGGAAATATTAGGATATATGTGAACAAGTGTTCGGACATCGTGATATTTCGTTAGTATTTTACTAAAAGTTTATTAGCAAACCTTTCAATTCATTCTTTAAGGGCCTGCAATTCCAATTTTAACCGGATTACGAATAATTTGTTGAGATTCTTAATAAATTAGCAATAGTCAATATTAGTAATTTTTCTTCGTGCATTTATTTTACAAGGTTCTAATATCACTTTGAACCTTTTGCAATCGCCATTTGTTTGTACCTGACGGTTGATCGTTGTTTGACCGGTCGGTGGCCGAGTTGACATCGCGCTTGGGTCCCACCCAGGCGTACCGTGTTCAATTCCTCGGCTGGCTAAGTCCTCCATCACAACACAAGCAACATTTTCCGCTTTCTGTGGTGGTAGTAGTCAGGTTATTCGTAACCCGGAAATGTTTGTCTTTCTTTTTAAAAAATTTAAAAAAATGTAGTTCTTCACTTTGATTGATAGGGTTTTAACTTTGCCATACCATGTTTCTGGGTGTCAAAGTTTGAAAAGACGAACTCTCATAATCTATTGAACAATTTCTGATTTTGAGGTTGAATCTCGTGTAAAGTATTTTAGGTTAACATATTTTAACCCTTTCTTGGAATGGCATTAGGAAAATATAAATGTATTGAATTATTATGCCCTGGCTGGTTGCATATGGTTCTAACTGCACGTTTAGGTACTTTCTAAAGCGGTGAATACTGCCTATTACAAGATTTAACCTAAGAATCAGAGAAATTGTCTTTGCACAACTTTGACACCTCATATCTTAGAACAGGGAAAAATGAAGTAGGAAATCTGTCGAACCAAAGTGAAAATTTTGCATGCAAATTTAAAAAAAATACGTTGAGATGAGGTTCGTTTCAAAATCTGGAATTCAGGTTCGAAAGATAAAAATCAAAAATATTATGGCAACCTCGTTTTTTTGTCGATTCATAGAAAAATAATTAATGAAAAATTCAGTAAAGTTTCATAATTTTTTTCTTAAATTACGGTCGAAACCTTTGGTTTCATAGACGTGTACGTTTAAATAATTCTGTGATAACTTCTATATTTGAATATAAAGCTGGGTGTTTTCTCTTTCTTACACCATTTATTTCATAACTCCTAACTATGGTCGTAAGGGAGACACAATAATTTCTATGGGACCTGTTCCGAAAAGCGAACAAAATGAAAAAGCGAACATTTGTTCCCAAAACTGAAAAAATTAGCCCGAGGAGTCAACAACCTAACTTATATGATTTTATTTAAATTATTCTAGTGAAAAATTTTGGAAATAAAAAATAAAAAATTGTCTTTTTAACTTTAACTCAAATTCGAATATTTTTTTTGCAGAACTCAAAAAAACGTATATCAGGAAACAAATCAGAACTACCATAAAATTTGTTTCAATAAACTGCATGATGAGTGGTAAATAAGGTCGCAGCAGATACATGTCAGCGCTATATTGGCGGCAGACACATGCCTGAACGGATGACGAACCTCGTGCTGGCACAGTTGGTCTAAATAACAAATGTAGATCCTAGGAAATAAATTGTACAGCGCCCTTGAGGTGATTTTTCACAAAAACGGCGCTATACAAATTATCCAATTATTATTATTATTATTAAAGTGTTTTGATGCTTCCAATGTAATGCAATGCAGCATACATAACCTATAATATACCTACAACATGCCATAATAGTACTTACCCACCCCATAAGGTACGCCGCGACATGCTTAGATAAACAGAAGCAAGCACCGGCTATATTTTGTTAATTAAGCTGGTTCTTAATGGCAACACCGTGCACTTGCATTAAGGTTCAGTTCATTCTAAATTCAAACGCGAACCAACAAAATTCCCCTAAGCAAAGGAAACTGACTAACCGCGTTTAAAATAGCTTTTTAAGCTCTTATTCGAAAAAGGAGAATATTTTTTAATAATGCAAAAGTAATTTTAGGAAATGATTTAAATTTTCAAAGTTAATTTAAGTTAGGGTTTTACCGGACGGTACGAGATGAGAAGCATTTTTTAATAAGAAAATAATTTTGTCATAAATTAGTTTTGTCTTTGGGGTAGTTTATTGCACATCTGCAAAACTCCATAAATAAGTAACTTTTTTCGTTTTAAAATTTGAAACTGAATTTCGGAGGTGACCTTCGTAGCAAATAAGTAATAGATTGTAATTAGGATACCTATATTTTTTTATATAACATATCTAGGGTGTCCCGTAAACTATGGATTCAATGAAGTGGGGTCACATGGCAGGTTATTGGCAATCTAAATGACTAAAATATGCCGTGGTCCAATTCTTAACCCTTTCAATGTTGTATCAACTTTTGTACAGTAAAAAATTACCCAGTACGCCACATAAAAATAAAATTCATTAAAAAAGTGTTTATATTTTTTTTAAATTATACTTTTAAATGATTTATCTATGTAATGAAAGTTTTTTAAACTTCGTATCTATATAGACCGATGTTAAGTACCTAGGCATAACAATAGACCAGCGTTTAAAAAAACTATTATAAAAATCAAACACAAACAATTTACATATCACAAAAACTAATAATAAAAACAATATAAAAAACTTTTTCATATTCGTCCGAACTTTTATTCAAACAATTTAAGGTCAGAAAGTTAAGTGCACTATACTTCTACCATGCAACATTACAAATTTATAAAAATAATATTCAAAATAAAGTTGCACCCTTTAAAAATAACAGAAATCTTAGACAAACGTCAATACTTCCTACTACCAAATGTAAAAAAAAACAATAGGACAGTTCAATCATAAATATCTCTGAGTTAGATTTTTTAACTCGTTACCAGAAAAAAATTGAAACATGAATACAAATATAAAATAATTTAAAAGCCACCTTAAAAAGTATTCTGAACACTTGAATTGAATCATATCATTGGAACCTAATTATTTTACGTCATTATTAACGATCTAATTTTTTTAGCTAACTTGAGCTACGCATGTTAAATGTACATAATCATGTTTAAAAATGCATTATTTACTTTATTATTGTGTGCGTGAAAACCCCCTTGACTACCATAACACGAAGATATTAAAATGTTGAACTCGTGAATAACTTGCGCATAGTGTTATTTTTGTAATATAACGTCTATATTTAAAAAAATCACGTGAAAATACATTTATCGAAGATTTGCTCCAAGTAAATTACGATGAACATAGTAATACCGAAATAGCTGTATACTTATAATCGAGGGAAGGTTTTTGTTTGTAATATCAAAAGTCTTACTACAAAACACATTTGAGCCTATTAAGGGTAGCATTTGACTGTAGTATTAAAACCCGCGGGTGTTACATTAGTTATTCGATATAGCTCCCCATTGCTGTCGGAATAATACTGTTTTGCGGTTTAACTGGGCATTTCATAGGCCTAATTTGTTTCGCTTCTCCCATCCCTCTCCCCATAGTTCAGCCCAACATATTTGCATACAAAAAATGGATTCTTGACCATCGATGTGTTGTTGAGATATAATCTAAGTCGGTTTAACACGAACTCCATGCGTCACGATGCGCCACAATTGGGGCCGAGCAGGTATTGTTCCGTAATATTGCCCTCGCTACCGAGAACCATACGCCGAATCATTATTAAACTGATGATACCTAGGCACAAAATCAATACTGCTCATTGTAAGACGTTAACTGGGTTAAAAGCAGCGAAAAATTATTTTAAATGACACCTAGCGATTTATAACGAGGTTTTGTAGTGCTAAACTTTCTATCATGAGTACCGCACAATAGTCTCAACTTTCCTGAACCAGTGAGACTATAGTATCACAAAATGTTGTAAGGATGAAGGGAGTAAGGAGGGGAAGAGGATATGAAAGTGGAAGGTCGTTTCCTAATGGTGGGCGATACTGTAGAGAATATCTCCCATTTAATAAATTAATATTACAGTTATTAGCAAGGGTACCTACGCTTACACAATGTATCTACCGGACTCAAATAATACAATTATCAGTGTGTAATTGTTTCTTTAAAAAGTGTGACTGTACCTGTATTAACATTTATCCCATAAACTTCATGATCAATCACCCTATGAAGTTTCGTTGTGCTGGGGTCACCCATATCCTACCATTATTATACACTCGTATTTTACATTCGATTTAAAAGTTAGCCCCAATGTTGTTAGGTAACTTAACGAGCTTCAGGAAAATTCGTGGCGGCGTTGGAGAGCTTTTCATTGAAAAATTTCAACGAATTCTCCGATATCCAAAAATAGCCTCCACCCAAATCTATTTATAGAGGAATACCTACCAAGGGGCCCGGAAAATGGCCCGGAGATATCCTCATAAATACATAGTTCATAGAACGTATAAAAAAATTTGTACAACACATAATTGTAGTACGTTATTTCCTTGTATCTACGTTTAAAGAGAGGGTATGATGTCATAGTATGAGCCAACCTTCCATTAGATTGGTGGTACTTTCTCACCTCACTCTTTCCCGTATCCTTCCATTTCTCATTACCTTGACTAGACAACTGGAGGCCGCGGGTTAAAATCCCGGCGTGCGCAAGTAAATTCTACTTAATTATTTGGTGTTATTTCAAAAATTACTCATTTAAACTAATATTTATTGTATTTGTGGCACGTTCCAGAGTGAAAGATACTCTCAGTATCGCGCTGGTGGAAGATTACCATTTAATATTGAAAAGTTGCTTGAAATGGCTTTGGCCGTGTTTGGTGACGAGATCTGAGAAGCCAGGTACTTCCCCACCTTTCTCTTCCTCGTCTCCTTCCCCTCTCCAATACCTTCAACCTCACAATATACCCCAAATGGGGATGTCACAGTCTCATTGGCTCAAGACGATTGGGAGCAGTTGGGACTCTTGTGCGGTTTCACACTGAAAAATAGTACTTAATTTTCCAACACGATATACAATTCTTCTATCTTCAAGCTTGTCATCAAGCTTAGCAGAGCACGACCATTCTTTTTTTGAAAAGCCAGGTATCTCCCAATCTTCGTCTTCCTAATTTATTTATTCTATTCGTCGGCCTCACAATATACCAAAGTTCCACTGGCTCCGGACAGTTGAGAATATACTCACAAATGCACTAACGGCCAGTTGTTTCACAGAACTTGAACAATTCATCAAATTTCACAGTTGATATTCAAGTTCTGTCGTTATTCAAATACTGTGAAACAACTAGTCCATAATGGATACTAACATAACTTGAATAGGTGTTTCACAAAGCATGAATAGTAATTTGGTGAATAGTTCAAGTTCTGTGAAACAGCTGAACTAAAGCTTACACTATCATTTCGACAGTTTATTATAGATAAATTGTAACCAGTTGACAACAAATAACACATATCTCACTTGTATAAATGAAATTATTTCACATAGATTTGAATTAAATATTCCATCATTACATGGGTATTTCTCCGACTTTCTACGCCATTGGTAGTCGAAATGGATGGGGCGGAAAATAAATTGAATAACGAATTATTCAGAGACCTTGGGAATTCTAAAAGAACAAGAACAAAAACAGGAAGAACAAGATTAGATTTATGACTCGCTTCAGGTGAAAAATTATATTCGTGTACTAAAGCACACACAGTCAAAAAAATCTAGATCTTTAATTTGGTGGGTCGGCGTAGACCTCTCTTCATTTAATGGTAGATTACGATCCGTAACCATAAAGTGCCGTTTCTTCGAAGGTTGATACTTTGACTTTGGAAATAAGGTTCTTTCTTAATGGCCTTTATAGAAGGAATGATCGAGTGTCCTATGTCTACGATGGCTAACAGCCGACGTTTATCTAATTATAAGGTTAATTAAGGCTTTTTTAAGAGAAGTACAACCTTGGTGGCATAGAGGTTAAATTCTTAGCATTTGAAAATGTTTTAGTCATTCGGAAATGAGCTACTATATATAAGATCTTTGACTTTTAAAGTATAATAATTACAAAATTCTGTAAGAGTCCGAACTACCGGTGGTACCGCAACAATTTGTGGAATTTAAATGTTTTAAGTCTGATAGAAGCTGGAAGAGAGAGGAATGGGGTAGACGAAGAGGAATTTTTATTATCAAACATACTAATTTCGGTTGTTTGTGATGTGAAATATCCCTGCGTGGAATTATTCAAATTTGGTGATTTTTTTTAATTTGGAACTGATTGTGGGAACAATTTATGTAAGCGATAAACAAGGTGACAAAAATATTTTTTAAATGTTTATAAATTTATTATTAATGTTATTTAATCGAAATGTGTATTTCTTTTGCTCAAATTTTCGTCAGTTTTCTCTGTAATTTGTCACCAAAGAAATACAATTTTTTATTATTATAAATAATATTATACAGTCGCAATAGAACAGGGTCAGCCTAGTGAGGTGGTTTGTACAAAAAATGTTCACGATTTTCACCGGTCTGCGGTCTACGCTAGTTATTAATAGTAATTATAATTCTGTAGGTATATCTAATGTAAGTGTTATTTCAGAATTCTCCGTTTAAAACAAAGCCTCGCACTTATCCAATAATACACATATAAATACTTCTTCTGAAAATAAATTATATGTTCTCATCACAGACAATATTCATATGTCTATGGTTCTCAAAGATATTGGTGAACTCTGGGTCCAGATTAGCCCTAAAAGGAGTACTAAAGACATTTCCGAAAGTTTCGGTTAGAACTCCGACAGAAGAAAGATTGAAAAATTTCCAAGTATACAATTTACAAAAACTTTTTTCAACTGAATACTCTACTGCCCAACATAAATACTTAACCAGAGTAATAAGAAAAACTATGCTGGTTACTCCCAGTTTGAATATATCTATTGGACAGAGAAATATTTAATTCTATGATACGAAATTATACAATCATATCAAACAAAAAATAACGGAAATTAATATATTTAAAACAAAAGTAAAAAAAAATGGCTTAGAGAACAAAGCGATGATCAACTCATAAACATTATGAAGACGATGTAAAGACAACTTGAAGCTAAATACAAAAGTTTAAAAAACCACAGGCCGCCGCAGAATAGGAATCCCTAGTGAGGAGGACTGTAAGCATTTTTTTAAAATTATTCTTATATTATTCTTTATACCTAACTGTTAAGTTTACTGCTCTGCCTAGTTTTTGGTTCTCTCATCTTATCTTACATCCGGGCAAACGAACCCTCCCAAACTCAAAATTCGGAAATGATTTCATGATTAATGTTGACATCATTGTTTTCCGGAGACATTAAACCCCACCTTTTTGTTGTGCCTTCCCATCACGGGCTTTGAAATTTAATTAATAATAGCTGAAGTCCCTGGCGTTGTCCGGGCTTTATGCTGAATTTTAGAAATCCAATGTAAACAGTCACATTCCTCTTGTTTTGAAGGTCAATTATGCAAAATTTTATCAACCTCGGAATAAAAATGTAGATCTGTATAAAAATCAACGACAACATCGTGACACGACAAAGATATTTCATTATTATTATTATTTTTTTTAATCAATATTATCGGTGATTAGTCGAGTTGATAAGTGTCATCAACTAAATTTTGGTTAGTTTAGCCGTTCGGTTCCTAGATAATGTTGTCTTTTATTATTATTTTTTTTTTTACACATACGAATAATTTTTTATTAAAATATGATTTGGTAATGTGAGCCTCACTGGGAGATTTACCCGTGCTGAGCCCTCCGTGTATATAAGTCGATAAACATCGTTACCATACATTTTTGGCTGATTTGAACTGGTGGAAACCTAGTTTTTTGTGATATCACACGGAGAAAACTTTGTCATACAAAATATTGCTAATTTATTCAAAATCTCATCAAATTATTCGTTTTCCTGATAAAAATGGGATTGTAGGCCATTAACAAATGAATTGATTGGTATCCTGATAAAGTAAAATATAAAAGTTTTGTCAAGATGTCCGAACTTGTGTTCTTATTAGTCCTACCATTTTTGCATTTCGTCTTGATATATTATTAAAAAAAAAGCCTGTCAACGAACACGTATTTACACTTTACCTTAGGGTCCAATTTTTAACAGGATGACTAATAATTTGAAGACGTTTTCAATGACTCAGCTTAATCATTACTCATTTTTATCCGTGCATGGGTAATGGGCATGTTTCATTATCGGTATTATAAATTACTGACATTGACAGTTTGTCATGTCAATTCTGCTTAGTTGTCGATATGACCGTGTTAATCCACCTGGGAGAAATTTGGTGTTCGTTCAAAATTACTTACACATTTTTTTAATGATGCTATAGTTCGTCCAAATACAAAAGACCGTTCCCTAGTCTTAACCGGAATGAAGCGCGGTGTGGGAGGCGAGTGCAGCGTGGAAAGCAATCAATGAACGCTGGCGTACTACTAATAAATCACACCCTTTCTGTGCATTTCAAAAGATGTTCGTCTGCACAGTCACACCTTCTTATTTAATTGATAAATTTATATAATACAAACAAAACATTTGTGACATTTTTTCGGATTCACTGCCCAAATTCAAACGTGGCATCATGTCAATAATTTAAACTATTCAATGCGCGTACATACAGACACACACACACACAAATACTCACATATACATTATACACGTTACACACACACACACACCTATTAACTATACACGTCACCTGGTAATTAAGGAATAAACATACCACTTAGCAGACATTACAAGGAAACATATCATTGGTACCCAACATGAAATATCTTATTCCTGTATATTGTTTCATCTCCGTAAATCATGAACTGTTTGTTTCTATAACATAAAATAAAATAAAAATAAAAGTATCAACAACAATCACCACTATTTGCAAACAGTCGTTGTTCGATTGCACTGACTTGATCACGTGGCACTGCAAAATCCATCGCGCGCCCTCTGTACTCTAGTCTACCTTGGTAATTACCGGGTGACGTGCACACTGCACACTGCACAGTATGTAAGTGTGTTTAGGTGTGAGAAGTGTCGAACTGCTTATGTCATTGGCATGATGTTGCTTTTAAACGTAGGCAGTGAATCCTTCTTGAAGGAACGAAAAACGCGGTTTATTGTTATGCTCGCGGTCTAGGTATAAAACACACTACTTTAAAATGATAAACAATTCTTACCTGTGGTATTAGTATCCTGATCTTCGTCATCATCGATCTCCGACGGCAGCGGGTCGTCATCATCGTCCGGCGAGAAGAGCGTGACGGGGGCAGCCCCCCCGGGCGGCGCGGGTTGGGCGGGTTGGGCGGGTAGGGCGGGCTGGGCGGTCTGGGCGGGCGCGGAGGCGGTGGCGGATAGCGAGACGCGTCCCCAGCACGCCAGTGCCACGCACAGCAGCGCCGCACGCCTCATGCCTACCATGCATCCCACTACTGGAATTAACAGAACGGCGTGAGTTCCACTAATAATGACTGTGGAATTAATAATTAAACTTAACATTTTTAAGAATCTAAAATTAAGTTTTAAGAATTGAGGATGTGAAAGGAAATCGAAGATTTCGAAATCCGTTAAAAAATAAATAAATATTGATATTTGTAAGTGTTTTCTGAAGGAGAGCGGTAAAGTTCTCTGTCCAAATGTTGTGTTAGTTTTGGCTTGTTGGATGTACCTTTGATTGAAATAATATATCACGTGTATTATTTTTTGAGTATAAATAAGTATTGTTTTGGCATAGAGTTATTTAAGTGATATGATGTTTAGATTATTGAAAATTTGGTCAAAAAGAGTCCTTAGTAGTATTTTCGAGATAGCTTTTTGTGTTATTTTTTTACGTAAAACCGCGTGAGAGTTCGAAGTGCTCCCGATCATCTGGATCCAGTGAGACTATGGCATCCAAAATCGGGGTATTGTGAGGCTGAAGGTAGTTGAAGAAGAAGGTGGGAAGTACTGGTATAGAATACTGGCTATTCAGTTCTGGTCACCAAACACGGCCAAATCCATTTGAAGTAAAGTTTCAATTCTGAACGGTTGTCTTACACCAGGGCGATACTGAGAGTATCTTCAACGTACCGTAAATTCACCATTTTTTAAATTGTAAATTAGTTTAATTTTTAAATAACGAAAATTAATAAAATAAAATTTACTTGCGAATGACAGGATTTGAATCCGTGATCTCCAGCGTGCTAGTCAAGAGTCTTACCTCTCGACCACGGAGGTCGTCAAATATAATTAAGGGATTTAAGGTGGCGAAATTTGAACTTCCCCATCCAATTATTCCATGTTCTAATAATGATTGACATATGGTCGTGAACATTCTAAGGAGTTCCCTTTTATCAAGAAAATTTCTTAAGAAGTACGTAAGTTTTTTTTTAAATTTGTCAGTTTAGGCGTTCTATCCATTTCAGATGTTTATTGATTTATTTGTCCAGATACTTTGTGGTTGACCTTTTCTAATGACGAACAGTCGCGTAGTCGTATTATATCTTGGCAATCATGGATTACTATATTCAAGTCCGATAATTCATCTTCAGTATTACTAATTTTTGTAGCAATATATTTAGTTTTCTTCCCATTTAGAGTAAGTGTGTTAGAGTTTAGCCATTCGTTGACAATGTATAAATCAGCTTTGCTTTTTTTAAATGATTGCTTTGTGATCGGAAAAACTTGTAATTAAACCATCGATTTCTATGTTGCACAAATCTTAAATGTGAATTAAAAACAAGACCCGACTCAAAGCACTACCTTGTGGCACACCAAATTTTATGTCATGTCGCTAGTTTGATTACCGTTTTTAATTTTTTTTCTATTGGTCACGTAACTTTCAAATAATTGTATTTCTTTATCTGTGATTCCTATGTTGTTAAGTTTTTAAAAGGTACTCGTGGTTTCTAAGACTTTTGAGAGGTCGAGGTATGTTCCAATGCATTTTTTGTCAATGCAAGCAAGTATATATATGGCCAATTTTTCTTGACATCTAAGGAGATGTCAGGAGGAGATCTTCCAAAATAGTTCTTTGTAGAATGACTCAACAAGTATAATTTCTCCGGTGAAAATTGGTTATTTAACCAAATCACTTATTTTGCGAGAGTTAAGATTTTCTCTGTTTTTTAACAAAATGTTTCTTTTTTAAAAAATTTATGTTCGCTAAAACTTCGGTAGGTGTATTGTGCAATATATTCGTGAGTTTATATACTATTTTTACAGCAACTGCGAGTCTGTCTGCCAAATTTAAGCTCGATTGGATGTCGGGAAATGGGTTAATTTACACTTTCAAGATTTGCACTCATTCATTTACGAAAACCCGAAAAAATATGTATTTAAAAAGTAGTAATATATGCAAAAATTAACACAATAATAAATGTACTAGTAAAATGGGACACCCATGCGACTGAAACAATACGGAGAAACGAGTCGACAATCCCAGTGATTGGTACCACAATATACTAAAAAACACATACCTACTTATCTTGGGCCAAATATATATAACAAAATCTCCTCAAGGTAAGAAACTGCAAATTTTCATTCTTGGGCAAAAAAATACCAAATTGGTTTGTTGACCTGCACGTCTAGCACGGAGGATCGACAAAGCCCTATGTCAATACGATATTGAAGAAATACGTCATCTACGGAAAGTTTGCGATATTTGCGAACATGGTCAGAAAATGAATCTGGTAGTCAAAACTCGGTTGACAAAAGCGGTTATTTTCAGCGCTGTCTCCAAGGTGTTAGAAAAGCTGTCGATATGCAAAACTTTTTGCATAATGTCGTCCGTTATGCAAAATAATTGGTTTATTAATGAATAAGGGGTGAACTAACTAAGCTCTAAGAACTGATAGAAATACATGATCCATATCTTATAGCTAATTATATAATTCATAGAGAGCGCCATAGCGCCAGCGTTGCCAGTGTATATCGATTCTGATTTATTACGTTACCATTGGCCTGGGAATCAATCATCTCGACCATGCTAGGGAAATCGGTAGTTACGCCTATCGATCCAATATTGTAAAGTTATCGATTTAATTATGCTAGAACTGCTGAACCCGTTAAAAATATTATTATTTAATTATTCTGTAGACGATCCGCGCATAATTAGAACTTTCATTGATAATTGCAATGAAACAGAAAGATACAAACAGAAGTTAAACAATTTCCTAGATGCTACTAGAACTGTTACCACTAGAACTGAATGTTTTTATTTCTTATACACAATAAGAGTTCAATATTTCGTGGCTTTGCAAGCTTTCTTCTTAAAGCAAGATATTTATTTCTTTAGATAATAAGGTGTTTCACAGTTTATTTTATTATTGAAAAAAAATTATGATGAAAATCGAATTCTTATTTCTTAGTTCGCAATTTATTAATTAAAAAAATAGTATATTTGCGGTACGTTCAGTAGTGCAAGATACTCTGAAATAGCTTTGGCCGTGTTTGGTGACCAGATCTGAATAGCCAGGTACTTTCCCACCTTCCTCTTCTCCATCCACTTCCCCTCACCACTACCTCTAGCCTTCCAACATACACCAATTGGGAATGCCATAGTTTCACTGTTTTACATGTCACCTTATGTATATGCTATGAGAATATATTCATTATATATTTCAACTGCGGCCTTTCATAATTTATTAGTGTTATTACAGCGTTGTTTCAAACGCTCCCTTTTTTCATTAGCCATTTCGTAGAAAGAGAAAATCCTTCGTATTGAGCAGAGAATGTAGGTTTGCTGAACAAATTACAGCCATTTGAAACAAATAGATCACCAGGCACAGTGCCAAGTTCCAAATGTCAATCGTTTTACTATTCATTTTATCAGATTCAATTCATAACACTTGACCCCCAGTGATCCATTGTTTTCCAACAGAGTTATTTAATTAAATTAATTAATGCATTTAATCGAATCGTAAACCACCTGGTTTAACGTTTTCGTGTATAGGGCACATGACGTTTTAACTAACTCCACGTACCTGCTTCCTCAATGGACTGTTGTCAAGTAACCCTCTATAACTAGCCGAATTTGTAAAATCGATAATACGAATTTCTTTCACATTGTATTTGGCATGCCTACTGATAATTCAGTTTAATGTTTTAAAGAATTATGCCGTATACTCACATGTAAAATGTTATATTATGGTAACAGGATAAAACATAAGAGATAACATTTTATTCGTTTATTTGTTAGTGGTTTTTAAAAGAGGTAATATTGATAAAATAATTGGTCAGGTTAGGTTAGTTTTTTTAAAATCAAGTTTAGTGTGTTGTTTGTTTTTTTTTCTTTTTCCTATCCGTTCTTCAATGTTCTGTTTTATCTATACCAGCTAGAATCTTATCTAGAAAAGTCCTACTTGACCTCATGGCAGATGGGAGGTAAGCTACCTGCCGCAGAACTCACACACACTTGACTGAAACGATTAGCTAAATATAAGAAGGAAGTGGTTTTACAACATTGTTTGATATTAATAAACTATCAACCAATAAATTGTGTGATTTGTTTTTATTTTATTTTATTTACCTGTTTCACGGATGCTGGAAGTTTCGGAGGTAAAGTCGGTACATCTCAGAGAAGTTGGAAAAATTGATTTTCTTCATCCAGACTTCAGGATTCGTCTCCGGATGTACAGAATTTCCATTTCACTAACATTTACCACTTCACTGTTCACTAGGATTTAGTTCCGTTTATGCAAAGCACTTAATGCATTAGCGAATATCTATAAGTTTTGTGCCATCTTATTCATGTTATTCATTCATGTTATATCCTGAAAAAACATTTAAGTTATACTAAAGGACTTTTTGAATAAATAAATTTAAAATAAAAACGGGGTATTCATCTATACTAATAACGTAATACTAATAATTTTATGTCATGCAGAAGAAAAAGTTCAGCAATAAATAAACAATCGTAAATTAATAAATATTAAAAATGACAGATTTCTTACAATCATGAATCACAATTGCTCAGTTTTGAAAGATTTGAGTAAAATAAAATATGTATATAAAAACACTTAAAAATACACTATCTGCTGATGGCATTGGTAACTTATAATACTTGATTGTATACTTTATAAACAAATCCAAAAAAAAAATAGGTAATATAATGTTCTCGTGCAAAAAGCATCTTATGACTTGGAAATAGGTAATATAATGTTCTCGTGCAAAAGGCATCTTATGACTTGGAAATAGCTAATATAATGTTCTCGTGCAAAAGGCATCTTATGACTTGGAAATAGGTAAAGTAATGTTCTCGTGCAAAAGGCATCTTATGACTTGGAAATAGGTAATATAATGTTATCGTGCAAAAGGCATCTTATGACTTGGAAATAAGTAATATAATGATCTCGTGCAAAAGGCATCTTATGACTTGGAAATAGGTAATGTAATGTTCTCGTGCAAAAGGCATCTTATGACTTGGAAATAGCTAATATAATGTTCTCGTGCAAAAGGCATCTTATGACTTGGAAATAGGTAATGTAATGTTCTCGTGCAAAAGGCATCTTATGACTTGGAAATAGGTAATGTAATGTTCTCGTGCAAAAGGCATCTTATGACTTGGAAATAGCTAATATAATGTTCTCGTGCAAAAGGCATCTTATGACTTGGAAATAGGTAATGTAATGTTCTCGTGCAAAAGGCATCTTATGACTTGGAAATAAGTAATGTAATGATCTCGTGCAAAAGGCATCTTATGACTTGGAAATAGGTAATGTAATGTTTTCGTGCAAAGGCATCTTATGACTTGTAAATAGGTAATATAATGTTCTCGTGCAAAAGGCATCTTATGACTTGGAAATAAGTAATGTAATGATCTCGTGCAAAAGGCATCTTATGACTTGGAAATAGGTAATGTAATGTTCTCGTGCAAAAGGCATCTTATGACTTGGAAATAGGTAATATAATGTTATCGTGCAAAAGGCATCTTATGACTTGGAAATAAGTAATGTAATGATCTCGTGCAAAAGGCATCTTATGACTTGGAAATAGGTAATGTAATGTTCTCGTGCAAAAGGCATCTTATGACTTGGAAATAGCTAATATAATGTTCTCGTGCAAAAGACATCTTATGACTTGGAAATAGCTAATATAATGTTCTCGTGCAAAAGGCATCTTATGAATTTAAAATAGCAGAAGTTAGGTAGAACTTGAATTTTACTTTTGACATTATATGAATTGTTCACATTCTGTAAAACAACCCGTCCTAATTGTAATGCATTCAAGAGAAATCGAAACGTTGATATTTTAAAATTATTTTTTTAATTACGGTTAACATGCCCGTCGAAGACATTGTGCACGAATTATATTGAATGACTGACATTATTATTTGAGAAGCGTGCGAAAATTAAAAAAAAGTTCTTCTTTGAATCTCTGTTCGAGGTTTTTATGAGCTGGAGTCTTTCTCCAGAACGAACTATCTATTCTTTTCGATATTTAAAGTTCCTTATTCTGCTTTCCGTAAAGACTCTTTGGAGCGAGCATAATAATGTTAAATCAATTTTTACCTTGGAATTAATCAATGAAAGAACATTGATGTATTATATACAGATTAGAGGTGAAGGGAAAAAATAGGTTTCACTTTTTTAAATCCAATCGACCTCTAACACCCCCAACGCTATAACTAAAACTACCGAATGTGGTCTGCACGCCGCTCATCGCTTTATAGCTCTACTTGAAAGAAAAGGTGTTTACTGTGGACGCACGAGAAATTTGAAATCTTAATATAAATCTAATTGGCATCGAGTTTACGTTAAGGTTATATGCGAAATAAAAGTGAAAATGAAAGGTTCTACATCTGTTCGTGTCACATAATAATTATTATTACGGCTTGATGGAACAATTTGAACGGTCACGCCATCGAAAATTACAATATTTAGTGGAATTCCACTATTTTATGTGGCTGTTCACGCAAAACACGTGTTTAATTATTAAGGACTAGTATGCAAAAGGCACGTACATCGATATTATACTTTCTCATGATATAGTCGCATTTTTATGAATGAACATAATGTAATAATAATACAGGTATGTAGGTGTGGGTGAGCCCAGTGCACACACAACTTTTTATAGTTTACTTTCATTCATAATGATATTGCGAGCAACATTCATGTAATATTAAAATGGAATTGCGAGCAAAATTAATTTAATATTAAAATAGAATTGCGAGAAAAAATATTGTAACATTAAAACGGAATTGCCAGCAATATTAATGTAATATTAAAATGGAATTGCGAGCAAAATTAATGTTATATTCAAATGGAATTGCGAGCAAAATAAATGTAATATTAAAATGCAATTGCCAGCAACATTAATGTAATATTAAAATGGAATTGCGAGCAAAATTAATTTAATATTGAAATGGAATTGCGAGCAAAATTTATGTAATATTAAAATGGTATTTCGAGCAAAATTTTTGTAATGTTAAAATGGAATTGCAAAAGCAAAATTCGTGTCATATATAAATGGAATTGAAAGAACAATAAAATGGTTTGCGAGCATTTTTTTGTAATGGTAGCACGATCATGTAATATTATTAATATAATATACTTTTAACGTGTGGTAACCATTTTACATACATGTTTGACTTATTTCGTATATATAATAAAGCCTTCAAACCAAAATTTAATTAGAATTACATGTAATATTTATCTCACTTAACCAACTATGCATTTTTCGTAGACAAAGCGGATGGATTTACTTCATTCAAATCAATCCATCGTCTAATATACATTTGTAATTCCGACTCTTGGCAAGCTCTTTCGAATCCTGCATCCCTAGGACATCTCATATTTTGTCTTCCACCCACCTCCGCAACACATGGTCTCCTGAATTGCCTTTATCCGATTTGCTTTATACGTTCATAATAAAAAGAAAAACCTTTTAATAAGTATAAGCAAATACAACGAATTTTAACCTAACTTTAAACTTTACTGAGATACGCTGGGTTTTTAACGCATTTAGACAAAGAAGTAATTTATTATACTCACTGATTTCTTCAGAATATAGTATTGTCGGTAGGCACTTAACATTGAAGATTTTATAATTTATTCTGAGAAGGCGTACCTACCTACCACCTGAAACCACAATATATTTGTACTCTCTTATTTAACGCGTTCCTACTCTCTGTCTATAAATGAATAGGTAGGTAGGAAAAGAAAAAAATATTTCCACCTTCCACGAGTTTTAAGAAAGACCGTGGAAAGGAAAATTGGTTTGATAATATCTTGTATATATAACGCATCATTCAATACATAGATCAGTAAATATTTAAAATATGTTTTAGGGAGAAATCTTTTCATTTCCATTTGATAACCATTTAATTTGACAACATGGGCGTGTTCTCGCAATTGAAGAAAAGAACAATGATGTCTAATTTGTCATTATTGATTATGGCCAATTTTCTATAATTTTCATCTTAAATCAATATAGGTAGATTTATATTATATTTATTGCAAATATGTAAAATAAATATTTGATTTAACCAATTTGATTGTGGTGATTTTTGTAAGACCACATATAATAATGCTTTCAGAACATAGGTACGTAATTTTTATAACATTTTCTGACAGAGCATAAGTAATAATGACTTTAATTGTTTACCTGACAGATCTTTCATGCAAACCTGAGTTTAGCAAAATCCAAAATCGTACCGCTACTAACATAGACAGAATGGATTTTGCTGGCTTCATTTGACTCACAGGGGCGCACGTAATCTAAAATCATTACAGTAATATATGAACACACTTTTCTTTCACGTTTGTCACATCTAAGGGTGATAAAAATCCAACAATTTTATGTAATCCACCTGAGAAAATCACGTAGTCAAACTTCTCGGAGCGTTGGCGGCGGTGAACGACACGAAATTTTTGCTTATCGAGCGTCGCATTTCGAGCTTTCAGAAGAACACTGGATAATATAGCTTTTTTGTTTTATTGGAGTGGACACGAGCTTTTGCACGGCTTATTGTGTGAAAAAAAAACGGGAAATAAGGGAGGTTGAGCGCGTGGTCGCTGTGCTGTTAACTTTGCGGCGGTCACCGAGTTACTGAGGGTAGTTTGGGGGGGCGGGAGGGAGATGGGGCGAAGTGTCGGTGTTCTACAGACTCCCCCGGCAGGGAGGGATTGGGAAAGGATCTCTCTTCACCCGCTCTTTCAATGCCGACACGTTTTTGTATTGAACGAAACAATTATCATGCGTACTACCTGTAGGTGTAGTTCTACACAGCACCGTGTTAAGGCCCTGTTTAGATTTGGATAGCGTGGCTCCAAAACAAAAAGTGAACAATCGTTGAGATATATTTTATGCTCGATATTATTGACATATTCGAGATTTAAATTGAGTTGTTAATGAATTGCTTAAATATAATATATTCCAAACAAATACATTCAAAAAAATTTTTAAAAACAGAATTTATTCCGAAGATAACTTATTCAGCAGAGAAATAAATAAAAACACACAAAAATGTGCATTAATATGTTGATAGCTTTATTACTAAAAATTAAAAGTACCCAATAGTACGTTCAATGAAAAATATGTCTTTTCAATAGTGATCTGTGAACCTTTGAAACGTTAATTTAACTGTTAAAAATTAAACATCAAACATATTTTTTTTGGTTAATTTCTAAGCCTTATATAAGTCCAAAAAAACTTTTCGAATAAAATGGGTTAAGCGCGGCGACATCACCGAGTAACTAAAAGAAAATGTGTAAAGCGCGTGCGAAGTGACCGAGTAATCGTTAGAAAATAATTTGAGCGCGGGCGAAGTCACCGAGTTACTAATAGAAAATGTATTACGCGCAAGCGACATCACCGAGTAACTAACAGAAAATGTATCAAGCGCGGGCGAAGCCACTGAGTTACTAATAGAGAATGTGTTAAGCGCGGGCAAAGTGACCGAGTAACCAATAAAAAATGAGTTAAGCGCGGGCGAAGTGACCGAGTAATCGTTAGAAAATAATTTAATTTTATTAGAAGTCACCGAGTAACTAATAGAAAATGTATTAAGCGCAAGCAACATCACAGAGTAACTAACAGAAAATGTATCAAGCGCGGGCGAAGCCACTGAGTTACTGATAGAGAATGTATTAAGCGCGGGCGAAGTGACCGAGTAACCAATATAAAATAAGTTAAACGCGGGCGAAGTGACCGAGTAACCAATAGAAAATGAGAAAAGCGCGGGCGAAGTCATCGAGTAAGTAAAAGAAAAAAACTCCTACTTTCACTGTTCCATTTTTCACACTCTCTTATTAATTATACATAATATTTGTAATCTTTTCAATTTTTATTTATTTATTTATTATGTGCATCTATATATTCAATGTGAACTGAACACCAATAATATTTATAATAAACAAAAAAGGCTCTATATTTCCCAATGCGGCTCCGATTCTCCAATACCCGAACATTTCCGAAATTTCCCGAACATTCACGAGATAGGGGGGATGTTTTGTTTCCATCATTACAACCCATATCTCTACACTAAGAAAAAATATTTCATAAGATTATAAAATAAACAGTAAAACTTAAGACCGTAATAATTTAACAGCCTAAAATATGATAAATATGCTCGCTCAAAATTAAAATAATCTGACATCTTGTATTTTATCGTGCAATTAAGTGGGCAACACTCAATACAGTTTGAGGCTTCTGCGCAACTCCAGGAAATCGACTGGCTGGAAGCGTAGACCCTCTACGGCTCTACGAACTCGCTCGAGGTACCTACCGCCAACGTTCTACGGGACAAACCTCATTATTCAACCCTTCTAATTCCCACGAAATTATCCTTTGTTAAATAAAACGGTTTTATGCTACTTATTTATATTATTTTAAAATTCCATCACAGGAACTAAATAGGTAGTTGAAATTTTTTTTTTTTAAACCTATTTTTTATAATTCTACTCTAGGAATATAATTTTGTACGTGAACTATGTCTTTTGTTTACTTTTTATAAAAAAGCAAGTAATATAAAATTAATTTTTAAGTACAAAAATATTTTACAAATTTAACAACTATAAAGCAGAAAATCCGTTTGTATGATATTTATTATTTTTATTGATTTTTTTTTTATTTTCTTTTTTTTTCACAGTTATTTCAATGACAATAATAATACAGAAAATATGTACATGAATTTTGTATACCCATCCCCTTAGTAATAAACGTAAGTTGAAAGTAAAATTAACACCTCACTAGGACAACCAGTGTTGAGGTGTTCACGTGTTTTTGTAGGTAGTATTGTTGTGCAGAAATATTACAAGAAAGATTAAAAACAGATTGATGATGAATATATGATTGGTAAGTACGGTAAATGATTGAAAAAATATGACGAATATTCACGAACACCTCACCAAGAGAACCTGTGCTGAGGTCTGAGGTGTTCACGGATGTGTATTATTCTGTATAGTTTCTTTTACTATTGATTTTCGAATATTTTATTGAAGAGAACATAAACATAATATTATAGCTTGTAGGTTATCGAAACTATTTTCAACATTTCCATCTTGTGCTGTGGAGCAAATAAGACCAATTGACATATTTTGATTAATTTTTAGTTTGTTTTGTTTTGTACAATAACTACATTCATCTTTGAGAAAACTGTGGAGGGTCTTTTAAGAAAATGAAGAAAAGGAGGTTCGAGTGGTCATTGTAGATTGTCATTGGTAGATTCCTGATGTGTCCTTGGTCAGTGTGTCCAGGAGTGACAGAAGTATCCAACCTATCTATCCATCGCACTCGGTCGAGAGAGGCCGGCTGAAGAGGTGAATGGATCTCTCTCAACCTACCTCTCCCATTCTGGCCTGCCTGTTGGTGGGCTTCCGCCGCAAAGACCTGAACAAACCTCACCCCATGCACGCGGGCACCCCTGTTAAGTCATTAAACATAGCGAATCATATGGGGTGACCCATGGGAGAGGTGTTGGATCCATAGATATACTTTGTTGGTCGATGGTTGGATCCCATAATGTCATGTCCCCAACGGATTCAATTTGTCTATAACCTGCTCTTGGTATCCTCCTTTCTTCCTTCAGTCTCACCACATTCTTAGGGCAGCTAAAAAACTTGTCCAATATGAAATCATTAAAAAATACATTTTTAGGAGGGAGGAAACATAGAGGTTGGCAAAACGTTCCCTAGCCGAATCGTTGAACTCAAGAACAAGTCGTAGAAGCGACCCGTTCTCATGTGACAAATGTGAGCCATGTACAAATGTTCGGCGCGGGTTTGGCGTGTTTCAAGGATCCATGACGCTAGTAACTTGGAAAATCTTCCATTGAAATACCATTGTACAATAAGGACAACATACCTTCCTGACGTTTGTACACTAAGATTGCAATTCGTTTGGTAAGATAGTTTTCGATTCGTTTTCGGGATGCCCGTCATATAAAGGTTCGATGCACTCATTTGTAGTGTCTAGAACATTCCAGATAGCTCTAGAGACATTTGTGACGTAGGTACTTGTTAGGTCATACTTTATGACCCGCTCGTCACAGGCCCTAAGGATGGGGGATCAATAACCACCCCATAAAGATTCTACGTAGGAGGAATGGAAAATATTTTTATTCTGTAAATAATCATATCATTTAATGCACCTATATGTACATATTATATAATTCTATATTCGTGTCACCTGTTCCTGTACTTCATTTTAATTAACTTAACTTCGTTTTATTTTTGAATATTTAATTTTTTTGTAATACCTGCATCAATTGTAAAGCGCCCCTGAGGTGATATCTCACAAAAGCGGCGCTATACAAATTATCCAATAAATAAATAAAAAATGATAAAGTATTTTAACCTTAATTTATCATCCATTCTAAAATTTATTGTGTAGCGGTTATATTATTATTATATTATGTTTATTTCAGTTTAGCCGTGGTGAGAAAGCAACGTCAGAACCTTCCCCTAGGCTGGCCCTAAACCAAACGGCGCCTATCGCTAACAAACAAACCTCTAGGATGCTTTGTTAGGTGTTAGGTTATTGTCAGCGCCTTTGTTCCTTAGCTCCCTGGCGCCTTGACAAGTCGGCGCCCGGAATTACTCCTGCGTGGAACCGGCCCTGCTCTTCCCGATATCTTTGTGCTCCCTCACTACTTTAAAATATACCCAAAGTGAACGTGTCATAGATGTCCGGGCAGTAGTGGTAGTAACTAACCTAGAAGTTCGTGACGCTGTCATAATGCTGTCAGATCTGAAGTAAAAGTGATAACTTTATGAGCAAAAGTAATATAAGAGTCATTGATAAGTAACATTTATGAATTATCATTTGGTTAAATTATAAAATAATATATTAAAAAATGAAAAAGCTCGCCAAAAAAACATTCGGTATTAGAGAGCGAATGAACGCTTTTCAAATTCCCTCGGCATGAATGGTGTTTCATTTCTTTAATACGAGTGAGGGAGATGTAATATAATATGATAATTATTGCATTTTTTCTTTGGGGGAATCAGATTTACGTATAACGTTTGTACTGTCACTTAGGGTGTAAAAAAGAGTTGCAGCATTATTGTGTTAAAGCTCAAATGTTATATAGTTTTTTTTGCTGTTACCGTAGGAATTGTAAAAGTCCAAACTCTCAGATTAGTACTAATGCATCTCAATATTGGGCAACTTAAGAAGTGGAAAGAGAATTGTTATACAAACGTTTTGAGCTACTTTTAAATACTATCTATTTATCTAGCCTAAACATATTAGCCAGAAACAATATTTTATTTTGAATATTGTTTTTCCCAGTAGTTTTATCTTCCTTTGAGAATAACAGACAAGCGGAAGTGTTAATTGCTATCACTGAATACAATTATGATGACTACAGGGACATTTTTCTATAATTGACCGGTCAGTGGCTGAGTTGGCATCGCGTTTGGGACCCACCCAGGCGTAGTGTGTTCAATTTCTCGGCCGACTAAATCCTGCATCACAACACAACCAACATCATCTGTTTACTGTGGTGGTAGTAGGAGATTTTCAAATATTGACAGGTTATTCTTAACCCGAGAATGTTTATCTTTCTTAAAAAAATAAGTCTATAGTAACCTATTCAACGACTAGCATAAAGAGTGATACACTAACTAAATAGAATGAAACTCACTGCACAGTAATTAAAAAAAAATGATGGGTAATGTCGGACACTGCCGCTGTTATTTCGCGAAAACATCAATTGTGTACAGTCTAGTAATTGGTTGGCAAACTCATTATTCAAAAGAACTGTACAAATTAGCAGTACCTACCACAATTTAGTTTTCTTTTTGGAGAAAAATTTCTCCAGAAGAACCTTGTTTTTAGTCAGTTGGTAAGTAGGTTAAAACTGGTATAATTTTCGAAAGTAATTTTTTATAACTAACTGACATTTTTAATTTCAAATTAAAGTAGGTTTAATTTTTAAATTTCTGGCTTTCTCTGGGGTGCAAGGGTATTCTAGGCCATTATTTTAAATTGTGTAGAGAGGGAAGGTAAATCTATATTTTCATTTTATTCAAATTGGCAAATTTAAAAATTATTGGGAGGGTTGGAGTCGAGATCAGAATTGAATTGAAGAGATGAGATGTTGAACGGATAGAAGGCAATTTTAGGTAACGCTTGAGAGATATGTTATTTGGGACAGTCAAAAATATGTGATCTTAAGTTCCCACTTCTAGACCACAGAAAGAACAAGCAAGTAAATTTTAAAAAAGTGAGAAAGAACGGAACAATGTCCAATTCTCATTCGAATAAGTAAGGAAACTTATTTTTTGGAAAAATGGGGGAGTTGTTGAAACTACGGTTTTGATACGACAGTCCTTTGTATCGAGGCATAGCAGGCTCCTTTGGATTGACTAGCAATTTTCCAATACCTTGCCCAAACATTGCGGGATCTATCTTTGTGATGGAAAAACATCAGATAGGGGAATGTGGTTTATGAGGGTGACAATAGTCTTGTCAAGAAATTTTCAATATCGCTATGCCAACATGTCCAGGAATCCAAACCAGAGTTACGGGTTTTACAGAGATTTGAATCTACTTATGAACACGACAAAAAAACACGACAATTTGTCAAAATACATAGTAAACAACTAGCGCAAGCTGTGCTCTTTCAAATATAAAAAATATCTGCCTTGCAATTATTAGAGAATTAATTATTATTGTTTACAAATAAACGATTTGCAATAAAACAATTTACTGAGGAGGCCAACCATGCACAATGTCTTGAAAAAAACTCTCTGTTGACGCAACTATATGCATCTTCCTTTAACATATGTTCATGCATCCCTCCACCCAATTACCTGTACCTGTCTGACAGTGTGGAGTACATACCTACATCAGTGACATTAGAAAAATTAATTTAAATTACAAGTCTGTTAAGAAAACCTTGCAGTGAACATATTAAGTGATCACTCGCAGTATCCCTCAAAAACAATATTGATTTGCAACAAGGCGTATATCAAAGATCCTGGTCTTCGTGTACATCTTGTACCCCTGGGTCATTCAGAATCATTTTCCAATACTACTTGTTAACCACAGGTACCCCGATAGTTGTGTTTAGTATTGATTTCAGTCCACTTTGTGAATAAAACTACAAAGTGATTCGCATAAAACACTCTGAATGTGAAATAATATTATTGATTTGCGACTCCACTCTCAATGTGAAATGAATTCTTTCAATGAATTGTTTCACTTGTAACTAACATTTATGGTGGTATAAGAAGAAGAATATACAGGGTGTCCGGAGGTAAATGCGCTAACTTCAGGAGGTTTCGAAGATAATGTTACCTATATACGAAGGCGTTGCACGTGAACGGGTTGGTTTTGAATTTGGGCCCGGCATTTTCGGGGTCTCTTCTCTATGAAATTTTGTGTTATGTGCTTCAGTATCTGATTTTTGTAATAATTCTGGCTGTACTTTGCCTTCATGATATACAGCGACATTTTAAGAAGGTAGACAATAATATCTTCTCATTTATGCACCTTTACCCTCATTTCACATACGAAAAGGAAGAAATGTTCCCGGTACTGATAACATTCAAACGAAACGTTACTTGTAAAAAAATGAATGAATTTTAAATTTTTACATTGGTAAAAATCCGGTTGTACCTCTATCTGTAACACTTTTATTTTGATTAAGTTCCGTTAAAAAGCCTCTGCCTTAGTACTACCAATAATTACATTGGTTGAAAGTGAGAATATTCTTAGTTCCTACCGGAATATCATTTATCCAGTTCTTACCTATCCCCAACCATCACCTTGCTGGAAAAGTATTTATAATTTGGAACAATGGAAAGAAGACAAACGCAAATTTGAGTGCATTTGTTTTGAAAAAAAACAGAAGAAGCATTGAACTACTGGAAGCAAGCTGTTGGTGTTTTTCGTGCTCATAATCTAGTTGAAAAGTGAAAAGAAGGATATTGACCAATCTTGGAAGTGCTTAATTCGTTTTGTTGTGGCGATAATTACAATGGTAAGTGAATGGTCTACCTTTTTTCTCTCCTTCTTGTTGATCCCTGCACATTTTATCATCCAATTCATTTTTTTTCTTTTTAAATAATTTACAGTCCACTTTCATGTCCATCTAAAGCTGTAATTCGTAACCAGTTTCGGATGCAACATTGGCGTATAGAACAAAGCAGAAAACCTTTTCAGATATCGATGGCTTCCGTTGTCGAGGGGTAAAGCTCTCGACCAGCAAGCCGAAAGTCGCGAGTTTAAATCACTGCGTGCAAAGTTTTTTTTTTGATTAATTTGTTTTATTTCACAATTATTCAAATAATGATTATTTATTTTATTAAATATACAAACACATTAAAATAATTTACAAATGAAGATAATTCAAGGCTGATTGTGAAAAAATGATATTTTTTTACCGAAACTGCACAACTCAATTGAGAAATTATTTCTCATGTTTAGGTACAGAACTGGTTGTAAATTGTTCGAAAACCGAGCTGCAACAAAAATAAACGCATATTTGGAAGCTCATTAATTAATAACTTTAGAGGATATGTAAAAACAAAGAAATATATATATATATATTTATAGCGTTTATATATTTTTTTAATTAATCATTAATTAATTATTCTTACATTCATAACACGATTCAATCAATAAAATTATAAATGGGCTCATATAATCAATTATGTGACAAATGTATCAAATGAAATTAAAATGTGTGATTACTGTTGGGTTTATCTAAAATTTGTCTGATTTGTGATTTAAAATTAAATTTTTTTTTTCAGTTTTTATTTTATCCGGACAGGCATTAAACAATTTTATACCTTTATAAGAATAATGGTGTTAACAAGCACTAGTTTTACATTTAGGGATTTCTAAGTTACCACGTGATCTTGATAGGTAACTTATTTTTGTAGAAAATTTTGAATTGAAATGGTCTTTATGAAATAATATGTAGTATACTTGCGGCACGTTCCAGAGTGGAAGATACTGAATGGTAGTCTTACCCTAGTGTAAGACTACCATTGAGTAGACTACCCAGAGTAGAAGATACTGAATGGTAGTCTTACCCTAGTGTAAGACTACCATTGAGTAGACTACCCAGAGTGGAAGATACTGAATGGTAGTCTTACCCTAGTGTAAGACTACCATTGAGTAGACTACCCAGAGTGGAAGATACTGAATGGTAGTCTTACCCTAGTGTAAGACTACCATTCAGAATTGAAACGTTGCTTGAAATAGTTTTTGTCACATCACTATGTTAATGCCATCACTATTATTATTGTCGTCTATTGTAAAATAGTGTGTGTATTGTCAGCCAGCAGCCAGCAAGCTCGCATCTCTAAAATGTCTCTTGTATATCTTGTCTAAATAAACTAATTAAACAGTGACAAGTTTAGTATAAATACCCAAAGATCACATAAAACAGTTTTAGCCGTATTTGGTGACCAGATCTGAATAGTCAGATACTTTCCCACCTTCCTCTTTCCCATCTCCTTTCCTTACTTCTGCCCCCAGCCTCACAAGATACCCCAATTGGGGATGCAGTCTCACAAAAAAACCTGCTGTAAAATATCGTATAAATTCCAATTAACTGTAGAAAATTCCATTTCGTTTCGTCGCTGCAGACAAAAGAAAACCTTATAGGTATATAGCACAATACTAGTGAGGAAAATATTGCCTGCCAAATACTATAGTAAAAATGTGATTAGCATTATATGAAAGGTTCTACTTATTAGGACAACCACGATCTAGAAGGTACTATTTTTATGATTTTTCGACAACTCGTGAAGTCGATTCGAGAAAAATATGTTTGAAGTAGCAGAAAATTCTGTCTGTTGAACTTTGACGTCGTTAAATTTGCATATTTTTCATTTTATGTACAAATCTTCTTCGTCAGCGGAACACATTATCCATCCTCAGCTATTGATATTAGAAATGCTGTTTTACCTGTCGTAAATATAAAGTTTTTTTTGCTTTTGACTACCATTCAGATAATTGATGTAGATGTGTTTGGTGAACAGATCTGAATAGCCAGGTACGACCCAACTTTTCTCCCTTTATCAGAACCTCTCTTCAACCTCACAACTTACCCCAATATTCGCAGATGAATATAGTCCAACATACTTATGATAGTTAGGAGCAGTTGTACTAATTACTAGGGTAACAGCAACGGCACGGCAACGGCACGACAACGGAACGGCAACGCACGACATACCAGGAAAGCGAAGTGTATAGGTTTGAATGAAAACGCTTTTTTACCGCTACCGTTTACATCCACGGTATGAAATTACAGTGGACGATAAGTTATCATATAAACTTTTTCAAAATATGTAAGCCCATAACCCATAAACCCACAACACACCGAGCCGTGCCGTGCTGTTGCCGTATAAGAAAAAATATAGTATAAAAAAGAGAAAAGTCCTAATTAAAACTAATATTTAGTAGTTTGTCAATGGACTCTTTTAACGTTAAGAAAACGTATTATTCTTAGTTAGTTTAAGGGAGATATATATATGCATGTATAACTTACATGTAAATGGTGGCATTTTCTTATGAAATAACAAATTAAACTAAAGGCCTACGACTAAATAATAAAATCAGAATGTTCACTTTACCACGCGGAATTAACCGATGGCTGGCCCAGTATAATAGATATTCCATCGTAAATTATAGTAGTTGAAGGATTGTATGAAATACATGGTTCATATATACGAACGATATGGCTGTGATAGATATACATTACGTTATTTCTTTAAGGTTTGCGTGTGGGAAGAGAATTAATCTGATTCCCCAATTCAAAGCTGAAACACGCGAGTAGTCAAGAAGCGGCAGAAGCACTGTGATGGACTGGAATTAATGTGTTTACCGTGTGCTTTGATAAACCTTTACACCTACAAGAAGCCTTTGCTGATAGAACTTGAAGGTACTCTAGTTTAAAGTGGGGGAGGGTGGGGCAAGACGAATTAATACGTGTTACGTAATATTTAATTAATATATCTGCATATATATGTTATATTTATGTGATTATATATATACATATACACCGGGCGGTGGCTGAGTTGACGTCGCATTTGGGTCCCATCCAGGCGTAGCGTGTTCCTAGGCTGGCCAAGTCCTCCATCATATAACACAAGCAACATTTTCTGCTTACTGTAGTGGTAGTAGGTGATTTTTAAAAATTTCAGGATATTTAGAAAGATAAATGAGCACATAATAGTAAGCCATCCTGCTGTGATAACATAGAGTCACATGCTTTTTGTGTTCGTGATGTTATAGAAGTGTATTTATAATTTGGAAAGATAAATCACAGCAAGCCATCCCGCTGTGAGAATATCGAGTCACATGCAGTTTGTGTTAGTGAGGTTATAGAAGTGTATTTATAATTTAGAAAAATAAAAATTCAGATTGACCACAAAACTTTTGTTTTCAATCTATTATTACCGGATGTCATTGTGTAAAATAATACGATAAAGAAAACTTAACCGTCAAACTGACCACCTTTTCAAGATATAATTTATGCTTTAGGTTTTTAATAAATGCGGAAAAATGATACAGATACAGAAAATGGTGGAGAAGTGTTCTAAACTTGATAAATCTTGAAGATGATCTTTTGCAACCGTGTTATGTTTTCTCTTTAATTTTGTTAGATTTGGAAACCTGAGTAGAGATTAAGGTTGTACTTGATCAAAAGTAATTGCGGTTATCCTTAAAATGAATGACTTTTCATTAAATATGGGCAATTCCGGTTCCAATCGACTACCATAATACGGACATGTGTCTAGTGTGGTAGTCGAAAAGCATGTAAAAAACTGTATACAAATATATTTTACGAATAAAGGAAAGAAAAAAAAACTTAAGTGTAAGTAATCGTCCTTAACCTTAAAATAGACTTTTTTTTTCACTGTCATCCGAAAAAACTAGAATCGTTTAGGTATTTGGGAAGTATTTTACGAGATACAGAAAGGGTGATAGAGATATTGCAAGAAGGGAAAATGCAGAAAACTTCATTAATGGAGGACTGAATGCGGTTGACACTAACAAAAAACTGTCCAAAGAAGCGAAGCTAGCAGTCCACAATGGATTGCTACCTAACCTACCCTCTTGTATGGCAGTGAGGTATGAAAGTAGACTGAATGCTGTAGAAATGAGATCCCAGAGGCGTATATGTGGTAAAACTATTACGAGATTTGCAAACAATATAAGGCTGATTTAAGAGTGATGAGTAAGATTGAGAAAGGGACGCTCAGATGTTTTGAACATGTATAGCGGATGAACGAAGAAAGGAGTTTAAGGAATATATATGACGAAAATGTTAATGTTTTGTCCTTTTCTCCTTCCTCCGTCTCTTCCCCCTTCCCACTACCTTCAGTCTCAAAACACATTCTAATTGACTCCATATGGTTGGGAGCCTTTGGGACTCTTACCTATACGGTACTCACATAAAGTTGCACTGCGATATCGGGTTGAATGTGTTGTTAGAGGTCTGGGAATATCCATTGTCTAGTGGTGACGGTGCTTTACGTTTATAAATAAATATATATAAATATATATAAATGAATGTTTCTTTGTTTGTCCCCTATAATAAACACAAAATTACCGAACCGATATCGCTGAAGATTTCAAAGGATAACAACTTATAATAAGCAATTATTAGTCGCTTGAAATATCCATACAAATTGAACATATATTCTGAGTAAAAATAAATGCCGCCGACGGCAATTGAACCCGCGCCTTCTGATGTCCGGTCAGGTGCTCTGGACCACTGAGCTACGTCGGCTTATTTCCAAGACGCCAAATAATTCAATATTTAGTAGTACTTCAATCAACAATTACTGCTTATTATGTATTTTTTTTATTATTTTTCACCTGTAAACGACCAACTTTATTTTGTAGCAAAGGCTTTGTTAGTGCTAAATTTCGATGAAATATTTTGACTTGTCAAATATTATTATTTTTTTTAAATCATTAACTAATGTTTATAAGACAAGGTTTTTTATGCATAGTACAAAGGATAACCAATTATTATATGCAATAATTAATAAAAAATAATAATAATAAGTAGTAATTGTTGATTGAAGTACTAGTACATATTGAATTATTTGGCGTGTTGGAAATAAGCCGACGTAGCTCAGTGGTCTCATAGCACCTGACCGGACATCAGGCGGCATTTATTTTTACGAGTTACGTCGGCTTATTTCCAACACGCAAAATAATTCAATTGGTATTAGCACTTCAATCAACAATTACTGCTTATTATATTTTTCTCGATATTTATTTTCAATTTGTATCAATATTTCAAGCGACTAGTTATTGCCTATAATAATTTGTTATCCTTTGTTCTTTGCATAAAAAAACCCTGTCAAACATTAGTTTATCATAAAAAACAAAAAAAATCAAAGTGTGTTCGTATTAGTGTCAGGAGTGTTTAGAGAGTGGCTTGAATGGTGGACGAAGTCGGTTACGCCCGGGTAAGGCTTAACGCATTATTTCTGCAATAAAATGAGATACGGAGTCGAATGAAAGTCGATATAACGTAGTTTTTTTAATAGTAATAATGTGGTATACAGTAGTGAATGGTGGAAATCGGGCATGCCCGAGGAAGACGTGGCACGATCAAGCGAAACAAGAACTCATAAAAATTCTTTAAAATAATATTATTCCCACCTTCAAAAATAGAACCAATTTTCAGGTCCACTAGAATTCACAACCTCAAAAATTTACTCCAAGCCATTCATAATCCCTAGCAAAGCCGGGTACACGTCACCTAGTGATAAATAAAAACGAACAACATAAATTATGAATAAAATGCCTCGTAAAACATATATGTAAGTTTGATATTAAAATTAATGTAAAAATTCCATTCACGCATGCCACATGACTGACAGGACACCAAGGTGATTGTTCATTTTATCTAATTTGTCTCATCCTTTGTTATAATTCATAAATATAATTCCTATCTCTGAAAAGAGGGTAAATAACATCATCGTGCGTGATCTGAACGCCGTCCTCCTCTTATAAACACAGCACAATATTTAATCCTTTTTAGCTATTGTGGTGATCGTGTAGTTTGAACCAAGGAGTTTCAACATTTTAGTGATAACAAATAATAATCGTGGAATTTGTTCCCCTTGCGAAAGCGTGCATCGTGTATTATTGTGTGCTTGATAAGTATATTTTTGTGCCATTCAACATCCTGTGATTACTGTAGGGCACACTGTGGCGTGGAGTGGAAAGCAAAACAATGACTGCATTATTATCTTTCTTTTCCCAGGTGACAACGTTGGTAAACCGTATAATTATAACGCTCTTAGTAGCCGATGACAGGCATATGTGACTGGACACATATTATCTAAAAGTAAAACACAAGTTAAAAGAAATATACACATTTCACTTCCTTAATTTAGGTACACGTTAAAAACATCTGAATATTATTGTTAACTACCTAAGTAACATTTTATCCTAACATAATAACATTTTGATTTTGCTCAGGTTAAACAGTTTCTTCTTGAGTAATAATACTTTTATTCTATTTTCTGTTTTTGGACTTGTGTATGTGTAGTACTATGTTTCTTTTACCACTTTCAGTCTTTACTGAATTAGTGTATAATTTATTATTTTGTCTTGTGTAGTGTTCACGTACTTATGATGTTTTTATAAATGTTGTGTTTGTGTGTAAAATACGTTTTGGATTCTGTTTATGAATAGGCATTCGTTATATTTGTACCTTTTTTTGATGTCTTGATGTACTTTGATGGGGGTTATCTTGGCAATAATACGTGATTTATTTGTTTCCCCATGTTTCTGTTAGATAATAAGGATGCGACTGGATTAAACTAAAATTATAATTGTCTCTGCTTCTAGAAGATGAGCTCTTTTACTTTGTTTGATAATTTTTTAGTGTGATAATTTTTATTTTAGTTTTTATATGTGCTGCTTCAATGACTAGTGTTTATCGATATTTAGGCCAGGAATTTATAACTATCTGAAATTTGTAGGTTTTTCCTCCTTTTTGTAATGGTTTATGAGACTATCTTCACAAAGCATCCGCATTTCCATAAATTTTAAGTCATTTTAACTGACTGACGGACACCGCACTCAGTCTTTCCCTGGCCACGACTAAGTTACGGCTGAGATAAGTCAAAATGACAACATCGCCTGTTTGACTTTACCTAAAGTTTTTTTACCCCGAATTAGCTTAAAAAATCCTTAAAATGTTTTATTAACATAAACTAAGTATATACTATAGAACAAAACGTATGAAAAAATATTTAAAGAATAGGTTTTTAAACAAGCTCTCTGTAAATAAAGCTATCTTCGACTCAATAATTTTTCACAAAATATGAATTCCAACTTTTAAAAACGACTGAAAAAAATCATCGTCATTCGTTGACCTTTGGTACTTTTAGTTGATATCTTTCTTTATATAAATCACCTCATGAAATCTAGGGAAAAACCTAATCACCTAACGACGTCCCGTATTGAATACCCGCCTCCTAAATTCAGATTCTTATTTTTATTGTTTTCAATGTTCTTATGGTTTTTTGTTCTGTTGTTTTTTTATTTATTTGTTTTCATATACATCGTAGAATATACATCAACCAAATATCGATGCGTAATTATTTGTTAGAACACATGTTTATTTGACATTGTAATTATCTTACAAATAACTGTTTAATTTCTAAACACAATAATAAAATAAAAATAAATACTCAATAAACCGATATTAAAGTAAGTAGTAAGTTGTCGTAAATAGCCCAATCCGCTATTGACAAAAAACCATGCAACTATCCACATTTTATAATTTCTGATTATTTCGAACAAAACCTGCGTAATTTAAATGCATAAAATTATTCCACCAATTTTATTACATCTGATTTTCACAGAATTTCCTCTTTATTTGTCCGTTAATTTTACAAAAGAACTTAATTAATTTATGATAAAAAACATGTTTCATATAACGTACAACACTGGTGGTTTTATCAGAGTTCCCACAATACCAGTCTCCCAGGATAACTCTAACTAAATACTGCCTGTTGTGAAGTGTTGTTTTTGAACTGAGCTGACCAAACTATTGCATTACACAATGCGCTTTGGATATTCTTAGAAATCATTGGAAAAAAATTTTAAGAAATGTTTTATGTTAAAGGACTAACCACGAAGTATGCGGTGCTTTTTTCGTTCATATTATGTTCGTGTATTTTGCATACTGGTTCTGAAGATGGTGTATGTGGGAACAAATTAATATCGTAAGTAGAATATAATTCATACTATATAAAGTTTATTCGGAAAACATGTTGATGGTTATAAAAAACTTTAGTTCTTATTAGATAATTACGCAGCGTATTTTAAATAATGAGCGTTATATAATGCCCATGCAGATGCTTCCCGCTGTAATGTTTTTACCGTCTCCCCTAAGTTCTTATTAACGGATTACTATTTTCGTCATTTGATTTTCAACTTCTCGCGGTTTATCAACCCTTCAATCTTAACGAATTAATATGTCACGTTGTGTCAATTTTTTGTTTCGACAGGGATTAATTCATTGAAGGATCCTTTTAATTGGTTGTGGTAACTTTGGTTCTTTTTAGATGAGGCGTGTTACATTCTGTATGGTTTGAAAATAAGACAATGGCCGACTACCCTGATTTTAACTACCTTTTCCTACCTTGTTTGCTCGCCCAAACGTTTCCGGTTGCTGCAGTTGATAATGTGCTAATATAATGAGACAATTAATTACAAATTAAGTACATGAAATTCACTATAGACAATTCAATTCAAGATGCACAAGATTCTAAGTTAATGATTTGACTATGGATTGTTAGTTTTGTGAGTTATTTCTATGAGCAGGTATTTTCGGGAATAGCTAGAGACAAAACATGTGTTGCTTTCGATTGGTCTCCGTCCAAATCCCACCCATCAACGTGACCAGCTCGAGAGCAGCCAAGTTGATGGTCCAATCCCAACACCTCCAGAAATGAATTGAATATCGCTCAGCGACAGATGAGATAATGACATGTTTTGCCTCCTGCCGGAGGGTGATGAAGGTGGAATGTGGGTCCTTGGTGGTAGCTGTTGATGTTGATGTTGATGATGAATGATGAAGATTCATCTTATACCGTTAGGTACAAGGAGCTGCTCTGGTCCGGTGGCATGATAGCCTGGTGTCAGGAACCATTTGGGCCACGTGGGTAGCGCGAGGTTTAGGTCGCGTCAACCTCCCCCAAATCGATGATGAGTTGAGCTTCGCCAGCATGCCGAAAATTAGGAGTCCACTCTACTAACCTCAAACATAAACATATACTGAAGTGGTTTGCATCAGCAACGTCAGGAGTTCGGGAGTCCCGTGAACACCCCTCTGGTTTACGCTCGTAAGGATAATGATGAATTCAGCTTCAGTTTGTTCGACTTCGCCTCTGCAGTCACGCTACTCCAAATAGCTCCTGGCTCCAGTCTATACAGCTTCCCGTTCCAGTAGAGGTAATGACACATATTTATCATATGTACAATACAGAACATACTTCAAGTCTTTCGTCCACACTCAAAATAGTCATGTCAATATTTAATTTGAACGGGGCGTCCATCCGACATAACGAATGTTTCCTAGACGGGAGATTTTACCCCACTTCAAAGTCATGGTCATTCGCTCTATAGTTTGTTACCCTCCGTTCGCTTCAAATATCAAAGAATGGTAGAAATTGATATCCTCGACTTCCGGCGCTAAGGATCAGGGATACTGGAATCATCAGGTCGTGAATCTGAAATCATCCGATCTCCGTCAGCTCAAACGGTTTCAGTCGGAGTCAATTTCCAACCTAATTCTGGATGACTTCTCCTCCTATAGTGGGGTAAGTACTTATTGGATTTGACAGGAAGGACGTCAGAAATCGCCGAGACAACTTCATATTCGTCACGATCCCTTCGTTCTGTCAGCGAGAAAATCCTCCTCACACGCCAGCCAAGAATAGCATAGCCCTTATCCGCTTTGTTCCTTCGTCTACCAGCTAACTCAAGTAGGAAAGCCCACTAGCAATTTTCGTTCCCTTCGATCTGAACTCAGTGAAAGCGTCCTCTCACCAGCTGAAAATACTCGAAACAGAGGTCTATTCCGGGTGACTATCTAAGGCTGGTCCGCCAACACCTTCGACAGAAACCGGTGCTTTTACGGGAATAACTCAACCACACCAATAGCAGGGGAAAAAGCCGGCGCTGCTATACTAAAATAGACGTTATATCGGTATCCAGGGTTATCGACTTTGCTAACACAAGAGTCCCTATTAGGCAAGCCAAATTACAAATTTCGTTCCCTTCGCTTTTGTCGCTTTGGTAAGATAGGACAGCCTACGGAAAATTCGTATACTTCGTCCCCGTCAAACCCATGAAAAATTAAAATCTCGCTTGATAGAATAGGAATGCCAGACAGATGCACTCTCTCGGCGACTAGCCTCGATCCGCTGCGTTATTCCGATTCAAAAATGAATTAAAAGAGCGATGTTTGAATAAATTATATTTAATTAAATATATTTTATGAATTCCGTATAGAATAAGTTGAATTCCCAAGGAGGATACGACAACTCATTTTCAAATAACAGGCATTGAAGCATTTAATTTACCGTTCTATCCGTTACTATAAAAACACTGCATAAATACAATGGTTTGTGTTCTTTAAATTTTGGCGCTAAATATAACTACTAGAGAATTATTAAATCATTTTAAACTCATAAACAATGTCTATTGTTGGATGATCTAAAGCGGTTTCAGGGTAACCGTTCTTCGTCCCTTTTTTTTAATGGCCAGGTCTCGTAATTTATGACCTCCTTCGCTAACGGGTACCTATAGTGCTCAAGTTGAATACCCTTACTTCAAAATACAATTGGATTATTTGGTTTACATTAAGGAAATAAGTGTTAATAATTAGATTATAATAGACTTACCGATACATCTTAGTGTCAACAATCCAAATAATTATAAAAAAACAAACACAGTCACATGCAGAAAAATCATGCTGTTAGAAAACCGCACCTTCTACACTAAATGATTTTAGCCGTGTTCGCGTCCCGACGATTAATTCTTGTTGACGCGCTTCCTAGTTTCTTACTAACTCGACTATCTTAAAACGCTGACCGATCCTGATTATTCCTGACCGCCTCCCAGACCTTGAAACTCTGACCCCCTTGACTTTATTTCCCGCCTCCCAACGTTTTCAAACTGACTATCTTGAACCGCTTTTTCTAACCACCGACTATCGACTTCCTTCCCCCGTTCTTCAACGCTGACCGTCTCCCCGCCCGGGCTCATTAACCACGACTATCGACTTGCTTCTTCCGACCTTCAACGCTAACTGTCTTGACCGTCTCCCCGCGCTTTCAAATCCAGACTCCCCCTTCTCAAACCAACCCCCCAAATCACCATATGCGATTTCTAATTTATGTTCTTTTGAATTCTGAATGCTTTTTGTTTTCAAAAGACAGAAATGCACTAAAGGAACACATCAATTATGGCCCTAGAACCTGTCACATTAATTTTAAATCGTTTGAAAACCAATAAATTGTTACTTCTCCAGTAAAATGTCTAATTCTTCGTTCAAAGGATGAAACTTGACTACCCCCAGTCCAGTGGCGTGTTGGCCCACCAGCATTTTGGCTCGGCTTACTATTATCAACCACCATCACGGAGGTCTCTGCCGATACAGTGCATGTTCCTATTTTTTTTTCTCTACCCTAATAAATCTAAACACTTGTTTTAAAATCAGTTGTCCAACATCTGGGTCTCCTATGTCGTGAGACCAACTGAAAATTTCTTTCCCACCATAATAAATCAACAATAAAAAAAATTTATCCCAGGGCGAGTCCATCACAGCTCCCTTCTGGAAAAATAATAGTGGGAGTAGATACGGAGATAAGCTATTGTCAGCTATTATTGTTCCATCAACTTAGCAGCAGAACACGTTTGAACTCGCCAATAATACATTTTTTTTTCAAACCTTCCTAGGTTTCACTTGCTCCCCACTGCTCTGTTCTTGTTGTTAAAATTGTTAAAAACTCCTAATCCCTTTTACCTTTTATGTTATTTTTTTTTTATATATATTTTTTTTCTACGAAAGATTTCCCAATCCGCCCCTGTCTCGCTCGACGTTCTTATCTTTCTCTGGTAGGTCCGTTATGGGGCCCTTTTGTTAACTTTTTGTGTGTTCCTGCCGTTGTTAATTGTTTTATGACTGAGCATACAGTAACCAAGATCTTGAGAGTTATTTCGCACTAATTATTTGCATTTTTAAGCGTTGGGTAATTTGTTTTGATGTTTTAATTCATGTGAATAGGACTCCTTCTATATGAACAATCTATTAGTGTACCTATATGTTTTGCGGTAATTCAGTTCCGTCTAATTAGAGTGGATAATCTCTTTACCAATTTAATTGATAAATTATTTCTCGTAAAACCGTGTGCCTTATTTCCTATTCCTCCTTACAGGACGCCTGATAATAATAATTATTATTATTGAATAATTTATATAGCGCCGTTTTCGTGAAAAGCTAACTCAAGGAACCTAATATTGTAGTAGCTACTAATATTTTGATAAGAGTTTTGTTGAACAACTATGTCGTATTATAGGAAAAAGAAGTGTGGAGGGGGAGGGGAAGGAAAAAGGGGTAAACTATACAAATGAAATCTCTTTCAAACTACGCTGTCTTACATTAGCCAAACAATAACGGTGAATGGTGATCAGAACTCAAACATTGACCTCAGCGTGTCTTAGGCTATACCCTAATAGCTGGCGACCCACTTCTCAAAGGTACCGTGACCTACCAGAACCCACCACGCCTGAAGGAAAGCGAATTGAGACTTCCCAACACTTCCAGATACTGTTCCAGCGTATTCACTTCTGTGAACCTACTTTACTGTCTCTAAATGGGGAAAGTAATTGCATCCCATATCACGATGCTGACGCGAAAATGTGTCATGTAAGTTTCGTCTGATGAAGCCCTCCTTCCACGTGCTGTCAGACCTACACTTCACCTCTTAGAATCTGTTGTAATTCAGCCAAGATTGCGTTGGCTTACATCAGGTTCCAGGTCGACGCCATTGGAGTATTTGATAGAACTTTAACGGGTTTATTCCTACGGAATATCGCGCGAACATCTCTTCCACATAACCTTGCAGGAACCTCGCAGGTTACCTTCAGCTAGACGCCTTCAACAGCGAATTACGCTCTTTTCATCCCAGAGTCACTCATGTCTTCTCACCCTGTCTGTCATTCCTTTTTACATTGCATAAAACCGCGAAAGAGTGAAGCTTTCAGTATGCCGCGCTGATCCGCTCAGTTCACGCTGGCGTCTTCGTCCACGCGATAGCGCAGGAAAAAAAACCATTTCTGCTTGCTAATATTTGTGTGATATTATTACAGCGAAACTATCTAATTCTCCAATTATGAAGTTTAATCGTTGGTCGAAAATCGGGACAGGGAAAGGTTTAGTAATGTTGATGACACTACCGAGGTAATTAATGTTGAATTGGTGGGGAGTCTGAAAATTATCAGGGAAACCCTAGGTATAAATATGTTTATATGTATACATTTTTTTTTTCACGAACCCTTTATTCATAGTACGCAACTTTTATTAGAATCTTAACACTCGTGTTTCTATTACGTTTCAGGAATCCTATTATTATTCAACCGTTTTGAATTGAAGTCCCCGATCGATTTTACATTTGAACTGTGCTTAAGATGAGTTAGATTATTATTTTTATTAAATTAAGTTGATCCCTACGTTTATTATTGTAGTACATATTTTTTTTGTTTAATTTGAAAGGAATTTAATTGTTTTATTTACAAAACTTAATCACTGATTCACGCCGTAATGTCCTCATCATAACTTTATTCAATTAGCAAGTTAGGTTATATCAAAATTGAATCAATTTATTGTAGATATTTACTGCACAAGGACACGGCCTTCTTTTCATGGAAGAATACCCGTTAGGTAACGAAACATAAATACTCTACCAGTGCACACTTTTATTGTTCACTGAATTTTTTCTAACATTTCAAGATAATATAAATCTGTTCCGTCGACCCACTTATAAATGGTCAAGTTCATAATAAGTGACGTAATAAGCTATTATTTGGTTTTGTCCCCCCCGGGAAGAGGCTCCGGTCTAGTAGTACAATACATCTTTGTTTAGATTTTACAACCGCCTTAACTTCCTCACCGTACGTATTATTGACTTTAAAATGTTTTGTTTAAATTGCACTCTCCCTTCAAAGTTGAACTTCAAAAAAACTGTTATCATAAGTGATTTTTTTGTTGTTTTTTCTCTCCCCAAAGTAAAACGGGTATGTGCCTAGCATGGTGGTCGAAAAAATCCTAAATGCATTTAATAAATAATTTCAATGAATAAGGAAACATAAAAAAAAAGTTTTATCTGTTAATTCAGTCCTTATCGGAGGTTGGACATCAGCCTCTAGAATGAACTGGGTTTGTGTCTACTACTTGAAGAAACTATTTTCTCCCTCCACAATGTAATACCTTTAATAACTATGTCTTATCGGAGGTTGGATGACAATACAAATTTTTTCTCTTTTACAATTTTATTTAAAATTTAAATAATCTAATTTATTCCCTACTGATAAATTCACGGATATTTTTATTACGGATACAATTTTATTTGAAGTTTAAATAACCTAATTTATTCTCGGCTTATAATTCACGGATATTTTTATTTCGGATATTTAGCATTTAAAGCAAATAAACTAATGCGCTGGTGTTAGGTCTACTACTGAAGGAACTATTTTCTCCCTCCACAATGTAATACCTTTACTCACTATGTCCTATCGGAGGTTGGATAACATCATAAAATTTCGGTCGTATATTTTTATTTGGAATTTAAATAAACTGATTTTTACCCTACTGATAAATTCACGTATAGCTCAACTATTATTGTAGAAATTCACTACTTTTCGCAGTTTTGTATTTAAAATACTGAACTGTTAGCCCTAGCTTTTTATATATTTTTTTCATTGTCTTGAACCAAACAGAATGTAAAACATTTTAAAACCTCACCTCCTGGTCACGGCACCACTGTAATGTTTTTACCGTCTCCCCTAAGTTCTTATTAACGGATTACTATTTTCGTCATTTGATTTTCAACTTCTCGCGGTTTATCAACCCTTCAATCTTAACGAATTAATATGTCACGTTGTGTCAATTTTTTGTTTCGACAGGGATTAATTCATTGAAGGATCCTTTTAATTGGTTGTGGTAACTTTGGTTCTTTTTAGATGAGGCGTGTTACATTCTGTATGGTTTGAAAATAAGACAATGGCCGACTACCCTGATTTTAACTACCTTTTCCTACCTTGTTTGCTCGCCCAAACGTTTCCGGTTGCTGCAGTTGATAATGTGCTAATATAATGAGACAATTAATTACAAATTAAGTACATGAAATTCACTATAGACAATTCAATTCAAGATGCACAAGATTCTAAGTTAATGATTTGACTATGGATTGTTAGTTTTGTGAGTTATTTCTATGAGCAGGTATTTTCGGGAATAGCTAGAGACAAAACATGTGTTGCTTTCGATTGGTCTCCGTCCAAATCCCACCCATCAACGTGACCAGCTCGAGAGCAGCCAAGTTGATGGTCCAATCCCAACACCTCCAGAAATGAATTGAATATCGCTCAGCGACAGATGAGATAATGACATGTTTTGCCTCCTGCCGGAGGGTGATGAAGGTGGAATGTGGGTCCTTGGTGGTAGCTGTTGATGTTGATGTTGATGATGAATGATGAAGATTCATCTTATACCGTTAGGTACAAGGAGCTGCTCTGGTCCGGTGGCATGATAGCCTGGTGTCAGGAACCATTTGGGCCACGTGGGTAGCGCGAGGTTTAGGTCGCGTCAACCTCCCCCAAATCGATGATGAGTTGAGCTTCGCCAGCATGCCGAAAATTAGGAGTCCACTCTACTAACCTCAAACATAAACATATACTGAAGTGGTTTGCATCAGCAACGTCAGGAGTTCGGGAGTCCCGTGAACACCCCTCTGGTTTACGCTCGTAAGGATAATGATGAATTCAGCTTCAGTTTGTTCGACTTCGCCTCTGCAGTCACGCTACTCCAAATAGCTCCTGGCTCCAGTCTATACAGCTTCCCGTTCCAGTAGAGGTAATGACACATATTTATCATATGTACAATACAGAACATACTTCAAGTCTTTCGTCCACACTCAAAATAGTCATGTCAATATTTAATTTGAACGGGGCGTCCATCCGACATAACGAATGTTTCCTAGACGGGAGATTTTACCCCACTTCAAAGTCATGGTCATTCGCTCTATAGTTTGTTACCCTCCGTTCGCTTCAAATATCAAAGAATGGTAGAAATTGATATCCTCGACTTCCGGCGCTAAGGATCAGGGATACTGGAATCATCAGGTCGTGAATCTGAAATCATCCGATCTCCGTCAGCTCAAACGGTTTCAGTCGGAGTCAATTTCCAACCTAATTCTGGATGACTTCTCCTCCTATAGTGGGGTAAGTACTTATTGGATTTGACAGGAAGGACGTCAGAAATCGCCGAGACAACTTCATATTCGTCACGATCCCTTCGTTCTGTCAGCGAGAAAATCCTCCTCACACGCCAGCCAAGAATAGCATAGCCCTTATCCGCTTTGTTCCTTCGTCTACCAGCTAACTCAAGTAGGAAAGCCCACTAGCAATTTTCGTTCCCTTCGATCTGAACTCAGTGAAAGCGTCCTCTCACCAGCTGAAAATACTCGAAACAGAGGTCTATTCCGGGTGACTATCTAAGGCTGGTCCGCCAACACCTTCGACAGAAACCGGTGCTTTTACGGGAATAACTCAACCACACCAATAGCAGGGGAAAAAGCCGGCGCTGCTATACTAAAATAGACGTTATATCGGTATCCAGGGTTATCGACTTTGCTAACACAAGAGTCCCTATTAGGCAAGCCAAATTACAAATTTCGTTCCCTTCGCTTTTGTCGCTTTGGTAAGATAGGACAGCCTACGGAAAATTCGTATACTTCGTCCCCGTCAAACCCATGAAAAATTAAAATCTCGCTTGATAGAATAGGAATGCCAGACAGATGCACTCTCTCGGCGACTAGCCTCGATCCGCTGCGTTATTCCGATTCAAAAATGAATTAAAAGAGCGATGTTTGAATAAATTATATTTAATTAAATATATTTTATGAATTCCGTATAGAATAAGTTGAATTCCCAAGGAGGATACGACAACTCATTTTCAAATAACAGGCATTGAAGCATTTAATTTACCGTTCTATCCGTTACTATAAAAACACTGCATAAATACAATGGTTTGTGTTCTTTAAATTTTGGCGCTAAATATAACTACTAGAGAATTATTAAATCATTTTAAACTCATAAACAATGTCTATTGTTGGATGATCTAAAGCGGTTTCAGGGTAACCGTTCTTCGTCCCTTTTTTTTAATGGCCAGGTCTCGTAATTTATGACCTCCTTCGCTAACGGGTACCTATAGTGCTCAAGTTGAATACCCTTACTTCAAAATACAATTGGATTATTTGGTTTACATTAAGGAAATAAGTGTTAATAATTAGATTATAATAGACTTACCGATACATCTTAGTGTCAACAATCCAAATAATTATAAAAAAACAAACACAGTCACATGCAGAAAAATCATGCTGTTAGAAAACCGCACCTTCTACACTAAATGATTTTAGCCGTGTTCGCGTCCCGACGATTAATTCTTGTTGACGCGCTTCCTAGTTTCTTACTAACTCGACTATCTTAAAACGCTGACCGATCCTGATTATTCCTGACCGCCTCCCAGACCTTGAAACTCTGACCCCCTTGACTTTATTTCCCGCCTCCCAACGTTTTCAAACTGACTATCTTGAACCGCTTTTTCTAACCACCGACTATCGACTTCCTTCCCCCGTTCTTCAACGCTGACCGTCTCCCCGCCCGGGCTCATTAACCACGACTATCGACTTGCTTCTTCCGACCTTCAACGCTAACTGTCTTGACCGTCTCCCCGCGCTTTCAAATCCAGACTCCCCCTTCTCAAACCAACCCCCCAAATCACCATATGCGATTTCTAATTTATGTTCTTTTGAATTCTGAATGCTTTTTGTTTTCAAAAGACAGAAATGCACTAAAGGAACACATCAATTATGGCCCTAGAACCTGTCACATTAATTTTAAATCGTTTGAAAACCAATAAATTGTTACTTCTCCAGTAAAATGTCTAATTCTTCGTTCAAAGGATGAAACTTGACTACCCCCAGTCCAGTGGCGTGTTGGCCCACCAGCATTTTGGCTCGGCTTACTATTATCAACCACCATCACGGAGGTCTCTGCCGATACAGTGCATGTTCCTATTTTTTTTTCTCTACCCTAATAAATCTAAACACTTGTTTTAAAATCAGTTGTCCAACATCTGGGTCTCCTATGTCGTGAGACCAACTGAAAATTTCTTTCCCACCATAATAAATCAACAATAAAAAAAATTTATCCCAGGGCGAGTCCATCACACCGCTTTTACACAATATAAAAAAAAATAGATTTTTTAATTCCTACTATTGATTAAACATGCGTGGGTAGTTATCATGCATGTGCAATTTACGCTTTGTAATATGTCAAGTTAGCCTAAAAGTATGAAGAAGTATACTTTAACACCGATAATGTTCAGAGTTAACTGAATACAAGAAAAACTCGTTAAAAAATATTGCAGCAGATAGGAAACAGTTTTCAACCATTGGAGGCCCATGGCCACTGTCCAATTGACTCCAAAGTGGCTCAAGTTTAAAGATGCAAACGGCGATATAACCTTTCACTTTTGCGTCGATGCGCCTTTGACCTATTAAGAAATGATTTTTCAGTTTTAATTATTTTTTCAGAACCCGTAGCCAGCGCCGACAAATTTACACAGTTAACGTTAATCAAAGTTACACTGTCAATGGCTGCAGAAGAGGTACTCCAAATTGTCTATTGAGATACAGGCTAGTTCCACGAAACAGGTCCAAAATTGTTGTAAGTATTTTATCAGAAGTTTGAATTTTATTTATGTGACACAATCTCACCGCCCTGTAATTATGTTCAACCAGGAAACTTTATATGAATACAAGCACTCTACTCTGTTGGGCGAAGTTTGTGAGGTGAGTGAAGAAAGGGGTTGGACGAAAAGATTTAGTAATGATAGTCTTGTGACGTCCGGATTTTAAGTAACAGGGAAATATGTCGATTCTGATCGGTTATTCATTAAGGGTTTTTTTGCATTTGTTTGTGCCTATCGATAAATTATTGCCATTAAAATAAGTACCTCTCCAAACTCACAATATCCTTTGGTTCTAAATTTTGTGTAATGGTTATTTAATCTAATTATTTATTGACATTATTATTTCAGACTTTCATCGATCGAAAAACCGTGAAGGACTGCTGCAAAGGATACAGATTAGACAATAACAAGTGCATCTCTATTTGTAAAGACAAATGTATTTATGGAACCTGTACCAAGCCTGACTTTTGCTCTTGCATGGCCGGATATATAAAAGATGGCACAAATCATACAAAGTGCATCCCGTTTTGTCCAAATGGGTGCAATAATGGTTTGTGCGCAGCTCCCAATCAATGCGCTTGCAATCCGGGTTACAGTTTGCAGGAAAACAAATGCATCCCTATATCACTATGCAGCTCACCGTGCATCAACGGGAACTGCACCAGCCGAGATGGATGTACGTGCTTACCTGGCTTCACTATTGATCCTAAAAACAAGTTTCTCTGTAGGCCTCATTGTGACTCCACTTGCGAACACGGACAATGTATTGCCCCAAATCAGTGCAAATGTGATATCGGATTTGAATTGAGAATGAATAACTCTTCCGTGTGTCAACCAAAATGCTCTAGTCCCTGTGTTAACTCCTTATGTACTTGGCCTGATCACTGTGAATGCATTAATGGATATGAACACGATAAGTTGGATCCTTTTAAATGTGTCCCCATTTGTACTCCGCCGTGTGTAAATGGACTTTGCGTATCCCCAGATAAGTGTTCTTGCGATGCTGGTTTCGAAGAAGCATCATCATTACTAGTACACGAATGCACGCCAATATGCAAAAAACCATGTATCAATGGGATTTGCACGAAGCCAGATTTCTGTACCTGCGATCCAGATTATGAGAATTCTGATGATGCGAATCATGTGTGCAAACCCATTTGTAAGCTTGGCTGCCGGAATGGAGTCTGCATCGCACCCGACCGCTGCCTGTGCAAGGAAGGCTTCTTTTTCGATCAAATAAGAGGCGTTTGTGAACCGAACTGTACAAATGGTTTTCCCAATTCACCTGACACTTGCGAATGTAATATTGGTTATGAGTTTGAAACTAATTCATGGAACGTCTGTAAACTTATGTGTTCTAAGCCATGCGAGAATGGGACTTGCGTTGCAACAGATACATGTATGTGTTTTATGGGTTATGAAAGAAGTCCAAACGATAACTTCAAATGTGATCCAAAATGCAGTAAGTGTGTAAATGGAAAATGCACTTCACCTGGAGTCTGCACTTGTCTTGAAAACTATTTACCAGATTCTTTTGAAAAATCTGTTTGTAATCCACAGTGCCATCCTCATTGTATTAATGGCTTTTGCTCAGCACCGAACGTCTGCACCTGCAATGTCGGATACTATTCTGGGAAAGACTCAAATAATTGCCTTCCAAAATGTTCTGGTCCCTGTACACATGGATTTTGTACAGCTCCAGAAACGTGTACCTGTGCTGAAGGCTACGTAAGAGATGTGAACGATAAATACATTTGCCGTCCATTCTGTCCAAGAAAGTGTGCGAATGGTTATTGCTCAGCGCCAAACACCTGTGAGTGTTTTAACGGGTACGCACGCAATGTTTCAGATCCATACACATGTGCACCAGTATGTCAGAGCCCTTGCATAAATGGCAGATGCACAGCTCCTAACGTTTGTGAATGCATGGAAGGATTCGTTCAGAGTATACATAACAATTTTACTTGCGACCCTCACTGTACAAAGCCTTGCAAGAACGCTAAATGCTCGGCCCCAGATTACTGCTCTTGTTTAGACGGGTACGTTAAGGAAGAAGAAAATAATGTTTGTCATACATCATGCGACACAGGCTGTATTAATGGAATCTGCACAAACCTTAATAGATGCTTGTGTCTGCCAGGATATGAGCTTGACGAGGTAGATAGATTCAAATGCAATCCTAGTTGTTCCATTGCCTGTGGAAATGGAACGTGCATAGGACCAGATATGTGCACGTGTGATGATGGTTATGAAACAGTTAATCCGTTGGAGCCTTGCAAGCCACAGTGCTATGGATGTGCCAACGGGATTTGTTTAGAGCCAGGAATCTGTCTTTGCAAGGAAGGCTATGAAAAATTTGATGACGTTTGTACACCAGTTTGCAGCCAGCCTTGCAACAATGGATCATGCGTAGCGCCTGAAGTGTGCGAGTGCTTGCAAGGCTCTATGAGCAATGGAACTTGTATTTGCTTTGAAGGATTTATTGGGGTAGACTGTTCAATTGAAGAAAAACCTCCTACCGTCGTTACTGCTGGATTGCAATTTTTAAGGTACAACTTATTATTACATTATTTCATTTTGCTCGTTCATTTGATTGCTGTGCAGATTTATAATGACATGTTTTTTATGTTTTAGGTTTGGCGATAATCCATGGGACTTGGTATCAGTAGTGGCCGGAGTGTTAACCATTGGAATGGTCCTCATCGGCATTGATAAATTCATCCGGACCAGAAGTCGATTCCGAGGCTCTTTTAGTGATTCAAATAGTGAGTACCAACATCTATCTAATATTTTTGTATTTTGTTATTAACAAAGTTATAGATTTTCAAACTTTTAAATAAACACCTCATGCGAATCCTCCGTTTATCAAACAAGTGCGTTAACAAATTCTACCACCTCACCGCTATCCTATTACGAGGATTTTTAAGATCAAATATGCATTTCCATAAATTCAACTGTTATTATACTACAATGTAATTATGTTTTCATTAACTATTTATTAAATTTTGTTAATTTATTACAATATATTTTCCTTTTGGTACTGAGGTAAAATGCCGAATAGTGAATTCATTAGATTAAGCATTATATTATATTATCTCATTTCATAGGTGATTGGAAATACAGTAACACAGTGTACGTGGCATCAAATGACAAGACGCTGAACATCACCAACAATCCAATGTATTCAGCGTACGGTACCAGAAGTATAATGGATGATGACGATTGTAAGAAGGAATTTGAAGACGACTATGCGGAAGCTGATGAAAGTGATAGCAGTCAATCTCAACACCAAAACACTTCAACAGAAACAGCCATTTGCTAAAAAATAATGGTTATAACGATGAAGAATGATAAATCAACAAAAATCTAACAAAGAACTGAATTAACCAATAGCAGCAGACCAAAAAATATCATTAAATTTAGGTTGCGTATTTTAGTCAAGTGTTTTGAACTCATTTGCTTAGAGTATAGTAAGAGTATCCAACAACTATTATAATAATTTTAAACATTTTGTCATTGTTTTTTGGTTTTAGAAAGAATGTCTAAAAAAACAATTGTTTGGTAAGACATAAATGTTTCTAAATCAAAAATAATTTAACAGCTGTAATGTGATGTAAAAATGCTTATTATATAATAAGTGAAAGATAAAACAAGATGAGGAGGTAAGCTCACGTCACTCTCAATTCTTAACTAGTCATAATTTCTACAATATATATTTTAAGAAAATATTATAATGTATGTATTTTCTATTAATTTTGGGTCCTTTGAGTCCTTGTAAATAGTTTAAACAATTAATGTTTATATGTTTCATTTGTTTAGGAAGGAAATTAATAAGAAAATCTCTAAGTTTATCAAAATATAAATTGCAAAGTAAATCTAATACTTGAAATTCTAAAGATGGCGGCAGCAAAAATATATATTACAACTGTAACAATATTTTAGAGGGCTTTTTCCTTTTGTTCATGAACATGTTGTGGAGTAAACGCAATTTTAATGTTTTCTCTAAAATCCAGACTCTAAAAAATTATTCATATCGCTGGAATTGTTTCACAAATTACGACCAGAAAATATTTTAATGCCTCTTTTGGCAGTAACCTCTCTGTTTGTACAGAAGTTTGAAACATTATTAATACCTATAGTTTTGTAATTTTAGAGTTTTGTAAACCTTTTTATTTTGAAGTGGCCATCTGTGATAAAACACGAACGTTTTTAATATTCCATCATGATATGTTTATCATAATATATCTTTACGTAATTTTTCTTTTGCCCAATGGACCACGATATTTTTAATTCCATCATAATGGAAAATGTAGACTTACCTTAGATTTAAAAATATAATATCCTAATAATACATGGCTGTAATATAAATTTAGTGTTATTTTATGATATTAAACTACTCTAGAATGAGTTTTGTTTATTTTCCTCGGTAAGCAAGAATTCCATATTGATTATTAGAGTTCCAAGCCAAAGAATCTTCTAATATTTTTAAGACTGAAATTCAACACAACCATGCTTTAAATGACCTTAGCCGTGTTTAGTGGTTAGATCTGAGATCAAAATCATCCTTTCTACTCACTCCTTTTGTCCTACAGGATAAGTGTATTTAAGTCAACCATAGTTTTTCATTTTTTTATGAATAATTTGATGACTTTTTTGGGACCTCAAAATCCCAATTTCTGAAAATCCAACATCCGCTTATTTTTTTCTGTGTTTAAATAAAAATTGTATCTTTTTCAAAAGAAAGACATAATTGCACTCCTGGGTTAAGAATAATCTGAAAACTTAAAAAAAAATCCTACTACTATCATTATAAGCGGAAGATGTTGTTTTTGCAATGATAGGGGCCAGCAGGGGAATTAAACCTACGGATTTGTCAACTAAGCCACCGACCAGTCATCAGGAATAGAAATAATGCAATTTCTTTGTTTATACCACTAACATAAATTAGCGGTCAAGAAAGTGATTATTTTATATAATTTATATATAATGTGTTAACCACAAAGAATTACTTTTAAGAGCATGCAAAAAAGTGCATTATAAAATTAAAACGTGGGCAAATAATGCAGCGATCTCGATAAAAGTATTATATTTGTTACCACACAAGTGATGATTTTAATTTAACAATGTGGGTGGCTTCAGTTCTTCGCCAATTATAAAGAAGTAGGAAAAAAATTAAAACAAAGGAAATTAATAATAAACGTAATGGGATTTCACATCGAAACACAAACATTAAATTAAAACAATGGAGTATTATCATTATTTTATTAAAATCATATATGATGTTTTCTTTTGTTATAAAAATATGCGACGGTTTTTTACTAACCGTAGGTGTGACTCCTGAAAATCGTTTGTTTTCAGAAAATTACAAAATTGGAATGAAAATTGGTAAAAAAGGTATTTACCACTGAACAACAATCAATAAAAGTGTAATTCATACTGATTTAGAAAGAAACTGGTGTATTTGGTTCTTCGAGAAAGAGTTTCGGTATTTTGTTAAAAAGTTGATCATTTTCACCAGAAGTAAGAGAAAATTGAACTTATTTCGGGTACATTAGATACGCCTATTACAAACTTTTATAGATTTATCTCTTCAGTGGTATTTGCCCCCAACATTTTATTCTTGGAAGAGAAAGTTTGACATAACCTTATCATTCTTATCAAGAAATGAACCTTTTTCATGGTTTACTCAAGCATGAATTTGAGGGGATGGGGAAGGGACCGGCGATGGCGCTTCAAGCAGGCTTGGCTGCCCTTAACGCTCCTATCCTTGACGTACCCGGGAAGGCAGAGGCATAGGTTTGGTCCTGAACAAATGCCATTAGGACATCCGCGGGGACAGTGGCCGATGCACCTGAAAATATTAAAGGAGATTAATTTTTTGTTGTTGTTGTTCTAAGTTTGTCATTTATGTTTGGAAATGAAGGTGTCACGTTGTCGCCTATCATATCATCTTTAAAGTATGGTTAGTGAATATTTTGTAAGAGTTACTAAAGGACGTGATAGAGGAGACAATAAAACAGCACGAAACATGTTATAAAAATGATTACTGTTTAAACATAGTTGATTAAGATGAAAAAATGGATTTCTTGTGTATAGAAAAACTAATTAATTATATCTAGAAAACTATCAGTCATACATACACGTATTGTACCCCAAATATGTTAATTAAGCTTATGCAATTCAATCATAAATACTTCTGAACGAGATTTTATAATCGGTATTGCTCTAGCAAAAAATACAAATGATAATAACAATACCATGTGTATAGTGCTGTTGATTCCGAAAGGAAACATTACTGTAATTTTGTAATGGTTAGAGAGACCGAAATTTCAGAACTATTATGAGAAGCCACCTTAAAGGGTAGGCACTTACATAGTTCTCAAAAATCTATATTTATCTAACTGTTGACAGGTTAATAATGACGCTCTCTTCTAATCTATCCATGTTCGATTTAGGTATTTACCTGAATCCAGTGGGATCGTTCACGTCAAGGGTAAAGCCCTTCTTGCAAGTGCACTGGTCGGGCCCGGAGCACTCTCCATTGATACAAGGTTGGCTGCAGTGAGCCTCGCACCTGGCTCCAAACTCGTTCTCCTGGAGGATGAAGCCTTCTCCGCAGCTGCAGGTATCAGGTGCAATGCACTTTCCTTGGTCGCAACCCCTAGAAAGAGGAACATTGTATCAGTAGATGTGTTGTTGATAATTGACAGAAGGATAAATGCTGGAAATTCAGTTAATGGTGGAATGGATGCAATAATAATTTAAAGAAAAACGTTGTCCGATAAAAGGGACTAGCAGTTAACAAGTAGTTCTGATAGATGCAGTGAAGCGTTGAACTGACAGAAGAAGGATTAAAAACACATACGATGATTCCACTGCAAATGAGATACCAGAGATGTATGCTTTGTAAAACGTGTTTCTATTTTAATTCTGCAAGTATGAATGAAACTTAAAGTTCCATTAGATTGATACAGGTATGTGCTCACTTGGTGCATACTGGTGCGCAGACTCCTAGTTCGTTCTTGATATATCCTGGGAGGCAGAAACACTTGTTGGGTTCCCTGCAGTCTCCGTTTTCACAGCCCCCTTCACAGACGGGAGAGCAAGTTCCCAGAGCGTTGACTTTGTAACCGCTTTCACATGTGCATACCTCGGGAGCAGTGCAGTTTCCTGGAAGTTTAAAATTCGGTCAAAGAGTTCTTAAAGCAATGCTGAAACTGCTGAAATAAAAAATAAAAAAATATCTTCTGGAAAAAAAGACAAAAAGAAAAATTAAGTAACTAAACAAAAATTGGTGCCTGGCAGTCGAGGTATATTCGCAACTATAGCAATAGTCGCTGTGGTTTCAATGTTTTGAAAAGGCGTCAATGAAAGAAATATTTAACTGGGAGGGCTCAACAAAAGCAATGACTTGGATGGAGATGTTTCTGTAAGGGTCGCAGGTCGCAGTGTATTGTAGTGCCGATTACGAATGTGAATACTTCAATTTGTGAATATAATCGTTAGTAAGGATATTTTTTTGCACCCTGTCTCCAACAGACATCGAAGGGTACTTGACGTACGTCGTAACCGATGGCAATTAAGATAGTACAATTAAATCATTGGTCCATTTCCTTTTTCTTTTGTTTAAGTATTTGGAAGCACAATTCTCTATTTGCTCGGTACCTAATCGTCTATGTCCAGAACATTCTCACACACATCCTTCTTTTCATGGAGGAGTCATCATCAACTGGAATTAAAAGCCTTACCATGAGAGCATCCCTTGGAGCATTGTGGAACGCAGAACTTCATGTTCTGTTCCTCGGTGAATCCGGCGTTGCACTTGCATTCATTGTCTGGTCCGCAGTGTCCATTCAGGCAGCCGATTGGGCACGTGGCCACGCAGTATCCGTCGAGGTCTAGCACGTGGTCAGGGTGGCAGGTGCACACGTTGGGCGCCACGCAGCGACCGTTGATGCATTCGTTCTCGCAGACGGGCTCGCAGATGCGGAAGTTGTGAATGTTACGCTCATAACCGGGACAGCACTTGCGGACCTTGCTCATCAACGGGGTTGACTGAAATAGGAAGAGAGTAGAGGTCATGTTTAAGGTAATATCACAGTTAACTGTACAGGTATCTAGTTAAGAATTGTCGCTAGAAATGAGCTTATTAAAACATTGACCAGTACGCTATGAAAACCACGTGGATTTGCTGGTAGCTCACCGCACTGGCCTCGATTTTATAGTATTTTGAAACTTAAAAAATGCTCCCGGCATCCTAAAATAAATTGTATTCACTTGGAAAGGAAATCTATCTCAATATTAGTCTAGCTTGTCGATCTGTCACTAGCAAAAATATATATATTTATTTATTTACCAAGTCCAATTAATATAATTATTATAAATGAAGCAGAAGATAATACTAATAAATCTAAATAACTAAGTCCCAACGGTTGAGTGGTTAAATACGTTGTCCTTGTAAGACAATGGTTTCGATTCCCCGTTGAACCGTCATATTTTTTTTATTATTTCTCTGTCTTGTACTGTTTCATGTTTCGTTTAGATGTATTAGTATTATCTTGTTCATTAATGATATATTAAATTGATGGGTATTACCTAAACAATATATTAATACAAAAGTTGTATCAATAAAATAAAAATTATCTGCGTAAAGGCGGCTCGCAAATGTCATTATTTTTTCATTTTTAAAAGTCATGGTACTATGTTTATTTCTAGGAAAGCCTCAAATTACTTATTACTTTGTGAAGAACGCTTATTTAGCTGATAAAATATAAAAATATTATTTTTAATAACATCATAGAGTCAGCTAGCGCATGGCGGGCGGCACAGCATTTTAGCTGGCATATTAAGTATTGATTTGTTGATCTTAGTCAAAATTAAAGTGAACAAGCCATATAGTTCTCCTCGAATGAAGGGTGGCCGAAGAAAAATATCTTTGTAAAAGGAGCAGTCAGCCAAACATTTGGGGAAACTCTTCAACGAAAAAAAGGTTGCTAGTTGAAACTAGAAGGTTTTTTTCACGGAGACGCTGTAATAATATCTCATACTCCGGAATAATATTTCATACTCGGAACTCAAGTAAAAAAATAGGACATAAAAAAAACATACAAATATATATATTTATTACATTATTCGTAGAATTTATAAATCGTCATTTAAAAACGAATTAAACACCAACACATTAAAACGCACCGTTTGGTTGGTACCACTGAATCTGCTGATTCTAAAACATTCTGACATCACAACGAGTCTACGTGAGTAATATAGCTGTGGTGTATGAGGTCCACAGGCACGCCATTTCTTTCGTAGTAATGCAGGTTTTTAAACATCGGTGAATTGTTTATCAGGTGCGGTATGGATGTATTTTTCACTTTGGTTTAATACAATAACATTAGTAACGAGATGCTAACATTTTACCTAGCATTCTTCAATGTTGAAAGCTGATAATTTAAAGAATAAAAAAACGTCTCGACTCCCATACAAAATACAGCACCAGTTGAAAAAAAGTGGGTTTTATAAGACTGGTGATTGGTGGTTTGTTGCGATTTTGGGAGACCCGAAAAATTAAAGCTTCAATTGAATTATATTATTTAAACTATTAAAACTAATCATAATAATAAAAAATATACTGGTTAAGTTAGAAGGTCAATATCGATACAAACGAGGGACTGGAGTTCCCTATTGGGGGACGTAAGAATTAGAACAAAATCTGATGATTACCCTTAGTAATTTTTTTTTCTTACCCCATTTCCAGTAGGAACATTCGCAGGATCCTTAACCAAGGTGATGGTGCTAGAATAAAAAAGAATATTTATAATTTTCCTCATGAAAAAAATATTTTTGCAAAGAAACAGCAATAGTACGAAGGTTTTTATAAAGATTCACACCATTGTTAAAAATCTTTTAAATTCCAGGAAATTAATTAAAAGTATATAAGAACGTTATCTTGGTAAAAAAATAAAACAATGCTGTATTATTTACAAAGAATCATAACTCGTTAGCACACACAAAGTTTCACTTAGAGGTGATAAAATATCTCGTCGAAACTTGTTCCCCTATTAAGGTGCGCGTAGTACCAGATTCGGTAGTTTTAGTTAGTGTTGTGAGAGTTGGAGGTAAAAAGGCGGAACCATTTTTTTGTGTCATGTCTCATCTAAATATAAAACATCAATGTTGGCATAACATTTGGTTGGACGAAATTACTGCCTATAAGATAATTCTCGATTACAAGAAACTCATTAAAGATTATTTCATACATTTTCTAGGAAAACCGAATCGCGCAAAACAGATTTGTGTACTATAAAATTAGTTTAAATTAATGACAACATCTCTTGGAACCTAAACCCAAAGCAGTGAAATGTTAGTTAATTGCGTTAAGCGTGTTGGCAGTCATATCACATAAGGTCAAATCAACAATCATTTTGCAGCGTGAAGGATTTCTTGAAAGAATACAGTCTGTAAATAATATAAACATTGCACACGATTTGAAAACAATACTGAATAAATGAATTATAATGGAAAGGAGAGCATTTGGACCAATATAACAAACAACAAAGAGTGACAACATTTAATGAATCATCGGAAGTGCCGATTAATATGTAAATATCTATTACGTCTTCTCCTTGACAAAGAATATGTATACTAAATAATTATAATAAGAGTTTTTTCAGAATGTATGCAAAGCTAGTGCAATGCAATACGTTCCATATTTATTCGAAGATGAAGAAGGCAATGCGGAATAGAAGAGAACAATTTGTGCAAGCAGCCGTTTATGGAGGATATTTGAACATATCCCGTCTCGAGAGAGCCATCGAGGGGACTCCATCCAGGCAATCACGGCAGTGATGATAGTGTTATTTGATTGGCGTAGTCTGCGCCATGAGCTTCCCGTGTGGTGGCGGAGAAGCGCTCAAACAATATATTAACAGCCTTTGAGTGGTGAAAATCAGATTTTTTTTAAAAGTCATTCGTCTCACTAGGCCCTAGGGCCTTTTGAATAATATATAAATAAAAATTACCAAAATGTAATTTCATAATTTGTAGAACACATTTTTTTAGATTAATTTGAAATAAAATCATTATTGGCATTAATGTTTTGGTGAAATAATAATTATAATACATTTGCTCGGAGAAAAACAACTATTGCTAATTTGTTAAGAATCTTTAAAATTATTTGTATTTCCGGTTATAAACGAAATTGCAGACTTTACAAATAAATTAACAGGTTTCCTGATAAACTTACGGTGAATCACGAATATATTATCATGATGTCGGAACATGTGTTCATTAAAATCCGAATTTTTTGAATTACAAACGAAAATTCTTTGTGTCGTCATAATATATTATCAAGGCAAATCAATAAACATTCTTAAAATAGATGTTTTATTAACAAGGCCTGTAAATTTATCGTGAGACCAAAAATTGATTTCTTTCCGAATGAGTAAAATAAAAAGCCAGCCAAAGTTCACAATAATAACAACAAACAATTGTTTAAAAAAGCATAACGATGAAAAGTAATCGTTCTGTCAATCACCTCTTTATAAAAACGTTACGAAAAGTAGGTCGCAATTTGTTTTTTACGTGACCGGTAATAGAGAAATTTCTATTGATACGTCTTGTACCAAGATGAAAGTACTCCTAGATGTGATTTTAATGAACCATTCTATACGTGTTTGTTTTGACAAGTTGTTAATAATTCTACATATATACCCTTGAAATGGATACGGCAACACAATCGTAAACATTGTCTGAAGTAGAATGAAACGCAATACTACGTTTAAATAAATGTACAACGGATATCATAGTCATCGATTTAGAGTACAATTTTTTATTTTATTTTGACATTCTTAACATTTGGAATGTACAAAAGAGTTTTAAGGTAATTTCAAGAGTAATTAAATATATCCACTCTCTCAATATCAATATGTCCAGAAATTTGATTCAATAGCATCATTCCTTTTAGCAAAGGCGTGTCTGGAAAAAGTTGTGGCGACGACCACGCCTGAAGTTTTCAGGCAATTATGGGCCATAGCATTCCAATAGAAGTTCTTAAACCACGATATTAGTTTTATTGAATTTAGTTACACATCGCTACAATTTTAAACATCCAAAAGCTAAGTAGACGAATGCGTTAGGTTTCTAGCCAAAATCGTGGTTATTCATATTTTCAAAATTTTACGCTCATATACAATGACTGTATAAAAATACAAGACGCGTTATATTCACGTTAATTGAACAAAAAATAGAGCACCGTTCATGAAAAGGATAGCCAGTCTATGAATATGTGTGAAGATATATGATCGGCACACTAATGTATGTCCACTGGACCTAGTTCAGTAAAACCACGCGCATTGCATCAGTAATGTATCTTCACTCTATTAATTTATCTAAGCTATAACGATGGTGGTAAGATTTTTTCAAATATTGTCAAGTTATTCGTAAACCGGGATTTTTTTATATTGTTTAATAGATTATGCACATGACCTTATCGAATTATTATGAAGTAATTTAAATTCTTTATTTTAAGAAAACATTAAATTGAGACATAGGGTTTTTGAAAACCTCGAAATTAGTAAGTTATCCACTATAATCATTCCGAAATAGTTAAAGGTTTAACTTACGGCACTTCCACGTAACAGACTCCCTTTTCAAAATCTATTGGTTTAGAGTTGTTCTTGACTGGGTGGATCGTGTGAGAGGAGCCGGTTGTGAAATTCCTGAGGCCGGGGATATTGACAGAGTTGAAGTAGTTGGTGATGTTGTTCCCCACTGCAGCAATGTGGCCCTTGACCCCCCCTTTGACCCCCTGGGGGAGGGTGGACGCCTCCCACACCACCGTCGCCAGGAGGAAGAAGTGGTACCACTTCAGCATGGTTAATGAATCAAATCCTAAAAATAATAAATATATTGATATGAAATACAGGATGGCAAGCCTGACTTACTTTAATCAGCGATTCCTGATATTATTCTCATATAAAATGCAGGATGGCAAGCCTGACTTACTTTAATCAGATATTGCTAAAAATAATTCGAGGACCAAATGTCGATTAAATTTTGGTTACATTTTTTAATTAAAAAAAAAAGATTTTAAAATAACCAATATATTCTTTCAAAGAAGAGAAAAATGAGTATTGCTAATTTATTATCAATCTCTTCAAATTATTGGTAGTCCGTTTAAAAACGGGATTGCAGGCCGTTTCCTGATAAACTATTAGTAAATTCCTAAAATATCAAAACACGTGTTTATGCACCTAAATTTTTCTTGTTTATTTATGTACATAGTACAAAGTAAAGTCTTATAGGCAGGTGTATAATAGGTAAAGTATATTTCAAGCTGAACAGTTCTAAATGAGAATAGTGTAAATAATAAACAACTCTTATGGGCGTGTATAACATCAACTTAATACAACATAGAAGTTAAGGTTGTTAAAAGATAATAGGAAAAATTATGATTTTTATGAACACGTGTTCCGACGTCGTGACAATACATTCGAATTTACTAACAGTTTATTAGGAAACCTATAAATGTATTCGTTAAGGGCCTGCAATCCCGTTTTTAACTGAAACTAACTAACTAACTAACCATCACGCCGTTTCCCCGCAGGGAAAGGCAGAGAGGACGGACCGCCAAACAACTCGGTCTTGGCACACACTCCTTGCCTCATTCACATTCATACATTGTCTCATACATACTCTTCTATTATTATAACTCTTGACATGACCCGACTGGAGTATCTGATTCACTTGGTCGTGCCATGTCTTCCTCGGGCGTCCCCGACTTCTGCTACCATTCGCATTTGCATCATATATCCTCCTTACACTCCCATCTTCGCTCATTCGCTCTACATGCCCAAACCATCTAAGCGTCCCTTTCTTAATCTTAATCATTACGCTTACATCAGCCTGATGAGATTATAGATTTGAGAATTAAGAGATTAAGAGATTAAGAGATGAGATTCTTAATAAATTAGCAATATTATATATCAGTGATTTTTCTCCCCCCACCTGGTCTCCAACTGTGCAATAACTACTGAATTTTTATGTTTTTGATGGAAAAATAGAAAAACAGTATCAAATCGTTTTTTTTAATTTTTCCTTAAATAACCTCAGGAACTCGGGTTACAGTACCTATGTAATAACAAAATTTACATTACATAACTACGGATTCATGGGTTTCCACGAAAATATATGTAAATTATATTTTGGAATTTATCTGATTGATTATTCGAAAGTTTATACATATAAAATTATCAATTTAATAACGCACTGGGAAGGCGTTACCAACATAAAGCGAAGTAAAAATGTAATTAAAATTATGAGATTAATTATTATATCAGTATTATATTATTGTATTTATTTTGCTTATATAATGCACTTGCATAATGTTGATTGACTAGATGATCATTTGTGGAAAAGTGTGTGGAAGGGTTTAGTTTTTCCTATGGGGAAGATTTAACCCGGACATAAGTCGGAACATTTAAGTCGGAAATTATAAAAAATAAAATTAATTAATTATTTCATACTAATTTTAATTTATAAAAATTAAATAACTGTGACTATGTATATGTGTGCCATAGAGTTAAGACAAGATTTCAAATTTTCATGGCCAAAGTATTAAAGAAATTTATTTTTGGGGTATTGATGCCGTGCCTCGCTGCTTCCTTCTTTAGCCAACGTTTCGACAGCATTAAAGTTTCCATCATCACGGCTGACAATGGACACTGTGATGGTATCTAAAACGTTGGCTAAAGAATGAGTAGCGCAACACGGCTTAATACCCTACAAATAAATCACTAGGCGTTGGCTTTATTGGTAAAGCGATTAAAAATATTTAAAAACACTGCCAAAAACATGAAATGATTTGAATGCATAGAATGTGAACAATAAACATATTAATTGTGCTAGCAAGACAAACATATGAATGTGATGTTGTTATGATTAATATAAATAAGTATTTATTTAAACTTAATAAAATATTGTGATAATTTTAAGCAAGTAGGATACCGTACCTAAAATCATAAAAAACCTAAAATATTATTTTATAAATTGATGTTATCTGATCATTCAATCAAAATAATTATTTATAAAAGTTCTAGTTGGTGTTATTTGTTTACCTTGGTCAAAGTGAAGTAATTTGAAGATTTAGCACAAGCAGCGATCCGTGCTGGATGAAAGACGGGTAATTACTGACCGGTTGGTCAATGGATGCCGACATTGTTGTAACATTTCCACCACTCTCCTACCTAAACAAGTAGCTAACTACATCATATATCTAGATACGTTACCAAGAACTGCCATTGGCAAAGAGATTAAAAGTGTGAAGTTTGTTTTATAAATATAAAAATGCAGCCGCTGTAAGAGATGACTGCTTCCAACTAATTGGGTTTTATAAAATAATAATCAGAATGGCTCACATGAGTTTTGCATAAATGTATAAGTAGGTAGGTAGGTACCATTGACGTCTAAATTTTAATATTAAAATGGCCTCGAGTAAAATATTTTCCCTCAGGGATTGTCATTTGGGGATGCTGTGTGGAGGGTCTTTTTGAGGAGAGGAAGGAGTAAACATGGGTCTTGAAGAGACTCATGTTGTAGGAGAGAGGAAACAAGGAATAACTGGTCGTAGAAGCGACTCGTTTTCATTTGACAGAAGTCAACCGTGTACATTGTTGGGCGCGCGTTTGGCGTCTTACCCGACTATACACCGGTGCCGAAGGGACCTTTACTTTAGCTCCTCGGAATATCTTCCATTGTAATACCGGTAGAACAAACACAGCATGCCTACCTGACGACTGTGCTCTAATAATTGCAATCTGTTTCTTAGGAGGGAATCTATCAAGTGGCCCGTTTCTACACAGGGTCAGAGAGTTTTCACGTATTTTGGGATGGTTGATCAATACTAGTTTAGTATTTAATATAAAATCAAAGTTAACTTAAAATATAACCTGCAATTTATATTTTGGGTTAATTTTGAATATTTGCTGTATTTTTCAAATGAAACAATAATCTTACTATTTAAAAATTTTTTTTTGCATGTTTCAGAACTAACTAAGGTTCCTTCAACGTGATACCAAATATATTGTTAATAATAATAAATTAGGTGTTTTTTAAAAAAATGTACAAATGGATAAAATAAAACAGTTGTTTACAAAGATAATAATAACATTTGGCAGATTTATATAACCCGTTTTCTTGAAAAATCACCTTAAGGGCGGTGTATTACATATTTTCATATGATTTTTGTTTTTTAAATCTATTTGGTCTTCTTCGTAGTTGCAAAATTACTTTGTGGCGTCATTTTAATATTGTTGGCAATTGGCTTTGAATTACTGTGTGGCGTCATTTTAATATTATTGGCAATTGGCTTTGAATTACTGTGTGGCGTCATTTTAATATTATTGGCAATTGGCTTTGAATTAATGTGTGGCGTCATTTTAATATAATTGGCAATTGGCTTTGAATTACTGTGTGGCGTCATTTTAATATTATTGACAATTGGCTTTGAATTACTTTGTGGCGTCATTTTAATATTATTGACAATTGGCTTTGAAACATGTAGATTAAATGTGATGTATCCGAATTATTTCATTTTCATATACGTAAAATCAATTTGGATACCCCTTTTGTTGGCGGGAATGGATGATTGCAAATCAAATTATTTCACTTTCCGACATCCGATCTAGCTGAAACTCGGCAGAAAGACTCGTTGTAGACGACTGTGAATTCCATTAAATGAAAAACTTGATTTTTTTTAAAAATGAAATATCAACGGAAATTCTGCATTGCACTTCAGGGAAGTATTGACTGTATTTATTAAAAAATATATTAATAATAGTTAAATGTAATTTATAGTTATTACAATAAAGAAGTTACCTTAATATTTGGAGAGGTCGTTTCACCATGTTATACTGAGAATGCAAATAATAACATCGGGGCCACCGAGATGATGTCACCTCATGGAAACCTGTTTTTATTCTGTTTAAATACATAATTTATTTCATACCATGAGCATTGAATGAGTCGTGTTGTTTTCTGTATCTTTGTAATCTGTGTATGTCTATCCACTGCTGGAGTGAAGGCCTCCCTAGGCTGATTACAATCTTGTCATTAGCTCTATATTTTATCTAACCACATCTTAATCAAAAATGAAACCTTAAATCGTTGAAGACAATTGTAGCAACTCTCAAACGAAAAGTTGAAACAGAAATGATTCGGTTGCATTTAGCAATTGAACCCAAGACCTCAGCTTTGCCGGGGCCTTGCACTACCATTTGGCTAATTCGAACCTATCCCGTTCAGTCATATTTAACTGTATCATACCTCGACCAAGAACTACCGACGTTATCTTCATTTTCTTAATGCATGTTTTTATTGGTTGATATCTTTTATGCATGATTTGCAAGATTATTACATTATTCTTTGCTCCGTTCGTGTTCATCAACTTATAAATCAACAATAAAAATTATTTTTTTAGTAGTAGGTGTATCGTGATGGATTGGGGACGTTAGGCAACCACACCCTATCAACCAATGGCGCCAGGAGCAGTTTGAATTTGGCGTCTTTTGAAATTTAGAAAAAGCTAAAAATACTACTATTTTCAGCTTTTTTTCATTAATACATTCTCGTGTTTCTTTTGCGTTTTTAAACGATTTTATTGTTCGCTTCAATTATACTGTCTAATTCGAGCAATATGTATAAACATTTCATCGTCACGATCTCTTTGGCGAAGTAGTTTACGCGTTTTACTTTGAGCTGGGCGATTGTGGGTTCGATTTTTTGACTTTAGGGCGTGTGCGAACGATCACTAAGGCCTACGAGCGCTTTGCTACTAGTAGTCACGGCAAATACGACGCCTTAGAAGATCGGGTAATAAGAATATCACAAAAAGTGCCTTGTGGACGTGTTTCGTGATCCAAATATAAGCTCAATATTTCCATACTAAAACAGTGTTTCCAAACAGGACAGAACAGGAAACCCTAGTGAGGAGGACTGTGAAAAAAATACAAAAAATATACTTATATTATACTTTAAACCTACATAATGTACAAATTTTGCTATTGATATTAATAAAAAAAAAAAAAAAAAAAACAAAACCGCGATTAAAAAATTCAAATGGAATGACGAAATACAATTTCAGGCAAGTGTAAGAGAGACAGACTTCGTGTTAAATCGTCTAGAACCAAACTGTACTAAGGCACTTGCAGTTTTCTTCTTAATTTTAAGTTTATTTGAAATTGGGTAAATAGGACGTATGTACTTACGTACATTCTGCAATAATAAATAGATTTCACGAGAGTCTTTATAATCTGGAATGGTTTTTTAGTTAGTTGGGTAGGTACCGCTAAACGCCTCCGGACATTTTTGGGTTGATTAAACTTCAGATACAAGTTAGTATGCCTAAGTTTTTTTGAGCCAAGCGTCCGTTGGCAGTGGCATTTACTGTAATGAGTTGGCACTTACTACCTACTACCAATAATTCCAGAGAAACGACCTGCAACTAGTTTTTCTCTTTAAAAAAAATAGAAACATTGTCAGGTAACGAATAGCCTGACATTAATTCTTTACAAATAATTAATAAAAACAAATAATACTAATCAATCATTCCATATCCTGTTTTTCTGTAGATGATATAAAATTATTTAAATATATAGATGATTGTAATATAAAATTACAAGAAGACGTAAACATGATAAATGAATACAACAATCAATAATTTCTAAATGTAATGTTATAACATCATTTAGACGAAAATGACACCCATTTAAGTATATTTATTATTTAAAAGATTTACTTTTTGCAAAGAGAATTTCTAAAATTAGTTTTTTTTGCAAAAAACTAATTTGAGAAATAGCCTATAAACAAATAATTATAAGAAATAATTAGTCACCTGAAATATCAATACAAATTGAAAATATCTCCCGAGTAAAAATAAATGCCGCCGACGGGAATTGAACCAGCACCTTCTAATGTCCGGTCAGGTGCTCTGGACCACTGAGCTACTTCGGCTTATTTCCAACACGCCAAATAATTCAATATGTACTAGTACTTCATTCAACAATTACTGCCCATTATATTATTGACTAATTATTGCTTAAAATGATTTGTTATTCTTTGGGCTATGTATAAAACCTTGTCTTGTAAACATTAGCCTTTACCAAATCGCCTTCACTTATTTTGCTATATATCTATACTGCTAAGCATAAAGAGTACAAGTCAAAAACAACAAGTCTTCAGGAAAGCTATTTTAAATTTATTAACTGAGAGTACTTCCATTGCGAGATTCACTCACAAATGCCTCTTTTTAATTGAAACATATCTTTTTTTCATACCACGTGAAGATATTGTCACAGAGATTGAAAAAATTAAAAATCTGAAATTTCTTTTATTGTCTTATACTCTTTGTAACTAGGATGACAGATTAAAGATATGTAAGATCACAACACGAATTTGCCTCATTCATTTAGAATCCCCAATATAATACTTATGTTGATCGTATTGCAAACATAGTATAAATCATACTAACCATTTGTCATGTCGCTTTAGTAATCACCAATTTATTCCAATTGCTTTTATAGATCTTAATAATTCAAGTTCTTATGCAAAATTGTGAACTGTATTATTGATTCATCATACATATTAGAGAGGATTGAATCAGTGGCGGATCCAGGGGGGGGGGTCACGGTGGTCATGACCCCCCCTGGGCCCCAGCCCAGGGGGGGTCATGACTACCTAGGTCCTGGGCCCATCCAGGACCTAGGTGGACCACTAATTAAAATTGTTAAACATAATGTTTTTATATATTTTTTGTCAATATTTAATTAATTTAATATAATACTTTGTTTGACGGCAAACGCATTATTCGGGAACGAACGCATCGAAAATTCGAATGTTACCGCGTCACCGCGTCACCGCGCACCGCCACCGGCGCGCGCTTCGGCCGCCACCTTTCATATTATTATGACACATTTCGTGTAACCACGTGTGACGCTTGCGCGCGCTTTGTTTCGACTAACGTCTAGCGTCTAGCAAAACCTAACCTCAATCGGAACGACTAAACTTTATTAATAAAGTGTTTACTTTTATTTGTTTACTAAGTTAAAAAAATAAGTTCCAATATAAGTAATAGTGTTCTTAAAAATTGTTGCTGCAAATTCAATTCATTACAAGAAATGGTAAGTAATCTAATCAGTTTCTTCATTATGCCAGTGTATGTGTGTTTAAACTCAAATGTTATTTGTTAATGTTCTAAGGCTGGGGTTAGACTCGTAAGTTTTTTTCCTGTAAATCGCTCTTGAAGGCGAGTTTGGCCAAATTCCCAATGTAAACGACACCAAAAGTCACTTAACGTAATTTTAGTAAGTTACAGAACTTATTCTTTCGGAAGTTTTTTGACAGGTCTGGACAGGTCTAACGCGCCCGCGCGAATTACCAGCCTTCCTATACTTCCTAAAGCAATTCTTAAGGCGTGACACAACCTCGTTCATCGAGGTTTTGCCCAAGGCTAACATTTTTATTTATTTCGGCGAAATTATAATTGAATTTAAAAAAAAATAAAATTATGCCGCACGAGGGATGCAAGTTATTTATATTTTAGATTAATAAAACAATACCTTACAATTAATATATTTTACGTTCAACGATTTTAAAACTTTATAACCCGTGTATAACTATAAAGTTAGCGGACTTAGCGGTAAGTACCAGATTTTATTTTTCTAGATGATGAATTAATAACCTCGGAAGTGGACACATTTTTAATATTTGTAACAAATTCTTCAGAATCAATTAAAATGAAGGCTAAAAGTGTGGATAGATTTTTTTACTAAGATTACGAAAACGTTAGTAATTTTTTTTAGAAATGCATAATATTATTTTTAATGATGGATTTTGAATGATTTTTATATGAAAATGTTCCGTCTCCGATTATGTTTTAAATATATGTAGCTGTGAGCTGTTCCTTGAAAATGTCTAATACTGAGATTTGTTTGCCGGGGTTCGAACCCGCGATATCTATTTATTAGTTTTAATTATGCTCTTTTAGGATAAATTCAGAATAGCTAGATGCAAGTTATTTATTTTAACCTTTTTTTTAAGTGTATGTATCCATAAATTGATGCATCTATTGTAGAATATATTCAAACCTAGCTGTGAGTTGTTCCATCATCATTTCTAATATTGAGATTGGTTTGTTGATTTGTTTCCAAAAAATTTATTTATAAATAAATTTTACAAAAATTTTAGATGTGGAAATTTGATAAAGTGTATGTAAATTTGATAAAAGTACATATACCTAGTTTTGTAAAAGAACGTATTCGTTACATTTTGTTAATATATATACATATTATATTTAACTTAATCAAGTTTCTTTTTATTAATATTTATATGTAACTATTAATAATTCACTTTCAGAATATTTTTGTTTGGATTGTAAATAAATGAAATCAATTCAAATTTTATAAATATTTACTTTTATTAGCGTTCCCCATAGTTTGAGAATTGTCGATAATATTGACTACGCTGCCGGCTCGGCCGCTGCTGGCAAAATAGAATGGACGGTATTCATCCACCAGGTAACAAGGTATTAACAAGCGTATGGAAGCATCGGCGAAAGGAGATCTCGCTGGGCGCTTCTTACGTATTGCAAGCACCGCGTCATGGCAACAATATTTATTTCAAATTACTTGCCTCGTGCAAATCAGGCCAAAATATGACGGTGCAAGGCGCTCGGTTTTAAAATTTATAAAGCACAAGAATCGAAATATTTCCAGCGTTTATATTCCTCTTAAATATAGAAGTACAGTACTTACATTTATTAATAACATTTGCTGCACACGATTGGTCCTAAAGGAGTTCAAATTTTTAATTCATTCGGTCTCACTATTGAGAAGAGCACGCTGGAAGGCATTATTCTACTCTTCGATAGACTGGATAGACACTTCATACCTACAGTGAATATTACAGTGGAACGATTCAAATTCTTTACCAGGAAGCAAAGAAATAACGGTCAACAAGCTGTTATTATTTGTCTATTTTGTCGTGACAAGCAAAGTGTTACAATAATAATGTCGAGTCAAATTCTGCAAATGCAGAATGCTACGGATATGGTTGGCGAGTGGAAACGTTTTAAGCAATCATTTCTTTTATATATGATGGCGAATAACTACAACGAGGAAAAGGAAATTCAAAAAGTTGCAAGATTCCTACACACAATACTATGTTGAAGACACACCTGACACCATGTTATATTGTGGTGAAATAAGAACACGATTAATAATTGTAATCTGTACTGTATTGGTTGACAATTGACATTACACGAGCCTACGCCGCCCGGGCTTGCGGAGCAAAAGACAATCTTAATGATATACCTAGTGTTACCGTATCCAACAATACCTACTTTTTACTTGTATATATTATTATCAAAATTAAATTATAACTTCTTGTAACTGTAACTGACCGGACCTAAGTCCTCCATCACAACACAAGCAAGCATTTTCGGCTTTCTGTGGTGGTGGTAGGAGTTATTGTTGGGTTATTCGTAACCCGGGAATGTTTGTCTTTCTTTAAAAAAAAAAAAAAAAAACTTGACCACGACTACGTGACCCCCCCCTGGCGCCAAAGCTGGATCCGCCCTTGGATTGAATTTCGTTGCCCTGAAAGCCACACCCGATCCAAAAATTTATTCAGTATATAGGTATACCACATTATAAGTAAAACTATGTGCAAAATACATTAATGGGACATATCTGCAAACATTCAACACCCTACGAAATGTAGACATTTTTACGGTAAAATTAAAAATATACATAGACATATGAATATTAGTAGACCTGCCCTAAGTGATTAAAAGCGTATTATCCCCACTCCCCATACCGGTTCCATTGGAGCCGGCTGGGCTCGCGTATGGCCTCAAGTGAAATTTGAAAACGTGACGTCATCATTCTTGTGCGAACTATGGTCGAGGCATCATCGGTTCATTTTACGAAATAACACGGCAAAATGTTGACTTGTGATATGAAAACTTGTAAAAATAGATGTGAAAAAGAGAATAAACCCAATTGTCGTATTACATTCCATAAGTAAGCATTATTTTACTTTATTTTAAGCTTATTCACACCGTATTATACGGATCAGTTTTAGAAACATATACTATCACATCACAATGTAGCGATTCTCAAGTGTGCTCATCGTTGTTTACTGGGGTAAGTAAATTATGAAACATTTGTAAAAGTGTCTTAACTAAATACTCTGAAACTAACTACGACTCTGCAAACAGAAGAAATTTACTTTGCCGAATTTGGACTTCGCAAATTAGTTCATAACGTGGCGAGTAATTTGCGCTCCCATGTAAAAATGTCTATTCATTCAAAAGCAGATTTTACTTTTAAGAACTAAATGGTGATATTATAATGCGAGATGCCTATTTACTGTCAGATTGATTTATTGACGAATCACAGTCAGCTTAACCCCCTTCGTTCTTCAACAGTTGATTTTACCCCTCGCCATTATCTTCTCGTCTATTAATTCCTATGTCTGTGAAAATATAGATAGATATATGGAAGGTTCTTTTGTCAATAGCGGAATAGGCGAATCGTCTGTAGAATAATATCGGTTTTTATTTAAGTATTTATTGTATTCTATTATTTTTTGGAATCAAATAGTTATTGAGATGATAATTAAATCGTAAAACTTATACAATGGTAAACCAATTAAGTTCTATTAATTATCTTAATATTCAAACAAACAATTACCATAGGTACTTCTCGATATTTTGTCAATAAACAAACAGTAGAACAAATATACAATAATAACAGCGAAAACATTCAAACAAATAATTATCAGAAGTACTCACTCCTTGATATTTGGTCAAAAAACAAACAGTAGAACAAATATACAACAAGAACAGCGAAAACATTCAAACCAACAATTATCATAGGTGTTCCTCGTTATTTGGTCAAAAAACGAACAGTAGAACAAATATTGCATCTATCTTTCTATATTTTATAATTTAACTAACAAATTTGGTAAATTTTACGAAATATTTAACCAGCGATTTGACAATAGAAACCAATACAATGATTACTCTATGGCCTCAGGTGGCTAACTTCATACCTTCGAAGTAGACTTCAATTTGTATCAATTAAGGGAATTAAGTCCAGCTTCTTTAAGGCGTACCTTAAGGTTATCATTTAGGGTCATTCTTATTATATATTTGAAAACTGCCTACTAATCGGTAATCGTTGCTTGAACAATGATGAAGGACTTATCTAGGAGAAGAATTCAACCCACGAAGCCTGGGTGGGAAACCCACGCATTTGTCAACTCGGTTTCTAACTGGTCAAATTTACTAATTAACTCGTTCCATGTCTTCCTCTGACTTCTTCTACCATTCACCATCGCATCATTTTTTTGATTCTTCCAGTTGTCCATTTTCCACACATCTACTACTGTATCATAAAGTATAAGATCTAATAGTGTAGTTACCCCTTACCATGGAGGCCGTGGTCGAGGGGTAAAGCCCCCAACTAGCCAGTCAAAGGTCGCGGGTTCAAATCCTGGCGTGCGCAAATAAACTTTATTTGATTAAATTGTGTTATTTCACAATTTATACTAGCGGCTCGTTCCGATTTATTGCTCACAATTTATACTAGCGGTATAAGACCGCTATTCAGAATTGAAACTGAATTAATTGAATTGATCTCTTTTCTCCTCCCCATCTCCTTCCCCTCCCTACTACCTTCAGCCAGACAAAATACCCCGATTGGGGATGCCATAGTCCACTGACTCCAGACGGTTGTGAACAGTTGGGACTCTTGTGCGGTGTTCAAATAAAATTAAAAAAAGTTAAATAATATAGTCGTCAAGCACCGAAGAGCAGATTCAGTTGTTATTTAAATCTGTCAATGATTTCATCCTGGAAAGTCCTGCTTCCTGCAACTTGGCACATATTTTAATTGTATAATTCGTTTATCTCATTTTCTGACATTATTATATTATTATGTAGACAGGAAGTGTTCGCTAATGTGTCAACATCCGACATTTTTTTTTTATCTCAAATAATATTTGCGTAGGTTTCATTTGCAAAACGATAGTCATTATTTTATTAACGAGCAGGATTAAATTAATGAAAAAAATTATCAATTTGACGGTCAGATAAATTTAATTAAAATGCACAATAATTAGTTCCTATCTCACTTTTTTCCACACGGGTTTGATAGAATTCGAATGCATAATGAAATAATTCTGAAGGAAAATTTACACTGAAATTTTATGTGTGAACCTTATTATTCAGGGTCGACTGGGAACGAATGAAACGCGTCAAGATTGAAATATCTCAGTTTTCTCGGTAACTATGATACTTACGAATCTAACACTACACACACCATTCCGTCAGACAGTTTGGGAGTTATCCCCATGTCATCAAAAATCTAAGGAAATTTAGATATGTTGAGGAAATAATGGTAAATTTCAAAAATTCTAGGGAATGTCCATACATTCTGTGAAAGTTTTGAAATATTCTAGGGATTGTCCATACATTCTGTGAAAGTTTTGAAATATTCTAGGGAATGTCCATACATTCTGTGAAAGTTTACAAATATTCTAGGGAATGTCCATACATTCTGTGAAAATTTAGAAATATTCAAATTTTTCTCCGGAAAGTCTAGGTCGGAATATACTGTGGGGAATCTGGTACTAAGCAATCAAATACCATAAATCTAGGGAAATTACGACCATTATTGATTTTCGTACTCAAAAATAAGTATTTACGACGTTTTAGTTTCTTTTAAATATCTTTCTCTTGTAGATAGACCATTTTTTAAAACTATATTCTCTAATTTATCTTCTTACGCCTGTTTGTATCGCAATTGTGTGGCGCCAATGTCCATTTAAAATAAATATTTTGAAATTGAGGTAGAATGTCGTGTGGGTTCATTTGAAACAACTTATGTTGGGACGATTGCAACGTTTCAATCATATCCGTGTTTCAGTCGTCTCCAGCACTTAAAACATTAGGCATGTTGAGAGAAATTTTCAAAGTCATAAGTCATAACCAAAATACATTTATAATACAAAAGTTTTTGAAGAGCATTATTGTTCCTTACAGGACTGAAGGAGTGGGTATAACATGTATTGTTCATAGAGATAATATTGACAAATTGCTGTTATTAATCTTCAAAATGTGAACCATTTGCACCTTTGATTGCCTGAATAATTTGGCGGAAATTGAGAATTCTGCACGGTATAATTACTATTTTTTTACATTTATTCCACACAGGAGGTCCTGAGGAAAATAATTTCCCTCAGGGTCATCTCTGGGGATGCTGTGTGGAGGGTCTATTTGAGGAGAGGAAGGAATGAACATGGGTCTTGAAAAGACCTATTTTGTAGGAGGGATGAAACACAATCGTTCCACAGCCGAGATGTTGAACACAAGAACGAGTTGTTGAAGCGACCCGTTCAAATGTCAACCGTGTACATGTGTTGGGCGCGCGTTTGGCATGCACGAGTACGCACCGGTGCCAAAGGGATCAATGACGTTAGATGGATTCAGGGCCGGTCCTGTGCAGGTGCAATTGGAGCGGTCTGCTCTGAGAGCCGACTTGTCAAGGAGGCAAGGAGCCAAGAAGCCAAAGCGTTTATATTACCTAACATCTAATTGCTCAGGGCCGGTACTGGTTCATCGGAGCTTCTTCCATTGTAATACCGGTAAAACAAGGACGGCATACCTAAATTGGAATCCATTAATGAGCAAAAATTAAAGTGCATTGAAAGAATATTGAAATGTTCAAAATTTGGCTAGGTTGGATGTTGACTGATGTTGGTAACTAATGACTCGATAAACCTAATATTATATAAAATGCAATTTAATATTGTGCTTAGCTTTGTGGTGGTCCCATTTTCTTTCTTCTTCTTTAAATGGTTTCTTGATAGCCCCCATCTACCCATTCCTATATAGCTACGTAGCTTGTCTTCATAAATTATACTGTTTTCATCTACTATAAAACTCATTTCTTCAATTCGTGGAAATCCATTATTATTATTTTTTTAATTTAAAGAAAATTTAAATTTATTAATGTTGTTATTAAGTTTTGCAGGATTTTTCAAAATATTATTTTAAGAGCCTGGCACAGTGGATTTTCTAAGTAAAACGGTTTTACATAAATTTTAATTAAAAATAATACCTTTTTGAACATCATACAATAATTTGAAAAATGGGATAGGCGTAAAAAAATCAAATAAATAAAACGTCACAGTGTAAAACGTGACGTAGCCACAGTTTTTAACATGACCTTGAACGCCGAAACAGCTGTCACAATAATAAAACAAAAATATTTCGAGAATATTAATTAATTGGATTTACTTTGGAAAAATACTTGACCATTACATAACATACCAGCCTATCAAATATTTCCCTTGTATATTTTTTTATTAGTTGTATATACGATTAATAAAATTATGAGAAAAAAAAAATAAAACAAGAAATTGTCGAAAAGTAAATATTCACATAAAAAATATGTTGCTTTATTTTTCGGTGTTCGGTACTTATTTTTTAGACTTAAATAACATTTTTCACTTATTTACAAAATGTATACCAAATAAAATAGGTAAAGGTAAACTTAGAAACTATAAGGTTTTATCAATGAGGATTATATTAAAGTTATAGAGAACATATTATTCATAGATACAAAAGTCACAAGTAATGGTTTAAAATTACCCCCACATTTTAAAACTACCTACTAGGTAACTAGCTACTAATCATTAATTATTTTAAATGACGATGTTTTAACCAAAACTAACTAGGTAAAAGACACACAGTAAAGAAGGGTGACTAAAACCTGAAAATTTGTAAAAACATAGAAGAAAGAGACAATATAAGGAAAAATTTCAGAATAATATTTCAATATTTCGCATCAAGCACCAGTAACTCTGTAAATCTGCATTTACTTATCAAAGAATATATATTATTATTTTTTGCACAGTATGATACAATTTCCGTAAAATTGGGTTTCCAACATAAAAATCTTCGTACTAAGGGAGAACATCGTTTTGTGTGTATAATATACATATATATATTATATTATAAATATTTTTGACCTCCTGGAAATTGTGGAGCAAAATGGAAATAACATGTAATATTTTTATTATTGTTTATTATAATTCTGTGACAGCTTCATCTCCGATGGTCATTATAGGGCCAACACTGGTACAAACTGGTGTGGAACTCCAGCAAGGAATCTCATCATAAACTGGATCCTGGTTTTCAATAGCTTGAGCCTGATGCTGGTTCTGATGCTCCATTTTCAATACATTTATAGCTGCGTCGGTAACTGGAAAGTTGAACTCTGTTGTATTTTCAAACCCGTTTGAATGGTTCGGGCTCTCGCTAATCCGGGGAAGTGTGTTCAGGTTTGTAAATCCAGATGGCGGTAATTCGTAAACGCGGTGGCGAGGCACGGATGAAAAACTGGTCGGTCGTGGTGGCTTAGGATGATCGTAGTGGCATTCTAGAATACCTGAAAAAAAATTTATGTAAGTAAATAATTTTACCGATTTTGAATCATTAAAAACGTTTTATTTGTTGTTATCACAGTAACTTACCTCGGAAGTTTTCGATCATGTCAGGGGAAATGGCATGAATCAATACTGGTTGCATGAAGGGCACTGAGAATCTTTTGTCCATGTTTTGCGTACATGGGGGATCTGAAAAGAAAAGAATAAAAATATCTTAAATGTTTTACACAATTCAGATTATTAATTACACAATACTGTCGTTCAAACTGAACATGATTTTCTTAAAATTAATTTGCAATAAACAGATGTTTATTGCAAAATAAAAAAACATATAAAAACTCAAAAGAAGATATAATAAAGTTCTGAGAATAAAAATAAAAATATTATGAGAGAGAATAGATTCCTAGACGAAAAAATACAAAAAGAAAGTGTGGCCCATGAGGGGATCGAACCCGCGACCTTCGCGTTATTAGCACGACGCTCTAACCAACTGAGCTAATGGGCCAGATGAAGAGGGTGTCGTTTGTGCTGTACAAAAACAAAATTGAGACGTGTTGAAACGATTTTGCCAATAAAATAATAATATTATGTTAGTATGAAACGCGATATTTCTTGCCTACAAAAATATTCGTGTGCCCAAGGGCCCCCTCACGGCCACGACTAAGGTTGACATCCGCTGTCCCGACGTCCTTACAAAAATGTCACGACAAAACCTATAACATTCCGTTTAAACTAACTAACTAACTAACCATCACGTCGTTTCTCCGCAGGGGTAGGTAACGAGGACGGACCGCCAAACAACTCGGTCTTGGCCCACATTTTTTGCCTCATTCACATTCATACATCGTCTTGTACATAATCTTCCATAACGTTTTAAAATTATAATATGCAGAAACGCTTTTTACTGACGAAAGTTTTCCGCAGCCGTGCTGACTTCGAGAGTGGATACTCCCGCTTGTGCCGGGGGGAGGGGATGAACTAGCCACGAGTCACGACTAACGGTAAAGGAAACCTACTGGTGAAACCAGGACGGATGACCACATGTCATCAAGATGGTAACTATCACCACATCACCTACATTCCCCACTTTTCAGTGAAATCATGACTAGCTTGAGGGGCACTGCAGTGCGCAACGTGCAGGACTAGGTTTTAGAAGTTTTTAAAGCATTTCATTACTGTTCATGAAATTGCAAACCTAATTATTTTCAACATTAAATTTGTTTGGAGAAATTTAGGAAAATTTACCGGTCTCATAGGGGTTAAATAGTACATTATAACATATTATATTATTTTTGCCAATATTATCAATTTATCCCGCTCTCGCTATTTTCGAAATATTATCAACATATTATTTCCAAACAATACCTACAACCTTCAACACTTTTATGTTTTCGTTTCCTCTTTTCATTGTTATTTTTCACATAATTGGATTACTTAAGTAAATACATATCGAATTAAAGTTTTACTAAATCCGGTCATTCGTTCTTCATCTCGAACGACACCCCATAATAATAATAATAAAATAATAATATGATTTTTTAACCGGGAGAGAAAATAATTGGATTTTGTTAGTTGGCTAAGAACGATGCTACGATTGGTAAGATAGTTCGTGTTGTTGAATACAGGTGTCAGTAATAATGTTTTATCATTATGCCTAGTTCGAAATAAGATTGACGATAAAAACAATTATTCTCGTTAGTTTTATTCAATAAATATACATTTTTACTGTTTATATAATGTTTTTGGTTGTAGCAATATTGCAGGAAAAAAATAATTAAAAAACATTGCTACATTGAAAACGTAAAAGAGCATAATGTATATGTATTGCTAAATTGTCACGATCCACAACGACTCCGTGGCGCAACGGTAGCGCGTCTGACTCCAGATCAGAAGGTTGCGTGTTCAAATCACGTCGGGGTCAAGATTACTCTTTTATCATTTTTTGCTTGTCTCAAAATATTTTATTGCTTAATTTTATTCGGACTAAATAGGAATATTTTTTTGAGAAATGACATCAATATTTTTCAATTAGCTTTTAAATAGTCACTGAGCCGTGCAACATTTACCAGATTTTTGATATTTTTTGACCACAATATAAGTAGGTACAAATTATTGTTAAAAATTGATATGGGTATCTAAGTTATTTATAAGTAATAAAAAAGCAAGATCGCTATGTAAACTAGTAAAGCATAATTCTAACGCTTCATGGTCGAGTAAATATGATAATTATTTCGGTTATTTTCTATATTATTTGTTGTGTGTTATGAACGTTTATTTATCAGGTAAGGATGTTGTGTTTTGTAGGGGATTGTTTATTTTGGTACAGCACAAGTCGAGTGGGCGATAAATTGGTATGGCACAGATAACATAAGTAAAGTTTTTTGACATGGTCAGTAAAATAGTTAACCCAATAGAAAAACTTGTGCAACACACAAGTAATAATTACGCAGCATACCCAAACTAATTAACACTAAGCGCATGGGCATTTGGGCAATCAAATAGATAAGATCGATAATTTATAGGTATGTGTAGTATGATATTTTATTTTATTTTACCTGGGAGTGGGCTGTGGAAAATATTTCTCATGTATCCGGTGGACAGATCATCCTCAGACACACTCATCATTGACTGCACGTGGTCCATCTCCAGGTGCTTCTGCCTCTTCTGCATTCCTCGCCTCGTCCTGCACCTCGCCACCAGCACGATGACAAAACCAGTCAGGATAATGGCCACTGACACTCCTGCAGCTATACTCAACACCGAGAAGAGATCGTCCTGCCTATCGTCGGAATCTGCGCTTCCTGCAACAGAAGTAATCTGCTCTGGTTCTGTTAAAACATGCTTTATTTCTTCAGTTTGATTATCTGTGGCGACCACACTTGATAAAGTTACATTAGTCGTTCTAGATACTGCTCTTGCTTGAGTCTTGTAAATTTTCTTCAACAAAGTGCCGGTTCTTGCTGTTGTTGCTTCGTTTCTGATCCAGGAGTTGTTATACTTTTTGATATAAAAACTTGGTTGAACTTTATCGGTGTCCATTATTATTCTAACGGGAATGGTTATCATTTTGCTTTCATGCATGTATTTACCTTTTGGCTGAGATGCTTTTCGAGTTGTGTTGCTAATTGTCGGCAATGTTACGGTTTTAAATATTTTTGAATTCGTTTCGTTGCTTGTTCCTGCTGAGTGTAGAGTTATATTAAGGATGTCCGATTCTACTTTATATATTTTAGACAGTTTTCTTTTTGCGGTTGAAACTGTGGACGTGGAAACTAATAACGGCACTGAAACCTCCGTCGCACTGAATGTAGATTCTGTACTGTCAGAGTTATGCGTTATCAATTCGAAAGGAGAGTCTGTGGTACCAGTTTCTTTCATATTTGGGCTTTCGATTTGTGATATCGGATTATTGGGATCCATAGGCGCTTCAACACCAGCTAATGTATTATTATTTTTAATTAACGATTCTTCCGCACGGATAACAATAATCGCAGCAGTACTTTTATTTATTGATATCATTTTTATGGTTGTCGGCGGTATGGACGTAGATCTTTCTACAGTCGGCCTTGGAGTACTTGTAACGAATCCTGGCGTCTTGGTTACCTGCTGAGTCATCGGATTATGAGTTATGGGTATGGAAGTTATTGGTTCCTTAGTTGTTGGTTTTATTGTTGTCGGTTCCATAATTGTTGGTTTCATAGTAGTTGATTTCATAGTTATTGGTTTCATGGTTGATGGTTTAATAGTTGTTAGTTTCATAGTTGTGGGTTTTTGAGTTGTTGATTCTCGAGTTGTTGATTTTTGGGTTGTATATTCTTCAGTTATTGGTTTTCGAGGAGTAGATGTTATAGTAGTTGATTTTTGAGTTGTTATGTCTTTAGTAGTATTTTTATACGCCGTCATTACTTTAGATGTAGCAATATTTTTTAAAGTAGTCGTAAAGTTATAGTACATTTCCGTGGAAGGATATGTGTTCACTGTACTCGGATTATAATTATTTTCAATAATTTGTTTAACTTCAAACTCTGTGTTCTCAGTAGTAACTTGCATCGGCGTACTCCAGTCAAAGAGAGTTTTCGTTGCCTTGTTTGCGTTTATTTTTGAGAAAATGGGAATACTTTTTTTAATAGAATCTCTCGGAATATTGCAACTGAAAAATATAAGAAAAATACAGTATAGTCATAATTATATTTTCATAATCATAATAAGCGCCTATTTATGTTATTTTTAATTGTGAGTACGGATGAAATCTTACCTGGAGCCAATCCACCCATCCAAACAGATGCACTTCCCATTTTTAGAATCGCATTCAGAATTTTCGGGACATCTGCATTCTTGGTGACAGCTAGTTCCCCAACGGTCGAGTGGGCAATCTGAAACCAAAATACACACTGATGATTTTGAAATTACGGGAACAAATGTAAAAAAAAATAATAAATGCGACAATCCGAGTAATAATTCTGCCCATTTGCAAAACATTTTTTGCGTTTTTCAAAGATCTTAAATTCGATTAAAAAAAATAATTATTATAATTGGTAAGCAATTATATTAAAATTATTACCTTTGTCGCAGTGCTCTCCCGTAGCTCCTGCAGGACATTTAGGAATACATCTGTCCTCCTCTTCTCGGAATCCTTCGCAGCATACCTCCACCGTCTTAGATTGCTGTACCGTCTGCAATATTATAAATTATGTTAAATAAATACATACACGAACAGATAACAACAGATGAATTGGAATTTTTTTGTCTTGATATCTGACTAACCCACAAAAAAACGGACAAGTGGAGGAAGAATTAAAGGAAAATTTATTATTCAACAACCAAAAAATTAACGCTACTGCCTATCCCGGTAGTCGCAGAAGCTACTTATGCAGCAAAAATATCAATATTGTGAAGGGTAGTTATAAGAAAACATCTTCCATTACCTGAACCTTCCACTTCTCCCTCATCTCTGTGTGTGCACTGGAACAGCGAGGGGGTATGCCCAGGCACCAGATGTAGGTGCGGACTATCACTGGCTGCTGGTACTTCACCCTGGTGGTCAGGGAGTAGCTGCAAGAGACAAACAACTAATTGAACACCGATTATTGACAACAACTTATTAACTTTTCATGCCAGACTTTGGTTTAAGTAATGGGATTGATTAGACATTATGGCAGGTAGAATAATATTGAAAATGTTCATGGCCAACAGAAGAGCTTCAGGTATAATGTCTTTAGATTAACTAAATCTATAATCCCGTTAATGGGTGACATCATCATCAAGTCATACACAATGGTTGTAATTTTTTTTTAATTATTCGTTTTTAGAGTTGTGGCATCTAATTTCCGTAACAACGAGTTTCAATGAAAAAAATTCAAATTAAACACTACATAAAAAAAAACTTTTCTTATAAAGAAACATTTCACGTATGTAGCGATTGGGCTACCTACTTTAAATTACTGCATTTAAGATGTGACAGCTGAAAGTTCATGAAGAAAAAAATACACGTAGTAAATAAAAGTATAATGCGATATGTGATTAGGGAGGTGTTTGATGGAGCATAGTTTTTTTTTCTTTTTTCTTTCCTTTATTCGTAAAAAAATAATTGAATACAGTTTTTTACATGCTTTTCGACTACCACACTAGACACATGTCCGGATTATGGTAGTCGATTGGTTAGAGAGTGATTGATTGTTACAATATGTTTTGGTTGCAAATGATGCTTGCCATATACGTATTTATAAGTAAACATTCAATAAAATAAGACAGTGAAAATTATTTTCTATTTAAACATCATGCTTTAGGATAGGTTCCTAATATTTACGTTTAATGAAGAGTTGAGGAAACACAGAAACGTGCTGAATAGCGGTTGTATGATTTACGTATGATAGTTATTGTATTGGTTTTTATTAAAAAAAATTGAATTACAAATATGAGATCAGTGAAAAAGTTTGAACTTACTTCTGCTGTTCAAAACAAACATTGGAACCGAAGAGTCCATTGGCACAATGGACAATCCCTACGAGAAAAAGGACTGCGATTGTGGAAGGACTCATTTCTCGTTCAGGTGGATCCTTTTTCTGGAGATACACATCTTTATCAGTCCTGTTCACTTATGTCACACTGTCACCAATATCAGCCACTAATCCATGCTTTTGGATTATAATGCCTAACTTGCCTAACGGATGAAGACCTAACTTGTTACATTCATTTTGTAGTTTTCATTTTTGGTCATGGTTTTAGGATTGTCACTGTTACTACTGATATTTCAAATTTATGTTTTTGCTACACTTTCACTTATTTAATTCACTTTGTTTTTGTTAAAAATGCACATTTTAAACGTATGATTAATTATTCACTATGAACATTAGTCAATTCGACCATTCTATGATTTTCATACAGGGCATATACTAATTAATTTATTTTCCTTTTCCACGAATTGTTCAATGACCTGTTATAATTAAACATGATTACAATTACTCGCAGTAATTAGGTACTCATAAGGTACTTACGTGTACATCATTCTGTCAACACTAGTTCCAAATAATATTAATTTTCTGGATAATTTGCCACGCAGCTGAGCTAAAAAGCTATTTTTCACGAACACAACAAGTTGTCACAAGTCCCACGTCGTGTCACATTATCTGAGTTTTTTTTAACTGTTGACATCTGAAATTCCCCAATGCTGTGACATAATTTATAATATGTGCTTTAGTGGAATGTGCTGAAACATTACTCCGTTGTTTAATGCAATCCATTAGATTAAGGGCACCTTGCACTTATACCATTACCATGATATTACGTATTCTTGACACCATCTGCACAATGTATGTCGTAAGCTTTACACAAAACTATAATGCGTTTTTTGTTTTATTTTCACACGTTGCTTAGTTTTTACAATACGATAAAAAATGGTTTCATTGTCAAGCAGCGTATCAGCGACCTTTCAACAATTTACTACCATAACATGAGAGGAGGTAAGGAGAACAACTGTTTATTTTTCAAACTAGAGGTAATTGAAAGAGGCGTATTAGCCTGACGAAGTCATTATTAGAGGACGCCATAAGGCTTTGAAGAAGAATAAACCAATTTAAAGCTTCACATAGGTAATTAAAATATGCAGAAAATTGATTTTATCAATTGAACTATTCTAAAATACGTACAAATCTAAATTACTTCTAACATACCACGTCAAAAAACTTTTTTTTTGCTCAGTACCTATGCGTAATCTATTCGAGGTGTGCTTGTACTTGTTTCTCTGGCTTGACTATATATTTTAGAATTTTCGCATGAAAATCTTTGAATGCATCGTAATTGTAAAACTTGCAACATTATCGCTATTAAAATCTCGACACTACATCGTATTACTCTGCATCGTGTCACAAGCTACTGTTAAATAATAATCTCTTCGTAATTCTCTTCTCGCATCGCGTGTTTATATTACTTAATAGCCCTTCCAGGCCAGTGCCTCCCAAAGTGTCTGCTGATAATCTCAACACGAACTACAAGGTGCTTGTGTGAACAATTTCACTGGATCGGAAACTTCACATCAAAGACCTGCAAACGTTTATTATCAAATCGTTTCCAGATAAATCGGTACACGGACGGAAACCCCAAATTATTAAAGATTAACCACCTGAAAAGTAATCATACTAAAGTAATCACTTCTACTTCGATTGATTAAGTAGGCCGATTAGCGGGATCACTGCGCTTTATAAAATACCCATCTACAAGCGTTTAACATTCAATTTTTGTTTTTAGCAAGGATATTATGAGCTTAGTGTGGAAATAGCTTGGCTATTTTAAACAGTGTGAAGTTTTCTTACTTCACTCTGGAGCTATGGAATCAAACTCATGATTATTACTGCTAATAAAAGGCCACTAGATGTAGACACCCTGATGATTGAATAAATGAAACATTATAACAATAAGTTAGATTAGGATGATGGAAGGATGGACAGAGATGATTTTACAGAGGTATCAAAAGATATTGTTGTGTAACCGGACACTGGACTTGTTTCGTGAGTGGCGAATGACCGGATACTAATAAATTTGGATATTGAAAGCAAGCCCAAGTTTCGAAATGTAGTTGTAAGAGTTGCAATTTATGACGGAGTCACATAAGAGTAGGACGATACTAAGGTAAGGTAAGGTAAGGAAACTCTTGAATGGTATAATATGAAAATACAATGGCGTATCCCGGACATGTGATAACAGGCAATAAATAATGTTAAATGCCAAAATATTTTCTGAAAAGAGAAGGTCCAAAGAGTGAATAAATATTATAAACCAGGAGATTTCATCACGGATAAGAAACAACACTAAGTGGGGAGGTTTTGCAGATGAAGGGACAGGTAGAGATTTGAAGCAAGGGTTTCCAGTGGTACAAACTTTTTCAAAGAAAAATATTAATGAATGTTTGCTTCAAGATGTATTTAATATTAAGCAATGCTATAATTGTTTTGTAGGTAATCGTCACCACATCTCGTTCAACATACTCTAACGAACAGATGCTCTAGCACTGCGTAGCATGAGAAGAGGAATGGCAATGAACGATATTTCTAAAACAGTGTGATGTTCAATTATAACAGTGTGATATTTCTAAAACAGTGTGAACTCAGAAAAGAAATGTACGAAAGCAATTTAGAATATTAATTCGTGTTAAGTAATAAACTTTAAGAGGATATCGTTTGAGAACCGTTCGTATATAAATTGTAAGTATAAAAGAAACATATGCCACTGATGAGAGTGACATTTGCCTCTTTGAATGAGTATAGCATGTGTTCCAAACCTAATTAGAGTCTGTTAATACCATCCAGATCTGAGGCCGCCACATTACTGTCACTGGCGACAGGCGTTTATCTCGACAGATGTACAAGGCGTTCCCATAGAACAGAGTGAGAGTATTGATGATTTATGCCAAACTTGAATCTGGGAAACCTAGCTGGGTTATAGTAATACGATAGCCATGAGAAAGAATGAAATCAACTGAAATTAATGTGAATCACACACTATTGCTAGACTTATTAGTCTCAATTCTTAGGAATTATTGATACTGTTGGTGGCAATTCATACGAGCTTCTTAATTTGCTAGTTAAGAGCTTTTATTAACGAACAAACACAACCGAGATGTTTGTAGACGGGTAGCAAACTAAATAGGCATCTATATATATACTTTTGATTGTGTTATTATTAAAACTCTTGTTGGAAAGGTGGTTTAACACGTTAAAAAGTGCGCTGGGGAGCGTATGTCTCTAGTTCAGAATTCAGCGGCAGTAAAAAAGAACTTTGTAACTTTAAATTCAATTATAAATACCCTCGTTCCGGGGTTAACTAATTAATAAACCATCGCGTCATTTCTTCGTAGGGGTGGGCAGAAAGGATGGACCGCTAAACAACTAGGTCTTGGCATGGACTCCTTGCGTCATTCACATTCACACATCGTACAAACTCATACAAACCCTTCTTGACGCTTGACATATAACATATCGCGAGTATTGACATAGTCTTACTCAAGTACTTGCTTCACTTAATCGTTCCACGTCTCCCTCGGGCGTCCCTGACTTTTTCTGCCATTCATATTCGCGTCACATATTCTTCACACATTAATTTCTTCGTTCATTCGTTCTACATGCCCAAACTATCTAAGCGTCCCCTGCATCGTTCTTCGTGAATCTTTACACGTCATGGTTTTACCACACATACCTAGGTTCTATGTGCAAGGGTCTCATTTCTACTGCATTAACTCTACTTTATTTCTCCCTCTTCCAGTTCTATGCTTCACTGGATTGCTGAAACCTACACCAGGGTAGGTATCAGCAATCCATTGTTGACTGTTAGCTTCGCATCTTTGGACAATTCTTTGTGAGCGCTAACCGCGTTCAGTCCTCCATTAATGGAGTTTCCCGTATTTACCCTTGGTTCCGGGGTTAAATTGGTTAAACTCTCGGAGTGGCAACCAGATTTACATAGTCAACTGTTTCCCAACCCTAGTTAACCCTTTTCTCCCATTCAGGGATGATAAGAAGTCCTATTAAATCCATTGCGGTAATATCGAACTCTTGTACTGAATTTTTTTAATTAGTACTTCGTATTCACATTTTGTTTGTATTTATTACAAACAGATCTAAAGCTGTTTTTCCAAGGTTCATAAAACTTGTGAAACCCATTACACACTCCTGGACTTCCCAACTCCCATGTTCTTGAAATAATATTTAGTTTTAAATCATCTCCCGCTACGGAGGTTATACTAAGTATGTTTATTAAGAATATAAACCAACCGATTCATTTCAGCCTGAACCTTCCTCAGGGTTTCATAAAAGCACACTGCTTGTTTATTATACTCAATAAAATGGTGTCCAAACAGAGTTACTTTGTTCAAATTATAATTATAGATAATTACAAAGTGATTGCTACCTGCGAAAGTACAAATATTACGTTTATGATATTTCAACGTCCAATTACTATTAATAATCTATTTCCTTTACACTTCAAAAACATCTGAATAGTAAAATGTTAAATTCTTATTACCTTTTGAATTAAAATTTCATTACCAATAAATAAACATTATATAGATAGGTTGTAAAATGATGATATTAGCTTATTTACTATCTTCGTCTCGTACGAAAAACAGGCTTAGCATTAATAATAAAGTCGTAAGTTTATAAAATGGACACTATTTAAACTTCACAGTTAATAATAAAACCGACACACTCCACAAACTTTCCTCTGAAACCACTGTGATTTCATTGTATTAGTTTATCACAAAACAATACGAACTTTATTGGCAGTAGTTATTTCACAAAACTTTCGATAACTTTTCGCGGAAAACTCGAAACGTTAAAACGTTTTGTCTCGTTCGGAGGAAAACAGAACAAACAGTATTATTTAGAACGGGAGCTTTTGAAAGTTTGAAGTGAGGATATTTATTTAGAAAGGATTCCGGTAGGATGAAGTTGGTTGGATATTGGCGGTTGTATGACATGCTGTGACGTCAGGAGTGGTCGGGAGACTAATGGGAGACTGGATCATATCGTATCCCTGTGGCAAAATATCGCTCCAGCGGTATCGGGTGATATAACTCAATAACAAAAACTAAATATTTATTTTAGGATAACTTTTTTGGTTAGAGACGTTGTCCCGATAAGACTGGGTTTGATTCCCAGTTGCGACCGTAACATTTTTTTAAATATTTTGTATCTTGTTCAGTTTCATGGTTCATTTAGATTTATTAGTATAATCTTCTTCTTCAAATCAAATAAAATTTTCGCTTAATTTAACATTTTATATTTCTCGGGGCACATTGAAAATACTCATATCATATTAAAAATAAGATAATAATTCTTCATTCACGAGGAAGACCCCTTTTTCATATTTCATAAGTTACTGACAAAATATTAAAGAAACATAATTTAAAAAATGTTAACACTTTCTTTATTCATATCATGAGCTTCGTCAGATGTATTCTTTTTAAATATTCCACTCATTTATGTTTAAGGGTGCTGGCACACCATGCTATACGCATAAAAGCGTTTTTTATAACACCTTGTCACACGCCATACAATCCACCCCCGAATGTCACCTCTGACAGATGATGTGTTATAAGTGTGGGCGTGGCGACGATGATGCGCCGTGATCCGCTGTCCAGGCGATATTTGAAAATACCCCTATCTTGCCGTGGGCATTCAATTTAGATCAATTTAGGGAGCGCCGAGATCATGTGGCTCTCAGCTGTCAATGATATTCTGCAGCAGCTCACGAATTGATCTGACCCCCTCTCCTGCCGTAGGGAGATGAAGATTATAGCGAAGTGTGACACCTCAAATAAGCAGGCTACGCCGAAATAAGCGTTGATGCGTATAGCGTTATGTGTTTTAGGCTTTCTCATCGCTGTGGCGAGTTTTTTTCAGTCAAAGCTCCACTGGGCACATATATAAAAAAATACGATAATCTGTTTTTATTCTAGCGTTGTTGTTCCAGTTCTAGGGGTGTGTAATACACAATCCGCCATATCAAGTATATAGAATAGTAAGTACAAACATGAACTTTATATAAGTCCCTACTTACAGCAGAAATAAGTACAACAATATGTCAAAAAATAATAGAAAATACATGACATGCAAAATATATGAAATTATTCGTCAGATACTAATTTCGTTTAAAGTAGTTTTAGAGTCAAACATCGCAGTTTAAGAGTAAAACATTGTTTTAGCTTTAAAAAAATAAATAAGCCAAGTTGTGTCAGTATTGTGTCGACGTTCCCATTCCCAGGCAAGAGAGGATGCGAGAGACGCTTCCACTTGACAGGTCAAAAGTCCCACAGTCCCAGTGTCGCCACCGTCGCCCTTCCCCCAGGGCCGTGTCAGGGTATTTGGCCGCCCAACGCAATCGAATATTGCCGCCCCCTTCATTTTTAACTTTAAAGTTATCCTTCGATAGTCGTGGCGGACAGAACAGAACCCTCGCACCCAATATTAGACGCATATAAAATATCTAAAAATTGAATGTAAAATAGGTGACAATATTTATTAATAATTGATTTTACACGTCTACTTGTAATACTACCTATCTCAGTTGACGAATGAATTCTTGTGGTTGAGATGGGGAACAGCGCCATTACATATATTATAAACCAAATACATTTGTTTTATACTACAACGCGTTGTTCTACCAGTTTCAGAAGTGCACCTCCTTAAAAAATAATATTTTTATTTTGCGAAATACATTGGAACAGTTATAAAATATAGAATGAAAATACAAAAAAATACATGGAAATAATTTTAAAAATGTAAACCACAATAAAACCTAGAAAGACTGCGCGTGGGTATTATGATAATTTAATACCTATTTCTACGATTTAAAAACCAAAATATACTGCATGAATTTTGTTAAACCGGCATCAGATAGGTTAAAAATACTACGCCATTGGTGAGGTGGGTTTTAAGAAACCCCCCACTTTTTTCTACCTAAAAAAAGATGTTTGATAATTTTTGTAAATATTATTTATAGGATTAAAAAAAAATCACAGCTCACGTACCACCTCAGAGATATTTGCAATGGGGTTTATTACACACTCACATCACTGATCGCGGCGTGTTAAAAATGCTTTAAACTTAATTTATATTTCAACAAAGAATTAAGAAAATACTAATTTGACTTAAGCTTGATTAGTACAAGTGTGTAAAAAAAATTGTATTATGAAAAATTATTTATAATATTGAAATGATATAATAGTAAGAGCTTCAGCGAAATGACGCCCCCTAAAACTTACCGCATTAGGTAGCTGCCTAGGATGCATACGCCTAAATACGGCCCTGGCGTCACCACTCCCCCACCTTGGCAGCCGGCCCTAGTCCCTATTCCCCAATCCCAAGTCTTCACTCCCCACTCCCCACTCCCCAGTCCCCAGTCCCTTGGCAGAGCTTTCAAACAACAAATAATAATGCAATATCTTTCATTCATTCATGCAGTCATTCATATCATAATAAGAAGTGCTTGAAAAGAACTTAATCGTGACAGGAATTTTATTTCAGATTGAAAGGAATGCAACGCTCTCCGCGTTCATAAGTAACTATGTAGCATAACATATCTGATAAGTAATATGTAGCCATTTGAGTATCTTTTATTAAATAAATAATAATAAAATTAATATAATAAGATGTGCAATTAAAACTACAAGCATAAATGTATTTATTGGACAATTTGTATTGCGCCGCTTTTGCGAGATATCACCTCTGGGGCGCTTTACAGTTGATGCAGGTATTACAAAAAATATAAATATTTCAAAAATAAAGTGAAATTAAGTAAAATAAAATGATGTACAGGAAAAGGTGATGAAGTACAAGAACAGGTGACCCGAAGATAGAAGATGGAGACTCTGCAGCAAGAATCCTAGGTGATACTATTTATTGTACTGTTAGCAATTTTGCTGAAAATAATTATTTGGTAAAAAACCGCCATTGTGGTTTTCGTTGAAAAATTCGGTTGAAACACTATTTTAGTGTTCATTTTTATACTTAAAAAAAATCATCCGAACTCAAGGGTACTCTGCAAACCTTCAAACTGTGTTTTAGTCATATTAAAATTGCTTACATATATTTTTTTTATCCTAAAATTAATAGTCTCACTTTGTAATTATTTCATCACAGGTTTCTTTTTCCATCTTTCGCCCATCTTATTTTTATGAACTATGTACATAGGTAGTTAAAACAATCCTACAAGAATTGACCAATCTCTAGACATTTTATAGTTTATTATTTGGTCTGGAAATTGCAGCTTGGAGTGTCTTATAAGTAAAAAATGGCTTCAAAAATATTATGATTTGCAGGGGTGTAAAATTTGACAAGCACTGACCTGTTATATTGTAAGGATCTGAAGTATGATGGTACGGACAGTAATCTTGTTGCTGCAATTGTGCCGGCGGATAACTTAATTAATTTTTATATGACACGAGTGTAATATCCTATAATTTAATTGCTTCCTTTCTCTTTCATGTATGGAGATTAACTGTAAGTAAGTTTCATTACTGGCTTGCCCTGAAATTTTTTTCGTTGTTGTTGTTGATATTCTCAAATATAACTCGCAAGCCACCTAATTGATACACGGTGAAATGTACCTAATTTTAAACAAAATAATTCATATTTATATTCAAACAGAGGACCACGGGCTGAAAGCAATATATAATATGAGATATGGTCTGACAGAAGTATAACTTATACCTATTACATAAACATGACACATTATTATATGTGAGTTCTTCCTTGAGACGATTATTCACAAAGAAACGGCGATATAAAAATTATCCTGTTATTATTATTATGGTTCTGAACTTCCCTGTATTTCTGCACGGTATGGAAACATACTAACCGAACTCTTCCAATCTATAAAGAGAAAATAATTAACGAATTATGGTCAAAATTTCAGTGATGGTGTACCGAAGATTTATATTTCCCTAGATTTCAGACCGTATTTCCCTGGATTGCAAAATGAATAATTTGAATATTTAGACATTTTACCTGAATATTTAAAAATTTCTCTAGAATATTGGAAATTTCTCTAGAATTTTACCTCATTGTGTCAACATTTTAGATTTTCCTTAGATTTTTGTGCCATTTCCCCTTTACTTAAAAAATATTTTTCTCCCCTAAGAAATTTCACAAGACATCACATCACTGTTACACCGTTGCCAGTGGAAATTACCAATATATAGAATCTGGAAGATCTAGGCATTCAAATCAGATGTTTGTTCTATCGACTGACAAAAACTAACACATGGTCACTGGTAAAGTACAAGGCAGGAACTTAAGAAGTCAAGCGATCTGGTTTCATGATACTCCGGGACACCTGTGTCCAAAGCTCTCCGTGCAGCATTTGAACATGACTTATGTACAGTTATTGGCTGTAGCCACCATCCCCAGCAATAAGGAAACGAAATACTAAGTAGGCATAAACAGATCATTGATACTCCAAGCTGTTTACATTTATTGAAACTTTTGTAATCAAACGTTGGATGTGATACACGGAAATATAAAAATGTTAAATTTGAACCGGAAATGTAGGTACCTTACATCACTGTAAATATCGAAGTGTCGAAAAGACTTTCCAGATGCCGAATTTATATAAAACTGCGTTAAGAATTTATGGGAATAAACCTATCACCATTACTGAATTGGTGAATTTACCTGGACCTGGACGGAAAAAGATTTGCCACTTTTTGAGTAGGTGAATGATAAAAAAAGTTGCATAATAAGGGAATAGATTTGTAACAGAGCGGTAAACAAGTGCTGATAATCATAGACCGAGAAAATCAGAAAGTAGCACCGAATAATTGACTTTTCAGCTTCTAAAATGCACATTGCTAATGGCTACGTACGTACAATGAATATTTTGGATTGTTTTTAGATTTAAAGGAAGGTTGTAAAAATAAGTTATTCCTAAATAAAGATAGGGATTTCGAAAGTGCTTTGTATTCAGGTTTTCTAGTCTAAGAATATTTGTAAGTCTTATAAATATATAAAAACACTTCCTAATTCTTTTGAAATGTTCAAAACTATGTGTTTTCCACTTAAAATATTGATCTATATATATACATATTATGCTTGATTCAATTAGTTCTGCTACATTTACTTTGGCGTATTTTTATTTCTGGTTTTAATTAAAATTTATTGATGGAGAATGGGATGCATTTGGTTTTTTCAGTGTTTAAGATGAGGAAATTTTTATTGACCCAGTTTTTCAATATTTTAATATCAGTACTCCAGTCATAATTGCTGCAGCTATCATTAAGTTTTATCAATGTTTTCTACGACTGGAGACACGCAGTATGATGATTTCAAGTATCATTTGTTACACAATCAACGCGTTTGATTAAATCTTTAGCTATCATTGCATATTTTTAACGGACAGTACATAATAATACGCACTTCCTGTTACCGAGCAAGAGATTATAAATAATTATATAACCGGTTGTGGCTACTTACTTGTAACTTGTATGCGAACTATTTTGATGGACGCAGAGGCGTTAAGAGTTTTTAAAAATAATTATACGATACAATACCACCCCTTCACGAGCGCTTTAAAATATTTAAAAGTCTTCCATTATACTATTATGATTATATAATATATTATTCATCCCTTATCTCATACCTGTATGGATTGATACATTAGTTATTATAATCATAAATTCTACCTTTGCAGATCAGATCAGACTGTCTTTATGTCAACGTAGCAGCAACAGTCCTTGTCAACCGTCACTCGGTGATTTTATATAATTTATCGACTTTGAAAGGGTAATAATTTTTAAAACAATAGTTTTTTCAACAAAAAATTATTTTTCATCACGGTAATATTTCAAAATCATACGCTGCTAATCGACGAACTTCAGACGCAATTTAAAAAAAAATGTAGACAATGAAGTCGTAGATTCGCTGAAGGAATTCGGGTTTCAGGGGTTAACAAATCCCAATCTCAAACCTTCGATATTCCTAGAAAACAGGTGCATGCACCCATGCAAACAAAGAGATATCTGATTTTACATCTATTAGGCATGCCTTGTTGATAATGTGAGTGAACAGGCTTACAACGTCTTTTTCTAGCATATGAGGAGGTAGTTTTTTTAACTTTCAATCTAAATACGGCGTTTTTTAAATTTATTTACACTGGGTTTTTACAGGACGCTCTCACTTATTAGAGTAAAATCCATTCATAAAATCTGAGTTCATTTATACATAAGTAATAAAAATTACAAAATCTTTTTTTAATCTCTGTCAATTAACACATTGAAGCCATTAGCCCAACAATTGTTACATATTTTTGAGCAGGTAATTTTTTTATGAAACTGTATAAATTATCGACGAAAATGTCTACTTCAGCACACTCTATATTATTACAAATACGACACATTTGGGCCAGAAGGCTAAAGTAGACCATTTAATTTTTAATGTATTCAGGTGAAACATGCTATGGCGCCAAACGAATTAGAAATATTTTTTTGTAGTATTGAGACGACAGTGAATTATTTTATGTAAACATATTAAATTAATCAATTGCTTTCTAAGTTGAAGTATTCAAGACGCACGTCTAATGATATACAATGGTCAATTAGCTAGACCACATTTGAAAGATAACAGTCCTAGCATTTTTTAACAGATTCTAAAATGTTTTCATATTTACAGTAATGTGGATTCAGTCGTGCCTGTTAGCACTCTTGTAATGTTAGGATATGTATTGTGATGCATACTTTTCTAATACTCGTGTATATGTTTTCACATAAATACAATTTCATAATTAGTTGAAAATAAAAATATATTCTACGTTTTTATGCCCTGGGAGACTGGTTCAAGTTTTTGAGCCTACGGGCGACGACGCCCACTATTGGTTCGATATGATTTGTTTACTGAATTATAACTGCAGGATGCATTATTTGTATAAATTCGGGGTACGCCCTTTGTGCCACTCGCCCGCATGGGGCTGACCTTCAAGGGGACAGATTAAGGAGTTCAGCAATAGATGATTGATGAATGTTGACTGATGACTGACTAGAATAGAAATATTTACTCGTTTAAGTACCCATTATAAATAATTAAAGCTAATTGAATTTACTAAGAGGAAGATACTCTTAGTATCGCCCTGGTGTAAGACAACCATAGAATTGAAAGGTTGCTTGAAATGGCTTTAGCCGTGTTTGGTGGCTAGAACTGAATAGCCAGATGATACCCCACCTTCCTTTTCATCCCCCCCCACTACCTTCAGTCTCACAGCATACCTAGTTGGGGATGCCATAGGCTCATTAGCTCCAGACATTTGGGAGCAGTTGAGACACTTGCATGGTATTCACATTAAAAAAGTAATTGTGTGGATATTGTTTCATACGTAAATAATTATATTTATTGAGACTGGGCCGCAGCTTGACGATATTTTCAAATTTATTGCAAAAAATGATTAAAAATAATCTATAAAAATTATCTACGAGCAACCAATATATACTTACTTATTTACTATAGTATAGTTGTATGATGCAGACGCTCTTGATTAATTTATTATGTCTGCATAAAAACTTTTTAAAATCATTAATTACCTTTTTGACATCCCTGCATTGTAATAAAACTGCGAAAATAAAACAATAAGGTTTCACTCTAACAATAAGGTCAATACCAATTGGTTTATAAACTCCCTTATACCACGTATGCATAGCTTTAACTAATATGCGGAAGTAGCATATATTTTTAATAGCCATGAAAGAGCTTACACTAAAGTATTTCACATGTTTTTTATTAATATATAGTTAACATTTTTTTAGAGAAATACTAACATTCCCGGGTTACGAATAACCTGACAATATTTGAAAATCTCCTACTACCACTACAGTAAGCCGAAAATTTTGCTTGTGTTGTGACTAAGGAGCCGAGGAATTGAACATACTACGCCTGGGTGGGACCCAAACGCGATGCCACTTCAGCCACTGGCAGGTCACTTTATTTCCTATTGCCTGATTGTAAATTTTAGTTATAAAATTTAGTGATCATATATATACATGTATAATTGTTTTGTTTTAATAGTTTTGCTCTGCATTTAAAGGTAGATAATTGTACCGTAAATAAACAAATAAAATGATAAATTGTCGGATTTCATAAATAAATAATAATTAGATCACACACAACACAAGATTTATATATTTTTAAAATGAAGGTGTGTCGATTCCAAAAATTGAAAATAAATAATGGCAACGAACTTTAACTTATCTTGTACCTTCTATATTCAACAAGATTCATACAAAAAGCGAATCAAATTGGACAACTGAACTCAAAAAATACTAAAAAATGGGTAATAGATCAAGATTTTTTAAATATTGATATTGCTTATAAATAATTTAGTATCCATTACACGAATGTAATTGTATGAATATGAGTGTGTTTAAGTATGTTGTGAGCCTTTGAGGATGTGTATGTCTATGAGCATGTTGACTTGTTAACTGTGTTATATTTATCTGTATATGTATTTTATGACATTGTATTGTTGTCACTTGAAATGTTATTCTTCTGTACCTATTTTCTATATTGTGGCTTCTCGTTAGATGTGTATTTTAGTGTTATAATTAATATTGTGGAAGTCTCCTGCTGACAAACTGGTTATTGGCAGTTTTGCGGGTGAAGAAGTATAAAAAATTATAAACATGTAATTTTTTAATAATCTTTTATAAAAAAAATGATTGGCATATACATTATAATAAATATTAGACCTATTTATAGATAGGGTGACGGTGTCTGGAGTAGCATTAGAGTCGCAGCTCTGTTTTACTCGTAGATGAGTTCACTGATAGATGACTTTTGGGTTTTGACGCATGGTCGTTGGTCGTGTCGTGGGCTAATCCCTCTAACCTCCAACTAGCCACTGGATATTTCCATTCTTCATAGTCACTTGCCATTTCCATAAATCATCGTGTATCGTGTTGTAACGCAAGTGGCAAATTTTCACCACTGAATATATATACAGATAGAAGTGTGTTGTGGGCAGTGGGCATATCATATATATCACATAATATATGGCACATAAGTGTTTCCTTCCCTGAACTTCCTCACCTCCCTTTCCTCGAAAAGACCCTCCATATAGCATCACCAAAGATGAAATAAGCCCTTAGAATTTTTTTCCTTAGGGCCTGGGATGTGATACAACTATGAAAAAGCTCAATTTTTTCTTACTTTTGCTAAAATTGATGACACATTCATATTTAGGGATACATGAGGGCATATGAGTCGATAAGTCATAGCGACAGTCAAAGGCCCTGGCATGTCGATTCGATAAAAGTATTTATCGAGAAAGTCGGTTATTAGTCGATAAGTGACTTTTTTCTTAGCCTAAAATATTCTTTGGCGCAGCCCATCAGTCAGAAAACAAAAATATTAAAATTGGAATATGGAATTTTTAACCAAAAGCATTTATATAATTTTTTATTTTTTATATATTCAATAATATTGTTATTGAGTTTATAAAAACAGTTTATTTTTAAACAAGTTCTGCTGTGTAATTATTATCACGCGTGACAGCTGTTTCGCCCTCTCAAGGCATTATCAAACTGTGGGTAACTCACTTACAGACGATTCATTTATATTATTTCTAGGTAGGTATTTTAATTTCAATTACTGATTTCTTAATTGATTTCTGAGTAAAATATTAGAAATTATTAATGGTTATTATCCCAGCAAAGTTTCCCCAATTGTTGTAATGTTTAAATTTGACTGAATGTCTTTATGTTAGTTATTCCCAAACGATGACTCATAGGGTTATTTTAATAGCATAATTAAGTACTTCATAGTGCACTCATATTTGCACTAGGTTTGAAGATATCTAGTAGGGGTGAACGAATTATATTTGTTTGTTCATTAATTAGAATAGCTTTCGGATTATTAGAGTTAAAAAATTCAGTCTAAAAGATTCAGTTTACGGCCTTTATTTTGTACGTGTAACAGAGTTAGTTTATTATTATCATTAGGTGAGTGATTTTCATCTAGGAGATGTTAGGCAAATTGAGATTGCATTTTATTATTATTTTTAAAAGATCTTATATGTTCTTTGAACCTAGTGTTAAAGGACCGACCCGTTTGTCCAACATAAACAGCATTGCATTCGTCACACTGGAGTTTATAAACACTAGCCACTATTTTGTAATTTGAGTACCTTACTTTTTGAATTTTTAAGAGATGATCCTAAGTTGTTATTTGTGCGGAAGGCAATATCTAAGGCTTAGATATTGCTTAGATTCTAAGCCACATTTTTTGAGGACTTTGGCAATTTTATTAGATGTCTGTCCTATGAATTCTAAACACCCGAATTTATTATTCGTCTTATTATTAGTCGCTGGGTAAATTAATTTAAGGTCATTTTTGTGTTTGTTATTATTAATTATTTTTTCGATGTCTCTACCCTTGAAGCCATTATTTTTAGCAATAGTTGAGGATACATGAATGAAGTGGGATGTTAGTAAGCCTATGTACCATTGAGTGGTAGGCAGATAATTTATGTGAAAAATAAAATTATTTGTAAAAAATATATCAATGCCATGGATAAAATCTGTTGATTTGCGCTATTTTTCTCGACATTGATTGAATTACAACTTACTTTGTCTTATTGTTTCTGCTTAGTTGTCGATTTCAGGTGTCACGTGGCTGTGCTAGTCCTCCAGTTTGCGTTCAAATCGGTATTAATGACACTTCTTGTGATAATGCGTTCAGTGTTTTGCCAATGGGTGTACTGGCAGTATCAAGTAGTCACATCGCCATGCATGCGAATGTGTCAGTATCGGGTATTTAGGCGGGCCCGTTCAATGAACAACTTCCTGCCCTAATTCCGCATGTCCGCTGTGTTTTGATCGAGTTAAGCACTTCGCATCTGTACACATATTTAAATTAGAATGTTGACTGGGGGACAGATGATCTGCTGAGAGCAGAACTAAGGTACTGACTGACTGTACTGAGTGCTTACTTAGGTGCAGCGAAACTGCTCTCTGATCCGGATATTACACCAGCCCGGCAGGTAATGAAAGGAACATGGAAGTCTACCAATAATAACTTAATATTATTTGCGTCACTAATTTTATATTCTGTGGTGCTCTGGTTTTCAAGATTACAGTGGTACACAATTACACAATTTCATCAAACTTACCTTCATTAGGTAACTGATGTGAATCAGAAAGTGCAACAATTTATTTCATAAAATATACTAAATAAACAATATCAAAAACTCAACTCAAAAAACAACGATTTTTATTATGATACATCAATTTGAATATTTTGGTTTGAATGAGTATTGAACCTTCCTACTCAGGAACTGGAGTCGACAACTCTACTAACCTCGCCAAATATCGATCGGGTAGGACCGTAATTTATTTCGTATATTAACTTAAGACTTCCTTAATACGGACATGTGTTTAGTGTGGTAGTCGAAAAGCATGTAAAAAAACTCTATACAAATATATTTTACGAATAAAGGAAAAAAAAACTGATGTACTGTCATTTCATAGAAATGCGTATAATGTGTTCGCGTGTGTATATAGAATGCATTGTCATCGAAAACGAGTCTATCTGCCGAATTTTATCTTGATCGGATGTCAGAAATGAAAATTAAAATTGGTGTAATCATTTAAAAAAAAATCATATGTCTTTACCCGAACATGTTTTATCAAAATACATTATAGTTACACATTTCTATAGACATTTTTGAACAATATAAGATAAAGCCTAGGAAGTAATATTTGTACAGCGACCTTAAGGTGATTTTTCGCAAAAAATATGCTATAAAAAATATCCAAGTATTAATATTATTATTTTTATAAGAAAGGCGGTAAATATTCTAAGTCATAAACGGCTGGATTTATACAGTAATCACCGAGCCTAAATATCTGATTAAATGGATTATATATCACTCGATTTTGATGATAATAACGAATAATTTTAAAATGATTTAATTTTTTTTAATTCTCTTTAATAGACCGAGGCGTTTTCACTAATTAAAAACTCCATCCTCTTCTTGCAACCCTAACTGCTATATATCAATTTTAATTTTTATAATATAGTAATGTATAATGTATCTTCTCAAAATAAATTTATTAATCATGTAACATGTACTTATAAATAAATAAAAAATAGATTCTATGTCCGCAAACTGTAAAATTCACCCGCCATAACACAGGGTCATCCCTAGATGGAGGGTAAAATATCACAAAAAAACACATGTACTCTCTAAATCATGTATCAATAAAATAAATTAATTAAATCGCAGTTAAATATTTTGAAGATCGTAATTTAAGTTTTTTTTTCTTTTTTATAGAATTCAAACATTCCCGGGCTACGAATAAACTGACAATATTTGAAAATATCCTACCACCACAGTAAGCGGGAAATGTTGATTGTGTTATTATGGAGGACTTAGCCAGTCGAGGAATTGAACTCCGCCTGGGTTGGACCCAAACGCGATGCCAACTCAGCCACTGACCGTTCGCTTACTAATCTACTTGAATATATTTTTTAAAAGTAAAAATGTTTTTTACTCAAATTCCTTATTTTACGTTAGAATAAGTAATTCCAGTCAGGTTTTAAATTTTTTTATTCATGTCCACATTCTAACTTAAATATCAGTATTTTTTTGCAAACGTCAATTTCATAGTAAAAATCATTTTCAAATTTTGCATTTTTAAAAGCCTGCCAAAACGATTGATACATATCTGGCAGGGTACATATGACATTCAGTGGTAACTTAAATATTTAGCAAAATTTCCAATAAACGTGAATTCTTTAGAAATAATTTGTATACCGAAGTGTGGTGACACCAAAAGATGTCACTAATGTTTGTCCATTTTCATATAATGCATAGTTACACTCCTCGAATCGCTCTGAAAGATATTGTAAATTTACAACTCATTATTTCAGGAAACCAATAGAAGCTCTAAATATTGTTGTGTGAATTGCATACTTTACAAAAATTCCAATTATATCCAATTTTCTAATTATGTTCTTAATCCTGTATCTAAATTTCACTTATAAAAAAATAGTTAATGTTAATTAAGTGTTAATCTCAAGTGACCTACCAGGTAAGTATTGTACTGCATATTATCTCCATATACAGGGTGTCCGGAAACTCGTAGTACAAGCGGGAAACTGGTGAATCTACATCACATTTGGAGTCGATTTTGTAGTATATATTTTTTTTATTTGAGCTTTCGTTATCGAGTAAATCGAGTTTGAAGTTGATTTTTTTTTTTTTTTTTTTTTAATCAAATTCTTATAAATTATTACTGAAGATCAAGGTACCCAACTAATTAAAACTATTTGAAAGTAAAACAAATGAAGAAACTCGGATTTGAAGCATTATTTTGAAATCACCCTTCATTTAACCCGGTGTAATCATAAAATATTTCTGCTCTGCAGGGTTAAAACATCTGTTATTCAACCCTAAACACCAGAAAAAACTTTAACCCTAAAATAGCCGAAAAATATTTTTTTTGGTTTTTTTTTTTTTTTTGAAAATGCTCAAATCAAAAAACTTTATGTTTTTTTGGGTTCCCCATGTGGTGTAGATTCTCCAGTTTCCCGCTTGTACTACGAGTTTCCGGACACCGTGTATAGTTAGTAGATCATTGTAGAAGTGTATTTTATATTTGTACAGCGCTCTTGATTGATTGAAGTGATTTTGCACATAAACGGCGCTATATAAACCATCCCAATATTATTAATTATTAAACTGATGCAATAAAAAATGTTTTCATAAAACTGCCGGTAAAACGGCCATTTTATTCTACTAAATTTAACTTGGATCAGTAATGGGTTTATTATGATTTATCTTGTGGCAAACTAGCAGATACTGGGTAATAGGGCAGGGGTGCTAATGAAAGGACGTTTATTTTATTTTAAATTTTATTGAAATTATATACAAAAAGATTTCATAATTATAATCTTAAGAATACACAACTCAACGGTAGGTATATTTCGAAACATATTTGGTTAATAAATGGTAACATGAATATAATAAAAACAAAAATATGTGTTATTTTCATCAAATTTCAACCGAAAATATATTATTATTTTTTTTTTAATGATAAACTAATGTTTATAAGAAAGCCGACGTGGCTCAGTGGTCCAGAGCGTCTGACCAGATATCAGAAGGTGCGGGTTCAATTCCTGACGGCGGCATTTATTTTTACTAGGGAGATATATTCAATTTGTATTGATATTGCAGGCGACAAATTATTGCTTATAATAATTTATTAAGAAAATATATTATTTTATTTAAAATACATTACCGTATTAAATGAAATTATAAGATAATTACAGAATCTATGTTAAGACCGAAATTCAAAAGGTCATTGAGGTATATACTCATATTATATAACTCAAAGCCGAAGATGGATATTCGTAACATAATGATTAGCAATTTTTTTCCAAAGAATTTGAGTAAGAAATAAATGAAAATGAAAATAAAAATAAAACGTGACACGATAATGTCATTTAATATAATTTTATTTTGAATAAGATAGGGTTATTATATGTACGAGTATGTGTCGGGGCCCTGGACACAGGTGCATTGGAAATGATATTGTTTTTTTTTTATAAAACAAAATGAAAAATAATGTAACGCGATATTGAAAAACATTAATTGTTGAACGCACATATGAAAATTATATAATTGTCTTTTCATTTACAATTTTGTATTATACTAAAGTAACTTATAATAAATTCGGACTTCTCGTGTTATAAACATTATAGAAATCAAATATATTGCCATTACATTTTACGCATATTTAAAAAGCTTTATAAATGGGCTTCTCAATTATTTAACTAACAATTTTGAATATTTTTTCATGAATAAATAAGTACCTACGAATACGCACCTACCTAGATTATAAACCATTTCACCTAAATATTCTATTAAGACTCCCTACATAACTTCCTAAATTAACTTATTATTACATATTATAGATTTTTTTATTATTAATTTTTTAATATATTAGTGGAGATAATTATTTTTATTCGATTAAAATATAAAGTACTTCATAAAAAAACGAATTGACACGTGAGATTCATCTCTGTTAATGTTAAGCTTTGATAATAGAAATAAGAGAGATGGGCCAAAAACCTTTATTAGTACAAAACCGCCCATACTCTTGCAGATCTTTGCGTTATCTTTCTACCTCCGCACCAAACGCATCACTTTAATAATTGGCTTCGCCGCGCCTCTTGTTGATAGTCAGTGCAGTTTGGTCCTAGTTCGGCGAAAGACGGCACGCCTTCATGCAACACCTCCCTTTGATTCTATTATCTATGAAGTTAAGTTAATATCCTCTGTGTTAATGCCTTCTTCCTAACAGGATGGTACAGATGAAGGAAGAGATGAAGATTGACCAAAAGCTGAGGGCGCTGAAGTGTGTGATGGCATCATTGTAAAAACCTCCGTATACTTGGAGGCCGGCTGTTTCGATACTGAAAGAAAAAAAAATAACAATTAGACAGGTAAAAGTAAAAAAATCGCAAGTATTGTCATGATAAATAGTGTTTGGTAATTGCTCATAATTGCTCAGACAACAAAACATCGAAGAAAGTTTCCTTAAAACAACAAGAGGGAGGTTTGGAAGACCAAAGCATAGGTGGCTGGATGGCGTGACAATATTCTTGGAAATAAGGTACAGGAGGCCAGTTAGTGAGGGTGGAGGCATTTATTAAATTCGGTGAAGACTTCTTCAGACAATGCTGATGATTATATTAGGCTTTGTGATGATTTAACCAGAATATTGTCTAGGTCTTCGGGTCGTGTTTTTTTTCTTCTTTTTCTTCAATCCAATGTGCTGATACGTTGCTGATTTCCCCATGGCAACATTATATTAATTTAATTAGCACACTCTCCATTTTTACTCTTCTCTCTATTTGTCGAAGAAAACAATAATATTTATTTGACATAACCAACATATGAAAGCCAGAATGGGAATTGCGAATAATAAGCCCAGTTGTTAGGGGCTTATCTTAATCGGCTGGGCCGGACCTACGACATTTTGCGCCCCATTGTACTATAAATAGACAAAAATAAACATATATTATTTTCAACCACTAAATATTAGTAGCTGTAACAGCGAACCCCCTTGTTGGCACTCTCCGGCGCTTATAGAACCGTAGCTTCGGACGCTTTGCCTGTTTTGGCCGGCATATTGCCAATCGATCTAGAGATCAGGGAGGTTCTAACTAAAAAGAAGATGACCAGGGGACTTCCTGCCACCCATCTTGGTGTAACTCTTACGCCGGGTGGAGCCGGGACTCTAACTGGTCTACTTAAACAAATGCGTGAGTTATCACTCAAGGAGTAGCAAACTCGGTGGGATAGATCGAATATGGGAAGATGGACTTTCTCCTTCTTCCCATCAGTTAAGATCAGAATGGAAGGGGCTCACATCAATTTGGATCACCATATTACACAACTACTCTCAGGACACGGAGAGTTCAGAGGGAGATTACATAGACTCTCCTTGTCACCACATCCAAACTGCGCTTGTGGCAATTCTGACCAAACAGCCGAGCACATTCTGTGCCACTGTGAGATAATGACGGATGCAAGAGATGAATTATTGGCTGGTTTAAATGTACCAACGAGTCCGGTTTGTAATTCGGATCTCGTTTCGAATAAGGTGAATTTCGAGTGTCTGAGGAAGTACACAAAGATCTGGGTTGAGAGATGGTCTGATCTTAGAGTCCAGAATTAGATTAAACTCAATAGCTTTATAATGCCAGGTGTTGCTCCTGGCCTTAACGGACGACGAGATTACCTCATTTTACATGTCGCTGGCTGTTATTTTTTTTTCTTTTTCATGTATATAGTTATTGTTTTAATCTTCCTGTATATATTTGCGTAGTATTTTATTGGATGTTGTAAATTTTCTCATGTATATAGTTATTGTTCCTATGCTTTATTGATCCATCTCTCTTCTAGGTCGACATGTACAAAACCGGATTATTATAAATTTCTTTGCAATTTTCTTTCTTTTCTTTTTCTGTTTCTATGTTTCACAGAGTGACGTGCTTGCTGGTAGCAGTACTGAACTGTTTTCTTTTTGTTCTGTCCCGGTTTACCCCAACTCTGGGGTGGCATAAGACCTCGTCTGTGTATACACATCTTGGATGACCAAATCACGATGAGGGACTAGTGTCGTCATCTGCCCGCTGCGCCTCCCCTGGGGTCAGGAACTGGACTGAGGATGGGCTGAACGTCGATTGGTGACCTTCCGCCCTGCCTCCAGGTACTCCAACGCTTTCTCCTCATGGTCCTCGGGATTTTTTTTTCCCAACCCCAACTCACATTTTTCGTCGAGGCACAACCGGTTTCCTGGCTCAAGGGCGCGGAACCTGGTCCCCGTGAAACTTATCCAATGCCCTGTTTTCTCTCCCTAGGTCTGCCTGTGAGCGGGCGACGACACCCCCCCACCACACAAAGAGGCGCACACTTTACCAATGTTGCAGGTGGCTGTGAATTATTATTTGATTTGTTGATACTTTGTACATATGATTTGTTTAAACTAACAAAATAGAAAAGATCTTATTAACAAGTTACTAATACGCAGCACTTGCATACTGCAAATAACATTGTATGCATGAACATTTTGGAGGTCTTGTTTTGAAATTTTAAATGTAGACTCGTTGTATCAAAAAAAAAATTAGCGTCCTTGCGAGAGCTCTGAAGGGGTACCATTAGTACCTAAAACGGGGCGGGGAAGTGGTGGGCCTCCTCCAGTAGCTGTAACACTTAAAAAGGCTTGTACCGCTGCAACTTTTGTTTATTTGTCCAAATGTTGCCTTTACTAACCTGTGTAACTGAGTATGGTTAAAAAAGATAACATGGTGTGATAGACAAAAGCGCCACGGACCTAAAGCTATGGACAGAGAATTCGTGCGATTTTGTATGAATGGTATTGTCGCCAAATTTAGGGTGAAGGGAAATCATGGAACTAAAATGCCCTAGACAGAGCATTCGTGCGATTTTGTATGAATGGTATTGTCGCCAAATTTGGGGTGAGGGGAAATTGGCTGGCTATTTTTGATATGGTCAGTGGTGCCTAATGAACTATTATATTTTTATGTGGTTAATGCAGTTATAACGGCCTATGATTTTTGGGTATTTGAAGAGACAAGGAATGGGAAACTCATAAAAAATTTACTAAGTTTTAAGATCTTTCTCCTTGTTCCAATTGTCCTAGAATAGTTCCGTCCAGGGCTTTTTAGGTTCAAGAAATGTTTTTCTTACGGCACACACGTATCGGATGTCAGTTGTTTTTTAAAAATGTACTATTTTTAAAAAACAACTGAGTATGCTTTGTGTTGATGGTATTGCCAAAATTAAACGCTAATATTTAGCGCCCTGGTTACACGTTACATCTGCATCTATGTTAGATCCGGTACTGTTAATCGGGCATTTTAATTGATTTACTATGAAATACTGCACCATTGAACAATAATACCACACATTGTGTTTCGTTATATTGGACTTTCTTTAAGAGAGCAAATTTGAATAGTTATATAACTGAAGTAGGCGCCGGTTAAAGTGATCGCTGGTTAATGGAGTCAGCCGGTCAATTTCGGTATAGCGGAACGAATCACAAACCAGTTATACCAATTTAATTCAAACCTGCTTTTCACTCTGTTACCGGCATAATTAATTATAAACGTGTAATCAAATATATATGAAAACAATTTTATTATGTACGTTTGAGGATTTTTATATTTTCCATATGAAAATGTGCATCATAAAGAATGTTACAATATTTGGGTATACATCTTATTATCAGGTAGGTTACTTGTTTACGACTAGCAAGCTGGAGGTCGCGTGTTCAAATTTGTATTATTTCAAAATTTACTCATTTAAAATAATAAAAAAACCTAGTATATTTGCGACAAATTGGAAGATACTCTGAGCATCGCCCCGGTGTAAGACTACCATTCAAGATAGAAACATTGCTTTTAAAGTAGCTTTGGCTGAGTTTGGTGACTAGATCTTAAGAGCCAGGTACATCCACGCCTTCCTCTTACACATCTCATTCCCATCCCCACTGAATTCAGCCTCGCAACATACCCCAATTTGGGATGCCGTAGTCTTACTGGCTCTAGGCGGTTGGGAGCATTAGAGACTATTGTGTGGTTTTATATAAAAAAAAGTATATTTTATAGTGTCACCTTCTGGCGACAAGATATGGTGGTAAGGAGATAAGTATGTAATTTCATCTGACATAAATATCTTGCTTCATGATATTAATTGAGAGGATTGTTTGCCAGATTGTACGTAATAATAGGAAATCATAATTAACGAATCGAAAGGCGATCACGACCAATAAACACATTTATAATAGAATACGTCATATTATGAACTAAACACGGGCATTTCCTCGACTGACGCCTTCAAACGTCTTCAAAACAAACCACACCATTGTAAACACACAGTTAAAAGGTGAACACCATACAAACAGATTAGATTATTTATAGGCCAAATATTCGTGACCGAGTCAAGGGACTGTTAACTTTTTACATCGTGCTATTTACTGTTTGTAATAAAAAAGGTTATGCGACGAATGAGAGTTGTGTTTTGCTCCAGTTTCCATAACCGCATTATAATATGACGGTCCCGCAGTATCAGGTCAATAAAATCGAAAGTAACAGGGCACATTAGTAAAAAGTTCTGATTGATTATACGAATTGGGTAAGAACAATCTAGAAATATCAAAAACTTTTCTTAAAGTGTTTTATTTTCCTACGTTATTTAATTTATTGCCTGCAATAAATAATACTAAATGATAACTCACTTATGCATGGGTTTTGTTCTTTATTGTAAAATTATATTGTATTGGTCTTTATGGTTTAACCCTTTTCTTACGTGCATTAAGAATCAACACTACCTACGACCTACGCCCAGTGGTGTGCAGTCAATAAAAGCTGAAATTGCCTATCCTAAGAAAAAAAAATTAAAAAATGTGAAACCTCTAATATAAAGTTTTTTTCCACAATTTTGTGAAAAAATTATTCTACAATTGTTCTGCATTGATAAAATGTTTCTATTTGACAAATTCATACTTTTATATGTTCTCTGATTAATTGACTTCACCTATCTGTTTTTTGCGTAATGCCACACATTTGCACATACTGTTTGCGCTAAAAGCTGTGAAATAGTAAATATTATTGCTAGTAATTTGTGCACAATTATAAAATGATCATTTTAAATTGAGGACATAATGTTACCTATATTAAAGGATTTACCCTTTTAATAAAGTATAAATTTTTTAGAATAATCATTAATAACAGAACGCTGACTCAAGAAAAATGTTACCTATTATCTCGAATATTATCATATCGTTTTATTGGTATTATAAGATTACAACCATTTTTCTATAGTTTCATAAATTATTTGTTTGTTTTTTTTTTTAAGTATTTATCACCACCACCAATGTTTCAAAGTAGGGTTCAGATCTTATTTAAATATTACTATCCAAATTTTAAAAAGTTATAAAATTGCAGTCTATTTTTGGCCATAGAGCAATGCACGCCACTGTCTACGAAGCTTTAAAAGACGCCTTTTGATATTTTAATATACTAACAGATTTATAGTGAAAGTTTTAAAAACACTACGAAAACAAACTTAAAATAATTTTCTACCATAAAAACAGGCAAAAAGGGCAATTTTTGTGTAATTTCAGATAATTAAAGACCATTTTTGTTATAACAATTTTATTAAATATATTGGATGCCCACCCAAAATAATTGATTGCTGTAATGCAGTGATGGGCAAAGTACGGCCCGCGGGCCAAGTCCGGCCCGCCAGGCTAGTCAATCCGGCCCGCGACATTGTTTTGAATAACCATACCACAATTTACCAATTGAACAAAATGTATTTTCTACGTAGATAGAATAGAATACTTAACGGTTTCCTTCTCATTGTGTTTTAAGTACGGTATTATTGCATCTAATATTAGTTTGCACACAACCTCGCGCTTTGCAGATCGGTAGCATGGCGAATGCATGGCGATGTGAAGTGCAATGCGTGTGTTGCTCGGCTAAGTTCGGGACGAATCGGGCGCTACCATTTTCAGTTCGAATTCCATTTGCAGCTCGAATTGATTGAGTTGCAATGTAACACTGAATTGAAGCAACTGTTTCTCAACGTTTCCAAAATTGAGTTCTACAAGGCCCTCTCAAAATCAAGTTTCCCAAACCTGAAATCTCACGCTCAGAAGATAATTGTGATGTTTGCATCTTCCTACATCTGTGAACAGGTGTTTTCTACTATGAAGCTTCGCAAAAACAGTGTTAGAAACCGATTGACTGACCACCATTTAGCTTCACTACTGCGAATCAGCTCATCCCAGTTTTTATCAGATTATGATAAACTTTTAGAAGCTCAGCCACAGTTTCATCTGTCACATACGCCTTCATACTCTTCTAAAGAATAATCAATTTTTGTTACTTTTTTACCATTTTAGCATATAATGTACTCAATATTATGCATGATGTAAAAATTAAAAAATAAAGTACTTATATCACTTATAAAAAATTATTTTATTACATTTTTTTTCCGGCCCGCCTAGATAAATTTTTATTTTAACTGGCCCTTTCATTAAAAAGTTTGCCCATCTCTGCTGTAATGTATAATATTAATCTTATTTTAATATTTCGTTTGTCGTATAAAATGATTGACTACTGTACTAGCGCCATCTATGGGCTATCGTTGAACTGTATTCATTAGGAACTTTATCACTAGATGTCGTTAGTGTTTGAAATTTCCTCATCGGCGGCAGAACTAATAATTGAACTACCGACTGGCCTGTGAGAGGTCCGTTGTTACATCTTTTCTGTTGTTAAATGCGTCGTTTATGAGAAAGACGGAAGGGTGTGTCTTGAGGTTGAAGAGAGTGGGGAGGGGAAGGAGATGGGAAATATGAAGGAAGGGATGGTAAAATAAAATAATGTTTCAATCTCTTTATCAATTTTATTATATTCCATAATATTTCCCAGTATTCCTAGAAAGCCAAATTATTAGCACTGGCTCAGACCCATAAAAAATCACGGGATATGAAAAAACATGTATTTCCCGAGAATTGAACTTGAGAATGATTGGAGCGTAGCCATGCTGATCATTACACCACCAATTATTGCAAGAACGGCGGCATAAATTCATTGTATTGAAAATATAAGAATTTTGTATTTTTTAATTGTAAAATGTTACGCACACTCAACTGAAATTATATTGCTTAGAGCGATATTTTGTGAGCATAAAGAGTTACAAATTAAATTATGAAAATTGGTAGAAAAAATATTCACATAGCTGCATTTATTTTTTATATTTATGCTTAAGATCTTCAGTTAAAAGTTTAGGGACCTCTGACATGGAATCGAGTTTACGTTCTACCAAGCCCTCGTTTTACCTCTTATTGGTTGTATTCGATTTATCCCGTAGTATCTAGTAGGTAGTGAATAATAATTTTCTTCGTAATCACGAGTTCCCAGCGATTGTGATCTATTTTATATTGATTTTCGCGTGGCATGAAGAATGGACCAACCTCGCAACGTTTGTGTTACCCCGCAAATTTAACCCTTTGGAAGCCCTGATAGAGAATTCAATCATTTTCATACATTGAATACTATTTTAAAGTAAGGAAGGGCGAGAAACAAAAGTGCATATCTATATGTATTTTTTTCAAATTTTCAATTTTATTTTACCACCTTTTTGGAAAGTGTTGTGGTAAATAATCTCCCAGAGCCCGGTTAGGACCTGTAATTTTTTAAATATCACAATAGAATGAAATGAATAAAGACAAAATGAAATGACAAAATAAAGTGATGGTTATTCTCCCACAAGCCTTCAAAGGGTTAACTGCATAGATTGTTGGCAACCGAGCACGAGCGTGCGGCCTCACTGGGGCAATCATTTCACAGGAGTTCGTCAACTTTACCACACTGCAGTCAATATTATAAAAAACACACACATATTGGCTTAACATACTGCCGCAAGAAATTATATTTATTTATTTGTATTTCGCTGTGATTTCTAAATAAGATATGATGTCGTCAAGGATGTTAGGCTTGGTCTCATGCAGGTGTAATTGGAGCAGGACATTGTTTTGATAAAATATTTTTAACTTTCACAATAATTTCACTAATTTCAGCATGTTTCAATTAATTCTGTAACCTTTCACTTTAAAACTCCACTTTGTAACTTTTCACTTTAAAACTCCACTTTGTAACCTTTCACTTTAAAACTCCACTTTGTAATTTTTCACTTTATAACTTGACACAAGTAGTATCCAGTAATATACAAGTTCTCCACTCATAAGCACAAGCATCATTATCATTTGAGAGAATATACGTATAATTAAATATAAATCAATTTATCTGTGTCGTTATAAAATTTATGGAGAAAAACAAAAAGTCTTGTTGAAAGTTGCCTACTCTTATCCTTTCAACTTTCCATCTCTTCTAATTCTGAACTCGTCTCCACTTTTTCATATAATTTTGAAATTTGCTCAATTAAATCATGTTAAAATCCATCCATTGAAGCAATGACCTACATTATTGAAAAAATCAAATATTCCTAAAGACTTAAAATTCTTGCACTGACGGAAAATTTTTGCGGAACTTTGAAAATAATAATCTTTGTTACAGATTACAGATAATCGGCGATTTAGATTATCCTAAATATTCTTATAACCTGCAACTGCGAAGCACATAAATTATAACCATTGTATAACTTAGTCATAATGCTATGTTCTAATACACGAATATGTTAGTCCAAGAACAAGGAACAGCAAACTAAGGCGGGTAAATAGTGTCTATCACTTGTTCTTTCTATGAAACCGTAATAAATTATGTTCGCCGAATGCAACCCACTTTTAGAGTTCGTGGATGGTTTGTGTAGAGCAGGGATACGCCGTCTGATCTGATCAGCGAGTGAATTACTCAAATTAATAGAAACTTTGATCAGATAAACCCTTTCTAAGTAAGAGAAAAAAAAATCAGGAATATTTTTTAGCACACAACAGAAAAGTTTGAATCCAAACGTTAGCTGGAAATGACTCATTTTAAAAGTGTGAAAAAAAATTAATTTGCGGCTTATATTGGTATCGCCACAGCGAAAGACCACCATTCAGAATCTAAACTTTACTTGAAATGGCTTTAGTCATATTTGGTGACCGAATCTGAGTAGCTAGGTGCCTAATTCCCACCCTTCCCCTTTTCTATGTCTTTGTCTTTCCACCCGGATGCCATAATCCTATTAGTATATATATTCACATAAATTTTTTTTGTAAAGTACACGTAGAATAATGAGTATTGATAATTAATTAAAAATCTCTACAAATTATTTGTAATCCGGTTAAATACATTTCATAGTCATTTATCTCCCCCGGGTGTAATTCTTCTCTTTGAAAAAAATATTCTTCTAAAATTTATTTTTTTTGTAACATTTGTTATAATATTTCATACAAATTTGCACAGCGCCAGCGATATAAACATTTTGTAGGTTAATTTGCAAGTTTTTCAGATTTTTTTGTTTATAAAAAGCCCTGGAAACAGTCTCGATTCCATGCGACATTTTAGGAATATTCTGGTGAAGATATTGCGCCCTGCTATAGACGTATATAATATACCGTGTAGATGGCACTCCATCATTTGATAAATTCGTGCAATATTTCCTATTGGATGTCGATCGAACATCTCACCGATCGGAGCTACGCTGGTAATATAATATGCTTCACCTGGCAATAAAACACGTTAAGATAAGCCAATAATTTATCTATCTGCTTTGGTATTTGGTTCACCTTTTCGTGACAGGCAATAAAAATAATTTCCCAACTGTACCAATAATAATAATTAATGTCAGCAAGAATCGCTTTGATCTGTCTCAAATCGTGTAGAGAGGATGACCCATATGTTTAAATTATTACATGCCTCTGTTTGAACGTTGCGTCGGCTTGCTATTAAAAGCGTTGATATTTGACTGTTGGGTAGTTAATGTTTGCAAATTTATAGATATTAAAATATGTATTATTGGCAGTGATTTAATAATTTTATTACCCTCATTACACACACAATTTATTTTAATGTGATATTTAAATGATCCAGCTGAAAAGCATGATGCTGCCTGAAGCTGATGGAACTATGATTGCCGTTTTATTATCGGAGACTAAAATATGTGGAGAGAGGAAGTAGAAGTGGATGGTTGAAAAATAACCGTCTTTTCCGATCTGGTTATTAAATATAGCTAAAGCTATTTTAAACAATATTTCATTTGTTAGTGGTGTCCCTTACCTGAATATATTTTCCACTTTAAAACTTCGTGTGAAACTGCATAATATTTATTTAATTTTTTGTGATGTTTTTAGCGGTAACCGCAAAACTCAACATCCCTTTAAAAAATGGTATAAAGTCCTGAAAAGTGATGAAACAAAAATTAAGTTAAATAGGTTTTTTTACCTGAACTTGCAGTAGTCTCCGTCATAAGTCCACCCCACGTATTCTCCAGTTCTGAGGTTTTCGTTTCGAAGCCACTCCTCGAGGGGGCGGAAGTACTCCCTGAGAGCCTCTCCGTCCAGTCTCAGGTCGCTAGTGGCGTCGAACAGCACCTTGGTCCATGGAACGGAGGATCCTGGCTTCATCAGATTCCTGGAAGGAAGAAACAGGGGTTGAATAAATAATGTTCTTATTCTTAAAATCTAATACATTTTAGAACGTCGATAAAAATTCGGTGTACAAGCACTTTGTTGTACCGAATTCATTGAACTGAGGTAGTGAATGTCCACCAACGTGATGATTTATTGAATTCACTGATTGACTAGCAGCTACCCATTGCGTTGATGGAGGAATTTCCCATAATCGCTGATGAAGGTTTGAGTTCAATAGAGGACGATGGCGTTTAGACTAGATTCTATGACGCAATGTTGGAGTTTGACAGAGGACGATGGATTTCAGACTAGATTCTATGACAAAATATTGGAGTACAACAGAGGGTGATGTGATTTAGGCTAGATTCTATCACACAATATTGGAGTTCAACAGAGAGTGATGGGATATAGGCTTGATTCTAGGACATAATATTGGCGTTCAACAGAGGGCAATGGAGTTCAGACTAGATTCTATGACACAATATTAGAGTTAAACAGAGGGCGATGGGATTTAGGCTATATTCTATGACATAATATTGGAGTTCAACAGAGGGTGATGCGATTTAGGCTAGATTCTATCACACAATATTGGAGTTCAACAGAGAGTGATGGGATATAGGCTAGATTCTAGGACATAATATTGGCGTTCAACAGAGGGCGATGGAGCTCAGACTAGATTCTATGACACAATATTAGAGTTAAACAGAGGGCGATGGGATTTAGGCTATATTCTATGACATAATATTGGAGTTCAACAAAGGGTGATGGAGTTCAGACTAGATTATATAACACAATATTAGAGTTACACAGAGGGCGATGGGATTTAGGCTAGATTCTATGACACAATTAGGAGTTCAACAGAGGGCGATGGGATATAGGCTAGATTCTTTGTCACAATTAGGAGTTCAACAGAGGGCGATGGGATATAGGCTAGATTCTATGACACAATTAGGAGTTCAACAGAGGGCGATGGAGTTCAGACTAGATTCTATAACACAATATTAGAGTTACACAGAGGGCGATGGGATTTAGGCTAGATTCTATGACACAATTAGGAGTTCAACAGAGGGCGATGGGATATAGGCTAGATTCTATGACACAAGATTAGAGTTACACAGAGGGTGATGGGATTTAGGCTAGATTCTATGACACAATTAGGAGTTCAACAGAGAGTGATGGGATATAGGCTAGATTCTATGACACAATTAGGAGTTCAACAGAGGGCGGTGGAGTTCAGACTAGATTCTATGACACAATATTAGAGTTAAACAGAGGGCGATGGGATTTAGGCTATATTCTATGACATAATATTGGAGTTAAACGGAGAAAAACTTCGTCAGCCGTAGTGAAGTGTGTTGAGAGATTTTTACTAAATACTGCGTATTTTTAGTTCATGTAATTAATAGTATCTGTCAGTAAAAGACGTGTAGAGAGGCGGCTACTGGCGTTGGCATATTTCTTCAGCCAAGTGCGGAGCCACGACCACACTCCTATACATTTTCAAAATGTTACTGTAAAACTGGACGTAATTCAATACGTAAGAGCAAAGTAATTTTATTCGATGGCTCTAAGCCAACACATTGTAGCTTCACATTTTGGCGAGAGTTAGCAATGAACTAAACTCTAATAAGAAGAAGAGGTACAATACCTTTACTTGTGTCAACCACAGAGCAGAAATTAGTTTATATAAAGCAGTAGAAAAAACTCTTCAAAGATGAGCTCTGGCGTTATAAAATTCGAATAGTTTTCTGGCTTGAATTTTTAGGTAAATACAACTTCAAGTCTTAACGTGGTTTCTATTGTGAGCTATGGAGCCGTGAATTCTTTAACTGGCCAATAAGACAAGACGCCATGTTATTTATATCCATTGTTCAATAAGAAGGAAAAATAATCATAAAGTTAGAAAGTTAAGAGTGTTGAAATTCAGTTTAGGTAATGTAGTAACTAGCAGTAAATATATAATTTTCCATTGTCTAGCGTAGAGTTCGATGGGGTCACTTCTCCCGACCACCAGATAAAAATTATTGGAACAGAGTAGTGCAATACTAGTAAGACATGGAAAAACTAATAACTATTATTCAACCCTCTATTGAAGGTAAATGAAGTTTAAAAAAACTTCTATTTCATCGTTTAGAATAAAATAATATTGATAAATGCAATCGAAACTTATAACTTAATAGTTACATTAATATAATGTGTTATTTCTTTTTATAAAATTGTGAATTATCAGTTGGATAGTCCTGATGTATTAATGTTGTTTCACTTTCATGTTCCTACCATTAGATCAAGGTTTCCTAGTATGTATTATTGTGACAATTAGAGTACGGTTTCAGGCTACAATTCTGTTGTAAATAAATTAAACATCATTAAAAATCAAACTCAAACAATTTACATATCACAAAAACTAAAAACCATATTAAAAAAACCCTATTCATATTCGTCCGAACTTTTATTCAAACAATTTAAGGTCAGAAAATTAGTTGCATTATACTTCTACCATGCAACATTACAAATTTATAAAAACTATAATCAAAATAAAATTACACTCTTTAAAAATAACAGAAATCTTAGACAAACGTCAATACTTCCTACTCCTAAATGTAAAAAAAACAATAGGACAGTTCAACCATGAATATCTCGGAGTTAATTTTTTTTAACTCATTACCAGAAAAAATTAGAAACATGAATGCAAATATAAACGAATTCAAAAGCCACCTTAAAAAGTATTCCGAACAGGTGAACTGAATCATATCAAATATAAACAAATATAACAACACCCCCATACACACAAGCCCTTCTTATTTATGGGGGTACATCAAATACTAATATTATGTAATTAATAACTGTACTATATTGTGTAATTATATTATGTAATTGTTATATTATGTAATTCGTGTATCTTTTTTTTACTAAAAAAAAATGTATTTAACTCTTATGCTATGTTAGCTGATGTATATAATATGCCTCTATTGAAGTAAAAAGCTGTACATAATAATTAAACATTTGAGGAGCGCATATTTTAACGAGGTCAACATGTTTTTAGTTTTTGTTTTTCTCCATTCCTTTCACTAACGTTAATTATATTATAATTTTCTTTTCTTCTATATTGTACAATGACTGTCAACAACTATCATGTATGTAAATGGCATTTGTCCCGTTAATTCTAAATAAATAAATAAAATAAAATTGTAACGGTTTCAACTAATGATCGATCTCATGATCTTTGTCTTACCGGGACAACGCTCTAACCACAAAGATATTGAGAAATGATTAAACATTACATTGATGTGTGATCATTCAAAAGATATTAAAATACATTTATTAAGAAGTTTTGGCTTAAAATATTGTCCACGTAAACGAATAACTTTCCGATGAACATATTTGACGAAGAAAACACTTTATTTTATTGCGAAAAAACTCTTCACCGTGTAATACTTATTCTTTCAGAGACAGGTTATTTATGTTTTTTTTTTGTGTCCGTTCTTCCTTGTTACTGTTAATGTTACCTGTGAATCACAAAGTATGTCTGATATGTGAGAAAAAACATATTATCAACATCAATATGCTTTCTGCCACCGCATAACACCAGCATTACGTTCACCATTCGAGGAAGTGTGCCGACGTGAAGGGTTTGACTTATTAGTTTATTAGCTACGGACAAGAAAAGCAGGCACTGTTTTTCCAGTAGATCGGATCAAAAGGCGGAATTACTAGTTTGAGATGGAATGACCAACGCTCGTGACACTAACAAATGAAACCAACGATTTTAATTTATGGCTGTTTTCTTCGATCAACGTTGAAAAGCTCAGCCCAACGATTTTCTATACCAAGGGGCAATTTTGCTATTAGGTTAAGGATATGATTTAAGATTTTCACGGCCAAAAGTATTTTTGTTATTTGTTTTTGGGGTATTATGCCGTGTTGCGCTAACTCCTTCTTTAGCCAACGTTTCGGACAGCATTGCAGTGTCCATCATCAGGGCAGATGTCTTATTATTTGGACAATAAGACATCTGCCCTGATGATGGACACTGCAATGCTGTCCGAAACGTTGGCTAAAGAAGGAGTTAGCGCAACACGGCATAATACCCCAAAAACAAATAACAAAAATAGGTTAAGGATACATATTATCATATGCTTACGTGAATTCATTTTTAGATGTTGGAACCGTATTGGCGTATTTCTTCAAATCAAGAGATACAAATGTATCGTATACGGACACGCAAGAAAAAATATATCAGAATTGTATATGCTTGAACACAAGAACTTACAACGATGTGGTCTAACTTAAGATAGATATATAAGTAAAAGTCTGTTAAAGGCCCAGGTTAATGAACATTACCAGAAGATTAAATATATGAAATGAGATAGAACAACACTATAGGTACAAAGGGTGTGACCGATGATTCGTTAAAACATACAAACCAATCGATAGTCAGCAGATGATTTATGAATGTTATGCTTTTTTGTTTTTTGTTGTTGTTCATAAACATAATAATATTAGGCAGTTGATCTAAGGCTAAATCTAAAGAAACATAACGTACGCTCATTTGACTTAACCTCCATTAAAATAAATCCAATTTAATAGCCTCCTTAAGCCCCCGCATTCCGAATTTATACTGATTAACAACAAATATCTCTTTAACACTTTGAGTTTTTATACAGATTTATAACAAACATCTCCTTAACACTTTGAGTTTTTAAGTTCCGAAAAAATATTTATTGTTTTTGAAGATAATATCTATGTTTATAATTGTTGAGTCGAAACGGTAATTGTATGAAATTCCATCGGTAGATTAAAAATGGTAGTACCTATGCTCCGAAAATTATTAAGGACACATTTTATTTTGTTACCTTATATGTTATTTGTATGAAAAAAATTCACAGTATATCTTTAAATGTAACTAAAGCATTTATCAAGAGATTTTCGCTCCATTTTAAACGAGTGGTATTTTATTAAATATTTTCACACTCTAACATTCGTGTTTACATATCTCCGTTTTAAACCATCTTCTTCTTTCTTTTGAACGCTCGTATTCTATCAACGCCAGGATGTCTCATCCTAAAACCGAGATTTAACCGTATTTAGCAAAATCTTCGTTGTAACTTTAAACTCCGTTCTAACATTTAATTAAGCCCAAAGCAACAGTATTAAATTATACATAACTAGCAGATACAGAATACCACATCTGCTGATCCAGTTCGCCTTTCGATCGTTATAATAATATTTTGGAATTATTTCCGGATCTGTATATTTGCTTATCGAGCCGATGCAGTACCTTTATTGCATCCTAGCTCTATTAGTCATCTACTCGTAGGCGAATGCAGCAATGCTATTATATCAATTTAAAGGAGAATTTACGTAACAAAGGCGTTCCATGCGCTTATATTTCTCAACGCGGAACACTTTCCTTTGCCGGAAACAAAACATTTACAAACATTAATCCTTAAATGTTATTAACTCAATAAAACGCACTCAAAGGAAAGTGTACTTTATTATGGATGATGTACGGCATTTAATCGCGTGTTTTACGGTGATGATATGGATCGATTGGTTCTCGGAATGCTTTGGACAGTGGCCAGAAAATACAGGCAGTTAGATACCGTAATATTTTATCTAACCATCATTACGTATTTGTCAACAAAGTCGTGCATTGATTAGCTGTTATGATGTATAGGTAGATATTGCCGGTGGTATCGATTGCAAATCACAAATTGTGGTTCAAGCCCATCACAATGTAAATAACATGGTTATCTTTCATTGAAGAAGAAGATAATACTAATCGAAACATGTAAAAGAACAAGACACAGACAAATAAAAAAAATATCGGTCTGAACTGGGAATCAAACCCAGAATCTCTGTCTAGCCAGGACAACATCTTTAACCACTCGATCACTGTGTGACCTAATTCGTCATCTGTGTCAATATCATATTGCATATTTATTTTACCTTGCAACTATTTTTTCCCATATTTTTGGCAGCTATCTTTTTGAATGATTACAAAGTTCTAAATAATTGGTTTGTAACCTAGTTAGTGTGGTAATGATTTGTTATGATGCTTTAATTATGATTGACTGTTCTGTTGTTATAAATCAAAACAGTTAATAGCATCATAATAATGAGTGTTATTGATTTTATTAGTATCAGTTTATTATTGTTTGCATTTACTACCCATTTTCTTACAGTATTGCCAGCTCTGTCATTGAACAATTTACAAGCAGCTCTGTACCTACCTTCTATTATTACCTACCTAAAAATAAACATGTATTATGTACCTCAATTAACAAAATTTTACACCTAAATAAACCATAAACCCCTTTTAAACCATAATGACGCCACTCCCCAATTCAAACACGAGAAAAAAAAATTTACAAGAGAGTTGGCTGTTTCGTTAAAAAATATCATTTTCCGCAATAAGCAACAAAATATTTAAATTTGTGAATTATTGTAATCTGTTTATATATTAAATAAAAAATATCTTCGATTTGTCGTACAAATTTTAATAATTAATCTAAAAACATAAATTTTACAAAGAATCTTGGTCCAGTATATAAGAGATAAGTATGTATGACATCAGAGATGCACAACCCGGGGCACAGTTTACAAAAAAAAGTGAAACAGATCTTGTTATTATTATTTTGATCGGTATTTAGGTATAAGGTGTAGTCTAACCTTTCAAAGATTTTGTAAAATAATAAAAGGTTGCACATCACTGTTTGTCGTAACTTCAGGTCTCAAATTATGACTTTTTTGTTTTGTTATTACTCTCTTTTGATTTTATTAATTCAAAATTCACTTTAATTCAAATATTTTCTTACAGTTCTAGGAACCAGGTGCTCCTTTTTATTATCGGTCAGATAAAATGTGAGCATAAATCAACTTCTATAGATATATAACTTCGGGCTTTTGTATGAAACAAATTGGACCTAAAAAACCATAGAAATTCCAATATGTAGAAAGTAACATTCTCATTCGGAGCCTACTTATTATACTATACACCAATGAAAAACTTTGACAGTTTATTGCATAGAATTTTCAGAGTTTTTCATTGGTGAATATAGTTAGGCAAACATATGACGTAACAATATTTCGGTTCCAATTTTCGATCGGAGTTATACCTCCCTGGATGTGAGTGGTTTATTCATGAATCAGATCAGTGATATTTTCAAGACAAAAGAATTTTCGTTTAATCACAATGAAAAATATTCTAATTTTGAAAAATGATTATATTTCATTCTAGGTAAGTACCTACTGAAATAATAATAACTTACATAATAGAAACTGCCATTTCTAAGCACTGTTGTAGTGTATAATTTGGTTTTCACGGTTTGAAAATGATGTCAAAATTGATCCAAAAATATACTAGTAGTTCTGTGAACAGTAGACCTGGCATCCAAAAGAGTATGTTACTAATTTGCTTTTATTTTAAAACACAAGATGTATGTAGGTACTTAAATAAACACGACGATTTCACATTTGAAAAAAGAATTTTCACTGAACTATTAAAATGGCCACCGCAATGAAACTGGAGCCGAAGGTAACAAAAAAATTACAGACAGATGAAATGCAAAATTATCGATTTTAAACAGGACTTTGTGCAATAATGAAATTATCATAATGACAAAATGTTTTGTGGAATGAAACGAAAACAGAAAAATGAAAAATATACAAACAATCCTCATGACTCGCGAAATTCAAAACATAGCATTTTTGTATGATATTAATATTAAATCCGAAAGTTTTTTTTATAATTAATTTGTTGAACTGATCGAAAAAAATATACCTCCAATTTAATTCGTATTTTTATTCAAAAGATTAATACGTCTTTCATTAAATCGTCTAAAAGTATTAGGCTGATGTTTCGTAATTTAAAGTAGTTTTTATAACAAACGTTCTATTTCCGTTTGATTTTAATCAAAGTTGTTTTTATTGCAAACTCTAAGAAATGAACGGATCGATAGTTAGCGCAGGCGAAGTGGACTGCCCTTGGAAAATGGGTTCCCGGATTCGTGGTAATATCGTTACAATTACTTGTGTCTGCTTACCTTAAACGCGGAAGTATATACAATCTCTGTTAGTTACCCGTAACTTTAACGTTAACCCTTTCTCGTATAAATTAATTACTAAAGTTTACCGTGTCATTAAATATGTAGAACGGTTAAAAAATAACTAAAAACGTAACAGTTGACAGATGACGGATGACAATTGGCAGTCGACAATTTACAGTTAAAAGATAAGAACTCATTTCTATTGTTTTTTTTTGATTACATATAAAATGCAAAATGCCAAAAACAACCGGAAAAATAATTGAAGAAAGTTAATGGCTGAGATGACAAAATGTGTATAGTTCCGACCCAGGCGTCGCAAATCGATGGTTATTTTTTTAAAAAACATTCACTCCACACAGGAGGCTCGGAGGAAAATAATATACCTCAAGCCTCTCAAGGCATCTTTGGGGATGCTGTGTGGAGGGTCTGTTTGAGAGAGGAAGGATTGAAGAGACCCATGTTGAAGAAGGGAGAAGAAACAGGGGTGAGAGGAGAGCAGTTGAATACAAGAACGAGTCGTAGACACGACCCGTTTTGATGTGACGAATTTCAACCGTGTACACGTGTTGGGTGCGCGTTTGGCAAGTTTCCTGACCATGCACTGGTGCCGAAGGGATCAATGACGGTAGGTCCTCGGAGCATCTTCCACTGTTGTACCAGCAAAACAAGGATATCATTCCTACCTGACACTTGTACTCTAAAGATTGCAATCCGTCTGTTAAGATATGGGAATCTGACATACGGACCGCCCGTCTCTGCACATTATAGTCAGAGGTTTTTTCAAGTGTTTCGGGATCCCAGACCAGAGGGGCTGCCAAATCAACAGTATAGCGCACTTGCGATGTGGACAGGGTCAGCAGTTGTGTACGATTAAGTGTTTGCGGGCCCTGAACAGTGCGCCCAATCTCTCAGCCCCTTCTTCTGCTAATAACGACGGTACCTAATATCAGTTTATCAATTATTTTCTTGGCTATTCGTAATTTACTTAAATAAGTATTGTATCGATTCTGATCCTGGTTGAGAAAGGGTTAAGATAAATTCATTTAAATTACAGAGGAAATAATAATTAGTAATGATTGTAATGTATGAGGTGTACGTTTAGAAGGTAAGCGAATTCATTTAAGAAAACTTGTGAGACCTGTATTTGGAAAAAGGGTTTAATATTAGGTTATTTGAGAGATAAATTAATAAATTAAGTGTATTTTTTCAACTGTTTATACTTGCTGGAACTCTATCCTATTTATATTTATAAAGTGTAAACTTTTATTAAATTACACTTTTACTTAAGAAAACTTTTATTAAAGTTAACATTTTTTAAAGTTTACTTTTGCTAAAGTGAACATTTATTAGAGTAAACTTTATGATACCTAGGAAATATTATTCCACTTTTATTGAAGTAATGTTAATTTAATTGTTTTATTGAAGTTATATTATGTATAAAAAAGAGCAGCTCTGACAAATCACATTTATTTTAACTCATGTTAGAAAAATGAACACCAAAAAACTAAATATTCAGTACATTATTTCACAATGTAACAGTAAAAAAACATCTTAACCGACAAATAAACCACAATTTTCTTTTCACAATTCATAATAGTTTTCCGACAATGATAAAAAAGTATGTTCTTGGTTTTTAGAATCAAAATTTAATACCTCAAGTGTATTTTGTAAGATAAACGCTACCGCCCGGGTAAAGGTTATTTTCAAATAAATGGAGGTTATATCGACATCTAAATGTCTTTGTTGAATTCATAAGCGAAGATTTTTTTTCTAAATGTTTCTGGCTTTCACTCTTCAACGGTGTTCTAATCTACCATTTCATATTATGGAGACAGTTTAAGTCTAATTTATATATTAGTTTTGTATAAATAGATAAATTCATTCGAAATTAGTTTAAGTGTATGGAAGACTGGAGTCGAATTCAGATTTAGAAGAGATGAGACGTTGAAGGTAGAGGAGGCAATTTTAGATGAAACTTGATGGAAGAGAGAATATTTGTTTAGAGAGGGAAAACGAAGAAATACGTGATCTGAAATTCCTACTTCTAGAACACAGAAGGTACAATATGGGGAGTCAAGCACGTGAATTTTGGAAAAAGTGAGAAGGAACTGAACAATGCCCAATACTCATTCGAAAAAGTGAGGAAATATCTTTTTCGGAGAAATGATAGTTGTTGAAACCACGGTTTTGAAGGGATAGTCCTTTGTATCAAGGCATAGCAGGCTTAAACCCTTGGATTGACTAACGATGTGCCAATACTCTGACCAAACATTGCAGGTTCTATCTTTGAGAATGGTAAAAATGTCAGATAGGGGAATGTGGTTTATGAGGGTAACAATATCATTGACCATTATGACAAAATGTCCAGGAATACAAATCAGAGTTACGGCTTTACAAGAGCTTTGAATAAAAAATGAAAAATAGACGATAAAACTAAAATATTTGAGGATGTACAATAATAAAGTAGAAAACCTTTAGTGTTTTTGTAACATCCCAAACTTTGTCCTGGTTAGCAGACATTCGAAATAAATTTTTAGGTGTTTTCTCCGTGGCTTGAAAAATCACAAATGACAATCTTTCCTTTATCATACGTATGATTTGTCTACCAAACATTATTCAAAGTTTTTTTACTCTTTTGCTTTGAATATCTTTTGTTTGTTTATATTGCGGATAAAAAAAACTCTATCATGAGTCCACCTTAAAAAATGGTAATGGTGATCCACTTAGTCCATAAAATTGTACAGATTGTTTGTCTGCTATAACAGGATAAAATTTTCATCTCCCAGCATCACATTCATTAAGGATCTTTGAAACATATATTTAACTGACGTTAGATAAACAGCCCCATTGTTTTTAAAGTATTTGTCAACGATTCAAAAAGAAATGTTTTTGAAACTCCAGTAAAACCAGGCTGTAAAACTAGCAATCATAAAAGTAAATAAAAAAATGTTTCTGCATCCTTAGATCAGCATAATAAACCTTTCAATTATAATCTAACAAACAAACAAAAACTTCTGCAACAGATTGTGCCTAATTTCACGGTCACGAACGACGAAATTTCATTGTCATGGTCCATGTCTTTGGGCCTTATGAAATAATAGTATCATTTTGTCTATTGACATGTTACAAAAGCTTTTAGAATATTTGAAAGTGAATTTGGTGGACATTGACTATTTTTTCTTATTTATATTGCCGTTGTTCATTTTTAATTCAATTAAATCGTCAGTAAAGTGAACCATGGGTTTATTACAAACAGTATTGTTAATTAATAATGAATACGCTTTATTAAAAACAGTTTTCCATTATTTAATAACGGTATTGAAAAAATAGAAGTCAAGTTGGTATTTTTTTGATCCTTTTTGGTACAATGGACACACGTATAGATCCTACCTTTTTACTTTGATTTGGTGTAGCAATACTGAAATATACATTTAAATTACTCAATTTAGAAAAAAATTTGTTCCCTACTGACCAAATAACCTACACTATATCACATAACTATGTTAATGATGTTAATGCCATCACTATTATTATTGTCGTCTATTGTAAAACAGTGTGTGTATTGTCAGCAGCCAGCAGCCAGCAGCCAGCAGCCAGCAGCCAGCAAGCTGGGATCTCTAATTAATTTATTGTTTTTGTGTTTAATTCGTAGAACTCGATTAAATTTTTTTATAAATTTAATTTAGATTAAATTTGATAATATTATTATTAAGTTCTGCAAGTGTTTTAGTTTTTTATTATTGTGACAGCTGTTTCGGCTTACAAGGCCATTTTCAAACTGTGGTTATTCCACATTGAGACGACGTATTTATACTATTTCAAATGTAAATTTTGAAGGTGCAAACATTGATTTATTACTGTTTAAACCGATGACATGATATATTGTTGGTTAAACCAATCTATGTTTTCCCCTCAGTAAATGGTAATGAGTTCTTAATTATTTACTTAATTATTTAATGACTTTATTGCTATGAATTATTTGGGTGCATTATATTGCTTAGGTTTTGTGAAAATACTGAGAAGTGGTGAGTAAATTATTTTCCGTACTTTATTAATTAGTTTTAAACCCAAGTTGACCCAAACTTCCAAATTAAATTGAAAATTCCATGGAGGTAAACATGTTCAAAACAACATCAAGATAAGGCTTAAAAACATTACGATGAGGAAATCCCGAAAATTATTAATTAATTTCAACACTACAACCAGTCGACAAACATGAGATTATGAAAATATATGGAGAAAATTCACTTTTATAAAACTAGCTGATGTGTACCCGGTATTGCTGGGGGTTATCCTTAGGAGATAGACATATGCCAAAATAGTATATTATTAAACAAGTTCTGCTGTGTAGTTATTATTACGCGTGACAGCTCTTTCGCCCTCTGAAGGCATTATCAAACTGTGGTGAAACCACTCTAAGACGGTATATGTATATTATTTTCGTATAGGTATTTTTAATGAATACAAATAGATTTCCTTTTTATTACCTACGCTATTATTAATTTCCGAATTTGTATCGGAAAATATTATTAGTTATTACTATATAGAGTTACTCCCATTTATTGTAATGTTTAAATTTGAATAAAAATAATTTGGGTGACTCGGGGGGTTTCGTGCATTGAATTTCATGAATTGATTCTTTTACATTGAATTATTTTTATTTTTTAATGTTCTATAATACTTAAACTCGGTTTGAATGTATCTAGGAGTGGCGAGCGAATTATTTTTGTTTGTTTTACAGCGTTGCATTTGTCACACTGCAGTTTATAAATGCAGCTATTTTTTAGTTTACTTTTAGAATTTTTAAGAAATGATCCTAAATTATTAAAGCACAATTTTTGAACACTTTTGAAATTTTATTAGATTTAGGTCCGACGAATTCTAAACACCCAAATTTATTATATTAGTTAACTTTATTTTTGTGTTTTTAATGATTAATTATTTTTTCTATGTCTCTACCCTTGAAACCGTTATTTTAAGCAATGGTTAAAATGGTATTTATTTCCTTCTCGTATGCTTTATTGTCGAGCGGGATGTTAGTAAGCCTGTGTATCATTGAATACAGACAATTTATGTGACCATGGGTGTAAAGATTTATAATTAATAGTCGTGTCTGTAAGGTAGACTTGGAAAAATGCATCAACGGTACTTTTGCAACCAATTAGGTAATTTTAAGTAACCAGTTACATTGTAATATTATCTTCAACATAATAAAACTAGAAATCTGCAATCTACATGATTTTTGGTACTACATATTAATTGTATTAACGCTACTTTTGAAACAAATTACTCAATGTTATATAACCTCTATGCAGCATCCCCAAAGATGACATAGACCCTAAGATAAATTATATTTCTTAGGGCCTCATGTGTGGAGTTAATGTAATATTTGTAAAAAAATAATAAAATAAATAAATTCGAAATCTATCAGGAGTTTACTAGGATTTTAGAACTACATATAAAATGTATCAAACATAAAATATACATGAATTTAAATAATGCATATTCGAACATCACTGAAATTTTCCATAATTCCAATAAATCATAGTGGTAAAAAATGACTCCACGTTAATAAAGCTTGAATACTTAATCAGGATTAGGTATTACAATATTAATTTATTTTGATTTTTTTTTAATTGACACCTGTTTTTTACGGTACATTTACCTCTTTAAATGTCAGAAAATAAGGATATTCTACATCACCTACCGTTAAAATAGCGCCGTTCTCTCATTAATATTCATTATTCATTCCCGCAATCCAAAAATACACCAGTATTATATTTGCCTAAAGACGTCGACATCCTGTTTATCGAATACCATTTATTACCATTATCAAAATAATGATGATTGTATTTGAACCTTTAAAAATGTTAGTTACTATTCAAAAGACTTCGGTGATATCCTTAAAGCCACGTAGTAAGCGTTCAAAAATGGTTTGAAAAGGAGATATGGGAATACGAATGTTAGAGGGAGCGTATTAATATTAAAAACAATAATAATTAAGCATAAATGTATATTTCTTAATATTCTCATGTAAAAGCCCCGAAAAAGGGCGTTAATAAATAAATAAATAAAAATGGTGAAAATAATTAATGAAATACGACTCATTTGAAATACAGCGAAAATCCCTTGACAAATTAAAGATGTACTGCGATTTTTTTTCATACCTGTGACGTATTAAATAACAGAACAAAACGTGTTTATAATAATTTTCGGATCTTACTTTGCGATTTTTTTCTTTCTAGGAAAAGATTATAATTACATCAAATAAAAATAATGCTAAGTCAGAATAACTACTAAACCAAACAATCACCTTGCCTTTATAGAAATAATAATTTGTTGTGTCAGATAACTCTATCGGTAGCTTATCTGACAGTTATACACCTCCATATAAATTTCATTCGGTAGCACCTTGTTATCGTGCTGATAATGATATCGGCCTGTTATGATACTGCAGATCATGATATCCAGCAGTGTTTAAGTCACAATATCGTTTGAAACTATTCGCCACAGATTTTTATTCAATTAACTACTAAAAAATTATTTTATTATTCAATTTCAGTAAAGAGTAAATAATCAATAAAGAAAAAATACGATTTTTTCTCATGTTGTAAGGGGGAGAAAACATAGAGGTCGGCAGATCGTTCCATAGCTGAGCTGTCGAACTCAAGAACAAGTCGTAGAAACAACCTGTTCTCATGTGATAAATGTCAACTATCTACAAACGTTGGACGTCCATTTGGCGTGTTTCCCGACTATGCACCGGTGTCGAAGGGATCAATGACGCTAGTTTCTCGGAGCATCTTCCATCCAAACAACCTGACGGCTGTGCTCCAAAGATTGCAATATTTTTTTAAAATTATTATAATATCCCGTGATTTTTCGCGGGTCTCCGGTAGTCATTCAATAAAAGCTCAAAGGCATCCCCATAAAGAAATTGTCTTAAATCTAAACGGCTTACCTATTTGTTTATTGTAAGGGATGGGGTGGCAACAGGTTATAACTGGGTAAGTATTTTTGGGCACCACTTAGCCCTTGAATGGCATTTTTACGGTAAAAAAAGTCAGTTAGCTTACTTGAGAACTCGTCCAGCTTCTGGGCTCCTGTATATGTCACACTTATGAAGCTGCTTGTCAACGTCTCCTTCCACGTACTGACCTGAAGCTTTGCACATGGCTCTATGGATCTGGAACTGCAGGATCGTGCTCACGAAATATCTACAAAAAAGAAAAACTGCAATTAGAAACAAAAAAAAAAGAAAAGCATAATCATGGTAAAATCTTGTGTAAAGTTAAATTTTGGAGGTCAAAGTTTTGGTTTAGTCCAGGGTCTGGCTGAGGTCAATTGCAGCAAAATTTTATAAATACAATAAAGAGAATACTATTTTTACCGGTTACAGGCACGAGATGTTGATGGGTCAGTTGTTTTTTACATGTGTTCGGAAACAAAACAGGTGTTTAGTAAAATTTACTCTGATTTTTTTTGTTTCAGTTCATGACCGAAGAGGATAGGGTTGGATTAGCTCAGTGGTAGAGCAAAGCCCCGGAAAGGCTGAGGTCCTGGTTTCATTTCATAGACGCGACCGAATCTTTATCTGATTTGTCTGTTTCAATTTTTTTTTCTTTTTATTTTTTTTATTGAATAAATAGTTAATACACATCAACAAACAGTGAAGTAAATATTCTAAATATCAGCAAATATTGTCTTCAATATTTAAATATGTTTAGGTTCAGGTAATATGATACTTGCACATGTGTCATAACCATATTTGAACTAATGAGTGACAATTTTAGCACACGTGCGTAAGTTGTATAAAGGCATTCTTGCCCTATTAGCTAGACTTTGAAATATCTCAGAGAGAACGACAAACGCATTTAAAATCAATCAGTTTGAGAAAAGGAGACACACCCCGTGAGTGAGAAAAAGCTTCTGATAATACTAAAGTCTTTGGATAATTTAAATAGCAGATCTATTTTAGATAAATGTAAAACACCAGTTCAAAATATTAATTGAAAATGTTCAGCACAAACATTACAGCCGTCTGCGTCTAGATATCTTGTTTTAGTAGTGCACAATTCAGCTTACATCATACATTATGGACATTGTTTTTCGTCAGCGAATATGTCAACGAAATAAGATATTAAAACCGTGTTATTATTTATCGTTAAAGTGTTACGTATATTGAAAACCTGCTGCACACTTCAGAAGATCAAATGTGGGCAAACTGGTGTTCTACCACTTATTGAAATGTCGGTCTACGTTTCCACTCTTTGGTAGGAAGAGGAAATGAGTGCTTTGAAAGCTTGTCACGTAACTAGTGGAAAGGTTGATATGTATACAATAAGACTGGAATTGGTACGCACACTTTTTCAGGTTGAACATATTATTAGTAACTGTAATATTATTTGATTTGGGGAACTAAGTGTTCCACATCTTCCTCCTTTTTGCTACATCAGCCATGAAGATAGATACACAAAGGATATCTGTAACGTAAGATCAAGAAAACGGAAGAAGCACAACACCGCTTAATTCCTCAAAAGTCAAAATTTCATGGCCCTTTAGAGATACATAATATTTAAGTAGGTCACAAGGCAAACATTGTCATTGGGGGACCTTTAGGGGACACAGTCAGAATGAAACATAATAAATCAATGATTTTATTATTACTGAAACATAAGTAGTTTTTACATGCAACACACTCTCTCTATTACAAAATATCACTTCTAAAATCTTAACAAAGCACAAGTAAAAAAAAGTTATCAAACATATGACAAAAACGATGGAATTCAGTTTAAAAAAAGTATTTTTGTGTTCTGACGGTTTGCTATTCAAAATACGAAAGAAAGATGAAATTTATGATGAAAATGTTCTGTACGAGTATTTCAACATCATTCAGGTGAGTACCTGCATTTTGAAAATGGAACAACACCAAGTTTTAGGAAATCACGATGCTTAATCAATAATTAATCCAATTTCACAAACCGGCCGTCATCTCACATCTCGAAAGTAATTTCATCAGAATGGACCAGTAAAAATGATCGGTGATGCAACACACGCAGCAATGCGGATATATTATAATACATCACATCTAGATAAAGTGTGTTGCGCGATGAAGTTGAAGAAAGTGTTGAAGAAAAATGCATCGCGGCCAATGCCCACCAACTGGACGGGATTAGAGCGACTAACTGCGTATGAAGTGCATATGTGGAAGTGGATATTATGTGTCTTCTCTTATACGGTTACTGTTTTACGGACTGCATCTAACTTTAGTCCGAGTTCAGCAAAGCTCATAATAATGTATTGGAAAATCTTTGGAATTTCAATTATTTCAGTCATTTAAAACGGTCGTCATTCATTGGAAATCTTTCTCATTTGTTGATTTCGTAATACGTAGTTATAGGTAGATAAATTAATAAACTTAAATAGTTGATTTACTGTGTTTAAAATATTGGTTAGCTAAGGTGGTAATCTCGTCGCGTGCACGAGACATCATTATAGTTATAGTTACTACAGTTACTTGGATAATTAGGTGCCCTAGTCGAATGTAGTCTTAAAATCTCCCTGGTGAGAGCCAATATTCAGAGAAAAATAGTTTGATATGAATTGATCCGATCTACTTTTCGGATCCAGGTACTTACCGACGTCCTATTCTATTGCAAATCCCCTTTCACACTTTCTTCATTCTCACCAAATCCCACTGATACAAGGATAAAAATGAGTATCGATCATTTATTAAGAACCTCTTCAATTTATTAATTTGCAGGATTGCAGGCTAAACTAATGAATTAATAGGTTTCCTGATAAACTTTCAGTAAATTACGAATATATTATCACGATGTCAGAACACGTATTCATGAAAACACGAATATTTTCGCATGACATATTAAAAAGGTTACCAGGAAACCTGTTAGTTCATTCGTTAAAGCCTCCCGTTTTCATCCGGATTACCAATATTTGGAGAGATTCTTAATAAATTAGAAATACTATTTTTTCTCCGTGTAATCTGGCTTCGGTTAGTTATCTAAAGAACAAAACAGTGACATTATAAATACATTTATCTAGCCTTATGTCAAAATAAGAAAAATCACAAAATTACAATTTAACATTTATCGTTATATGTTGACCTAAAACGATAATCAAGTTTGTCATATGTTGATTCTTACTGTTTATTGATAATCGTCATAATGAATAACATTTCGTACACCAGTGTTTGAATATCGTAAAAATTAAGTCAGTCGATAAATGAGCACGCGTTTTTATGATTCAATACGTCTATTAACAACAATAATAGCATTTGCTCATTACAAGATATTTATCGATCGGAAAGAAATCAATTTTTCTTGTTCCCGCAATTCCGTGATCACGAAGCAAGCTCTTAAACTTTCAACCTATGCAGTATCGTGGTCGTTTTGTTGAGAATATATTACGTGGTTGATAATATTTTGTAATAAATTATTCCTGCGAATAAAATCGTGATGCGTCTGGTCAAAAATTGCAGCGCCATGATGTAAAATTACTTCCCCGCCTTCGAGCGCTTTGCAGACTACGTCATTCTAATTATTGCTGTTTATGCATAAGCTTGCAAATTGCAAACATTGAATTCCAATAAAAAAACTATACTTTTTGGAACAAACTGCGGTTTAGTCATTTGAAACTCTTTACACTAAAACATTACGTCACACTAAGGTCTTAGTTTCACTGCAAAAAAGTGTGAAATAACTCTATTGATCAAAACTTAGTAGATATCTGAACGCTCGGACGTTCTGTCGTCATCGGAACCCGCGCCACCAACTACAGTGTGCAAACCTATGGGTTTTAAACATGTTTTAATAAGACAGGGTTAAAGACATTCCTCATTACGAAATATGTAGAAGTTTGCAAAAACGTAATTCATGCCCGATAACGAAACATTTTTATAAGAACGTTTTACCATTATTATCTTCTGTTGACATCTGTTTTGCCATCAGGCATGCTTCTACTGTGCTTAAACTAATGATTACGATTATAGTAAACCCGAATAGAATCGTTATTGCCGACTACGTAAATTATTATAATTTGTCTTCGGCATTTTCGAATTCCGGGCAATTATTTAGCGTTTCCAGCGTTTTTGCTACGCGTTACTGGATCACATGCCGCGGCGGCGCTTGCGTAAGATTAAGGTTCGCATGCATTATATTTCGGAACAGATGCAAATTTCTAGTAAACTGTGTGTTCTAGAACGAACAGTAGACTTCTAGACGAGATCCCAGAGCAGATACTGTGAATAGAAAGGCATGCATGAACAGTGCCGAACTAAACCCGTTAGTTAAAAGAAATCTGTCCGGGATGTCTGCAACGAAATAAAAAAGTCTTTTGGAGGACCCCGGGCAGTCAACATTTCGTAAGCCCCAAGAAGACGATATAAAGAAACTGATTGCTTACCTGTTTCGTTGTACGCATCAAGACTCTATTTGTTTTTAATAAAACGAAAGCTACATTTAATTATAATTATGACTCTAGACTCTAGACCCTACAGTTCCTCTGCATAAAGCGTTTGTTAGTAAATTTCTCCTCGTTATTAACGGATTTAAATATAAACAAAAGAAAAAAAGTTTATAAATAAATTTATGTGCTCATTTTGAAAATAATAACAAGATAGCTAGGGCAGTTTAACTCAGGATAAAAGCGTCGCAGGCCAATTTTTTTGTTTATTGAAGAAGAAAACGTTCAATATAAAGTTTTAATGTTTCCTAGTATGCCCAAATAAAGTTTAGTCATTTATCATATCCAATAACGATAAAGATAAAATAAAATGTTTTTTGGAACAGAAATAAAATTCCTAGTAATGTTACCTACTTATAGCAAGATTAAAGATAATTTTCCGACTGCTAGGCTCCAGACAGGCCTAGGAAACTTTTTATTTGTTCAAGAAAGTGGTCAATTTATAGATTTTTTTTTACAATTTCACTAGTAAATTGGGCCTCAACTTTGGGCATGAAAAATAAGTCTTATTGATTGTGACTCGACTTAATTGCTTAAAATTATGGAAAATTTGGAAGTCTCACTGAATTTTTTTTATTAGTTCTAGTGGAACCTAAAAAAAAGTGGGCCCGTTGGCATTTGTCTACCTCGTGCCTAATCCGGCACTGTTTTTAAATTAGAGTGATCAGTAAACTGCCGCTAGTGGGCAGCGCGTTGAACAAGTCGACAATTTGGATGGTTTCGTGTTTCTAGTATTGGGATATGGAGAGAATGTAGCGGCTTCGTGTGACTTGGAGCCTCATTTAGAGCGGTTTGGACCACTTCAAAGACACAGTGGAACTGTTCCTATACAATCACTAGTTAAAATTGCAGTTTGCAAAACGTAGACAGTGCATTAAACTGCATAATGCGGACACGGCTCGTTTGTTCCCTCAATCCTGAAATGTTCTTTGCGAAAAGCCAATAACCAGTCACCATATTTTATTTATATCATTAACGCCTTTTATATTTTAAATAGTATAACTTAAAGTATTAAACATAAAGTCGAAGAAATTAGAATTGCGCAATAAAGAGACGTTATGGGCGTGTAAAAATGCAAAGGATAGTAAACAGAAGTTAAGAACGTAATGTGTAAATAACAAAGCAAAATGAAATTCCTTTTTAGTAATACAATAATGGACTTCCAATAAATATGTATAAAAATTATGTGTCAATGATAAATACGAGGTACACAGTAAAGGTTTATGGGTATGTATATAATAAGTAAAGTATATTTCAAGTTGAAAAGATGTCTATATAAGAAAACAATGAGATCCTGTATTTAATATAATATTGCAATTGTAAAATATATTTATAAAATAATAATACGTAATTTCCTTAACATAAAGATGAGGTACATTGTAAATGCTTAAGGGTAGGTATATAATAGGAAAAATATATTTTATGTCGAGAAGATGTCTATATATTATAAGATAAAAAAAACAAATTTTCAATGAAAAAATTATGAACATGTAAAATATCAAATTATTATTGCATCTACTAGTTGAGCACGATCGAGATTGGTAGAAAAAATATTCAGAAACAACATTTTATTTTTAACTTAGTTTGATGGGTTATACCCATCAATAATATATCATTGAAGAAGAAGATAACACTAATAAATGGTACTGGGACAGGTGTCTTAACCAACTTCACCATTGGGACCCATTAGATTTAATAATATCATCGTGCAATTCATTTTTTACATATTTTTGGCATCTACCTTTTTAAATTAAAACAAATTTTCTAAATAAATTGTTTTTAACCTAGATAGTGTCTCGGATAAACATTAAACATATCAGATTTTAATCAAAAAAATTGTTTAATTTTCATGAAGATCTTTGCTTTTCTTAAATCTGTTGTGTGCATATGAAGATGCCTGTGTAGAATTTTCTCTTTTGACAAGCGATTTTCTAGTGTAACATTGGCCCCTGAAAATCGAAAAATCCTTTCTCGAAATCGAAAAGTTCTTTTAGAATTCAGAAGATTTTGAGGCGAAATCGAAACATATCTATATATAATCAAGCAAGTTCTAGAATTAAATTATATGTTTTATCTAAAATAAAAGAAACTTTCGAAGAACTCTGTTGTTTTGAATTTTGATATGACTTTTCCGGCCGGAATGGAAATTGAGTCGAAACGAAATATTACGCTGCCAACATTTATGATGAGCTATAGAGCTTTGATATATTCATTTATCAAAAAAATATGATTTGATTGTGTTTGCTCCATATTATCTAACGTTCAATGAGAAAAAAAGGTGTGGACATACCCTGATACCGTGAAGACTTTTTTTTCGATCTTACAAAGCATTAATGTTTGTAAAAGTTTTTGAGCTAAATAACAGGAAATATTAAAATTTATATAATATATCCAAATCCAGAGCTAAGTTCAATAATACCACTATTACGTTGTTCATATGACTTTCAAATAGCATATACATTATCATGTAAACATTTTACACTGCACACTGACGATAAATATATTATCATTATCACGGTGCTGTAACTATCAACTACACAATAAACACACGAGAGATAAGTAATACTAGGTAGGTAATACAATGTAGAGTATAGAATTAATTTAATTATACTTTTACTCATTACGTAATATATTAGAACATGGGAAGAAAGTTAGTAGTAGAAGTAATTCTGTTAAAAATCGGTCTGCCAAGAGTGCCAAGGTGATTAAAAACAAATAGACTTGTATTTGTCCTAAATTTATGTCACAATTAAAATCAATTTTCAAAAGAAAGTTCATTTATAAAAATAACATGTCGAAGATGTGAATGATTTAATATATCGATTGGCTAAAGCCAAAATATTACCTCCTTCACCAGTAATCGTTACTTCGATGAAGTAAAACATTTGAAACTCAAAACAGTTGAAATATGTAAATTTCTCTGGTATGTTGTGTGAGAGGTGTTTTTTTATACACTCAAATTTGGAACTCCTTCCCAGAGTTCATAATAGTTCATAATTCACAACATATTTAATTCATACAATGACTTGAATTTAAAATGTGGATATTCGGGTTATTTAGAAGTTTTAAAAAACTGATAATCAGTGTAAATTAAAGAAATGGGAGGTAACCTTAGAGGATTTAAAGAGTAGATAATAATATAGTCTAAGGTCTATCCGCTTCAAGAATCGCATTAACAAATCCGTGCCCATAGACGCTATGTTAATCCGCCCAAAACATCGTCAACCAGGATGGCGGTCTTGGCAATTTTATGATCCTTACAGGATAGCACTTGTGGTGTATCCATCCGTATTTTATGGAATGAAGTAAGTATGTATGTATCTAAACGATATTTAATTGTTGCTGGAGTTTTTTTGAAAAAAAAATTGTCGATAAATTCAAAAGCAATGCATTTTTTGCATTTGATTTTATTGCTTCATTGCAGCATGGATAAAAAGATGTCATAATAGGATGTTCCTACACTTTTAACTACTGACCATATTAGCTGGTAATAGTTTCTCTCTTTTGTACCATTATGTGATATTATCAGGAGCCATTGTTCTCAATTAGAAAATGCATTACATTCAGTGTTTGATAAGTCATCGCTGTGCTGTAATATGTAATTTGGCTTAGACAACAATGCAAAACACTGATCAATTGGAAAAATGCAGATCGAATACTTCGGAACGGAATAATTCATTTCAGTAATCTAAAAGGCTTTGTTTATTTTTGGTTTTCGGGCCATTGTCTTAGACTAGGTATTAAAAATATCTTACCTTACAATAAAATCATTAGCTGCTCATCTAAATAGGGGATTCCTGTGTCGTGATGTGCAGCTTTACAATTATAGTAAATAATAATATATATCTAAACTTAATATAATATTGAGAATACAAAACCAAGAAATTAGTACTACAGTTATTCAAACTAAAATTAGAGCGGGGCAGTATGTTGGCAACAATTACATTCCACTGACTAAATAAGTATTACAGAGGTAAATAACAAAAAATATATAGAGAAAAATAACAATAAATTAATAAAAATTGGTAAATGCTAACAGGTTAATAATAATAAGTAAATACATAGAGAACGTAATAAAAAGAAAATAATAATAAGTACATAAATTAAACAGATAATAAAACAAGTTATCCTCAGGTTAAACAACTAACCATAAAGGATCATCTAAAAATAGGTCTGAGGCTTTCTATAAGCTTCTTCAATAAATGCAAAATCATTTTGTGGCGTCATTTTAATTTAAATAATAAAGATAACTTTCTATGCAACACTATTTAATAAAAAAGGATCGACATGTTTCAAAACCAATGGTTTCTTCGTCAGGATAAACGTAAAGTGAAAACTGAATTTTAAATAATTCTATAAACTTTTATAATTATAATATCGAGTTAGTTTTATGAGAAAGTCCGGTAAATTTTATGCAGGTATTTTAAAACGAATTAATTATTGCCACCACCACCTGTATTGCAGAACACCGGTAGTCGTACTTTTAATTTGCAAGTATGAAGGTAAGTCACTTTAACGAAGTAAACCATTTACTTCATAATATTGCTAAATAATCATACCAGGCCAGATACTCGAAGCCTTAATTTACATAAAAAATGTTTCCGCTGAATTGCAGGAGGTCTCTGTAAGAACAAAATGATAATATCGTTTCTTTTGAGACCGAGAAAGATAAAACACATGAAAATTACTGGTCCAAATCGTAATTCTAATGAATCTAATAGTAGGTGCCTATATGAAGTGAGTTAGAACTTCTGCTTGTGTATTTCCAAAGAGGAAAGGTAAAATTTTACATATATTTTTTAGTTTATGTCGTTACCAGATAGTAATGTAGATTTAAAAGTAATTACACTTGGCTTTCACTCTTTTAGATAAAGGAAAGGGTTGAAAAGGGAAGGGTTTTCATTTTAAGCAAGACGTTTATACCGAAGACACTTGTAATTTTGAAAGCAGGGAGAAAAAATTAGATCACGGTTGAAATAAAAGAGGGTAGATTATTTATTTATTTTGCAAAAACAGTACAAAAACCGATATACCTATTACAAAAGCGATTAAAATTTTTGAAAAAAATGTAGTTAACATAGATAATTTTTTTTTTTTTTTCGTTGTTGTTTGTTTTTGGGGTGTTATGCCGTGTTGCGCTAACTCCTTCTTTAGCCGACGTTTCGGACAGCGTTGCAGTGTCCATCATCAGGGCAGATCCGGTAGATCCGAAGATGTGTCCGGATCTGCCCTGATGATGGACACTGCAACGCTGTCCGAAACGTCGGCTAAAGAAGGAGTTAGCGCAACACGGCATAACGCCCCAAAAACAAACAACTAAAATGCTTTTGGCCGTGAGAATATAAAAACTTACCCAACATAGATAATGTACGAAATAAAGGTAACATGTAGCTTCATTTCGTTAACAGTTGAAGGATTCTTCGTGGTTAAGGTTGTTGAGAGTAGGAAAACCAAAAATATGTGGTACAAGTTTTCCACTTGGCAAAGAAAAAAAAAATGCAGATTGACGCGGCCGAAATAAAGTTGAAATTCATGGGTTCACTTTCCGCGTGCAGTTTTATTTTTATTATATATTATCTATTGTATGTGTAGCTATTAGAGTTAAATGACATCGACAGAAACTGTAATTCATTTGGGCGCGATTGCCTCCCCATACCCGACATCGTGTTTTAAAGACGTTTACACTTCATAAATAATGGAGCGATGTCCAATTTCCAGAAATGTAAAGATGTTGAAAGGACAGAGATAAATAATGTTAAAATAGAGAAAATCAGTTCCAGATCAACTTATAAAGAAAAGATGGTATTTTTTAGAAGAACCAAAAATATGTACTACAAGGTTTCAACCTCATTGCCATTAAAAGCACAATTCAATGAGTAAAGAAGTTGAATTTAAAAGAGGGTTGCAGTACTGTACAATTGTCAGGTGAATCAGGAAGATGGTTTCTTTGACGAAACCGTGCGTAGTTTGGTAAGATACTATTTGAATTTCAATATGGTTTACTCAGTACTAAGCATAATCAGTTTTTTTCAATGTTTTCAAAAACAGCATAGTTAAAAAAATATTCAATCTCCGTATTTTATCTTCTAAGAAATAAGTATCTTGTATAGGCAAATGTAACCCATGTTAACAGCTTTATTTTTCAAAGCACACTGTATTTAATTTCTAATTACAATTTACCTGAACGCGATTACAAGTGTGCCAACAACATGCGCAGAGTACGCGATTAACGCCATTAGGTAACGCGTTTTTTCACGCATTGAGAAGCATTGATTCGCGGCAAACACACCCTGATCGGATACGACATATCTTGCGTAAGTCCGTCACTTCCGGCTCATTTAACAACCGGCAACCAACAACCACTGGATTAGGTTGACGAATGCGCTAACTGCTGTTTACAGCCTTCAGCAATCTCGTGTTCCGCCACTTTGAGCAAACTGAGTCACTTTCTTTACTTACAAAGCTTAATTAAAAACCATGATCCGATATATTCCAACTGAGGTGGGACATTGTCTCAATTGGCAGTATAAATGACGACCAAGTGATGACCCTGTGGAAGCGACCCAGATAGAGATCGAGGAAAAGGCGAATATACTTGAGATTAAGAACTGGAGGAAAATGGTCAGAGACCATGGACGGTGGTGAGTATTTATGGAGGAGCATCACATTTTTGATCCCACATCTTTATATTAATTAAAAATTTGAAATTCAGTTTAGGGAAGTTATTAGTTTATTTCAGTGTTCACCGTAAAACCCCGGTATTATAATGAGTGTGAAATAATCAGCAAATACCCAAAGGTTTACTATATATAATACAAAATCAATTGAAAATACTCTCACAAGCATAACTTTCTCCAAAATATTAAATAATATTTACACCACAAAGATAAATATCATACGGGTTAACACCTGCTTTAAAAAATGAAATGCAACTGTTCCCACAGATGCAAGCGTGAAGAAAGACTGTCTCAACGGTCATAATTAAACTTTAATAACAGTTCTGGACAAGATACAGTAAGATTTGGTAATAAAATAAGTGATCGCTGCAGGATCCCACTTTATTACGTGGTTTATACGAATATCTGATGCAGGTAGACGGAGTCGAGTGACTAAACGATTCATTTATTAGCACCGGACTGTATAATAATATGCTCGCGTTTATCAGATACCGGTGCAGTGTTTCATAACGGCCCAACGTTACACGATACACGTAGTACCTGGTAGTACAGCCTGCGTAGGTACGGCATACAGCACCTTGGTACACCACACTTTGCTTAGTAGTACGGCTAGCGTAGGTACAGCATCCAGCACCTTCACGGAACACCACATTTCAGTGCATTACAGTACTTTATCATTACCATATAACCGTACTTGTCGTACTATCAGTGGCTTAGCGAGTTTCGAAATTGTCCGGTTCACAAACGAGGTTCTAGGAAACAATTAATAATTTTTAAAAGGTCTTTCAGTTTATGTTTTTTTTTAACATCTGAATCAAAATCTGTTCTTTGGCAGAAATCAAACCTATAATATTCTGACTTAAAGCAGTATAGAGTAGACGGTTACAATACAAAAGTCATCATCGTATGCATGTTGGAAACATTAATTTCATGCCCAACATAAATCTCAATTTGGGAGGCGGGTATGGATACCGCCGCCCCGACTACCATTTATTGGATAACAAATAAAGGTCACCCCAAGTGGTTCGCAACGTTTGGTAACTTAGCAGCGGCGCCCCGGTTCATGGGGTGAGGTTTGTCTAGGTATTTTTCTTTCCCAGAACTTCCTCTCCTTCCTTTCCCTAAAAAGACCCTTCACACAGCATTCCCAAACATTACATAGGCCCTGAAGGATTTTTTTTACCTCAGGGCCTCCTGTGAGGAGTTAATGTAAAAAACCAAAGATATTCTTAATTCAGAACAAATAAAGAATAGGGAGAGGTTTATCGCACGTAAAAAAATTAATAAGTATTTCAGCCAGGCTGTCAAGTCGGTTGCTACGCCACTGAGTATTAAATTTAGTACACCTTTCCTTATATTTAGTGTACTGAGTATATAGTTTATTCGTTATATTTTATATTTTGTAGTCTTCGAAAGGACTCCAATGTGGTACAGCGAACATTCACCATTATTGAAAAGGAACACAAGGAGATTGTCCAACGCTTGAAAACATTTATAATGGCTTGGAGATTGGTAGTACCTACCATGTCGGCACGACATCATTTTCGGAATAATTTATCACCAAAATACTGCAATGAAATGAATGCCTCGTGATTCGCTTAACCCTATGAACTCCGAACGCACTCAAGCATTTATTGTGCAACACTCGAAAACGTAAAAAAATTATGTACGTTTGTCAATCAAAAATCTGTTTGCATTGATTGAGTGTGTACTGCGCATTGATTTTCCCCTACCTAACCTAACATAACCTAAAATATCCTAAACCTAACACTAACACTAACCAGACCAATGATAAATACCGCCCGTGCTTCATTGTTTCGGCTAGAAAAAATGTGGTCGGATAATTTTTGAGAAGACTAATATGTATGTCCAGATGAACAACTCCAAAATTAACCAGAGATGTATTTTACAAGATCCCTATAATGTATACGAGAATTTCAAAGAGGAAATCACATTAATTTGGCTATATCTCCCAGACCTTTACATCACTTTGGCTATACCTATCCTCCAGAACTTTACATTAATTTAGCCATATCCCACAGATAATTAATTTTTTTAAAATCTCTTGTTTTAACTTGACTTCAATTAACTAAAAGTACATCGTCTATTGTTTTTTTACTGTTGTTATTAACATACTTACTTATTGTTATGTTATGCTTATTCGTTATTATTTATTTGTAATTAATTTATGTTTACCCTCTGTCTGCTGTTTAAATTAATAAAATAAAATGAATGTAAATCGTTTATGAAAAACAAATTAAATCTCTTCATAATTTTTAAATACACCTATTTGAATTTTACTTTTGCTTTTGATAATTGATGTAAATCTTGGAAGCTGAAATTAACGCACTCCCCAAAATCCGATTGAGCTGAAACTCAATGATCGATGACAAAATACACTGTCAACTTTTGGTGTCAATAACATACATTTTACGCGGAAATTTTATTTCCAATTTTTGGCTGTCACTGAATGTGGATGTTCACCGTTGCTTAATGTTTTGCGAGAAACATCCCACAGTAAACAAGTCGGTATTTCAACAGTTGTTCTCGTTTGTCAGGTGAGCCTGTCAGCTATTTACAGATTATGTAAAAGCTGCGAACGCAATCTAGATATCACACATTTGAATAATTTCGCTTCTAAAGAGAATCAATAAAAAATACTTGCATAATGATACGACATTATGGGCAAATAAAAAAATGGTAGATTTGTGCCTGGTCAACAAGTCCGTTCATCATAACTGCTATCTCAAAATAAATTGTCAGCTAATATTCAGTATTGGTATTATGGTGGAATAAACAGGTTTATCATAAAAAACTTATTGTTTTTGAAACCCAATTACAATTAGCTCACAGCGTCTGTGTATATTTCACATAACAATATTTTCTACTTTCTAACGAATAAAGCATGTTCGTAGTGTAAATTATCAACTATAAACATTGCTAATGGATGTGCATACGAAAGATTTTGGTGAGGATATACTGATTGTAAATGTCGTGCCTAATGGTTTTGGAAGTGTATTTCCTTTCATTAGCTGTATATCACTAAACCATGTAAATCGATTAAATCTGACATTCTCTGGGTACCTTTCAAACAGTGGCGCAGAGAGAAAAGTTTCAATGTTTTTTTTCATATTCTTTCATGCAATATTGCTACTGACATTCGTTCGAATTTGATGACATTGACAGAACTGTAAAAAGAAAACGTACTTAGTGTAAAATTGATTTCTTCGAAGTGACATTATATATTAAAAGAAATTACACACTTTGTAATACACCACTTTTATCTTTGTTAAAAGTGGTGTATTACAAAGTGTGTTGTTTCATTTAATATAAAATTGATTTCCGTACTACTTAGATGAAGACATTATTCTTGTTATGTTAGAATGGTATGGTATGGTATGCGATTGTTTAACTAAGCCTTTATTTTCAGTCTTTATCAAAAAGTCTCCCTCTCTGGTATTGAGTCTCCCCGTTGCTCTTACAGATGATGTTTAATCAAACAGATGATGCTTACAGCGTTTATAAAATTAATTAGAGATTTGAGTTTGCCAAGCAATATTCTGATTTAGTATACATCGTTCAAACTCAGCAAGCAACAGTGGATAGCCTGTTTTATAATCTTACATAATCGTTGTACGGTTGAAATGTGTCAAACCTAAGCTTTCATCGCCAATGTCACATTTTCAGGAAGTCTATCTATATTATTTTTGCTGGCTTTGTTCGCTTCAGTGTCAATGTTGCCACATCATGCAAACAAATTGGGAAGATAAGGGCTCTGGCAGCATGAAACTCCTTTTTGAATGACAGAATTTGCAAACTGCATTCAGACAAACACTCCAAACTTTTTGCAATTATTGAAGAATTGTGAACCAACGTCTTTGTTATTCTGTCTATCTTTTTTGTTTATTGTCAAAACCAATCAATAGTTTTGAGTCACGCCGCATCATTAACGTCGAATTATTGTTTATTTTATTCAATGCTGTAAATTTTCATTCTATCCGAAGTCTGGTATTTCTTTTGATGAAAGATAATGTAATATATTAAGAAAACCTTCATTTATAATTCATTATCTACCAGTCCACGAACCCGGGCTTAGAATGAATGCAATCTTGCATAACAATTTATTGTAGATTTTTGGAGGTCTACAAATTGATATTTCTTTGTAAGGAATCATAATTGCGCGGCAAATTACTCTTACATTCGTGCCTTGTGTTTTCGCAAATGGATTGTTCTGGCTAATTTTCACGTGATTTATTTATTTTTTGTTCATGACCCTTTGGGTATACAAAAATAATGATCTTTGAAATACTTAAGTTTATAACCAATTATATTTTTAGAATATTAAGGTTTTTAAGTCAATCATTTTTTTAAATATCTTACGTCTTATAATAATGGCAAACGATTGAGAAAAATTGAAAGAATGAGGTCAGGAGAGTGACTTCAAGTTATATTTTCGGAAAAGGCCAACATCGTTTGAAGTAATTTTGAGTGTACATAAAATAATGATTCTGCATTTTTAAAACAATTATAATCCGATGACTCAATATGTCGTAATACTTATAATAATTATAATATATCTTTAAATCATTTAAATACCTTCATGTAACAAAATACGAATAGATGGTTTAATGCTTTATTTGACAAAGGCGTACTCATTCATTAATCGATACAAGATTATTGATCACAATAAACAATATTATTAATTTATTAAAATGTTCCAACACGTGTGTTGCTCAATCAATTATTGTTGTATGAGCGACCGCATAACTGATAATAACCACAAGTACATCCATGTACACACACACCTAAACACGTACATTATCTAGGTACAACAGGGTGGGCTAGCAATATATAAATGTTTTTTGTTTTGAGTAAAAAAAATAAATTGGGATCTCAAAAGATACACGTCAATATTTAATCATATTTTTAATTGTCAGTTTCAATAGTTGTTTTGGCTCCTTACCGAGGTCTGAATACTAACTATGTGATTTAATAGTAAATAATAATGTTTACATATCAGCAGTTTGATGAATAGACTGTGACAAAACAGTATTACTGGTTTTCCCTTTTGTTCTACGGTTCTGCTCGAGAGTTATTGCGTTAGGCATTTCTCGAGCGTCCCCGACTTCTTCTACTATTTAATCTCTTAACACTCTTGGTACTAATACCAACAAACTTTGAAATTTTCTGCGATATCGGTCGACTACTTTTCGTGTTTTGCGAGCACAAACATAAGCAAGCTGATATTTTTGTATTAAGACTAGAAACCAGTTAGAATTTAACTCAGCCATTTGGAATGCATTTTATAATATAAGATGTTGTCCTGCCACAGACCGCCTTTTATGTAGGAAAGTTAAAATTGTGGTTGTATGTATTTTTGGATGAGAAATCTAAAAAAAAATCGTTAAAATCAATTTTTTTGGGTTCAAAACTATCCTATATTTCAAGCTGGAACCAACCATAATCAGTCATAAAATTTCATTGAAATCGGTTATGCGGTTTCGGAGATTAGCGTGTACGAAAACAGTGACACGTGGTTTTTATATATTAAGATATATGGTCTCTGCTAGATGACCAAAAAAGTATTCATTTTTGAGTATTCTTGTCAGCATTCAAATATGCATCCTTTGAGATATATATGAAATCCAAATAGGCTTTAACTAGCCACCTTAATGTACCCTGTGTGTAATGTGTACCAGTACAGAATTATATCGAACAGATACATATCTGTACGGAAATTGAATACTTCCGGAATGAGACTGGATGGGTTGGTACAGCACTTGATTTATTACATTATGCAGGTACGTCTAAGTGGATTATTTAATAATAAAGGTGGGATTAATAGCGAAGCAGTGTTACATCACTACAAGTCTCGATACATACTTTATAACATGTATTTATAGGTTACCAATGCCGATCAATTTAAAATGTTAGTTTTACAAATTTATTTAAAATATTCCTCTAAATAGGCTTGTCATAAATTCAGATACTTACTAAAATTTCATACCTAAGTCAGATATTCCAAGAAAATAAAGTATTTTATACAGGAAATATTTAATTTAATTTTTTTTATTCTTGTCTTGGCAAAAAGGTTGTAGTTCATATTTACAGAAAGAAGTTCAATTTTGTGTACAGCGTAACGAGGAATTCTTTGAATTGAAAAAAACTTTAATTATAATTTTTTCAAGGAATTCTTGTTTCTTAAAGTAGTTAAAAGATGTGTATTTTCTTTTATTAAACCTCTTTTAACTAACTGGCCAAGTGGTTTCGATTTCGATTCAAAGTTACAACCGTCCAAATAGTTTTTTTAATCGATTGCAATGATTTTAAATTTCTTAAATATTATGTGATTTTATATAAGTCAACCAGTTGCGTTAGAAAATTAAAATATTTTCGGCAAGATGTATCAAGAAATTCACATGAGTAGGAAGTGAAATTAATGAAGTTCACCTTATTTTTTTACATTCTTTTGCAAGCGCAATAATAATTAATTACATGCAGGAAGAACAACTCTAGAAAAAAAATCTTATACAGTGTTTGCAAAAAGCTTTCCAAATAGTTAAAACATATTAGTGAATATTCAATATTTATTGGAACAACTTTTCTTTAACGTTTCAATGTAAAATATAATCGAATTTAATTTTGTTAGTTAATCCTAAACAATCCCTCGTTTTTTTGTTATTTACTGAGAACGCGTTAATTAATTATTGGCAGGACCATCCTACCAATGATCATGTCTTTGTGGAGAATGACTAATGACTACACTCTTAAACTACCTTTCTTCTGAGGTGGACATTTTCAGAGACGAGTCGACATATAAAATAAAAATGCCAAATCGCCTTTTAGTCACATATCTTTCAATTATAAAAATACACGAACAAAATATAAAATAATATCGACGTATTGCACAACTTTATTACTGAAGAATACAATAAAGTTTATTTTACAATGAAACATCTATTTTGAAATGTTTTTTAAAATTTTAAACAAAAACATTGTTTTGGCAGAGGTTTGACCCGGAATCAACCGCGCTACCGTCCTTTCCAGATGCCGAGCCATTTATTTAGTATATTAACTGCTGTAGTGTCGTACAAATGCATACCTATGCGAGAACTATTGAAATTACGTCTTATTTACTTTGAGTTGTTTCTCTCTAAATATTAAGTAACCGTGAACATCCACATTCACTGACAGCCAAAAACTGCTAATAATATATATTTTGTTAAAGAGAAGCTTCTTAAGCAAATATTGGATATACATATAATTTTCTTATTCAGAAACGTTAAGCGAATGTTACCCTAAAGAGAAGCGCAACAAGTGAATATTGTCTTATAAAGAAGCGTATTAAGAGAATCCGTTCTATATATTTGCTTATGTATGTTTACCTATTGATGAAAAAAATAATTATTCAGTTTATTCTAGTATTAGTAAGTATTTTAGTCTCAAATGCAAATTTATGTTTTGTATGAAAAAGGCCGCACAGTCGTTCCTTTTAAGCGAATTAGATAAAAAACATTTGCCTTCTAGAGAATTTTAATTTTAAAAGCGGGCTGCAAAATGAAACTATATGCAGTAATTAAATTACACTGGAGACATTTATGAAAGTTGTCCGTCACCCAAAATACTGTTTAATGAATTAATACAACAGTTTCGCGTCGCTTCTTCGTGATAAATTTGTTGAAAAATTACCTTGTTTTACGTAGAATAGTGGATGTTTAAGTCATTATTCAATTCAGAGGCCAAGGGTCATAAATTAAATAACAGTGCACAGGTTTTTTTGATGATGGAAAATTTTGCGAAATCAATCGAGTTATAACACAATAATTAAAGCGGTTTTTTTCAAAATTACTTGTTAGAAGAAACGGCCTCGGAATGAGGAGTATTAAAAATATCTCACGCGAACAAAGAAATAAAAAAGAAATATGAACGTTCACTCACTGTCCTATTATGTAATCATTAAGATAAGTATTGGAGGTTTCTTTTACTTTATTTTGTTGATGAGCTGAAATGCGAGTAGGCAATTTACTGGTTCTGATATAACCGAAGTCTTCTTTACAAAACCGATCCAGTTTCCCAACGCAAGGCCGTCTCGCCGTCTTATGAAATGTAACACTTTGGAATCGGGAGAACATTTGAAACGGTTAACTTTAGGTAACGGTTTTTATTTTATTGAAGAAGAAGAACATACTAACAAATCTAAACAAAACATTAAACAGAACAAGACACGAAAAAAAACATAACGGTCTCAACTGGGATCTGATTATCATACGTTATATTTCAAAGTCAGAATTAACAATTCTTGCAAGTAATTTTTCCCACATTTTTGGCAGCTATCTTTTAGAATGATTACAAAGTTCTAAAAAATTTGTTTGTAACCTAAATAGTGTCTCGGATGAACATATTTTTTTTTATTTATATGGTATACCCGTTGACATTTTATAAAATACTAAGTTAATATTCAAGTTTTATTGGAACAACTTATCTTTAACGTTTGAAGTTTACTACCATCAATGTAATATATCATTGAAGAAAAAGATTATAGTAACAAATCTAATTTTGTTAGTTAGTTAATCTAAAACAACCTTTCGTTTTTGTTTGTTTATTTAGAACGCATTTATTTATTATTGGCAGGACCGTCCTACCAATGATTATATCTTTGCGGAGAATGACTAACGACTACTAAACCACTTTTTTCTGAGACATTTTTCAGTTAAACTTCAGTCACTTCAAGATTGCAATAATTTTTTTTCAACACTAAGTTTTCATTTCAACTGATGTGATAAATGTATTTAAAGAAATTTTTTTGAAATGTAATTGGATTAAGTGTTTTTTCCACAATAAATAATATAGACTGACGAAATGTAATGAGTAAATAACAGAATCACGTATAATAATAATTACACAGCGGAACTTATTTATAAATAAAAAATTTAAATATTTCGAATACTTATATTATTGAATACATAAAAGAAAATAATCCTAATTAAAATGGAGTTATGAAAAATAACTTGATAACAAAAAATAAAATTTACTTGCCTACGCAGGAATTTAAACCCACCACCTCCAGATTCATTATCTAGAGTTCTACAGTATTACCTCTCGACCACGGAAGACGTCATTTAACACATCCTTGGTGTTTTTTGAACGCTGTGTGAATACTTAATAAATTTATTCGTGATACTATCTAGGTTACAAACCAATTGTTTAACATTAAGCGTGTGATAGACCACGCTATAAGTCCGCTCTATTTACGCTATATTTTTCAATGGTTTGTAACCTAGATAGTGTGTCGGATAAACATATCCGATTTTATTTATTTATATGTACCAATTGAATTTTTATAAAATAATCAATGAAAAAGATAGCTGTCAAAATATGGATAAAATTAGTTGCAAGATAATATTGTTAATTCTGAATTTGAAGTACGAGATCTACAAAAATAGCATATAATAATTAGGTCCCAATGGCCGAGTAGTTAAAGACGTTGTCCCGGTAAGACAGAGATCTTGGGTTTGATTTACAGTTGAAACAGTTAAATTTCATTTTTCTGTGTCATTTTTTTTTAATGTTTTGTTAAGATTTGTTAGTATTATATTCTACTTCAAAAACTTATTAAATTTATCAAATAAACTTTGTTACCTTTCCCCAAAGAGTCAGGCTACATTTTTGACCAAAGCCCGCGAATGGGTTTACTTTCTCTCACAATGTGTTCCGAAATAGGAGTGAGTTGTAATGGAGAGTGGCAAGATCTACCGGGGTAAGAAGTGGGATGTGAGATGAGGTGGACCTCTAGGCTATAGGTGCCGTTACATAAGTGGTAAACGAGGATAATGAGTGACGGGGCTGCTGCCCATCTCGTCTTGCGCCATACTATCACTGGATAACTGCTAAACATAATTACATCAAATATATGGCCGCTGTACATGATAGAATCATCTTCGATTATTGTGAAATTTTTTGAAACAATTATTTTATAAATTTACATAATAACTACCTAACGCATCTCGGATTATATCGGATGTACACAAGCGTAGATTTTGCGTTCCAATATTACACTGCCAGAATTACACACGGAAAGAAATAAATTTACTTTAATTACACCTTCTGGTAATAAACGGTGATCGAATCAAATCAAAATGACAAATCAATCAACCTTTAAAAATTTATATAAAGTCATGAAAAGTGATGAAACAAAAACTACGTCAAATAGATTATGTGGGTTAAATTTTTCTTCGCTTCTAATGACTTTATAACTCTTTTTAAATGTGTGTTGTCATTATGTCGTGTTATCAAGGAACCGAATTAAACACGTGAAAAAGATCTGTATTTTTTACAATAATCCCACACAGGAGGCCTTGAGGAAAATAATTTCCTTCAAGGCCTATGTCATCTTTGGGGATGCTGTTTGGAGGGTATTTTTAAGTAGAGGAAGTTCTAGGAATGAAACAGTTATGAGGGGTGGGTAGGAATCTTTGGATCAGTGTGTCCAGGCGATGGGTCGAGAGACCAGATGGAGAGGTTAAAGGGTCTCCCCAAACCAGCCTCTCCCGATCTGGCACGCCACATAGCTGGTGGGTAGGTGCATCTCACCAACACACCTCACCCGATAAACCCAGGCACCCCTGCCACCAAGTCACCAAACCATACCAAAGTTGGTTATCCAATAAATGGTTCCCAGGCAGGCGGTACCCACACCAACCTCCCAAATTGGTACACATTGTTTGAAATGTATAAATCGTAAAATATAGCATTACGGAAATGCATTAAAATGATGACAAGTAATCATTTTTTTTATAGTAATTGCTTCTGATTTAAATTTCTAGTGAGTATATTGACGATAAGGTGGGATTTCTCATTCATACAAAAACTTACTTATAGTCCAGTCAAGTTAAACATGAAAAGGGGGTTGTGCTTGCAAAAGGTCCAGTCATTCTGAATTTTTTATATGTTGTTAGGACCTAAACCAGTATTAAAAAAAAAATTTTGCAACTTCGAAAGTGCTGTGCGAGCGGCGGTGGACCTAAAAAACCAGGAAATTTTAGGATTTTTTTCAGTTTTTGCTCAATATCTCAGTAAAGGAAGGGTCTGACCGGTAAAGTTGGTATGCATACTTTTAAAGAAGACTAAATTTTCTATAATTTGAGACCAAAGCAAGCTATATAAAGTCATTAGTTTTCAAGATACAGTTCTTCAAAAATAGGCAATTTTTTCCAAAAAGTGAAATTTTTTCGAAATGGTCACTTATTTTGTAAAATAATTTCTAAAATACGCATCTCACGTCAAATATTGTATGAAATAAAGTTGTTGTAAATTTAATAAGCTTTTATTTAAGACTAAATTGATATCTGTAGACTAAACGGTTCTCTCAAAAATGGCAGATAACCAAAAACAGTCAAAAGTGGATTTTGGGTGAAATGCAAATAAACTGTTCTCACGTCTTTTTATGGTTTTATTTATCAAACAGTTAACAGATATTTGATGAAAAAAAGAAAAGATATTACATCTATCGGGAATTACGTCATCTTCAAACATTGTTTTATATACCTACATACCAAAATGCTTGTACAAACATCATGGTACCTACTATAAGGACAAATTACATGTACACAAAAAAATAAAACTAATATAAATCATGTAGGTATTGTGTCTTGGTTGCCAAATCATGTCTTTCTTTTTATCTTAGCTGGGAGAGGCGCCCAGTCTGTAGTCGGGTCATCTTCATCGTCCGAGCATTTCAGCTCCACATCCGGGACGTTAATGCAAAATTTGCCACCGCATGACTGACAGAGGACTGAGCAGTGGAGCCCAGCCTTTCTACACGAGCAGCTCCCAGAGCATCCTTTATTGCATTTACACGAAATTTTTCGCAAAAGGGCAGGAGGTGCGGGATCCATCGTGGTGGGGATGGGGGTGAGTACTTGAGAAGACAGCTTCCACCCCCATTCAGTGGGATTCAAGTTGACTCCCCGCCACTTCTGCACTTGGAGGTAGCACCTTGCTGCATGGTGGCCTGCAGCATCTTCCGTCGGTGGCAAACGGGCGAGGTTTATGTTTGTTGAAGTGACAAACGTCTTATACCTCAGGAAATCCAAAGTATCCCTCGCGATGTCACCCCCATATAGAGCCATGAAGCACTTGATGCCTGCTTCACTCACGGCTTGTGAGGTAGAGTCTGGCCGAAGGAAGACCTCCACTTGCTCAGCAAGTGGTTCACTCTTGCTCAGAAGTGTGCTGATTTTGGTCTTTCCTTGGCCAAACGGTGCTGAGGTGGTATCGCACCCGGCAAACACGTGGGTAAATAGTACCGTTCCTGGTAATTGTCGGGAGTCCTGGTTGTTGTAGGAGGTCGTAGAGTAGTGACAGCAACCAGCTTCTCCCTTCGTGCTCTTCTAAAGATAGACGTTTGTCTCTTCAGCGCCTAAACCATTGAGAAGAACGAGCAGGTCGACATCTTCTCCCACTATGACGACCCGATCGGCATCTGCTTTTTTTGATAACGCCATCATGACGTACTCTCGATCAGCATCTTCTTCGGCAACAGCCACTTCTACTCCCTCCTTCTGAAAGGCGTCACAGAGAAGAGTTATAAGGCGTCTCTTATTGTTTTCATTGCCCAAAACATGCTCTTGAGCAATTTGAATTACTGTGGATTCATCGAAAGTCAATTCGTAGCTGGAATGAGCTGCGTAGCGCCGGAGTCGTTCCGCTGTTTTGGTGTTTTTTTTTTGGTAGCATCTTCGGGTAGACGTCAAAAACGATGGAGACGTTCTTCCCAAAGTGGTTTCGGACGTAGGTGGTATAACGCGCCAAAAGTGCTCGAACCGTGCTTTTCCGCTGCCACACGACCTTGTGCAAGAGGTAGCCAACATCCAAAATGACGTGAGTGCTGGCATCTATCGGCGTGTGGCTGGAAAGAGGAGTGAAGGGAGAGTACAGAGTAGATTTTGTGCCCTTGCGCATCCCTTGTTCATTGAACAGAGACATCGGGAACGGGGCCAACTCATACTTGAAGTCATCCTGTAAATCTTTTTCAGATTTCTTTACAATACACACTCGCGGAAAAATTGTGAGCGGATCCACAGCCACTCTTCTGTTTTTGTCCGGCAGTTTAACGGTTGAGGTGATCGATGCCAGCGTGGTTACTTTATTTTTCTGTTTTATTACTACCTTGTCGTACATTTTACCACAATTTTCATTACTCCTTCCGTTCCAACTCTCTGGGCTGTGTGGCAATTAATTTCAGGACCTGCCAGTAAACCACTACTGATAAAAATTAAACTGTCAGTTTTGGGAAATGGAGGGTGGAGAGCAAACCAGTTTTTTAGTTTTTCCATATCACTATTATCTCGGATGATTCGAGAAGGTCTCATGTCTACATGCTGCTCTCCAGTATGACATGATAAGCTGCAAAAACTTTCCAGTTCTTCACAAATGTTCAACATAAACACCATTTCTGTTGTCCACCTTGCCAGAACACTTTGGGAGATTCCTCTTCCTTGGGTCAACCCACCGTAGGTTTTCATGGATCGCATCAGCTTCTGCTCAATTGTTAGGTCTGACCACAACCCAGACCAAAACTTGTCAGACCGGCAAATGGTGAAGGATCCTTTTGTGAACATGTCGTATTCACTTTTATCCATCCGATCTTGTAGAGCTATCATATCCTGAAGGTAGAAGTGCGCGCTCTTAGCATACAAAAAATGTCCAGCTGCGTGGAAAAAAGGGAGCATCTTGTGGACAGTGTACAAATGAAGGTTCCAATCACAAGCACGCTCTGCCTGGATGAATAGTTTTATCAAAGTGGTCATACGAAAGTATTGGACCCACAACTGTGATGTTGGACCATTCGCTTTAATTTTCTCCAAGGCACTTTTAAATTTTGCCTTTAGTATTTGGTAGGTATCAATTTCTTCTGCTGATATAGTGAGAGACCTTTCAGTGTCTCGCAGCAATTTTTCAGTCTCGTCTCGCTCCTCAGGAGTTATGTCAACCTCATAAAAAACAATGCTGGCCAGTGTGAGGTTTGCCAAAATGTGGGCTCGAACAGCTCGTGAATATGCGTGCCCATTCATATGGGTACCCATGGGTATAGGTACTAATGGGTACTTGAAATTTGAAATAGTCGTAATTGTATTATAACCCTAGGATAAACCCACAATGATTAATGGATTTACTTCACAGCACAATATAACCATAAAAAGACGCGAGACCAGTTTATTTGCATTTCACCCAAAACCCACATATGACTGTTTTTGGTTATCTGCCATTTTTGAGATAACCGTTTAGTCTACAGATATCAATTTAGTCTCAAATAAAAGCTTATTAAATTTACAACAACTTTATTTCATACAATATTTGACGTGAGATGCGTATTTTAGAAATTATTTTACAAAATAAGTGACCATTTCGAAAAAATTTCACTTTTTGGAAAAAATTGCCTATTTTTGAAGAACTGTATCTTGAAAACCAATGGCTTTATATAGCTTGCTTTGGTCTCAAATTATAGCAAATTTAGTCTACTTTAAAAGTATGCATACCAACTTTACCGGTCAGACCCTTCCTTTACTGAGATATTGAGCAAAAACTGAAAAAAATCCGAAAATTTCCTGGTTTTTTAGGTCCACCGCCGCTCGCACAGCACTTTCGAAGTTGCAAAATTTTTTTTTTAATACTGGTTTAGGTCCTAACAACATATAAAAAATTAAGAATGACTGGACCTTTTGCAAGCACGGATGTACATCTTGACTGGACTATTAATACATTTTCCCGTTAATCTAGCATCTATCTGTCAGTTATTAGTAGCGACTGTATTATGAAATAAAAAAAAATATTATTATAAACTACGTACCTTCGCTTATAATAGTCAATTAATAATTTTATTCGCTTTTCGTTCAATGAAATAATTCCCAGCCATAAGAGATTTAATAAGATGAGACTATATTATATAGACCGAACCAATCTCTCAAATAAACCTGCTTTGTTACTAATCAGTCTACTGTTTACATCTAATATCTATCTATCTACTTTCACTAGAACTGGTATTAATGTATTATAAACAGATTCCAAGTGCATTACGTATTAATCAAGATAGAGCACCATCCATAGCAAGTGTAATAAATATTAATATAATCGATTTCAGAAACAAATTAATCAAGCGCTGAATCCTTCAAGCGCTTGAACCTTTTAAGCGCCACAGCTTCAGGCTTAACGCCTATTATTGATATAACATATTATTTTTAGTGGTTTAATCCAGATTTCCAATTTCGTTCATTGAATTTATTTTCAACTGCTTTGCTTAAAATGGCTCTGGCCGTGTTTATTGAACATAGTGAGGCCTTCCGTGGTCGAAGGGTAAGGCTCTCGACTGATAATCAGGGGGTCACGGGTTCGAATCCCGGCGTGCACAAGTAAATTTAATTTGATTAATATGTGTTATTTCAGGAATAAATCATTGAAAATAGTATAAGGTATATTTGTGGCATATTCCAGAGAAGAAGATACCCTCAGCACTGCCTTGTTGTAAGACCCCCTTACAGTATTGAAACAGTGCTCGAAATGGCTAGCTGTGTTTGGTGACCAGATCTGAATAGCCAGGTACTTTCATTCCTTTCTCTTCCTCATCTCATTCTCCTCCCCACTACCTTCAGAATAACAACCCCCCCTTAATTGGGGATGCCATATTCTCATTAGAACTAGAGAGTTGGTAGCAATTGGAACTCTAAAAAAAGAGACCTGAACAGCCGGGATCTTCTCTACCGTCCTCTTACTCATCTCTTTCCATTCTACCCCCTTTGAATCCAATCTCTGGCTCTGGACAATTGGGTGTATTTGGGGCTCTTGTGCCGGTACGGCATTTACATAAACAAGACATTCTGTATAACAGTTGTGACGTACTAGATATACGCCAGTTATACGTTAAAACACTACTAAACTACATTTTTGACCAAAAAAACAAATTTCAACATACAAAAAATATCACTAACAGACCAGTTAGACAATCGTACAAAGAAAACATATAAACTCCGACGGTAAATACAAGCTTTGGACAAAGAAAATATCAATACCATGCTATGCTTTCAACAGCGTAACACTTGAAAATAAAATTGAGGAAAACAAAAATGAATTCTCAAAATGGATTAAAGAACCAAAAGTCAATATTACCAAAATTTCATAACATAAAATAATAAAACCTCTACGTACCACACAAAACCAATATAAAACACACATCACTCACAAATACACTACATATAATATAAATATACCGATTTTTAAGTTTATTTAATTTAATTTCTTTTTATTTATATTTTAATTTATTTATATTTAATTTTACTTTTAAATCTATATTTTTATTTTAAATTTATCTTAATCTTATGTTTTTTTTCTTCGCCAACATTATATATAATTTCATTAAATATATTATTTATATATTTTGTATTCAAAATGGAGGCCTCAGCACGGGTAAGCCACCCAGTGAGGCCAACATTACTAAATTATATAGAAATTATTGGAAATGTAAAATATTGTACCAAAAAAAAAAAAAAATAAAAAACGACCTCACGCACAGAGAACTGCTGCAATTTATTCGTTATATTCACCGCAGACAATTATATCATAAACATTTAAATATTTCTGCAAATTCAAAGTAGGTAATGATTTATTTCGCTAACCTCAATAATAATTATTTACATAATTCTTTGATGAAAGGAAAACATTAATTACGTGTGCATGCTGAAATGCCATGAAAACAAAACATAGAAATCCGTAATAATTTTTCACATCGTTAATACCTGCGCAATGAAGTTGGGAAAATTTACCTCACACCTATTTACTAAAAAAAATCGTTGATACATTATATATACAGTAAATAACGTAAAACTCAATGACTGACTTCTCAATTTTCAATTAAATAATAGGTGGCCTTCGCTCAGTGAGAATATCCGAGAAATCCCGATCATAAGAGTTACAGTGACTGCACAACTAATAATTATTCAAGCAACTAGTGTGCGATACGAGAGCGAAGAAAGTAACCTTCGGTTTTTTTGGCTTGGGAAAAATTGCAAAATTTCTAAATCTAGATTATTGGTGGTTGATTGATGAATGTATTCAATGTTTCATTCCGATTTCTGACACAGCTCATTTTATCGGCAGGATGTTTTTTTTTTTTTTTAATATTTTTATTCTAGATAAAGAAAATTACATTTTTCACTTATTTAACTAGAAATAACATATATATTACACATACATATATTACGCATGGATATTATTCTTTTTCATTGTTCTGTTGATGGAGCATAAAACTGAATATTTTTTTTTTAAATGTACCTATACTTTTTTCATTTTTAATTTCGTCTGGGAGGCAATTATATATGTTGCTCTCCTCGTAACCAATGGATTGCTTGCCATAATGAGTATGTATGGTGTTTAAATGTATTTTATCGTGTTGCCGTGTAAAGTGTGTGTGTACTTGGGACGTTTTAATGAGTTCTGTATTTGTATGTATGAGTTTATTATTTATTTTGTAAATAAGGAGACATGTATTATATTCATATAATTTTCTTAATTTTAATAGTTTTGTTTCCATATATAATTTTTTTGTTGATGTTCTAGGTTTCAAATGAAATAGCTTTTTGATTACTTTATTTTGTGTTACCTGTAGTTCATTTATATATGTTTCACATGTATTTCCCCAGATTTCTATCAAGTAGTTTAAATGTGAGTGTACGAGGCTATAATATAGACCTTTTTTAATTTTATTTGGTAACAAATATGATATCCGACTGAATACGCTAATTAAGGGGGTGATTTTATCTTTAATATCTTGAATATGCTGTTTAAAAGTTAGGTGTTTATCAATGCACAGTCCAAGATATTTCTCCTGTATCAGGATTTGCAGGTTGTTATTTTCAATTTTTAAGGGTACATGAGGAGGAATTATTTTACGAGTGGAGCTTAAAATCATGTATCCTGTTTTTTTAATATTCATTGTCAGGATATTTGATTGGAGCGAACTGTTAATTTTGTCTAAGTCACTCTGTGCATTTTCTAGTAAGATGTTTAAATCTGTACCCTAGTAGAAAATTGCAGTATCATCTGCATATAAAAAAATATCACCGTTTAAATCTAATTGGGAAAACTACTTACTATGGCCCATAACTACTCGAATATAAACCGACAAACACGGCATAATATGCCGAGTTCGCAGAACATCTCGAGTGATAGCAAGCCATAATATGCCATTTTTCACTTGCAGAATTCTAGCATTTACGATTTTTGAATATTTAAAAACAATAATAATTCTTCCTGTATTTTTAGAATTATAAAATTATGTACCTATGTAGAACGAAATCGATAAAAAACGGCCGAACGTAATTAATAGCTCAATTGGTAAAGGCATTTGTCACGGTAAAACTACCTTTTCATTTTTTGTGCATTTTTTTAAATTCTTCATTGATGTAATATTTTTAGTATCTTTTTCATAGACGACATAGTTACCATTTAAATAACTATTTTTATAAATTATGAAAATGTGAAAAATCTTCCGGCATTGGTAAATAAACCCTGATCTTTGAACTGTTTGCAACAATAAAGAGCTATTTAATTAAGACTCTGTTGAAAACGATGATAAGGACTAATCAATATATTTGGAAACGATTGCAGAACATTTTAGTGGAAAATGGTATCAAATTGTAATTATCCCCATAATATAATATCATATATAATTAAACATGGCGACACCTCAGGGTTTTTAAAAACAGTTTTCTCGAAGCGTTGACATAATTTAGAATAATAACGAGTTGTCGCACATTTGAAGACATCTAACATGGCCATTAGAATAATTCGTCTCTGATGGTAGTTTGATTTCATAATGAAATATTTATAAGATAAACAAATCATAAATTAAATCTTAAATGATAAAGGAATCAACATAATTTGCGAAATTACATCATCGAAGAATGAATAACTTTGATCTCCGAAGTTTTAGACAATTATACTATAGATTTATATCAAACACGCAATTTTTTATTACTTTTTGCATATATTCAAATGAATTTGAAATACTATTAAATAAACGTTTCTGTAAACCTTGTAAAAATGGCATATAATCAAGAATATGCGATAGACATTGTTCTGGACATTTGTAACGAACGTGAGATATTTATTACAAGAAATTTCGAATTTTCTTTTTTTGACTGCTGAAGGTGAACGATAAGAACATTGTACCAAATATTATTTCCTTCATTTTATTCTGTCTTCATCTTAATTTTAGGCAGCTACACAAGGTCTATTTTACAATTTTGATGAACGATTGCAATAGGGTTTTTACACTTTTTTACTCTTAAATAAGTTACTATAATGAAATCATTATTATTTTGTTTTCATGTTGACGAATAAATTTTACAACGATTTTAAATTCCCCATTTTCGATTTGCTGGCAAAACTACATTTTCGTTTTTATTTGTGAATATGGCGGCGTTGACGGCGTGTCACATCAGCCAACGTCGGTGCCAGTCTTCTTACCAGCGAGTGGCGTTTTCTGCGTCATAATGACGTTGTGGTCAGTTGGAACCGTTTTGGAATGTGCGATATTGGACCGGTTTAAAAGCAATAATCATGAAAGAAAACATTAAAATTACACGTTTTCAGTACAATGATCAGAATCAGAAAAATAATATTTAAATCTTCTACACAATTTTATTTTATCTGACATTTTCTCAATATTGTATAATCTAAAACCGAGTTAACGACCACTATGTAAATTGCCATCTCAACACAGGCGTTACACACCTAGTTAGATGGGCAATACGTCACTATTGTAACTAAATGTAATATTAAAATAAATAAATAAAAAATTGAACAGACACTTTCAATTCTAATTAGCGCTGATGGTCAATTTAATTGTCATAAAATAGGATTTGAAACGTCCAAAGATTAACGTTCATCAATCTGGTCGGAACAGAGGACTATAAAGCATTATTCGCCTTTCCATACTGCAAAGTAGGTCAAATGACTTTTTTCATATAAGGAAGCAAACACTTCGGCCTACATCACGAGTTTAACCACTTTTTTCTTCATCAATAATAATATGTTTGGTTACTCAAATAGCTTCATAACATAATACACTGTCCATTATAATAAATAAAGTCTTGGGCAATGAACTACGTGAAGCCTGGTATTTAGCTCTCATAGAATATTCGGTGGCTAAATTCTAATATTGTAATGATTCAATTTGGCGTATCAAAGTTTCAATTATTTTATATTGATATTAATTATCAATAGACGTGGGGAATGCTCAGACACTTTCTCTTGATTATATCTTGTGGTAATAATATCTATATAATCTCCATTTGCCTCTGTAGGACAACGCGTAAAGAAGGTCAAATGATTAATGGTTCGCATTTTCGAATTGCTGATATATATTGACTTCGTCGCGACAATGCCAAAGCTTGGATGTAATCAGTGGTGTCATCCGATTTCTGTAACAACGGGTTTCCCAAAATTTAAAAAATACATTGGTGACAAGCCAAACTCTATTAAAGAAGACATTTTTAACAAGGTTTTTGGAAAGTAAGTTTTATGGTAAAGGGTTTCTGAAAACTTTTGGAAACCTGCTAAACCAGCTTTGTTTAAAATGCACAGGAATAAGTTGGACTATGACATCCCCAATATTGGGGTAAAGAGGAAAATTGGAATACTAAACACAGCTATTGCTATGGTGATTAATTTTCGGGTTGTTATGCCATGTTGCACCCAACGTAGGATTAGTTCTTGAAGTCCTGAGAAGACCCAAAACAAATCGAGTATGCCTAATTTTCGGGGAAATTGAAATTATCCAAAAACCCAAATATTTACAGAAACGACGGGACTAAGCTTTAATAGTTCTTGGAGTAAGGTACTTGACGGTTACACCAAAACTAAACGCCATAAACCACAATAATTTAACTAATTATGATGATATACCCAGCCGTAAGAGGATTGATGTGCGCAATATAGAATCACTTCTACATACATGAACACAACCTCAACCTCAATCTGCCCTATATTATTACTCTAAGATCTGCCCTCATGATGGGCGCTGTAATGCCGTACGAAAAGTTGGTTAAAGAAGCAGCAAGCGCAATGCGACATAATAATCCAAAAACTAATCACCATAATTCATTTTGCCATGAAAATAAAAAATATCTGATGAAGATTTCGAGTGTCTTGTCAGTGTCAATTTACGGGGTGTGAGTCCAACAAACGCTTCTAGCAGGGTCTAGCAACTATAGCCAATGATCTTAGATATTTTTATTTTGTCTATGCCTATGACCTATGGACCTATGCTTCTATTTCAAAATTGTAAATTGTTGAAATTCTTTCTTTAGAGTCTGGTCAATTTGCGAGTACCTACTTGACACACGAGGAATAAGGACCTATTTCGATGCCACCATTCACAAAACATATTATGTAGCAAACTCGCCAATTCCTTGCTTATAAAATTTACATATTATTAGTTATATTTTAAACATGATATTTTATGTTTAAAACGGTTCAATGATAACTCAACACAGTGACAATTCAACACACTTTTAAAAAGTGATATAAAGTCATAAATATTGTTTTTAACCTAACCTAACCTAACCTACTTAACCCAGTTAATAAAGTTTTTGTTTCATCACTTTCCATGACTATGTAACTGTTTAAAGATGTGATGAATTATCATTGTGATGATTTATCCAGTCACCGTTACATACGAGTATTTACACATTGTTTATGTCAATAAATTATTTCTCATACATTCAGTTTATGATAATTTAATTTTTATTATTTATTGATTGTACCAGTAAACCACTGAAATGTAAGAAATTATTTTGTGCCACCTTTGTTAATTACCCTTATGTACGAAATTGTAAAGATTTCAACATCCCCAATGTAAAAGCCCTTTGGGCGCATAGAAATAATAAATGCCTATGAAAAAATTAAAGCTAATGAAAGCTTGTATGATTTTAAATTTTCACAACCAAAAAGAGTGATTTATTTTGGGGATATTATGCCGTGTTGCGCCAAAACCTAGAAGGTTTTAGTTGCGCTACTTCCATCTTTAGTCAACGTTTTGGACAGCATTACAGTATACATCACCAGGGCAGATGTGTGCACACGGCATAATACTCCAAAAATAAATCACTACAAGAATGAATGTTTATTTGTACGAAGGTACTAGTCTTTGTTAACATGGAAAATATAAAATTTACAATAATTATATATCCGATTATTTAATGCCGGTATTTACTCATCCAATAATTACTGCACATGTTACAAAAACGCATTTTTATATCTAACCAGATAAATACCCACCTACACAACTTTACAGCGTTTAGAAATAATTATTAGTCATTGAATGTGTTTTTTAAATTAATGAACAAGATTGAAAAATTACATTGTTTGTATGAACAAAGCTACCGACTTGTCTAATAGATTATTTATCAGGCCGCTGCCCAAATTACATTTAATTACAGTTATTATCCAATCAATCATAGAGGAGAAACATTATATAGTTAGTAATATTTGCGTGTTATTGCGAACTATTCATACATGCCTGCTTTTATTTAGTATCTTACATCAATAATACTAAACAATTACTAATAATTGATTACCTATTTATCGAAAAGACAGCGAAATCTAGTAATAACCTGTTTGATTAGCTTGCTACTGTTTAAATAATATAAACTCATTTATGTGTTGTACAAAAGATGGCGTTTTAGTACAAAAAATAAAGGTTTTTTTTTTAAATTTTATAACACGAAGAACAAATAACAAGTGCATAAACGAATCTTATTTGGACCACCAAAATAGATAATTTGTATGTTTGGTTGATCATTAGCGAATATTTGTAAAGAAACCATTGGCAAATCGAGGAATATAATAAAGTAAATTTGAGTAATGTGTCGATTGATTGTAAACGTAATAAAATGTGACTTTTTTAATGAGCTCTTTAAACCAGATGTAGTCAACTATTAAAAATAAAGCTGACAACCATGCAAAAATGACACAACGCAACAAAATGAAAACCATCTTCCAGAAGGTATAAACAATTAGTAGATTTCTTCTACGTAATATGTACCAGAAGTGCGACAATAAAGTGTAAGTAGTGTACCTACACTCCTGTATTATTATTGTAAAACATTCATAACTTATTATACAACATCATCCACTGATCTCTCCAGAAGAATTCACAAGGTATTATACAAAGAGGAACAGTCCGTTAAAAAGTGACTAAGGACGGGTTGTTTCGGAGAATCTGAACAATTCATCAAATTTCAACGTACATTTTCAAGTTCTGTGAAAGATTTTTTCAAGTTCTGTTTATTATTTCAGTTTTGTCAAGCAACTAGCCTACAATGATATAAAAACAGAACTTGAATAAGTCTTTCACAGAACCCGAAAATGAACGTTGAAATTTGATGAATTGTTCAACCCGTCCTTAGTCACCACAAATTGGTGTAGTCGGCAAGATCATTACAAAATCACTCAGAATAAAATAATGTATATCACAAATGTGCAATATTGCATAGAGATTAGAACCAAAAACGTTCACACCTTACATACATGCTTTTTAAATATGCCATGGATTTAGTTCAAATTATTCAAGTCTGAAGATTATAGTGATTTATTTTTCGGGTAATATGCCGTGGTTCAATTTTCAAAAATTACAGTGCCCATCAGGGCAGATGTGTAATGGAATATTGTAGTGAAGTGAGTGCTTATGCATGTAGATGAGAATTCGATTTTAAATTGCCTCCGTAATTAGGCGTGCTCTATTCGTTTCGGGTCTTCCCACGACTTCAGGAACAAATCCAAAGTAATGGCCGGTTTCTACTAAATGCTCGGCAATTGCCGATTTGGCTGAGTTTACATGCTCGAAAGTGTTCTGACATCATTTTGGAAATCGACTATCTTACTGTCCTATATAAACCTCATCACATCTTGAACAGCTAAGTTTATAAACTCAGAAACGTTGGCTAAATAAGGAGGTAGTGCAACACGGCATAATACACCAAAAATAAATCACTATAGTACTTTTATCCGTGAAAATCTCAAATCATACAAGTCTGAAAATGTCCGTCATAAGGTGAAACTGGCCCGGTTATTAATTAAAAAAGTGTAAGAATGTTATAAAGGAATTTAAATCCATAGGATGGAATTTATTCCACCATGAAATTAAGGTTTCAAAATTAAAAATACTTTTTCTTTATTACTGTCAATGTTATTCCGTGTGCTTTATCTCTCACTGCCTTCAGTTAGTGAATATTTTAAAATGGTCACAATTGTTTGATAGAAGTAATTTTACAATTGCAACGATCCTTAAAAAACACATGATACTTAAAGAAGGCTACATACCATTTATTAATTTAATCCTCTACGTGTTTATATTAGTGAACTCAATTGAATCGGTTGTTACCTAATATCAAATACCTCATCTAGATTAATCTATTTCAGTGTCCATTTCAATTCCATTATACATTATACCAAATGAGTCTATTGCGATAATAACATTGGTTCTTGCAGAACGTTTTCAAAAGTCAAGGTTTCGAGTACATTCTATTACAAGGTTTACAATGATCACCAATCTATTGGTTTATAAACATAAACATTGGTAAGTAATGTATTCGTGTTTCTTTCATAAAACATCATTATTGCCAAGATTCGGGTATATTACAATACATTCGCATTTAATAAATTTATAAAATTGTCAGCTTTTTTTTAGAATACTTTTATTTCATTTTGTAATAAATATCGTCTGATTTACTGAACCCTTAATGAATGACTGAACAATAATTAAAAAAAAACTTTCGTTTTTAAGTGAATACACAGTAAGACTGTGGCAGACCCATTGAGGTATGCTGTGAGATTGAAGGAAATAGGGCAGAGGAAGATGGGGAAGTTCCTGGCCATTCAGATCTAGCCATCAAATACGGCTAAAGCCATTTCAATAACGCTTCAATACTGAATAGTCATCGTCTCACACCATATTGAGAGTATTTTCCACTCTGGAACGCGCAGCGATTACACGTAAATTATTTTAAATGATTAAATCTTGAAATAACACAAAAAATGAAAATGAAATTACTCGCGTATGCCGGGATTTAAACCCGGGACCCCCGGATTGTTAGTCAAAAGCATTAACCCTCGACAACGAAGTTAGTCAAAGATACCTAAGATACAAGAGAGCGTTGGGAAAGGAAAAGACTAATCGTAGCGAAATCTATTTGAAGTAGTTTTTCGATAATAATGATTATTAGGGAGATACTGTAAGATACTAAAGTATCTATTGATCAGGAGTCTTACTGATAAAAAGATATCGGAGAACTTATTTGATGGATTCTGTATAACCGTCTTGTTTACAATATTTTACTATTCACCACGCTTCTCAGACAGCATTTTTTGTCATTAAGCTGAAGCATGTGTTTTTTTTCACTCTGTTCTCATTTCTGACTACTCAAATAATATTTCGTATTCGGAGCGCAATCTTTAAGGGAATTCGTAATGAGACTGTGAAAGTAGTTTTTAATTGAGGCAAAATATAAAACATGGCGTTCACACGACACAAAAACTGACGGACTTTAGAACTGTGATAGGTAGGTCAAGGCTGTGGGACAGCAACAGGTAGTTAGGTAAGTCTCTACCTGGGTTATAAAATCTGGCAACCACTGAACTGACAATTTCTAGAACCGTGATCTATTTATCGGTACCTACCGCCATAAAAGAAAACTGATGCCGCAGATTTATTTTATTAAATCTTTTTTTTTTTGGAATACCAACTTTTTAAAATATGTAGAAAAGCACTATCCGACATTGCTCGAGGACTTACAAACGGTTAGGGGTAAAGTTTGTGAATTCCAGAGTACGAGGCATTTTTTTAATGTGGTAAAAATATTATGGTATTTATAATAATAATAATAATAACATAGCATTTATATAGCGCAGTTTTGTGTTGTTTCACTTCAAGTGCGCTTAACTATAATAAACTAAAAAATAAAATTTCCTATTGTGTTCCTTTAAAAAAAATTAATAACATAATATAAAATAAAGAATAAACGGTTTACACAAAAGCAGAGAATAAAATTTAACAATAACAGTGCTATTTTAGTAGAGGACAACAATAAAAGACAATAACAGTGCACGAAAAATAAGAACTTTAAAATTAAAATATTATATAAAACAGGAAAACATTAAAATATTATATTACAGGTGGACATTAAACATAAAAGTACAATAAGGAGGAAATCGAAACCAAACAATTACCGGAAACTTCAAAACCTGGCTTATTATAGTATATTAAAAAGAAGCTTAGATTCATGAGAATTATAAATGATTTTTATATTATTAAATATGATGTTTTGAATAATTTTGTTTTTTAAACCCGTTTAAATTCAGCCAAATTTTGTATATTGGTAAGGGCTGGGGGAAGTTTATTCCAAATGAGTGGGCCAGCTACACGAAAAGAGCGATCATTGTTTCACTTGAACGTGCAACGTCTTCCTCGGGGTCATCAACTTCTCCTGCCATTCCCTATCACGTCATACATTCTCGTTACATATTTTTTTCATCACTTACCACAAATACTTATTTTCGTATCTTCCTCAGGCATTCCCGACTTTTTTTACCATTCGTTTCATATAGTATCCACAACTTATTTGATCAATTTTAGCAGAAGTAAGGAAAAATTGAGCTAACTTTGGCCAGCGGACCCGCTCAAAACACAATTCTATCAGTTTATATATTCTTACTGGCAACATTATGTCATGTGACATTTTTTATTATCTTTGGCGGAAAATCGACAAGTGGAATTGTTGAATAATTTTTAACAAAAAGGGCAGATTTTCCAAATGAACTAACAGATTTGACTCGTTTTTATCTCGGTACGTCATTAAAGGTCATGAACCATGACATACTGATTTGAAACAAAGGTTTTTTAACTGACGGCCACTAGAAGGCCTTTTTGCAAGCAAATCGTAAAACCATCAAAATCATTTTAGGATCATGGTATTATAGAGCAAAGAATTTGGACGAATGGTATTTACGACACTACATACATAATGATATGAAAAAGTTAATTTGAAAGAATTTAGTTTTTATACGGACAAAACTATTTATCCATATTCATATTCCATGTGTACATGCGCAAAAAAAACTATCAATTAAAAAAAAAATTGAAGCATAACTTGCAAATGGTGTAATTTGATAAAATAGTTAAATTAGCACCATCTATGAACGCATAAATTATAACGTTCTTTATATTTACCCTTAAACGACAGAATTCCCGAAAATTATGGGATCGTTTTAATTACCTACTCAAATTATTTCTAATTCGATCAGTAATCAATATAAATATTTAAGTGGTTGGATACTCTAAGTAAATTTATTATATTAAACGAAGTGTAAACATTAAAAAAATTATTGCATTATTTTAATTGTTGTTATTTGTCATTGCAAAATGAAAAACGCCAAGGTACTAAAATAATTCGGTTGGCAAATTATAACACTTTGTGTTAATTTCTTTATTCATACGCCACATTCATTAAAAATAATGGAGTGAGACATTTCATTACACATTTTTATGAAAATTTACGACAACACCGTCATAAAAATGTCATAATTTACAGCAACGGTAATTTAAAGCCTTCCCGGGTTTAAACAATCACCGTCTAATTTATTAAACTTATGTATTTTTATAAACATGTATTAAACATATATCAGATATTTTCGGTGATGGATCAAATAATATCCTAACCTTTTCACAAGAATTTTAATATATATTATATCTATTCCCTCTTTTTGAGTCACCTGATTGTATTTTACACAATAAAATGTTATATATAAAATAAGTACTTTGGTACCTACAGTATAAAAATAATTTTTTAAGCTCAACTTTTTAATTCTAGTGAGTAGGTAGGTATCCATACTGAAATGATAAAATATACATAATACCTTTTATAAAATCGAAGAATTTTTTGTACAGTATAATAAAAATTGGTTTTACGCAATGTTTATAGGTATTAAATGGATACACTACAGTCAAATTGAATAAGTGTGTTTAACGCAAGTATTCAGATTGCAATAATAAAAATATCTCTTTAGCCCAGTGATGAGCAACAAGCGGCCCGCGGGACGCGTGCAGCTAGCGCAGAGTGCCCACTTCGTACGGTCCGGGATACTTCGCACAGCCCACCGTTTTGGCTAAATAAAATATCCAACAATTTGCGGTAAAACATATTAAACGGTTTCTATTCTGTTTTGTAAAGTCTTTTAGCCTAAAACTTTAGTCTTTCTTCAAAGTTGGAATCAGCCGCTCAACATAATGAACATGAATAATTTTTACCTTCTTTGATGAGATCTACGAGTAGGTGTGATGCATTTTAAAGGTTTACGTTTTATGAAATGCAATTATTAAAAAAAAATCCAAATTGTAATAATCAACACCATTTATTGATTTGATTTTGAACCTAGCATTTTTTTCCATAGCGCTTTCTTTGTCCTTGCCATGATTGATGTTTTTATGGGTTCTGTTTTATAAGGGTACACTTCCAAATTATGTTTCTGAAAACGTAATTTTGAAAAAATATTTATGTAAAATAACAGAAGAGAGTTTTTTTGAAGTGAAACTTCTTTAGGCGCGTAATTCGGGGACGGAGTAAAACCGAGTCAGGATCGACACGAAAATGCGGGTACCCCCACCACCGCTCACCGTTCACTGTCCCTCTCTCACCATATGCGCTTGTTGAGGTGGGGGAGCCGCTCACGAACGTTCTCTCCCGACACGGGACAACAATCGATGCAGTTTTTGCACGATTCATTAAGGATTTAAGTGCTCATGTATATATCTCGCACTTTAGTTACCATAACCCAATTATCACGACATTAGGAAATGATATTCATGAAATTGACAATGAAAATGGCACATGATTGGTAAATTGTCATTGTAATTTCTTTGTAATTTTTAATTGTAATATTGTTATTTATGTAATATTGTATACTTGTGAATAAATTGAAAATTTTTGGAACTATACATTAATCGAACGTCATTCATCTATAAGAAAATATTAGAAAAAGCAAATCCATGCTTCGTCGTTGAATTATTTAACCTCTAATTTTCAAACTAACCTAAGAGAGAAAATAGAGATGATGAAATGAAAATAGAGAGAGAGGAATACTAGAAGTTTCACTTCTGTCTTGCGTAGGCTTGACACACCCACTTTTTTTTATTTTCTTATTGATTAGCAATCGTTCGGGTCTCCAACTACTTTATATTTCGTCTTGTTAAAAATCTGTACAACAATGTACGAAACGGTTTTTGGCAACAAAAATTTTTCGGTCTACTTTGAATTAAACGCCCAAAATTGCAAGTATTTTTTTATTAAATAAAAAAAGAAATGTATTTAAAAACCACGAATTATTGTAAATTTTATTAAGATCGATCGGTTTCGCTCGGTAGAAACATCTTCAGTTGTTGTTTTATAAAAAAATACAGTACTACTTTAATATACATAATCTCTTCTCTGAAGTTGGGTGGAAATTTACATTCAATAAAGTAAACATCCGTATCATATCTTCATTCTATGAATTAATTCAACCAACACGAGTTCAATTTAGTTCAAGCACATATTATTAACAATAAATAAGCAAAAAATAGTATCTTACGACTAAATAATTATTCTATTACCTTCAAAATATAATTGCCCTACATATTTTTATTATTCAATGCTCCATTAAATTTTGTTGCAAAATGTTCGTTTTCATAATATTATTTTTAAAGCACAACCTTGCAACGACTCTGACGCAAGAATTAATAAAAAAACATTAAAATTATTTGAACACGTAAATAATTAAGACGACCATATTCGAGTAGTCTCGTAATAACTTTAATCATTAAATTAACCCTAGGGAAGCTGTCGAATAAGGTGTAATAATGGCATTTTCAACACTTTGGAAAGAATTCGTAGCACTGCTAAACAATGCGTTATAAATTACCTCGAAAGATAAATGAAAACGAAACGTGCTTTGTGCTGAGATGTGCTAATAGTGATCTATATATTGTGGTAAAGGTAAAATACTAAACACACAGTTCCCAGTAGACTCACAAAAGACTCATAAATTCCTTCACGACATTAGAATTGAATCGCTTATTTGAAAAACACCACTAACTCAGTGTCACTAACACTTTAGTCAGTAGAGTTTTGAATCACACATTTTTATTTGTGCGATTCTTGTACGGAATTTACATAAAAATAGTGTTTCAATCAAACGATTTGACAAATTAATTTTTGCCGATAAATGCGTTTTATTACTAACACTGAAAGATTGTCAATACCAAAATGGGTGAAACAAGTCAAACCTCAAACGCATATTACTTTTAGACTTGCATTTTATCCCAAACATAATATTTTTATGTTCGAAACACAAAACTTGTTGTTTGTCAATGGACACAAGACGGTCGCAATATTATTTGTATCTTCCTAAACAGATTTATGTTTAGATAACGGCAGTCCAATTAAATGTAAAAACTTAATTAAATTACAAAATTTAATGGGTAAAATGTAAACCGTTGCCACCATTTTAATGATCAGAATGATTTTGTAGTTTTGGTCAGATTCAAAATGTTTTTTGCCGGCAAATATAGTCAACTCGGCAGCCACTTGTGGTCAGCAAGTAAAACGATATTCATCAGCAAATAATATACACAACCTAACCTAATCCTGAAACCTATTGAGCATGAAACTATTTCGTTGCAGACAAAAATATACAATACGATGTAGAAATATACAGTATGATGTACAAATATATAGTATAGTGTACAAATATACAGTGTGATGTACAAATATACAATTTGATGTACAAATTATACAGTATGATGTACAAATATACACTATGATGTAGAAATATACAATGTGATGCACATAGTATGGTGTACAAATATACAGTGTGATGCACATATTATGGTGTACAAATATACAGTATGATGTACAAATATACAGCATAATATCCAAATGATTTAATAATTGTATTTTCTTGCTACACCAATATTTTAAAAGCAAATAATTTAGATACGTCTCATTAAAAAGGATGAAAACAATCTATTTAAATATTTTATTTATCGTTCTTCAAAGTATTATTCCTTTAAAATCTAATTAAGCAGTTTTTCAATAGGATGTACATGTTAAATTTCATTGTAAATAAACATAATAATATCACTTATTTTAAACATATATTACATTATTATCAAATATAAATGTGCATATTTTTCAATAAATATAAATGTACAAATTATTATTATTGACCCACTTTATCTAAAATAACTCTAAATCTAATTGATTGATGGTTTATATTTTATTTTTTAACATTAAATAATTTCTGATAATAAGTATTTGGTGCCATGGTAAGGTCCGCATAATTAATTTAAAAAATCTAGATTAGGTGAACAAAACGGGTTTTTCAAATAACCGACTCATTTGAAATCAGGGGCAAAACCACAGCGGTGCTTCGTGATATTATTTAATATTATTGCATTATTTTTCCATGCATTATGTCAGATTGATAATAATATAGAATGCTTTCAGGTTCGGCCATTCGTTTCGGTATTGGTTAACACTATTATATCACATTTAGTAAAAGGTTCAGCGCGGGTGAAAGGTTCCTGTTTCTGTTTTTAATGGAGAGTGAGGCTTTAATTGGTCTGGTAGCAGAGTAGGTCAGACTTATATATAATATGATTCTTAAATGTTTTCAATAAATTTTATTCGCAAAAGTAAACAAACATTCTAATATTAAAATATCAGAATTAACCATCATTCAAAAAATTGCAGTTCCGCAGTGTTATTCCGGTGTGCGACCTGCAGGGGAATGATTCCTTGATAAATGCTAACTTCCAATAGAAGATGGCATCAGAAGTCTTAAAAAGTTAACCAAAACCTTCTTATATACATTCCAATAACTTCTACACAGTAGGTACCTACCTCTATAACTTCTATACAGTAGGTACCTACCTCTATGACTTCTATACAGTAGGTACCTACATCTATAACTTCTATACAGTAGGTACCTACCTCTATAACTCCTATACAGTAGGTACCTACCTCTATGACTTCTATACAGTAGGTACCTACATCTATAACTTCTATACAGTAGGTACCTACCTATATGACTTCTATACAGTGGATACCTACCTCTATATTTTTGTTATTTGTTTTTGGGGTGTTATGCCGTGTTGCGCTAACTCCTTCTTTAGCCAACGTTTCGGACAGCATTGCAGTGTCCATCATCAGGGCAGATGTGTTATTTAATAACACATCTGCCCTGATGATGGACACTGCAATGCTGTCCGAAACGTTGGCTAAAGAAGGAGTTAGCGCAACACGGCATAACACCCCAAAAACAAATAACAAAAATACTTTTGGCCGTGAAAATCTTAAATCATACCTACCTCTATAACTTCTATACAGTAGGTACCTACCTCTAAAACTCCTATACGGTAGGTACCTATCTCTAGTGACAGGTCGAATTCATACATTTTGATTTCGTTTCGATGTTTTTTCCTACTTTTCTGATTTTCAAAAAATTAAAAAAATCTTCAGCAATGTTATCTAACAGTATTTTGGCATTCATACACATTTATGAAGGTTGTGACTTTAACTGGAGTCAACCGGACTAATAACCTCGTCAAATGGCGATCGGGTAGGACTGACATTTATTTCGAATATTAACTACTGTAACGTCATCCAATTTCAGAGAAATGTATATATGTCCTAGTGTATACGTAATTGCCACCAAAATAGAATTCTACTACACTCAATAGTGTTTACTACTAAAAGGGTAAATTTATGTGCTATCTTATTTCAAACAATTATACGAGTATAGATCAAGCGAGGTTTGGAACCATTAACATTATGGACAGTCAACCGGTCTGCAATATTGCCATTATTACCATCGAGGGTTCAATCACAACAATGAGGTAAATATTAAATTGAACTTCCACACCTAATAATAAATCACATTTTTTGTAAAAATTACCTCAACGGCTCTGTAGCTACAAATTAATTCGTTAAAAAGTTCCATTAAAAATCTAAAAAAACGATGGATGACTTAATACCAAATTGAAAATAATATATTAAATAATTATCGAACTGTTCACCCTGTAATATAGTGCTTAAGGCTAAATCACACAGACAAATTAGATACAATGTTAATTACTAGCGAACATTTAGCAAATATTTTTTTCATCCGAGCAGCAAGCTGAAGCGTGGGTGTCGTTTCATAACTCAACCGTTTATCCGAATCGTGAGATATGGGTAGTTTTATACTTATTTGCATAGACAGTACATTGAAGGTAATAACTCTCAGTAGCTATCTAGCTGTAATTAGTAACCGGCGCTCATTAGAACCAAGAACACTATTCTTGATCTAAGCGCGTGAAGGATACATTTTTTCCTTTATAAAATAAACTTTGTTTCATGTAGGTTGCTTTTTTATTAAATGAATATTATATAAAACAAGGAAATTGTTTCACGGTAAATCATAGGAGATACTCGCAAAATATAATGTTTGATGACAGTTTTTATCTTATATACTCGTAGAACAAATACAGCTAAAAATATCTTTTCGAAATCAGAACTTAATAATGAAGATATTCGGAAAGTCGAAAGAACCACCGTCACCAAATATCCCGAAAATCAAACATTTTGTTCAAGTTTATATATTGACGGGTCGGTGGCTGAGTTGACATCGCGTTTGGGTCCCACCCAGGCGTTGTGTGTTCAATAAAGGCTGGCTCAAAGTCCTCAATCACAACACAAGCAACATCTTCCACTTACTGTGTTGGTATTGTCAAGTTATTCGGAACCTGGGAATGTTTGTCTTTCTTTCTAAAATATTGGCAACGTGGAAAAATAACAGCGTAATATTACATGTAAGTGAAGCTACGTTATTAATAAGAATATTGTTTCCATTTAATATGTATTGTCATTATGTTTAAACACGAGAAATTTGAAATCTGGTGACAATATCATGTAATTTTGTTTCAGAAATTGCCCCATCTCTGAGAAGCTGCTGGCTATGATCAGTTATACTCTACAGTTATTCTGATAAATGGACAGTTATTATCTCCCACTGAAATGGATCGATTTGTGGATGTGCAACTTCGACCTACATAAATATGTTAAATATTTATTGGAAACTATTATAAAATCAGGATGCTAGCATAAATACCTGTTGCTTAAATCTGCGAAACGTTTTAAATAAAATCATTTTTTTTTATTTATTTTTTTTTATAGTGAATACCTCACAAGAGTCCCAACTGCTCCCGTCTGGAGCCAGTGAGACTATGGCATCCCCAATTGGGGGATGTTGTGAGGCTGAAGGTAAGTGGGGAAGGGAAAGAGGAAGGTGGGGAAGTACCTGGCTATTCAGATCTAGTCACTAAACACGGCTAAAGCCATTTGGAGCAACGTTTCAATTCTGAATGGTGGTCTTACACCAGGGCGATACTGGTAGTATCTTCCACTCTGGAACGTGCCGCAAATATACTATATATTATTTTTAATTAATTGATTGTGAAATAACACAAATTAATCAAATAAAATTTATTTGCGCACGCCGGGTTCGAACCCGCGACCTTCGGAATGGCAGTCCAATGCGTTGCCACTGGACTATGCCGGCCGTCAAATAGAAGATAATAATGTTTGAATGGCATATTAGACGACCAAGTCTTGTCAGTGTTACTTATAAAGATTACCTAATATACCGCTGCAACGTTGGCGTAGCTATTCGGTGAAGGAGGCTGTATTCTGCTCGGGTTAAATTATTTACAAATAAATATTTAAAAAATTTTGACTGGCACCACTTTGTTTCAAACCTCAAAAATACAATCATCGTCGCATTTCGCATATTTTTGCTAAATTCACGTTTCTTCAGATGACATTTGTAATGTCATTGACCGATCTGTTTTGAATTAGGTACGCAGTACGCATACGCGTGATTATGAGCAAAGTTTTCCACTAACCCGTTCTTATCCCCCTGTATTATATATGGAGTACGATTGTATGTGTATTGCAAATTTTATAATATTATTATGAACTGATTCAGATAATGTACTATTAATTTTAAGAGTGTGTAGTTTTCATATACGGAGGGTCCCTATTATTATTATTGCTTTGTTTATAAAACCTCTTATATAAATTGTAGAATTCTGTCGATTCAGTCGTGACAATTATCACGTTTTTGTATCCTGTTAAAGGTCAATGGACGTAAATATATTTTGTCATGATATTTTTTACAGTTCAGTTAAAAAACAGTGGTAAAACAGTAATTTAAACAACTAACCACCTTTGTGTCAGAACGGTAAGTACAGATGGGGTTAAAATTAGATGGGTAAATTTACAAACAAAATTTAAGTCTGTCAAAATATAGGTTATTTTAAACCAATTTTCGAGTGGCAGATAATCCATAATACAAAAAAATAGAAATATCGAGAAAAAAACATAAAAAACTATATAAACGTTTATATCTAATATAACATCATGTAAAAATATGCATAATTTGATAGTCGATTCACACTGGAACGCTGACAGAGGTTTGTATTAAACAACTATTGCCAGGGGTGACACCACGATTTGATAAGCATACTACATTACAGAACAGACGTGTTTGCTCAGCACAACATTGGAATGGTGCTGCTAAATAACATCTCTCTTATATTATGAATAATACATTTAAATAATGTATCGTAATTGATGTCATTCTAGTTAACTTTTACGTTGAAATAAGATTTGACTGTATATGTATTTCTAAATGTTCATATATTTAGTAAATTGATGCAGTCTGTTGTCTATATAAATCAAAATATAAATGTTCGTTTGTTCAAAATCTCAAGTCTCATAAAGGTCTTAACCGATTGCTTTGATATTTTGACCCAACGTTGCATTCCAATACACCTGTGTTTTTATATTACATAGATGTCACATGTGACACGTACATTTTTTTAAACAGCGCCATCTGTTGGACGTAAAAGCAAAACGCGCTATTGTTACTCTATCTGCACAGATTGACTGAGCTACAGCTACTTGTGGCGGGTACAGCTGGTTCACAATAAAAAACTTAGTATTGTCAAGTCCCAGAATGATGGATAAATAAATAGAGACTTACCAACCAATCTTCATTAAGCATCATTAGCATCAAGTTCTACAGGATACATACAAAAACACATTTGATTAACCTCCTGTTAACTGTAAGTACTCTTGGTTAAAAGGCATCAAGTTATACAGGATACATAAAAAAACATATTTAATAAAAATCCTCTTAACTATTTTTTTACCGTAAATACTCCCTGTTAAATAGTATCAAGTTATACAGGATACATACAAAAAACATATTTAATTAAACTCCTGCTAACTGATTGTTCACTGTAAATACTCTTTGTTAAATTGGATCGTAAAATCAGTCTATCGGTCTCTCAAGCATGAAAATTATTTGTCTCCTTCAATCTTAAATCGCTAAACCTTCACCAATGACTTGAAATAATCACAGCCAATATCAGGTAGTTTTAAGTGTCATTAATTACCTTTGCAAAAACGTACCTATACTCTTTTGACCAACGGAAAACCGGAGTTTATTATCAACTTTCCAACCACAAAAGGAATTTTATTGCAATATTGGTGTTTCATACTGCAATTTAATATGCTCTCGATAAAAAAAATACACATATCACCAGTAATGACGAGTATCAACAAGTAGCTCGATAGAACTGAATTGATCACCATCAAAAACCGTCACGACGCGCCCAGGTCTGTACTCTATTCTTCCTTACTTTTCATATAATGTCCTCGTGGTGTAGAAACACGTTTAAAAATGTATTTAGAAAAAAAAAATTATAATAATTTTTTTTTCTAGCATTTTCGTATTTTATGTATAAACTTTTCCAAGCCAATAGAAAATGGTTGCAAGAAGTTCATTATATGTGTTAACACCTGTTATGCGTACATCAGATAAGAACCTAGATAAAGCAATTTAGGTACCCACCACTCGTAAGTTTCACTATTTCAGAATTAGTTCCATTCAGTTACGCACTAGGCCAAGAGAACCTACCTAGAACTTACAATATCGTTGCCCTCAGGTCATTTTACCTTACACATTAATTTTCTTCACATTTAATAATATGCTTTCTATGAAGCCCTGTTTCGAATTTCTAAGTAAATGATTACGTGTTCAAAACACTTATTAATATATCCAATTTCATAATATTTAAAATACCTACTTTACTCTGAATTGACGCAATAAAGTTTGTACTAAATATGAATACAAGAAAGGAGAGATAAAAATGAGAGCAAATAATTAGTCTCTTTTTCCAAGCCAATGTCATATAAACAGAGATGTGCAAAATGGGTACCCAAAACCATTTAAAATGCAAAATGGAAATGGGTCAAAACTTTTCCATTTGAAAATGCAAAATGCAAAATGGTTTTTAGAAAAGCATTTAAAATGCAAAATACCTATTTTCAAAATGCATTGAAAATGCAAAATGGTTTCTCAGGTCAAAAAATTAAAATAATTATAGAATTTTTAAACAGTTTTGTCATTTAATAATGGACATCAATGTAAAACAAACATATTACATGATGGTAAATCCAAAAATGCCATGACTACAGATTATGAACCACAAAAAATTTGCGCGGGACAAATGTTGCCAACGTAAAAACATAGAAACTGCTATCTAACATTTAATATTACAGCGTCATGGCCCTATGTTCAGTATTTGAATCAGTATTTTTTGTAATGGTTTCACTCGATTGCCAGGGCTTCTACCAGGGAGCAAATTGAAAAATGTAAATTATCTCTCATAGCGAGGTTGAGGACCGACTGACATTTGGGGCCTATGAAAAAAAGATGATTGGAGATAGTAGGAAGAATGTTGCAAAAAAGCATTTAAAATGGAAAATGCGTTGAGGAAAGCATTTAAAATGCAAAATGCAAAATTTTTTTTAGAAAAGCATTTAAAATGCAAAATGGAAAATACCCATTTTGCATTTTGCATTTCCATTTGAAATGGATTTATTTGAAATAAAGCACATCTCTGCATATAAACCCATCTCAAGATCCATGTTGAAGCCAAGCCGCGGGGCAAAACATAAACCATGTTCGATGACATTATAAAAAGGAAGATTGTATTTCAGTGGAGTGTGAACTCCACACCACACTAAATAATATATAAATATGCAGGGACAAAATAAGAAAATATTCTCAGGACGCATGAAACATATCGGAGGTTCATGCACCGCATGGACTTACTGCAAATCTTGCAATACTTAGTTCATAGCGCATAAATCTATTGATAGCCCATTCCCCTTGTAATGAAGCTACAAGCCAAAAATGTGTATATTCTTGGTATGCCTTATATCGCCACCAATATAGGTAATGGGCATTGAAATTGCTTGGCAAACGGAGTCCAGAAACGCTCGATTTCAAGCGCTTAAGTGGTCGTTGTTTTTATTTTAGAACGATTTTATAAGAAAGAAAAAACAATAATCAAGCGAAACTATCACAGACAATCTTAGCCATAATATTGTACTTTTTTAAAGTTGTTTCTTTTATGCGTTCATAAATATCTATTGACAAAATACTTTTTTTAGTTGTGAACATTTATATTTTTATTGAGTAATTAATAATTCTATTTTAATTCTACTCAAGGAAACGATGGATTTCATTTTGTCTAAAGCATATTTTTGGTATTCATAATGTAAACCAATTCCAAATAAAGATTACTCGAAAATAGTGATTTAGCATTTACACATATAAAGTGCATGATTTGTCTGAAAAATGTAACCGCATATGTAACGAGAAAATATTCGTGCTGTAATGTTATTTTGTTATGAAATGTTTCAACTCATTCGTTATAGGCCTCCAGTCCCGTTCTTACCCGGAAAACTAATAATTTGATCAGATTTAATAATAAATTAACAATATTTCATATCAGTAAGTTTTTTCCATTTGACTTCCAAAATGTTAAAACTAATTTTAAAATAAGAAATTTTGTGCACACTGTAAATGGATCATTTATGAATCATTCGCATAGTAAAATAAATAAATATATTCGGGTTTTGCATTTCCATTTGTTTACGCAACCACTCAAAGTTCTTTGATATTGATCGCTAGGTTTGATGCCTTACATTTTACATTAGCTGTTGTTAGAAACAATATTTATTAGTACTAAAGAAATTACTCACAAGTATGTATACGAATAATGAAATTTGTGTTGCCTCATAGATTAGCATTCATTAAAGACAATGCTTTGTTACGCTTGATTGCCGTTATTTTTATTAAGCTCCTTGTTGAAATTACGATATTGATTATGAAATAATAATTTTATCAATTTAAAAAGCGTACGAGAGAAATATCGCATTAAATTTATATACCAACAATTAGTGGTATTTCAACCCAAGTGATTTTAAAAATAATTAAAAAAAATGTTCTAAATATTATGTTAGAGACTCTAAAAAAGTTGACAAGTAAGAAACATGATCTTATAGGAAGGAACAAAAAAATGGTCTTGAGACCGAGGAGGTTATAATACTATAAGAAGGAACTATAAAAATGGTCTTGAGGCCGGGGAGGTTATAATACTATAAGAAGGAACTATAAAAATGGTATTGAGGCCGGGGAGGTTATTATACCATAGGAAGGACCTATAAAAATGGTATTGAGGCCGGGGAGGTTATTATACCATAGGAAGGACCTATAAAAATGGTCTTGAGGCCGGGGAGGTTATAATACTATAAGAAGGAACTATAAAAATGGTATTGAGGCCGGGGAGGTTATTATACCATAGGAAGGACCTATAAAAATGGTATTGAGGCCGGGGAGGTTATTATACCATAGGAAGGACCTATAAAAATGGTCTTGAGGCCGGGGAGGTTATTATATCATAGGAAGGACCTATAAAAATAGTCTTGAGGCCGGGGAGGTTATTATACCATAGGAAGGACCTATAAAAATGGTCTTGAGGCCGGGGAGGTTATTATATCATAGGAAGGACCTATAAAAATGGTATTGATGCCGGGGAGGTTATTATATCATAGGAAAGACCTATAAAATGGTCTTGAGGCCGAGGAGGTTATTATACCATAGGAAGGACCTACAAAAATGGTCTTGAGGCCGGGGAGGTTATAATATCATAGGAAGGATTATAATTACATAATATAAGCACCATAAAATACAACGTTACCCGGAGCAAACAAACTCAAATATTACTAATTTACTAAAAATCTCTTCAAATTATCTGTTATACGGTTGAGAACGGGATTGCAGGCTTTTAACAAATGAATTGACAGGTTTCCTGATAAACTTTCAGAAAAACACAAATGAGTTATCGCGACGTCAGAATACGTGTTCGTGAAAATTTTAATATTTTAGGCATTTCGTCATTGTATATTATCAGGACAAACGCTGGTGGATGAAAACGTGTTTCGATGTAGGTATTATGAATGTACTAAAAGTTGATTAGGAAACGGCTTGCAATCCCGTATTAAACAGGATTTTAATAAATCAGAAGTACTCAATTTTCTCCGTGTAATGCTCTAAATTTATTATTGGTTTTACCACCCGACTTCGCCTGAGTCTTTTTTTCTTTTTACAATTTTGAGGTAAACTTTTTTTAACTATAATAAAACAGGCAGTAAAAATTAAAGTTGATAACGCCATAAAATCCTTTTCAATTCAATTGTCATTTTAAAGCATCATATGAAACGAGTCATAAATATACCATTCCTGAGAGAAAGTCCAATTATATCCAATTTTTCAATTACTTCCTAAATCCTATATCTAAATTTTGCTAATAAACAATTAGTTAATGTTAATTAAATGTTAATCTCAAGTGACCTACCAGGTAAGTATGGTACTGAATATTATCTCCATATATAGTTGTAGAAGTGTATTATATATTTGTACAGCGTCCTTAAGGTGATTTTGCACAAAAATGGCGCTATATAAATCATTCAAATATTATTACTATTATTATTATTTAAGTCTTCGAACTTAATGTTGATGATGTGCAAAGATGTACATAATTAATATCACCAAAGCTCACCATTTGAGAGATAATACTACTCCAGATAATTTTGTTTCTCCTTTTACAGTAAATAAAAATCCAACCAGGAATATAACGTTTTTGAAGAAGGCTTCGCAATTATAAATTCTCCTTCTAAATAGCAATAAATAAACAAAATCATTTATTAAGCATCAAAATCAATTAAAAATAACTTCGTAATATTAAGTTTCGCATGTTCTTTCTCTTTAATTATGTCAGATTAAAAATGTGAGTAATTATTTTACCAATGCTTTTTTTCTTTTTTATAAAATGTAATGTAATACTTAGCAATGTTACTCATACAAATCTATGGCCAATTAATCACGGTGTATCATTATGTAGATTTTTTGCTAAAGTCCAGTAGATATTCACTTACGCAAAAATGACCTAGAGATGTCAAAATACGAATATTAGCCTGGAGTCTTTAATCATCTTGATTAACAACTTACTAGCGAATATTATCGTATGATTTATTGAATTAGAATATTATATTTATGTAGTTTACCGTTTAATTTCTCATAAAACGTCACCGAAATTTTTAAAATATATATTTTTTAATTGCTAATGAAGTCTTTCCTAGATAATGAATATCTTATATAATATCTAATATAATATCTTTAATATCTTTGAACCATCTTCATGCTTTGACTTATTATTATCTCCCATTCTTACTTTTATATTATTATTGTCATTGTTATTGTCTTCGCTCCTCATTTATATATGCTCTCCTTTCACTGTCATCTCTGTTTATAAAACTTATTCGTGTAATTAATATGTTGTTAATGGACTATTTCCGTAAATAAATAAATAAATAAATAAATAAATAAATAACCAATATAGGAAAATTAACCGAAGAAAATTGTCTTCAACATTGTAAAATAAAATACTGTAACAATGCACCTATCCTGGAAGAGGATGAAATATATATTTAAATTGCGCACGAGTCCCAATGCGAGAGTTTGGGGCAATGAAGTGGGAAAAAGAAAGAACCAGGGAAGAATAACTTTTGAAAGTACTTGGCTATTCATATCTGGTCACCAAAAACATTATCTCTAAAAGTTAATTATTTAATAAATTTCTGTTGATAGTACTGACTCAAAGGAGATAAGAGTATAAAAGTAATTTATATGATTCACGTTAGCTGTTGATATTGAAAATCCTTACGTTTGCCTTAGGGCGTGTGTTATTGAAATCGGTTATTACATATCAGGTGCATATTAGCCAGCCAACTGCAGGTTATGGGATAGTACTGTAATATAGTTGAATGGCTCTGTGTATGTGGTAGCGATAAAGCTATTCCGTAAAAGGTCAATAAAGCTGGTTGAATCAGATTAAATCAGACAAATACAAAATACGACTGTTTTCAAGGAAAAAGAAACATGATATATTTGTTAATCTAGAAGAGTAGAAAAAAAACAAAAAATGAATTTTGAAGACAACATGGTAACAATGTTCGATTAATTACGAGATGAATCTGAATAGGTAGATACCTACCTTAATTTTTTTAGAAGTTTAGATTTATTTGGTGAAAACCATCTTTGAAAAAATTGTACATTTGCTGTTTACACCACGTAAAAATTTGCAAGTTTTTAATAGTTGAATCTAAAAGTAATATCATAAATTGACGGGTTTTGTAAACTATTTATTTTTTAATATTATGTATAAATGTGTATTATTAGAAAATTAATAATACTAACTTTGTAAGGTATTCGATAGAACAATATAACCATCAAATATTAAAATAATAAATATTCAAAGATCAAAAAATATAGAATTTATTTGTACACACTTATATTTTATACGTGGAGTCCTAAATGTTCCAAACTTCTGTAGCTAGTGGGACTATGGCATTCCCATTTGGGGTATTTCGTGAGGCTGAAGTTAGTGGGGATGGGAAAGAGACGAGTGGAATATGAAGTTGGGTTGTACCTTGTGATTCTGTTCTAATCACCAAACACAGCTGAAGCCATTTCAAGAAACATTTCAATAATTCTAAATGTTGGTCTTTTATCAGGGCAATACTGAGAGTATCTTCCACTCTGGAACGTGCCGAAAATACATATACATAAAATAACTAATAATTTTAAAACTTTGAATCATATTTTAGACAAATTGTATAAATTAATGAGCAGGCTACTTCACAGACCTTGCGAAAACTTAATTTATTATTGATCTATTTGTTAAATATTTGGTAATAATCCTTCGGTGACGTGACCTTTTTTACAATGATTATTGATGATCGCGGTGGCTTTTAAATGCTAAGATTTTTTATTGCTTTTCAGATAAATAATAAATATTCAATAGCATGACGGTGTTTTTTCTTACTTAATGACAATTTATTTATTTTACAGAAACGACATAATTATATTACTAACGACTTATTCTGAATCAAAATTATTACAAAAAAATCGTATTATGGGATTGTATGGCAGAAGAAAAACTATTGTGATATTATCATGATAAATTTTTGGGTTTTACCGTTTTGCGCTTTCTCCTAGTTTAGTCAACGTTGCGGGCAGCGTTATAGTGTCCATCTTCTCGTGTGGAATGTGGTGAAGTGGTGTTTATAAATTTAGAAATGATGTCGTTTTGCGCACGTCAATGCTCATAGGGTCAATATTTCGGCATAATAATAAGTTGAATTAATGTGGTTTTTGGCGTTTAGTTTTGATGTAGCCGTCAGGTACCGGATATCAAGTACTATTAAGCTTAGCCCCACCGTCTCTGCTAATAACGATATGTTATTCTAATACAAATGACCATTAAACATGTAACACGTGATGACAAGATTAGGATGTTCCTAGGTGTTAATAAATCACGAAATACATTAGCAAATCAAAATCATTGCAATACCCCTTTGGAAAAAAACATTAATAAAAATCCTTTTTAATAGAGTGAGAAAATTAGTCAAAGATACATTGTTTCAATATTTTTATTTTAAAATTTTGATATTATAACTTAACAATAACTAAAACTAACTAACTTAATAATCAAAATTTCATATTAAAAAATCTAAAAATAGTTTGAAATGAAGTTACTTCTTTTTGTTGACGATTTTACGGATATGATTTAAGATTTTCAAGGCCAAAAGTATTTTTGTTATTTGTTTTTGGGGTGTTATGCCGAGTTTCGCTAACTCCTTTAGCCAACGTTTCGGACAGCATTGCATTGATGATGGACACTGAAATGCTGTCCGAAACGTTGGTTAAAGAAGGAGTTGGCGAAACACGGCATAACACCCCAAAAACAAATAACAAAAAAAGATTTTACGGATGTTTAGTTTTTAAAAAATAAGTTATCTATTTTCAGGAATATTAAATACATTTTTTTTGCTTCTTTGGGAAGACAATTAAATATTTTATCACTTTTTTAAATGTAATTATTGTTTAGTTAAAAAACGAATTTGGTTTCAAACACTTTTCAGCATTTCCGATTATTAAAGGATTACGATAATTTCATGATTTGCAATTTAATCCACACTGTTCAATCACAATGAATGATGAAATTAATACTTAAAAAAAGAATTTGTTTCACCACTGTAGTAGTAGAAAACACATAAGAATAGTTGGTGGAAATACAGTACAGTGGTACGCCAGCAGCATGGTGTTATTAGCCATTGGGCAACGTGTTCAGAAGGTCGCACCATATCCGGTATTGGCGTTAACTCAACGACTAATCTTTTTGTATAACTTTGTACAAAGGTTGGGATGCTTCTGTAATTGAGATGTTTTTGGGCGATACGTTAACGAATAATGTAAGGATGGTGATGGAACGACTTGGCTCACGTTTGTAATAATCTGATAAAACCGCTAAACAAATTACGCACAGTAGAAAAAAAACCTACTATTTCGCAAGTTTTATCATGGTTTTAGTTTCTTAATTGGGTGTTTAGAATAAATCCACAGAAATCTATTGTGGCATCTCAGTGACGGAAACCTTATGAATATTAAAATTTTTGTCTAATATTGTTCAATGGATCTTGGTACTAATTGCTGATGGTAGAAATTTAAAAAAAAAAACTACAAACAAACAGTATTAAGGTAACTTCAATTTCATAGAAAAAGTAACGTGAGGAATTTGACAACAATTTAAAAAATACTACATGCTCAATAAATTAATCTTAATTGATACAGCCTCTTTGGAGGCATTCATCGGGCGTAATAAAACATATCTCACACCATAATAAATACAAATAAATCGTGTCATCAATAATTACTTAAGCTTTGTAAGATTTTACACATAATACTTATAAACAAAAGCAATGTTTATTTTAAGAAATCCAAACTAAGAAACTAATAACCTATTTAACAAAATAGGTTCGTCATTTCTTAGTTAGGGCTTAGTTGAAAACGATAAAAGAAATATTTAAAAAACATATTATTAATAAAAAATGTAATTATTAATTATCGCTTATATTTTATCAACATGATATATGGTCGCCATATTAAAAAAGTAGAATGTTAATTTTGATTTTAACGAAATAGCTATGCATTATTTCCCATATCGGACAAGTGAAATAGTGGTTTATTATATATTTTAAAATAAGTATAATCAATGCGATCCGTCCACTCTGCCTACCCCTGCATGAAACAGCGTGAGGGTTAGTTAAGTTGAATCAAAGTGTTGTTTCATAAAAATGAGTATTAAGAATGGTAGTCATAGGTAATAGTTCATCCTTCAATACCTTTTTGCCCTTTTTTCATTTTAAGTTCGGTGAAAATTTTTTTTATTTACATTACCTCCACACTGAAGGCCCAAAGAAAAAAACTCTCAAAGCCCCCAGGGTCATCTTTGGGGATGTTGTGTGGAGGGTATTTTTATGGAAAGAAAGGAGAGGAAGTTATGGGAAGGAAAACGTATAAGGGGTGGGTAGGTTTCTGTGTCCAGGAGTGACGGACGTATGGATCCATCCCTCCCACTGCGGTGCAAGACGATGCGCGATGAGTCCTGTTGGAAAGGTCAAAGGGTTTCCCTCAATTACTGTCTCCCGATCCGGCCCGCCACGGAGTGGTGGGCAGACGTGTTCGCCACCAAGAACTAGGCAAACCTTGCCCCATGAACCCGGGAATCCTTGCTAAGTCACCAAACGTGGTGAACCGATTGGGGTGCAGAGATATTGGTTATCCATAAATGGTTCTAGGGGCGGCGGTACTCATGACTTTCAAGTTTTAATAACTATCACGTATACATAAATACCCTTGATAGGAAAAATACTTTGAATTGATTTTCTGTCTAGAAGTAGAACCAAAAGAGAACAAAGAATTTGTCACTAATACCAAATAATGGTCTCCTTTATTATAAGTATTCATATTTTATAATTTTAGTAGTCAATTTGTAACACACCATGATGACGGGTTGAGTTAAGTTTATGCATGTGAAGTAATCCATTTTAATAGCATTAAATTAACGTTTGTCTCGTAGATTTATATAACCATTCAAATTATTTACGTTTTCCTCCATGCAAGTATCCTTTTAAGTATTTCTAGAATAACTAGGTTAATATCATATTAGGTAATTGAACCATTGTACCTCGCACTCTCTCATCAAACCACTGCTTAAACACAATCAAATGATAATAACCAACTATTATTAAACACATTTGATCTGCTGGGAAAATATCATTATATTATTTATTGGTCTATTAGCAATCGTAATGATAACGATGGAATTATTTTAGAAGCACATTGTGTGAAATATATAACATCATTTATTGAAAACTCTTTGGTTTTGTAATGCAAAGTCTCGAAGCTGATTAAAGCCAATAAAAAAATATTAAGTTTCATTGCCTTTGATTTGTATTTCAAGAGCTGCTTATTATAGTCACTTGCTTTTAACTAACGAGGAAACATAATCATATCGAGTGTTTGACATATCCTTTCTTTGTCAATAATAATTGGGCTTTATGCCTCGCATTGTGTAATTAACCTATGTAGTATGTTTATGCAGGTTTGCGCTATAGTGGCGGTGTTGAGAAATAACTCTACCGGTTATAGACATTCTCCATCCTCTGCCACAATGAAAATACTACTTGGTGGCATCCGGTGGCCTTCGTCACACGAGATACGGTTCAGAAATAGTTGCAGTACCGGAGAGCACGTCGACTACTCAGCGTGATGCTGGTCAGAGATTAAACCTAAGTATGAGATGTGAACGTAAACTTATCTTGTGGAAATCGATCGGATTTTACAACACCTTACAAGAGAGAAAATAATACATACCGATCACTGTAGTACACTGCGGTCTATACCCAGAAAAAGAGACAGGAACCCTAACATATTATATACGTTAATAACGCCTGTTACCAACTACGGAAAGGGAAGAAGTCACAATGTGCTTTAGTCATAAAGCATGGAAAGGCAAGCAGTGATAAGTGTTGACAAAATAATACTTGCTTCAATAAAAAAAGAAATACTCATTGACAGTAATGTAAGCGTAGTAAATTTATATTTCCAGATGGTTACAAGGGTTAGATTGTTAATGGTTGTTCAACCTATGTAGTTGGAAATGATGAATACAACTAAAACATAAATCGCGTAATTGGTCTAAGAAAAACTAGTCTTGGTTTGTAGACAATTATTTAGCAGGTATCAGAAACTGCTTATTAAGCAGTAAATTTTCGTCTAATTTTTTCCATTGTTATTAAATTTTTATTAGTATTGAAAAGCTGTCTGGAAATCAACTGAGTCAGAAGTTCGATAAAAATCAGAGCAACAGAGCTTAATTAGTAACTAAAGTGTGTATGTGGACCAATTCCGGTAAGTGAGGCAATTATTACAAGTTAGCTATTTTGCGAAACATGTCACATTCATAATTGAAATAGTTTTGGTGACGAATTCAGCCGTTGCTTCAACAGCAGATTTTTGCAAAAATATGTAAACATAGTTGGCAATTTTTTTGGTATGGAGTATCCACCTCCCATTAGACATTAGGTACCGACAGAATATTATGAGAACTAATCGAATATCGTACGATTCACCAAGGTTTTCTACGTGACCTTGCGTTAAATTCAATTCAAATTAATTTAGTTTCAAGTGGAAACATAAACATACGAGTAGTTTTTTAATGTTATGATTTGACTTTTATGAGGAAATTCTTTAATTTTCCTTGGTTTTTGAAGGACTCCCTGTTGAACTTTGATTCTTTTTTAAAAGTAAGATTTTAATAGGTTTTTAGATGATAATTATTTTTATGAAATACAAAATTACGTGTATTTTCATCCTTCATACATCAAACAATCATTGGATATCATGACGTTAAAACTTAAGTCAAACTCACCTCTTCTAGGTTTATGAAACCAAAAGAGAACAGTAAAGCAAAACCTTGTGCGTTAGAGACAGCAAGTGCTATTATATATCAACACCATAATGAGACTGCTATAAAGAAAACCATCAATCATAAACCACTTTAATTGGATATATCCCAGTAAAAACTATTACTGTGTATGAACGGTAGCTGGGAGCATATCCTGAAGTCAAATTAATCTTACACGCTATTAATATTAATTGAAAACGTAGATTGTTTCTCGACGCTAAAACACAGGTAACGATGCTCTTGTAAATTTTAATACTAAGTATGTTTTGTTTAAAGTTAATTAGATATATTGCTTAGATTACCATGTGTAAATTAATGACCTTCAACATTTATTAATTGTGGTGAAAATCACAGCGAAAACTCAAAACAATGACAATTTAATACACCTTTAAAATTGATAAACAGTCATCAAAACTAACATATAAACCTAATTTATTTAATCAGGTTTTGTTTCATCACTTTTCATGACTTTATTTAGCTTTTTAAATGTTTGTGGAATTGTCCTTTTGATGAGTTATCCGATGACCACTTTATGCAAATATAAATTAAAACTACATGCAAACAATATTAATTGGTTTTTGTTTTAAAGAATTTGCTGATTTGGGATTGTTATCTATTATTAAAACCACCATTTCGTGATGAATTGAAACGTGTACATTACATATACAAACTTTATAGTATTAATTTTGTGATCTAGGGTTCAAAACTTGAAGGCACACAATACCTAAATAAAATAAAAATTTCACACCTAAATTCGGACAATTTATGCAATTCTGTAGTTTCTTCCAGAGTGTAAGAAGCTTCAGCAGTTTATCAAGATCTGAAAAGTCAGATAAGTAATTCCCAACTTTCACCCTGAAGTAAGAATTCTCTGCATTTCCACAAACCTATTCTTTTCAGTAAAAAGAAAAGTAGAAAATCATTTTATGGCCCATTGGCTTTAAAAATGGTGGTGATTATCTTTTTTATTTTGGAAAAATCTGTTGCGCTTAGCATTATAATAAATCACAACGGTAAAGTCTCAAAAGCAGAAAACAATTGTTATGCAGGTGTAGGTACCTAGTTATAAGTGGTATAAGAAAATCATATTGCTAAATAGTTGCCTACTGTGGGAAAGAGTTCACTCTGCTTCTGAGATAATTCGTTTTTACCATTTAGTCTGGAATGTCGGTTTTTCTATTGTGAACAAATTTTAATTTTTCCAGACACAACAAGCGAACTCCATACATAGCTTTTGCTATTAAATTAATCATATTCCTTTGCTAAATTCGATGGTAACCGCCAGCTTTTTACTCTTGCCAAATTATCCATATAATTATTTGGTTCTAAAATTCCACAAGGAGATAAAAATTAAATATCTGGATTTTTTAAAGATTTTCAAGATAGGAAAGCTACAATTTATCCAAAGCGTAATTTTTGATATTCGTGATGTAAAGCAATTCGTTGTACGGATTAATCGATAACAATGATTTCACTAACAGCTTCGACTGTCGAGAATATTTGTATGCTGACTGAACGAATTATTGATCATGGTGAAAATTTAAAATTACTTTTCAAATTAACATTAAATAGATAAAAAATTGTAGAATAATACTTCACCAGTATACCGTAGGCACATCTGTGCCCAATGAAGTGACTCTCGATGCTATTGGCTGACTGAATAACTTCTGTATAGTAATATTACTTCCACCAACGTCCTTCCACGTTTTCACCACACGAAGAAAAATAAACCAAGAAGAATATATAAGTAAGATTGAACCATGAACTTAAAAAAATTATTGAGGACTGCAACGTGCTGACTATGTGGAAACAATGCAAGATGAGAGGAAACCTAGAACCTAGGATAAAGTGGTTGTCCCTGTATCTAACCAGGGCTGGCCCTAAGACAACCCGCGCCTGGCGCGATTGACACTTTAGCGCCCCGTATCAAAACCGGCTGTACCTAACGTAATGAAGTTATTTGAAATCTGTGCGTGAGAAAAATTAAGGCACGCATTTTTATTTTTGCTAAGAATCGAACTCGCAACTTTTACGTTCAGGGAAATCTTTTAATTTGGATTTATTTGTAAACGATACAGTTACATGCAGATTATCTATACCACTGATACCAAACATGGGCAATATCGCCAACCGGTGGGCGATTTAAGCCGCTTGAGGAGCGATCAACGGTTAAAAGTGCTTTAAGGGACGATTTTAGTATGATTTTGTGCGATAGGCATATTTTTTGCACTTACTTGTTTATAAATACTATTGACTCTGTGTAGAAACGGGCGGCCCGTTTGATAGATTCTCGGAGCGCAGGCATCGGGAATGGTATGCTGTCTTTATTCTACCGGTATTACAATAGAAGATGCTCCTAGGAACTAGCGTTATTGATCCCTTAGTCAACGGTGCGTAGTCGGGAAACATGTCAAAATCGTACCCAACATGTACACGGTAGACATTTGTCACATAAAAACTAAAAAAAACTAAAACCAAAAAAATCTGTTGGACCAGATTTTATTAACACAATTGTCCTGAAGGGATATGCAGATCCGTTAATGGTACCGCTTTTACATATCTTTAATATTTCACTTAACTCCGGTAAGTTCCCCGACCGCTGGAAAATCTCAAAAGTCACGCCCTTACACAAAAACGGCGATAAATCATGTGTATCTAATTACAGACCTGTGGCAATTCTTTCGGCACCGGTCAAATTATTTGAACTCGTAATACAAAAACGTATATCCTATAAAGTAGAACCATTTCTCATAAACCAGCAGCATGGGTTTAGAGAGGGCAGGTCTACAACGACCAATTTAATGGTATTTACGGATTACGTCTCAAATATATTGGACAATAACGAACAAGTAGATGTCTCATATAATGATTTTGCGAAAGCTTTTGACAAAGTGGATCACCTCATATTACTGAATAAACTTGAAAGCTTCGGCTTCTCATACATGCTGCTTTTGTTCTTTCATAATTATTTGTCTAACAGAAAACAATACGTTGTTTACGGGCAGTTCACATCGAAACTCTACGCCACAAATTCTGGGGTCCCTCAAGGGTCTAATTTAGGACCACTATTATTTTTATTGTTTATTAATGACATAGGGATGTTTATAAGATTTGTAAAATTTTTATTATTTGCGGATGACATTAAACTATACACCTGTATAGCGACAAATGAAGACTCCATTCGTCTACAAATCGATATCGACGGTATAGTAGAGTGGAGTCATCAAAATAAACTTCATTTTAACAGTAGTAAGTGTACAATTATGTGCATTACAAGGGCAAAGCGTACTTTATATTTTAACTATAAAATTTCTGGTTTCTCTCTAAAACATATTTCGATAACGAAGGATTTAGGAATCACTTTTGACACGCGTCTGACTTTTCGAACTCATATCGATTCGGTGTGTAACTCTGCAATGCGAATGCTGGGTTTTGTTATATGTAATTCGAAATATTTTACGAATACGGCAGTCATAAAAATGCTTTATTTTACTCTGGTTCGCAGCATTCTTGAGAGTGGATCGATAATATGGGGACCCGAAGATGCCCTTTACTCAAATGATGTAGAAAAGGTGCAAAAAAAGTTTATGCGATACCTCTACATGCGAGAGTTCGGATATTACCCCTTATTGTATCCCTCTGATTTTCTTGCCGGAATGCTGGGGATAGAACGTCTAGACGTTAGGAGAAATATTGCAATGGTGTTAGTGGCGCACAAGCTGCTAAATGGGCACATTTGCAATCCAGATATTCTGGAACGAATTTTTTTTTATGTCCCTGATAATTTCATCAGAGCTAGACAGCACAGATTATTTATTTTTCCAAGGGGCAGGACCAACCTATCAATGATCATGCCTTTGGGGAGAATAACTACTTTGTTAAATCACATTTCTTCTGTGATTGACATTTTCAATTTGAACCAAAGAGAATTTAAGACGGCAATAAGCATACTATTTAACAAATCTGGTTAATCAGATAGTATTGATGTACTTACCCATGCAAATAAATGTATTTACTTACTTAATTTATAAACTGTAATTTATAAACTGTTATTTGTGAAATGTAAATGGATTATACTGTTTTTCACAATAAATCAATAAAATAAAATAAAAATAAAAAAAATAAAGTGAAGTGGCAAATGGGTCGCTTCTACGACTCGTTCTTGAGTTCAACAGCTCGGCTGTGAAATGATTTGCCAGCCTCTGTGTTTCCTCTCTCCTACAACATGATTCTCTTCAAGACCCATGTTCACTCCTTCCTTCACTCAAAAACACCCACCACACTGCATGGAAAATAATTTCCTCACGGCCTCCTGTGTGAAGTTAATGGAAAAAAGACAATTCGGCGCGTTTTTTGTTAAGATTTGTTTTTGTTAAGTCGAAGCAATTTATTTCTTTGGAATCCGACTTTTCGAACGATAAAAATCAACAGCATTTATTAGTATTCCTCTCGGGGCTAGAAAAAATTTTGTTCTTGCACATTTTTAAACTTTCTTTGTAAGCGATAAGATTAATTTTTTTAATTGATTAATGTTGTTTAAAAGGGGAAGCAGGGGAGGGGACGTTGAAGAAAAATATACTTGAAATGTAATCGATGCAGTTAAAAAGGTTGGAAACCTCTGCTCTGCATAGTTAAACATTAACTATGGATTATTTGGATAGATAAATATTACGGCATTAGTAACACGATATTATCTTAAAGTCCGACGGTATTACGTATATGAACTGCAAAGCGTGGTCGGTTCGATAATAATGTAAAATCAGTTTAATTTATTCAAATGCGGGCATTTACTGCCATAACGAATCTGTGAACAAGACCGAATAAGCAAACACGAGTTATAAGTGTAGGGAACAAACATTTATTGTTCTATGACGTAATGCATGATGCGTTACCTTTCAGATCAAGTCATAAATAAAGGCTTAAATTGATTTGTACTCGATTCAATTGATAATATCATACCAATAACTATTTTGATTATAACTAAACGGTAGAAAATCAATTCGCTTGAAGCACCAGAAACTTTTGAACGGTGGGCTCTGGCGTCATGAAGTTGCATATATTTTTAATAAATTCTAGGTCAATTTTAAGCTCGGCCAATTCTATCGTGACAATACATACACAGAGCTTTGAAATATCAACTTATATAAAGCAAAATTCCCAACATGCCTTCCATTGATATAGTTGTTGTATCTCTAAATGACCAGCTCAGGCACGAGGGTTTCATCGAAGCCAGAGTTAAGTTGGCCTCTCAGAAGCTGGGCGAAATGCTCAGGGCACACAGATACTGCAGGTAGTACCCAAGTGCTGACTCTCTACAAATCGCAATTGCGCCCCACTGTTGAATTTGGCAGCCACCTCTAGTCTGTAGCCCCAAAATACCTGAAAAATTATTCACTCTATGAAGAAACGGGCGCTCTTTTTGATTCCTCTATCTTTACAAACGGATTGCATATGTACACTGTTGACAATTTGTCGCATGAGAACGGGTCGCTTCTATGACTCGTTTTAGAGTTCAACAGCTTGGTTGTGGAACAATTTGCAGACATCGGTGTTCTTCCATTTTTCAACATGGGTCTTTTAAGAAATTTTTCAAGCCTTTTTAAAACTCATGTTCACTCCTTTCTCTCCTCAAAAGTAGATTCCACACAGCCCTGAAAAAAAATCTTTTCTCCAGGGCCTATTGTGTGGAGATAATGTAAAAAAAAACATCAGTAATTTATTCGAGGCACAATTTTTTTGTTTCACATTATATTCATTAGCATGTTTTTTTATTAAATTAAATAGAATCACCACATCTCTAAAATAAAACCTCAAGATTCGCGACCACTTTTTCAATTGTGAACTTTATAATGAAAATGATATTTAAAACCAGATCCACTTCAAAGTTAATACTAACGCAATCATTTTTTTAGTCATAACTCAGGTCCCGTTCTGAGCATTAAAACTAGATATTTGCTTTTGAAAAAGGATTGAAGAATAATTTATTGCAAAGAGTTGTCTATTATTATAAAATTGGCACGCTATGTACAGTCCTTCACAAATTATTTCACAAAAATAGAGGGTGTTGCCATCATTTAAATGATATTTAACGGCAACACCAATATGGTTAAAAGGAAAAATAATATATTTAAAAAAAATCACTATCGTGCACGAGAATAACCTACCTGTCGACGAACACAAATATCTTTCATGTCGAACATAGGAAAAGCAACTGTAAAAGATAGTTTAATAAACTATATAAATATGAGGAAGTAGCGTGCTTTAATTTAAACTAGCATTTAAAAATAAGTAAAATAAAACTTGAAGAAAAATCAGTAAGTCATTTTTCCCGTCCTGTAAACTTGTCACATTCGTAAATAAAACATATTGGTTTTAAGGAGGGAATCCATAATTGGTTTTATTTTACTATATAATACTTATGTACAAACTGATTAAATGTAAACTGTCGATTTACCGAAAGTGAATAAATAAATAAATATTACCAAAAACATATATTTTTAAAATCAGTCTTTATTTACCAAAAATTAAATAAAAAATAGTATATTAGTTGCAGCAATGAAACAATTTACAGATTTTAATATTTCTTAGTGGGTATACAATATACATACATAAGATATGTTTCCTTGTGTTGTCTTGAATGTGGTGTGTATATTTAGTAATTACCGGGTGACGTGTTTTCGTACATAGTTGTGTGAGTGCGCACATACATATAGATGTATACGCATTGAGCAATTTATATCATTGACATGATGCTCCTTTTAAATATGGGCAGTGAATCCAAAAGAATGTCGATGTAAGAGTTTTGAAATTTTTTTATTGAGGTCGAATCGGAAGCTTTTTACTGTAAAAAAAAATTTAACCGCAAAAGAGTTCCAACTGCTTCCAACCTTCTGGAGCCAGTGAGACTTTGGCATCCCCAATTGGGGTATGTTGTGAAGCTGAAGGTAGTAGAGAGTGGAAGGAGGTGGGAAAGAGAAAGGTAGTGATGTACCTGGTTATTCAGATCCGGTCACCAAACACGGCCAAAGCAATTTCAGGTAACGTTTCAATTCGAAATGGTGGTCTTACACCAGGGCGATACTGAGAGTATCTTCCACTCTGGAACGTCCCGCAAATGTACTATATATTATTTTGAATAAGTAAATTGTCAAATAACACAAATTAATCAAATAAAATTTATTTGCACACGACGGGATTTGAACTCTCGACTTCTGGCTTGCTAGTATAGAGCCTTACCCCTCAACTACGGAGGCCGTCAAAAGCTGCATTTGTTTTGTAATGAAAAGTTTGTAATAGCGCTGTATATCGTGTACATCTCATAGGTCATCTTAAAACTAATTATGGACAACAGTTTCTGCTCGCCTTCGGTGCAAATATTGAAACATACATTCAAAGTTAATGTTAAATTTGGAGATTACTCGGTGTTTACGTAGTAAAGAATATTTTAAGTTAAATTTTATAAAATTTGTTGACAGACTGTAGTCTGGGTACTGAATTGAATAGAATTGAATTAGGCCGAAAAGTCTATGATTTACGGTGACCGACTGAGTAGGAACATTGTCTAGGTACTGAAATGATTGAATAATATTGAATGCCAAAAAGTCTACGATTTGCGGCGACCTAGTAAGTGGGGTCATTAAGAGTACATCGGCAAGTGATTAGGAAGAGGTTGTATTTGTTACTGAATACGGTGGTGGCTGCTGTGGAACGTTGCTATGGTGGATGTGGGTCACAGAGGCAGTCGTGATGACCCCGCGGTCTGCAGAGTACGGAACATAGACTCACAGACAGCAGGCGGTCTGCAATAAGCATAGTTCACTCTCGATCTCGGTTAACTTTTCAATGCGGAAAACAATATGAATTTTACTTATTAAACAAATACGCGTAAAACGATCTCTCGTCTGATTAGGATGACGGATGTCGCGGGTTCAAAATTTTATTATTAATTCCACAATTTATGTATTTAAAAAAAATTGTTTAGTGTATTTGTGGTACATTCGAGAATGAAAGAGACAGTATCACTGTCCAGTATGAAAGACCACCATGCAGAATCGAAACGTTGCTTGAAATGGCTTTAGCCGTGTTTGGTGGCAAGATTTTAATAGGCAGGTGCTCTCCCACTTTCCTCTTTCTTACATCCTTCCCCTCCCCGCTTCATTATTCAGCATCATAAAATACCCCATTTTGTGTTGCCATAGTATCACCGGCTCCAGACTGTTGGAAACAGTTGTGACTATTGTGCGGTATTCACATAAAATAAAAATAAAAACAATACTTTTTTTTCTAGACACTTTGCACAAACGAGCTTTTTCGCCACACGAGAATAAGTACATCCAGAAGAACTATCAAACTTGCCAATTTGGTGATTTATTGATACTAAAAAAAAAGAAAAACGGATAATTTTTATACAATTTCACATCAGATTATTGTTAAATCGCTGGATTTATATTTTTTATGGGACACTTGAAAAAAACTCTTGATTATGCTATTGGATCAATATAGTCAAGGGAACTATTTTGCCTATTTATTAGGTGAGACAGTTATGAAATTGGTTAAAAAAATGTAAGACCTTGTTATGCATCGTATAATTGTGGTTACATTATGACGACACTTCACCGATAGACATTCAAAAAAGTTTTTAAGAAATTTTGAACATTGTCAGTATATTGTAAAATACTATTGTGCCTTTCCTATTGAAGGTTAACTAACAGTAACTACATACATTTATGAATCATTTATAAATAGATTAAATCGCATCTATTAGGTTAACCCCATCCGGGTACACTATTAGAGCTACATTGAAAACGAGATTAAAACAGCGTTCCTATACTCCTATCCAAACTGTAACAGACAACAGCACTCCACTTATTTCTTCTCCGTTTAACAGGTTAGATATTCTACTTTACGTAACGCGTGTTAACTTACTGTCCGTTGGATAACTCTTAACCCGATTCTAACCAGAACATACATCGGTGAATCACGCTGATTTGTCTCTTTCTATGTCAGCAGCGTTCCAACCTAGTCATCATCTCATTTTTTCAATTAGCAAAACCTTTTTCATTAATTTCATAGTTTCAACAGATGCATGGTGTCACTATTTTAAATGTATTTCTATAGTTATTTGATTTGGCATATCGGAATTGTTAATATAATGATACTCTGAACCAGAGATCAGTACAGAGATTGTAGATGCTTGCTATCTAGTTGCGAGCTGAAGCTAATACATGGGCTTTTATACTATCATAATATATTTGTCCCGTTCTACGCCAACGAAGTCAAAGTCTGTGTTTAGATTACTTTAGGTTATTGTTTACCCAGAGATCAGTACAGAGCTTATGGATGCTGGCTATCTAGTTGCGAGCAGGAATGAAAGATAGAGATTAAGTTAATACATGGGTTTTTATACTACTATAATATATTTGTCCCGCTCTACGTCAACGAAGTCAAACACCTGATTTTATTTTCCCACACTGCTCGGCTAAAGAAATATTTATGGTTGTGAGGAATGCACGCAGCTCACATCTTCAAAAAAGAAATGCCTTCCATGTTGATTTGAATAGAAACCGATATCGTCACTGACTTAGCCCGTCGTCCCACTAGCTTGGTTTCAGTACCGAATAGACAAAACCAGAGAGCCGTCGCAGAAAAGTAAAGTTCTCTACGGTTTTCAGCGCAGCAATTGTGGGACATTCCTCAGGATTTTGTCGATTTGGTACCGATACCCAACCAGAGGGACGTCAGGCTTAGTACCTTTTGACGACTATATTGGGGAGCGACAGGAATCAAACTCGCTACCAAAGATTCAAAGAAATCAACGTCATCTATAACGATTCCATACTTCCTCATAGATATTTGTCACTTCATTGTCCTTTATATTGTGTAAAAATAACTTTTTTAGTGTTGAAGGACAACGCTTACAATGCAATTTTCTGCGAATTTTATTTCCAACTTACATGTCGTAAATTAGTCGCTTTATCTTGTGATCTATTTTCTATTTTTAATTAAGGTTAGATGTCGCAATGATTGGACGGATAAACGTGGTTGTTTATTCACCATTAAAGCATTTCCTGCGATATTTTGAAAAGCAGTCCCTATAAAAAAATTTAATGGTTAAATTTTGTCGATTTTCTTAGTGCGTGAGATGTTATTTCAAGGGTATCCAGATTGATAAAGACTAATTTTGACGCTTCAAACTCATTGCTGTGACATTATTTTTATTCAAATTATGAATTAAAGTTCTGAACATCAAACACTTACTAATTTAATAATAAAATACGTGTTGTAACACCAGTCAGAAATAATTTTATCTTAACGACAATCGGATGTGACATATGTTCAAGATTATCAACTTAAATAAAGGACACTTAACTATTCAAATATTAGTTTTATTGAATTACTATGTGATTTTTCTTAAACAATCTGTTAAATTTTTCTAAAACAACAGCAAAAAACAGTAGGCTAGATGCAAACATTTTCAAATTAATTTATCCGTGAACTATGCGACAAGTTTTGCTTTTTGTAGCACCTGTAAAAAGTTGTCGACAAGCAAAAAATTGATAGATTTAATCTTTGCTTAATCTGTGGTAACAGAGATAATATAATGTTGATTTAAGCTTTTTGAATTATCCACATCGACATATACAAAAGATGAAGGTTAAGAAGATGAGTTGACGGGTTCGTGGATAATGGGTTTTGGACAATCGTCCCCTGGGTCCAGAGCCAAGAAATATATTTTTCTGGGTATTCCGTGGTATGCAAAGGTCAGGATTTTATTTTTCGTGTTTTTGCATGTTAGTTACGCATTTTTAATAAAGAGACCTACATTTTCAAATTTTTCAAACATAAGAAAATGTAGAAATATGTAATGTCGATATGAGATCCCCGAGGAGCCGTTTTTAGGGGATTTTAAATATAAATTGAAATAAGAATATATCAATACGGTTCCATGATAACTCAACACAGTGACAATTCAACACACTTTTAAAAAGTGATATAAAGTCATTAGAAACGATGAAATTTTTTTAAAATCTAACCTAACCTAACCTACTTAACCCAGTTAAAAAAGTTTTGGTTCCATGATAACTCAACACAGCGACAATTCGACACACTTTTGAAAAGTGATATAAAGTCATTAGAAACGATGAAAATTTTTTTTTTTAACCTAACCTAACTTAACTAACCTAACCTAACCTACTTAACCCAGTTAGTAAAGTTTTTGTTTCATCACTTTCCATGACTTTATATAACTTTTTAAACATGTGATGAATTATCATTGTGATGGTCACCATATGAATTATCATTTTATCCGGTCACCATATGAAATATGGAGTTTCGCAAAGAATGCAAGGCTGATGTAAGCGTAGTGAGTAAAATTAAGAAAAGCACTCATAGTTGGTTTGGGCATGTAGAGCGAACAATCGAAGAAAACATATTAAGGAGAATGGTAGAAGAGGTCCGAGACGCCCGAGGAAGACATGGAACGATCAAGTGAACCAAATACTTAAGCGGGTCATGTCAAGATTCAGAATAATCGAAAAATATGTATGATACGATGTATAAATGTAAATCACGTAAAGAGTGTGTGCCAAGACCGAGTTGTTGGGCGATCTGTCCTATGCCTACTCCTGCAGGGAAACGGCATGACTGTTACTTAGTTTGTCAAATATCATATTTTAATTGCCAATACCTTCATCTGGTATTTAACCATCATTTTTTGTTCCTTAGGGACAGCTTTCCTTACATAGACAACCATAATTTATAAGTATTTAAGAAGAAACCCTTAAAATGATATTAAGATTGCCATTATTTACAACAGAACTATTAGTGGAAGGTTTCCGAGTTCAATACCTGGACGCAGAAATAAAACCTATCATCATATTTTTTAATTTTTTTAAATCATTTTTACACAATAAAAACAATAACAAAAACTGGTTTAACCATGTATGTGACCATCAACAATAAACCGTTATCTTCACTTTTACTTTCGACTGGTTAAAAAATTAACGTTAAAATCAATTTGCCATTCACACCTTGCATATAAACGTTATGATGAACAATAATAAAGAATTTAAATGGCGAATGTTCGATGTCCACTAATTAATTGAACCTTTCTACTTAACATTCATTTATTACAATCATAAATAATATACTAACCAAAGTTCATTCACATACAATATACAAATGCACCCTTGAGTGTTACAGTTTACATGAATAGATTTTTCATTAAAAATCTTTGTAAAAACGTAAAAAAGTTTTTCTCTGTTATGTACTGAGATTTAAAAAAGTCAATATTTAAAAAAATTTTTATAATTTGTTTAAATTAAATTTTTATTAATATTTTTATTGTTATGGTGTTTTGTTGTTTACCTTAATAGCTCAGTGGTTTAGAGCAATCACCTGATTATCGAAATATCCATAATCGCATCGAAACCCTAGCGGTATCCTGACTATATTATGCTAAAACAATTTATTTAACAATACGAGTATAAATTTTTAACATTTTTTAGGTGGGGTACTTTTGGGAAAGCTTAATATGGAAATTAGATATTTTGTGATCAGTTAAAATTTAATAAACTAACAACATGTTTTTTCTTCCTGTATCCAATCATATTACTCGTAGTTATAATAAGTCATGTGTTATATTTCGATGTAGGGATTAAACAACTAACGATAAGAGATGACGATAAGCAAAAAATTTCGGGTAATTGGTAAAAAAATATTTACCATATTACACCAACTAATTTAAATGTTGGGTGACATAATGAACAGGTACATAATTTGGATCACTTCGACAAAGAAGTTAATGGACACACGAGATACAATAAAAAATGTATCAACTGATAAATTTGACAGCGAAACACGTAAAAGAAATCAGCGCTTGAAGTTGCATGATAAGAATTATCTGGTTTTGTTTTTCTCAAATGCTCAACATCGAATCCAAAAAATACCTTTATTCCTTTTTAACAACTAAATGATTACCGGTTCTTTTTTTTGCAGTAAAATGAATATTTCTAAATTAAATAAATCATGATGAGAAAGTATATGCTGTTTAAAAATGATAATTTGAATTTTGAGTTACATAATGAATTAATTCAGAATTTGGATAACTTTGACAGAGAAGTTATTGAATACACAAGATGCAATAAAATATGTATCCAACGATAAATTTGACAGCAAAATATGTTCTAAATATTCCGAAATGATCATATTTATTTTCCAACATAAGTATTCTTTATACTTGGACTACGTATAACAATAATTGTCGAAGCCGCTCTGACAAAGAGTCCATGCGACGTGCGACGTGCGACGTGCGGAATATACCGTGAGCCATGTATCTTACGAGCTATGGACGCCTCGTGACGTAAGAAGGCGTCGCGCGTCGGCGTCGGCGTCGTCTCTCCACGGCGCGCGGCGCACCTCCCTCCAGGGGTGGCCTCGCCCGGCCGCTCGGAATGTCCGTCCGCCGTATAAAAGCACGGCCCGCAAGCCTCATGGTATCCAGTTCACTCCCTGGACATCGCTTACTAAGCACCTTCTCGCACACGATGAAGGCGACGGTGAGACACCTCATTTATCTAAGTGACCCAAAAAGCCTCAAATTGTATTGAAACGTAAAGTGTTTGCTGGAGACATCAACGCGTGGGGAAGATACAGTTTACAACCACTTTCCATAATATCACAGCGCGGAAACAAACAGTTTTGCGTCATTTGTAACAAATAATATCTACGTATCTAAAAAGTGTTCAATAAGGCTTAATTACTTATACAAAGTGTGTTCAATTTATCCTTTGCGTATCCGAAAAGTGTTTAAAATCATCGATAATTTCTACAGTGTTAAAAAATAAACAAACATTTACCAAAAATGCACCTCATTATTATAGTGCATGAAACACCTCTTTCATCACAGAACCGTGTGTTGTTTATTATTTAAACAAAACACGTTTCTTAAAAAATATATATTTATAAAGACAAAGGACATTTTGAATACAAACCGTAAAAGTAAACTTTTTAAGAATGCGGTATTTTGCGTAGTCTTTAGTTTTGCGGGATATTTCCGATTCGATTCAGTAATTTAAGACTTATTTTTCGTAGTATTTAATCAATTCTATGGTCATTAACTACCGAAACGTAACGAATTATGTCTGAATAAAATCTCTCGATTGTCAAGGGCACAAATCCCCGGCGTAAATATAAGTAATCGACCAAAAATACGGTTTCCGCATAGAATCGTAAATTATTGTGTATTTGTTTAGCGAAACAAAAATATACTATATACTACGTAATAAATTTAGAACATTTCGTACTATCGATAAATCACAACACGCAATAATTATAAAAGTGTTATATAACGCAAAATTATTGCATTTTTTTCGCGTGTGTTTGCGAACACGTTTTGTTTCTTGAATATATTTGACCAATAACTAAGATATATGTCATTTCTTAGTGGTTAGACGACAAATCTAACAGTTGACTTACGTTTGGCAATACGTTACCAATATCAGATTCTTTTTACGTAACGATTGAGAACATGTTAATTTTTTTATTCATCTAGTTTTAGATGCAGTCGAAATACTTATAATTGCACTTTCATAATATAACTTTTGAGAAGAAAATTATATTTCCGCCCAAGATACAATATAATGGTTTCATATTTTAAATGAATTAATATTTTTTTATGAGTACTTATTTCAACTTTGATATCTATACTAATGAAATAATCAATCAAATAAGTTACTTTATTATTTGTTAAGAGATGTTACTTTATCGTTTTTGACAGGTATTGTTGTATGATAGTATGTTCCCCTATCTACTAGCAAGTAAAAACTGTTATTATACTATCTTGTGTTTATTTTAAAGGATAAAATTTACGGTTTTTTGCCTGGTCATTTCTCGAATCAATGGTCCCGTTAAAAATAGCCGTTTCACTAACATGACATGGTTAGTCGCATCTGTAGCCATGTTAATACATGGCTACAGATGCTAATGCAATACCGTGCAATTTGTCATGAATTGCACAATGATTTCGATTTCAAAATATCCAATTGGAGAAATATAATACTAGTTTTTGCTACTAAATAATACAAGGAAGACGAGAGTTAAATGCCTCTTCCGCGTATTACTGAAATGCTTCAATGGACAAGACATTAAAATTTGATTAATTTGTCAAAATTCTGCGCTCTTCGTTATTATTCTTGTTTTTCAATAACATTTATATATTCTGTCTTATATTTATTATAATATGGTATCTTGTCTGAAAATGACACCTTCAATTACACTAGAATACAAGCTCCATAAAATAAATGTTTATCTTACTTTTCACGAGTAATTTTTGTTTTTACATAAATTTATTATTTTTTTTTAATTTTGTAACTTTTTTGTCGTATTAGAGCTGCAATCAAGAAAAAATTAAAACTGATAAAATCGAAACTGTCTCGATTTCCCGTTAGTAAATAGTTTACTTGTTCACGTTTTAAAAATATAACCCAGTGCAAATCAATGAGTTATATTTTTTAAATCATTTCAGTCGATCATTTAAAAAATATTAAAAATCCATTTATCATTTCTAGTTTCGTTATTATGCATACTTTAACTATTCAATTAAACGCAATCGATGTAAACCAAATACATTCCCGGAGGTCAGGTGAATTCGTTGATTTGCGCCGTTTTCCTAAGCAAATAGATTTCAGTTATTCTAAACGGATCTGTGGCAAATATCTCTAAGCATCTATATGAAATGTATGCATGTCACATTGGTGAAACATAATTTAACATCACTGGCACAATTCCAAATCAAGAAATGATAACAATGACCTCTTCACTTTCTTCATTTGAACGTTAGATGTAGTGCGATAAACGTGCAGTCTAACTGCAAAAAATATCAGATAAACCACTTAGAATGGGAAAAAACTTAACTGACCCGTGAAGCAAACACTTATAACGTTCTCATCGACGTTCCGGTTAAATGATAGTTGCGGATTCCGCTTGGAATGGTAAACCCGGTTAACCCGTTACCTGAGATTTAACCCAGTTTGTTTGTAGAGCGGAGCGAGCCGCGAACGAAAGTAAGTGAGCGTTAAATTTCGTTTTCGTTCAGCAAATTATGAGAAGATCACACCGTAATGGTGATTATTGTTTACTTGTTAAATAACTGGCTATCACGCAAAACAGCCATAACAGTTTAACGGATGCTTTAACAATCATTGATAACTAGCGAATAAAAACCCGCTGCTACAGTTTGAAAACTTCAACGTTTCTTTTTTTTTAAATAATAGAGGGCACCACTTCCGTTTACAAAAATTCTAAAATGTATAGGCATTAAGATGATAATCAAATTGTAAAATCACGCAAAAATCACCATTCAGAATAGAAACTTTGCTTGAAATAGCTTTAACTAGGGTTTTTATTGACTAGATCGGAAAAGCTAGGCATTTCCTCACCTTTTTCTCTACCCCTCCCTATTTAATCATACCATGGCTTCTTCGGACGTTACCAACTTCTTCTACAATTAATTTTATCGTCATATTCTCAGACTGCATCTGCCCCACATATGAATTTTGTTGACCGGACTGTCCTGAAGTTGTCTGTGGCAGGGCGAAACCGGTCCGGTCAAAAATAAATAAGTTGAATTTAGTTTTAAATGGTTTTGTAATCATAAATTCATGTTAAAATAGAAATTATCAGATGATAAATATTTAAAATTTTCTAGTTCAGTCGATAAACTTGTTGACTAGGTAATTGACTCGTATATAAATCGAAGTGTTAATAAAAAAAATAATAATTAAATCTACGTCTAAAAACGATAATTTAGAAGCCCGATTAAGAAAATTTCGCAACTGTTATCCACTAGTTAACAACCTGCTCGATACGCGAGAGAGAAAAGGTCAAATAAATATCAGTAGGTAATGTTATTTTACAATGTTCTCGAAGTAACTCATTTTAAATGTTAAATTGATGCAATAAGCAATCTTTGACAACAACAACAATGATACTGTGGAAATTCTGTTTCTTATACATTTTAATTCATTAATGCTAGGAATGGAAAAGATGCAATGCCTTTAGCCGTGTTTACCGATCAAATTTGAGTAGCCAGGTATTTCCCAACTCCTTGTACGGGGATAAATGAGTGTTGTTAATTTATTAAAAATTAGTTAAAAACAGGATTGCAGGCGGTTTCCTGTTAAACTTTTAGTAAACATCTAACATATTGAAACACGTGTTCAAGCACCTTCATTTGCCTTCAAAATATATAATAAGAAAATGCGAAAAGGTTTTTACGAACACGTGTTCCGATTTAGCGATAATAACAGGAAACGTATCAATTCATTCATTAAGGGCCTGCAATCCTGTTTTTAACCGGATCACGAATAATTTGAAGAGACTCTTACTAAATTAACAACATTTTATACCAGTAAGTTTTCATTTGGATCTTATATTCTTGTATAAAAAAAATCTGTACTCAAAGTTCTTCTGTATTCCATACCCTGCAATAGTTGATATTTTGAATGTATTTCTTATATAATTCATACATAAAGCCTTCATGAGCTGTTATGTAATAAAAAAACGTTGCATTATTTATAATTATAGTGTTACTTGATTGGATTGGTCGAAGACATCGTACAAGGAACAACTTAAAATTCAATCACTTGTCAAACTGCATGCGCTTTCTTTCCGCCGCTGGAAAACACTTTTCTTCTGGCACTAAACGAATGTTGTAACAAGTAGAACTTCCCCGCCTACCTTGTTCTGAATAGTAATTGTCTTTGACTGTATTTCTTACATAAGACTTCGGTGGTTGTTACAGAGACAAACAAAGCTCACGACGCTGGATTTTTTCCCTCGATGCAACAGGTCGTGAGACTTGCTCTCCTTACGAGACTATTTCGCAATTGAGTCAATTATTTTATGCACCAAGTACAAAATTAACCTTACCGGCCGTGGAGACAAACTTTTAACCTACTCACGCTGGTTCACACCAATTACTAATAAATTTAATAATTATTATGTACAATCTCTAAGTGCGTAGGCTCAACAGTATTTATTTCTAAATCCAGTTTAAAATCCTTCGTTCTGTGTAATAATTCGTTATTGGTTCTTGCATTTGTGTCAGTTTGCATAAATTGTTATCAACACGGACGCAACACGGCAGTTCGTTCTGGAAAATACTTTTAACTCGACGGATATTGCGTGATTTCACACAATCCAGTTTTATATTTCTGTAGATCAAACTCGATTCGAAAAACAACGTTAAATACTGTAATAACTGAACGTTTACGAGAAATACCGCAGATAATAGTCGTAAAAAAACGTTGCCAACACATTCAACATTATTTGCAACGCAACACATTTGGTTACGCTTGACGTTTCTCGATCTAAGTCGTTTAAATGAAGTTCAATGATTAATGTCAAATTTTATTTCTATTTCGCAGATATTCTTCAGTTTCGTACTGCTGGCCGTGGTAGCGGCCGATGAAAAGAAGTCAGTTGGAAAGAAAGCTGAGCCACTGGATAAGAAACTCGATAAACGTGGTTTGTTGAACCTGGGATACGGATATGGCATCAGCGGTCTGGACATCGGGTACATTGGTAGCCACGGCTCAGCCGGAGGAGCCTACAGCCATGGATTCTCAAACGGGGGCTATGATGATGGAGCTCTTCAAGGGGGAATAGGATATGGTGGATACGGCGGATATGGTGGATATTCAGGAAACGGAGGACATATCCTCGGAGGTCACACCGATACCCTCAAGACAATCACTCTTCTCAAGGGAGTCCCAGTACCTTACCCAGTGGAGAAGCACATCCCATATCCAGTTGAGAAACACGTCCCATACCCAGTCAAAGTAAATGTTCCCCAACCATACGAAGTCATCAAGCACGTGCCTTATCCAGTCAAAGAATACATCAAGGTCCCCGTGCATGTACCCCAACCCTACCCAGTTGAAAAGAGGGTGCCGTACCCAGTACACGTTCCCGTCGACAGGCCTTACCCAGTCAAGGTTCTGGTTCCCCAGCCCTACCCCGTCGAGAAGCACGTCCCAGTCCACATCAGGGTCCCTGTTCCCCAACCTTACCCAGTGGAGAAGCACGTCCCATACCCAGTTGAAGTTAAGGTGCCCGTTCCCCAGCCCTACCCCGTCATCAAGCACGTAGGATACCCAGTCAAGGTACCGGTCGACAGGCCTTACCCAGTACACGTACCCCAACCCTACCCCGTGGAGAAACAGATTCCAGTGCCATACCCAGTTGAGAAGCCAGTGCCATACGCGGTACATGTGCCCGTCGACAGGCCTTACCCAGTCCAGGTAGACAAACCATACCCAGTGCCCGTCAAGGTACCAGTACCCCAGCCCTACGCCGTGTACAAGCACGTGCCATACCCAGTGGAGAAGCCAGTACCGTACCCAGTCAAGGTCCCCGTTGACAGGCCCTACCCCGTGCACGTAGACAGGCCCTACCCAGTGACGGTAGAGAAGCACATCCCGGTTCCCGTGAAGGTCCCTGTCGCAGTTCACGTAGAGAGCCAGGGATACGGACAGGACTCATATGGAGGCCAGGAGGGGTACGGAGGAGGACATGATTCCTACAGTCACTTCAGCGGGCTGGGAGGTAGCTACAGCTACAGCCACTGAGCTTTAATCTTACCAAATTATTAAACTATCATGAACGAACAACCGACAATAGGTAACATCATGACATAACATTGTATTATATTGATATAGGAAGGGCATTTGAGGGCGGGAAAGAACCACGTGTAAATAACGCAATCGTACAAAACGGCCACAATAGAACTCCCGGTCCAGAACATTGTTTAGAGTGCTACAAAGGAAGCGTCGCCAAAATTACTATCGTTCTTTTGTATATTTATATAAATAGATTTTGTACATCTCATTATTTTTAAGATGTAACAAATAAAATATTTTTTAATAGAAAAAACTAATCGAAATCTGTTTTATTTCAAATCAATGTAAACAACCTATAACACGAAAGTCAAAACAATCCAAAGATGATTAACACTCATAGTATTGTATACCCTTAGAATACACTCAATTAATAAAGACAGAAAATACACATGCCTTCATGCGACGACTCACAGCAATTTTATGCGAAACGAATTTAAAATAAATTGATTTATTATGAGAACCATGTCACCTACACTGTTTTTGAAGTAATCATATTACCATTTACCTGCGCAAAGGTACACAGAGAGAACAGAATGATAGAAAACTGTTTTCAAATGCATCTTTTATATCGATTTTATAAATTGTATTTAAACAATTCAAAAAAATTAAACACATTTATTATTGTAGAATATTTTCTAAAAAATGATCTCAATCTTTAAAAAAATATTAGAAACCTAGAATTTTTTTTAATAATTTCTTAACTTAACTTCGAAAATGACATAGGGTCTCTGTTATTTTTATTTTTTTTAAGAGGAATGAGTGAACATGTTGTAGGAGGGAGGAAACCCAGAAGCCGGCAAATCGTTCCACAGCCGAGCGTAGAAATGACCCGTTCTCATGTGACAATCCGTTTGTTTTCCAGATAGGGGAATATATCAAACGGCATTTATGCGTTACGCTAATAATTGTTCATTATCCTAAAACTCACAGAATCCCACAGTAAAGAAACAAACCAAATAATGTCCTTTAAAAACGGCACACAAATAATTTTAAAACAATACACATGTTTAACGTGTGATGCAATTTTCCCATAAATAAAAAAATACAACAATGAAATATAACGATCATTGCAAAGAGGCGACATTGAACCACTTGCTTAGACTCCGTGAGTTTAGTAAGAACAACCGTAACATGTAACAATGACTATATTGTGGAAGTTGTTATTTATTATTAACTGTCATGCCTTGGAAATTCCTTTGTTGGATGGTGCAAAGAGATAAGAAGAGAACCAAAAAGCATTTAATGTGAAATAACACCAAGACGGAATTAAAATATTATTAGACAATAATATTGTTAATGATTCAACGAGTGAGATTATTTGATGACTCTGAACGAATTAGATTCGTAACTTCCTTATTATAACGCATTTAACTGTTGCAAGATTACGTTTTTTCATCATTGTATAACGTATTATGGTCATGAATTAATTATACGTGGTGGTAGTAGGAGATTTTAAGAGGAAGCTACAAGCCAAAAATGTGTACATTATTGGTATACCTTATATTGTAGGTAATGGGCATTCAAATCGCTTGACAAACGGAGTCTAGAAACGTTCGATTTCAAGCACAAAACTGGTTTTTATTTATTTTCTAAATAATTTTATAAGAAAGCAAAAAAGTTAATCGAGTGAAACTGTCACAGATAATCTTAGCTATAATACTGTATTTTTTAAGTTGTTTCCTATACGCGTTCATACATTTCTACTGAAAAAAAATATTTTTTAGTAGTTTACATTTATATTTTTTATTGAGTAATTTTATTTGTATTCTACTCAAGCGAAACGATAACAAAACCTTCAATTTATCTGAAGCATATATTTTTTGGTAATCATAATGTACACCAATTCGTTATAAAGATTAATCAAAATATTGATTTAGCACTAAGCTTCGCCTTAAAATATTGTCAGGTTATTCGTAAACCCGGAATGTTTGTCATTATTTCTAAAAAACTTAATATAAAATATGTTGTCGCTTATAAATCAGCATAGCAACCCTATATTCGATATTATCCATATTTGCTCACTATTATGTACCTTACTTATTTATTATTGTTAACTTAATAATTATTTACTATGTAATTTAATAATTATTGTTATGTATTTAATTTTACTGTAATTATTTTTGTATTAAAGAAAGACAAACATTCCAGGGTTACGAATAACCTGAAAATTTTAAGTTTAAAAATAAACTGTTTTTATAAACCCAATAACAATATCATTGAATATATATAAAAAAAAAACCTGACAATATTTGAAAAACTCCTACAACGACCGTAAGCGGAAAATGTTTCGTGTGTTGTGATGGAAGACTTAGCCAGCCGAGGAATTGAACACACCACGCCTGGGTGGGACCCAAAAGCAATGCCAATTCAGCCACTGACCGGTATAATTAATTTATATCGGTGTACTTAATTTATATGGCAAAAAATCATAATTCAGTGTATATTTACCCCGCAGCATAAAGAAAAATTAGAACATAAATACAGTACTAGATTCACGCGCAATGACGGGTTAATAGTTCCGAAATTTAATAATAAATACGGACAGAGAACGTTTGAATACAACATACCGAAGATATTTAATTTATTACCTGACACTATAAAGCAATGTAAATCTATGAATAAGGTTAAATATATGGTGAAAAATTGGTTATCGGAAAAAAAATATTTATTTTAATGTGTATGAAAAATTGTATGAAAAATTATTAATTCTGTAGATATAAGATGTAAATTATAACTTTAAAAAATGTATTTGAAACTAAATTTAAGCACCTGTTGACAAGCCAATTCAATCGGCTTAGCAGGACTTGTTTGTTGATATTATGTATTAACTATTTATTCAATAAAAAAAAAATAAAAAAAAAATAAAAAAATAACGTATGTGTTTTTATGTACATATAATTATTTGTACTTAATTTGCTAATTTTATTTACTAACCACTATTTTCTTATTTTATTTATAGTTATTTCTTGTTATTAATTCTTCGTACAATCCCCCTTGTCTTGTCAGTGTGGTTACTCTACGATTGTGGCTGATAAGCCAAGATAGGTACTTTGTAATACTTAATAAGTCAGTAGAATGTTTTGTTTGTCAACTTCAAACGTACTGCCCAGCTACAACTTTAGTTTTAATAACTGTATTGATTATTTTTGTAATAATTTTGTAGGTTTAAATTTTTAATATTTAATAAAACATATGTATTTTAATTTTATTATTTACTATAATTGTAAAGCTTCACATTTCGACACACGAATTTCCTAGTGAGATCTGCGTCTTATGATTTTATGATTTTGTTATATTTTTGCCTAATACGCAATTCTAAAAGTTAAAGGTTTGAGACAGATTCTGAGGAGGAACCACCATTCAATGTCGAAATGTTGTTTGAAACGACTTTAGCTATGTTTAGTAACCATCGATTAGCTATACTGCAGAGATATTCCTCAAAGGCCTCCGTTATTACGAATGTAGAGATGGCGGGTTCGAGTCTCAGCGGGTGAAATATTTTTTTATTTAAATTGGGTTTTTTCATATTTAAGTCATGAGAAAAAGTATATTTATAGTATACTTGCGGCACATTCCAGTGTGCAAGATACTCCTTAAATCAATCGACCTGGTGAAAGTCCACCATTCAGAAGTGAAACGTTGCCTGAAATTGCTTTAGCCATGTTTGGTGATATGATCTGAATAGCCAGGTGCTTCCTCACCTTTCCTTTCCTCTTCATACCATTAGTCTCACAACAATTTGGGATGCCATAGTTTCACTGGATCCGGTTAGCGGGGAGCACCTTATGATATTTAAGCATTATTCACAAAAAGTGCTTAATAACAATAATAATTCATAAAACCTCCCTGGTCATGCCAATCTTCTTTACATCCCCAAATCGGGATCCAAAATTAGAGATGGGAGAGATTTGTTGGCTGGCTTCAGGTTGTTACGGAATCCCAATATATCTTTTTATTAATATTTGCAAATTAATTGTATGACTGCACGGTATATCATAATGCATGCTTTCGTTATAATATATCAAAATGTATCTAGGTACTCCAAACAAAGAACTATTCACCATAGAATATTTGAATAAATAATCAACACGATTGTAATAAAAATGCTTTACTTTAAAATATTAAAAAACTAATTAATATTTATCAACATCCATGAAAAGTGTTACACAAGCAATGGTGAAGGTCATTTAAAGCAATGAAATGAGTTTACTTGGATACATCAATTGATAATACTGTTCGACCTAAAATAATATGTTGACTTGTATTTACGTTAGTTTACACCTGTATTTACGTAAGTTTGAACCTGCATTTACTTTTGTTTACAACTGTATTTACTTAAGTTTACACCTGTATTTACGTTTGTTTGCACCTGCACGTGCACAAATAAACCCACCCTTGCCTATGAAATGGTAAGATTAAGAAAAGAAAAGACAAAAGTAATTGAAAAAATATTATTTTTATCCAAAGTAAGAAAGGTAAAGGAAAAATGAAATAAGTAGTGTTTTAGAAGAGCAGCAGCAGTATATGTTTGAGGAAAGTATGGTGTTTGTTTAGCCTTCCCAGATACTGCAGCGCTTCATGGAAGGGCGAGTACCACTCTGTGTGTCCGTCATAAGAGCCCGGGTAGAAGGTTTAAGGGAGAAGACAAATAACCCTATCTATACCGCCATATACAAGCATCGTAGTACTTAAGTAAGTAAGTTATTAGCCCCGTCAATCTAATGCTTTAACGTCTTCTTTTGTTCTATGTATATGTATACGATAATATAAAAATGATTTCCTTTCTTGTACTTTCTTTCTCTTTACGTACTTGTATAGCATCGGAGAGGCTTAATGTGATGATATTATTGTAACATTATTGTATTATATTTATGGGATGTGTAGGATTGCACAAACTTTTCAATATTCCGAAATAAACATTAACTAACTAACCATCACGCCGTTTCCCCCCAAGTATAGGCAGAGAGGACGGACCGCCAAACAACTCTGACTTGGCACAAACTCCTTGCATCAATCACATTTATACATCGTCTCATACATCGACTCAAGTATCTGATTTACTTGGTCTTGCAATGTCTTCCTCGGGTGTCCCTGACTTCTACCATTCACTTTTGCATCGTATATTCTCCTTACCCTCCTTTCTTCGCTCATTTGCTCTACATGTGCAAACCATCTAAGCGTTTCTTTCTTGATCTTTCTCATCACGCTTATAACAGCCTTGTACTCTTTGCGGATCTCCACATTTCTCACACGATTATAAATGCTTTTACATCACATACTCCTCAGGGATCTCATTTCTACAGCATTCAGTCAACTTTCATCCTTTCTCTGCCAGTTCCATGCCTCACTTGCGTACATCGGGGTAGGTACCAACACCCCATTCCCACCACGAAATAAACACTTTAGTATTATTAGGTTTTAGTCCATAAGTTATTTCATAATATGTATACAAATATTACGATAATAAACTTTCAATGTAGCGGAGAAAAAAGTTCAGAAACCTTTATACGCCTTTCCTAAACACCATCTATAAACGGAATCTAGAAACACTTTCGTTTTCAACTATTTATCACGCATTATGGAATTGTGTTTATCGTGAAATGATATTATCGATGCGTTTCAGCATACTAATATGGGGAACTCTTCGGCTTCGGGAAAATTCCGCTAGGGGTTGGTTTGAATTTACTGTAGAAAACTTATTTTCCTTTAATTTTCCAACAATAATATTAAAATAATTAAAAAGTCTAAAATAAAACGAACGGTTTGATGGTCGTTTTTGTGTTTACTTGCACCCGTCAAAATAACCTTTACATTTTAATCACTGAATGTAATGAATGATCAAAGTGAAAATGAAATCATATACTTTTTTGACGTTTATCTACTATTTTTTGATCTGTTTTAGAAAAACGAATTATGTCAGTAAGGTTAAAATATTTGTGTGTAACAATAATTAAATAAGTAGATTTAATTTAAAATATATACCATTTTAATGAAAATGTTTATATGGTAGCTCCAGAATTCTTTTAATTCAGAAAAAATATGAGTACCTAATTATCAAAATGTTTGTATTTATTTTTATAGAATAAGTAGCAAAAACCCATGAAAATTCACGGTATGTCATAATTGTAGGATTTTTAAAGCCTCAAGTATTTATAAAATATATTTGGTTAGAGGAATTGTCTCAGTAAGACAGAGATCCTTGGTTCGATTCCTAGCTGAGATCACTAGCTTTTTATTTTCTGTGTCTTGTTCTGTTTCATTTAGATTTGTAGTCTTTACTTGTTCAAAAAAAATTGCTTCAGGATTATCGCCCATCAAAAATTAGTAGTGTCAATTTTGTTTTTAATATAATTAAATATGTTTGCTGACAAATAATTAGAGAGAAGACCATCATTACCTTTCGAATGAATACCGTTAGTAAACTTTTAATTTCATTACTTTTCAGGATGTTTTTCATTTTGGATGGGTTGTTTTATAGAATTTGAACAATTCATCAAATTCCAAAGTTCATTTGCGAGTTCTCTTGCTATATCAGTACTGTCAAGTAACTTTTACATCTGAACAAAAAATAAAGAATAAAATATTTTGGTACCTAATTCATCGGTTGACTAATGTGATTTACATTTCCAAACCGAAAAGTTCATTGAACTTGAATAACTTTACGCATTACTCAGAAATACAATTACAAATCACGCATCCACTCATGCAACGACAACCGAAATAAATATTTTAGTTTTTTTTTTCTAAAATTAATGCGCAGCGCAATTATAGCATGTTAAAATTCCTCTTCAAGAATTGTACGGAATAGGTTTGTTTTAATTAAATAATTAATTATATTAATAAAAAGTGGCATTGCGTGAATGGTGCTAACTATTGTTCTATATTTTAACACATTGAGAATAATTTTGTTAAGTTTAGAATATCTAGGTATCGTGCGCTTCCTTATGTATATTTTTTAGTTGCATAATTATATTATACTAGGATAATATTGCAAATAGATTCAATGTCGATTTTCGCATTTCAGGTCAATCTTGATAGGGTGTTTAGTAAGTTAAATTTTAAGTTTAAATAAATAAACTTGAAAACCTCAATTGAAAATGTCGAGGTCTTCACATAATTAAAAATTCTTCACTCGGTAAACGCTAAAGATGTTTTCATCATACAAAAGAGATGCATAAGAAAAATTACAAACTCTGATCGTTTAGACTCATGTAGACCTATGTTTAAAAATCTGAAAATACTGACAGTCACAGACATATATATATTGGAGTTATGCATGTTAGTGCGATCATCTACAGACAAGTTCCCACTAAAAAACTCAACACATAAATACGCTACAAGGCTCACAGAAAACTTACTAATACCAAAAGCAAACAAAACAATATTCCAAAAAGGACCATACTACATGGCCATTAAAGTATATAACAACCTTCCACATAACATTAAACAAATACAAGATACACACAAATTCAAAAGTTACTAAACACTTTCCTTGTTAATAAATGTCACTACACGTTGAGTGAATACCTCACGTAAATGAAACACCTATTTTTATTGGTATATATATTTGTATTTTTTTATTTTTTCATTGGTATATTGTTATTTTATGTGTATAAACATTGTAATTAAATAAATGTGGTTAGCTGGAAGAAATGGGGTCTACCCATAAGCTATACCTTTTGTAATTTTAATTTTACAATAAATAATTTTTGATTTGATTTGATTTGATTTGATTTGATTTGATTTGAATTACGCACGTCTGAACAGAACAGAATATTTAATAATTGAAGAAGAAGAAAAAAAAATTGTGTCTTGTTCTGTATCATCTTTCGTTTTAATTTATTCGTGTTATTTTGATGGATATAACCTTCAAAAGATTGAAAAGTCGAGAATAACTTAACTAACTTGATATTACAGTTTTATCTCTCTGAATTAATAATTTTTCGATATCTCCTCACCGACATAATTGTGATCCTATATTATTTATTTTTTTTATTTGGTACAATATTTTTTTTACATTTCAAAGTTTTCCAGTAATGTTGGCCTCACTGGGTGGCTTGCCCGTGCTGAGGCCTTCATTTTATAATATGAAAATATAATCTAAATACAATCTACAATATAAGATAAAATAATACATTTAATATATAATCTTGGGTGTTTGTGAGTGATGTGTGTTTATATTGGTTTTGTGTGTTACGTGTAGGTTTTATTTTTATTTTATGCTATGAAATTTTGGTAATATTGTCTTTTTTGTTCTTTAATCCATTTTGTAATTTTGTGTGTGAATTTATTTTTATTTTCCTCAATTTTAATTTCAAGTTTTACACTGCTGAAAGCTTTTATAGAATGGTATTGGTAGTGTCTTTGTCCAAAGCGTGAATTTACTGTCGGAGTTTTTATGTTTTCTTTATACGCTTGTCTAACTGATCTGTTAGTGTTATTTTGTGTATGTTGAAATTTTTTTTTTGTCAAAAATGTAGTTTAGTAGTGTTTTAACGTATAATTGGCGTATATCTAGTACGTCACAGCTGTTGAATATTTGGTCTGTATCAGTCGGTCTATGTTTTTTTAGTATTACCTTTAAGATCGTTTTCTCTGCGGTTTCTATGTAATTGATAGCCGAGATTGTTGCTCCTCCCCAAGCAATAATTCCATATTCTATTATTGATTGGCAGAGTGCAAAATATATTGTTTTCAATTGTTTTATTTTATATATGTTTCTTATGTTTAGGAAAATGTGTATTGTTTTGAGAAGTTTATTTGTGATTTCTTTGATGTGAGGTATCCATCTAAGGTTATGGTCAATTACGATTCCTAGATACTTTATTTGATCTGTTTTTTCTAGAGGAGGGCAATCGCAGATGTTGGTGTTTAAACATTCGTGTATTTTTATGGTGTTTCTGTTGTGTGTTTTTTTTTTTTATAAAAGTAACTTTAAAAAAACATATTTGTCAAACTGGTCGAAACCACGCTTTTGTAGAGTAAAGTCATTACATGTTGTATAGTAAAGTCATAAAATAAAAAAGCTTATCGCAGTCCAGTCCAGTCCAGTGGCAATTTCAATAATTTTTTAGGAAGATTATTCTAAATCGAAATCACAAAACAAACATCCATATGCTTTCAGTAATAGGTAGGTACTATTCTAAATCGAAATCACAAAACAAACATCCATATGACTTCCTACCTAGCGTTCCAACAAAGACAAATAAATTACTTTGTGTTTGTTTTGAGGGTTTATTTTAGTTGATGAATTAAAAAAAAAATACTCTACACGCTTCACTAGACTCAATCGTGGACTATACGACCATGCGCATGAATCATAAATTACATATTTGTTGTTTGGCATCAATGAGTAAATTATAAAAATAAGTTAAGTACTTTAAAAACACATTAATTGTAGTCTACTTTCTTCTCTCATATGAGAAATGTATTAAAGACTACGTGACATCGACAAAATACAAAATACTTGGAAACTGGTTCAGAACTGTTGTAGTCCTACCGGTTAGCATTTCAGTGTCTGAGAGATTTTTCAATACACAGCCCTTGACCGGTGCCATTTAAAGAAAATAAATACACCCCACAAATTAATGAATTTTGTACGTAAAAAAATCTGCTGTCCGTCTTGCCTCCGTCGCTAAGGTGTTATTGTAACGAATATTTTCTTTAATTACTTGAAATAACCGCATAAAAAATAAGGTATTAGGGAAATATATATTTTTTTATATTGACGCCTATCGGTTTCGGAACAACCCTTTTTTTCTCAGGGAAAAATATATAATAACTCAATATTACAAAATTACGGTTGAACACATAATATTAGGTTTTGAAGTGGGGGTGGAGGCATGACCAAGAATTATTAATAATATTATTTTATTTAAATGTAATGGAAAACAGCAAAGTTTTAGCTACATTAAAAATAATATAGGGTTTTCCAATAAGAGGTGTTATTTTACTATGTATATAAATAAAATTTTATTTATTTTATATACATAAACATACACTTACCACAAACTACACATCACTTCTTATCACTTATTACTTCTTTTATTTTATTATGTATATAAATAAAAAATGACAGCTTCAAAAGTAACATCTACCGAAATAGCGGGCTATTCAAAATAACACCTCTTACTGGAAAACCCTATACTTTATGAGTAGGTACTGCACAAGGTACCAAAAGTCTAGAGCTAGTGAGACTATGGCATCCCCAAATGGCATTATTTTTGAGGGTGAAGGTGTTGGGAAAAGGGAGGAGATTCGAATATATAAATATTGTGATATAACATAAATTATAAAAAATATTATATCTCATTAACGTGGGATACACACAACACAATATCTGTTCCATGAAAATAAAAATATTTACAATAACCCATTTAGTTATAGACACCTGCCAATTATAAATTAAAACCATATTAATAACCACAAATGACGACATTAGAAAGGGCTCGGATATAATGTAGATGTTACCAAAATACGGTACAAAATAAGCAATCAACCTTCATTCATTATTTATTGGTGGAACATTATTATTTATGAACGTTATGCAATTTTCCGGTCTTGATATAATCATATCGTCAACCCATGTACTTAAATATATATGTCGCTGTGTAACTACTAACAACTTTTCAATGTCTCTGAAAAAATAAGACACACTAGCTAAGTAGGTACCCAATATATCATTAACGTAATATTCGTTATTTATTTTAAAAAATAATGTCATGTAACTAAAGTATATATAAACACCTAGAAAATATATTTTTTCATTTCTTTAATAATTATTTTAAAAGTATATTGTGGAACCATTTTAATATATATCGTATTGTATATATCTACATATTATAGTGCCAGGGAACATGTCATCTATCTTCCTGCGTCAACTAGGGTTAGAAGTGCATATATGAGGAGATAATCTTTTCTACCCGGTGAGCGGGTTGCCTTTGCTACCTTAGCCCGCCACGCATTGCTATGGCTCAGTCTGTCTGTGCAGATAGAGAAACAATAGTACGTGTTGCTTTTACGTCCAAGAGATAGTGCTGTTTTTGTAAAAAAAATGTTTTTATCTGTCACATGTGACATCTTTTGACAAGAGCTTTTGGAGATTTAAGATTTTTAACAAACGAATATAAACATTTTTATTTATACAGATAATGAAACACTTAGTCTGAACCACCATTTTTTAAGAATACTAATCAACAAGTTTCGAAACCAATGGTTCCTTCATCTGGTTAAAGGAGTGTTCTATATATTGAATACGTATCATTTTTCATTGTACTAACTCTAAAATTGATGCGTTTTCGGATTCACTGCCCAAATTCAAACGCGGCATCATGTCAATAATTTAAACTGTTCAATGCGCATACATACAGATACACACACACACAAACACTCACACATACATTACACACACACCTATATACTACACACGTCACTTGGTAATTAAGATATAAACATATCACTTAGCAGACATTACAAGGAAACAAATCATAGGTACCCAACATGAAGTATCTTATTCCTGTATATTGTTTCATCTTTGTAAATCACGTACTGTTTGTTTCTATAATTTAAAATAAATTACAAACAGTGGTTAAAAATAAGTGATATATATCTTATGGTTTTTTGGTATTTTTTTCATTGTTAAGTTATTTGTTTTTGCATACTATCAATACGCTATTTTTATTTAGGCCTATAATGCTATGCTAAATTGTCTATTTTGTTCTTCAAGAAATTATTTAACTGTGAGTGAAATATTATAACATCCTTTGTTTTAATATGTAAATAATATTTTTTCATAAAAAGCTATTACTTTGTGCTTAGATATTATATTTTTAAATAAAACCCACCCCCTTACTAAGGTGTTTGAAATTTTACACAACTGACCAACAACTATTTATCATACAACCTTGAAAATGTTGTATACATCTTTAGTGCGAAGTCAAGTGGAATAAACCCTTTGATCTGTTCCCCCATTTTAAAATACATTTAGATTAAATAGAAAAAATTCAACACAAATTCCTAAGACACATTAATTTTAAACTCGGTATTCCCATTGAAAGTATAAACTAAATGAAAACAATAAATTTATTAAAACTCTCAGATCGAAAAATTAAATTCAAATTAATATATTTATTTACAATAAAAAATATAAATTTGTTTTAGACCACTTTAATTTTAATTGTACTCTACCGGTTTCGGAAGCACCCTTCCTTCATCAGGAGAATATTAAAACTTTTAATGAAAATACAGCACCCTTGAGGTGATTTCTCACGAAAACGGCGCTATTTAAATTAGCCAAATATTAAATATTAAATATTATTAAAACTGATATTCTCATTAAAAGTTTTAATATTCTCCTGATGAAGGAAGGGTGCTTCCGAAACCGGTAGAGTACGATTAAAATTAATGTGGTCTAAAACGAATTTATATCTTTTATTGTAAATTATGACGAGCCACAAAGTAAATGCTTATTACAAATATGTAATATATTTATGTTCAAAGTAGTAAATGGTAGTGTAGACAGCCTTGATTTAATTAACCTCATTGAATTTCATGTACCAATAAGAGCTACTCTTTGTAAAACCCTGTTTAAATGTTACAATTTTTTAACCTAGATTACACGAAGTTAGCCATAGGTACGCAGATGTAGCGGATCTTTTTAACTGCACAAAATCTAGGTACAAAAATACTATACTAACATATCTTCTAATAAATATTTTGTATGTACTTGTATCTTCTTCTAGAGCTTGTATAAATTTTATACTATCTGTCGTCATTTTATGATCAAATGCCACAGTTATTTGTTATTTTTGTTTACATTATTACTAGTGTTTGATTATGCTTGTATTCTGTGACATCAATTATTGTGTATGGTTTATTTATACTGTGGATATTAAATAAATAATTAATTTGTGTTTAACAGTTGTATTTTTTTTATAAGTAAGGTCTTTAGTATTTAACCACAATCTTTATTATCTTACCCATCGATCGGTTTAACTTAAACCAAGCTTCATCAGGCCTATAATAATAAAAGTTATTACGTTTATTATTATAGTCCTATTATTTACGTATTTACGTTAATAGTTTACGAAGTTATTGATTTACTAAAAATATATTAGTCCTTAAACATAAAGAAAGCAATCACGAGTAAAAACAACGACAAAAACTTTAAAATAAAGTTTAAATATATTTTAATAAATACATTGCTTAAATGTAAAGGAACAAAATATCTAAGTAGATAAATTATTAAAATTTACCACGTTATAGCATAAAGTTAGAATAATTATTTTAAAAAAATACATAGTGTTAATTGCTTTATTGTTACACGATTTCAATCTGCACAACACCTATTTGATATTCTTATAATAAAAACTCTCATACAGCTGTTAATTATTAAATAATTTTATCACTGCGAGAATTTTTGTACGAAATTGGCAAACACTTTGCACTAAAAAAACAAGGTGCGTTTCGCAAGAATTGTATTATTTTGAATAGTTAAAATTCATACAATGAAATTACAATGCACTTCCGAAAGTACTTGGGAGTGAGAGTATGTACATCATAATAGGTCGTTTTGAAGTTTTTTCTCGTTCATCTCACTTTAATTTCTCGATTATGACATCTCAAAGAGTGATTTATAAAATAAGAATGGATCAGTTGATTGATAGGGTAATTTTCGATACAAGTAGACGTAATTCGACAGGAGGTGTGTTTGAGAATAATATATCGACGGAAGAACAAATATCATGCCGAGGTACAAATAAAGAGCTTAGTTGGGCGTTTGAAAACAGACGTACATAGCTGGCAAATACCTAAGCCTTTATTTAAAATAAAACATATAGCAGAAAACATCTTTAGAGATAAAGTGACAGAGCAGATGTGTTTTGTAAGCGTGTCTGGTGTGCCCAAAGTAATGTTAATTTTCCCTTATTTTTGTAAAATTGTTAAAACATTTTCATACATCAAATTATTTTCCACTTTCGATTCTGTTTTCATGTCTGAGTCCTAGTAAACAAAAGGATTTACAAAAGCTGACGATATTAGTTTTCTTTCGAATTGTTAGTCCTAATTCCTTTGATTATCCGTTCTGCGGCAAGGAGGTAGTTGGAATAATTAAAATTTGGGTTTTTTGGATTTCAAATAGGCGTTTAAAGTTTTTTTTCCTTTAAAGAATTATTAATTTTTTTGTACTATAATCGTTAATTTAAGCTGATTAATTATGTAGGTTAAAATAATATAAACTACCATTATCTACTGATATTGTCAGTAACGTAAAATTGAAAATTATTTAGCACCAAAAACGCTGACGGTGAACCTAGCAATTAGCACAAATGATAGCCGGCAATTATTAACTTTTGAAGAGAAATTTGACAGGTTTTAAATTACTGTTAAGTCGTAAGAAATAATTTCGCACGTTTACATACTTTCTCAAGCATAAGATTTTCATCAGTTTTTTGATAAAATACGATTAAAAATCGCACTACTAAAACTGTGCGATTGTATTCGTTTAAAAAGAAAACACCTAGAGACAATAAATATGTTTGCCCCATTCTGCACCCTTATAATATTATAAGATTTTCAACCCCATTTAAAAAAATTTAAAAAAATTGAATACGGACGGGTCACTTCATAAAATTTGAACAATTCATCAAATTTCAAAGTTACAATTCAAGTTTAATGAAACTTTATAAAAATGATGATAATAGTAATTGTGTTCAATCAAGCACTGAAAACAGTAAAATTGTACGAAAAATCAACAAATTTTTAGGTACACTCCATAAGGTAGTATATTTACCATACATTACGTTTATTCAATGGGATCACACCCTTGACCCCATAATCAAAACGCTGGTATTTAAACCATCAAGGACGCCCACCCGTTCATAAATAACTTAATAAATTATTATAATGTAACCTACTTAAGGCTTATTTAAATAATAAATAAAGGTACGTGTTTAGATTAAACTATTTACCTACGTTGAAATTTTCAATTCTTATTGCAATCCTGAAGTTATTACGGTTATTGAAATCAACCTTGTATAACGTTTCGACATGTCCTGTATTGCGAGCCACTAACTTAATAACTGCTTGGATTTGTAACAAAACACGGCTCATTTCAACAGAAAAGAAAATAATGTCACATGGCATCTTCGGCTGTAATTGGATTGTGCAATAACACCTAACGAGACAATTAAAATAATACCATTGTCAATTATTGTAAGTTTGATTGTTATCACCACGCTTTCCTGCGATTTAACTGCTTGATCTTATTGACCTTTAACGCTATAAATAACGACGTGAGATAAAACCAGCTTTTTAACTAATAAAGTTAAATTAACAGTTTTGTTGAAGTAATTAATAATAGTTCACCAATTAAACTAAAGTTTTAGAAAAGGGGTATCTATACAACAATTAAAATTTGATTGTTTTTTTTTTAAATGTGCAAGGGGAGGTTAAAATAAAATATGTTTTCTGAAGATAAAGAATATCGTCGGTTTTCCATTGAACACATTCATAGTAGTAAAGTGAATTATTGTATTTGGTACATTTTACCTCTCAATACTCTGAAGACGTTGGAACTTTTAAGAAAAATCACAAATCCTTACTTTAGGCTTAACTTTGTTAATTATCTGTATAATATAATACCCGTTTGTATAGATTGGTATCTGTGGTTAGATGGGGAAATTTTATTTATATAAATATGTGAAAAACCAGTTCTGGAATGTAAAGAAAATCGTTCAATGCCTCTCTCCTTACCTTTATTTGTTAATGCACAATGCTCGGTAACAATTCTACTAAACGATAAAATAATCATTATTGTTGCAATAAGTAGTAAGAAGAAATACGTAAGTATAAAAATAGGATTAACTGTCAATAATTAACAACCGGTATAAAATTATGTTATCGGTTTTACCTCTGAGAATGATCATGAAAATGGTTTTAAGACTATCTTAATATGTACCTAATTACCTCCTACATTGTGTGTAAATAAAATCATCAAGGAAACAACACTGACTTATAATATAAGCAATGAAAAGTATAGTACTGCAATTGAGGGGTAGGTTTTAAAAATCTCCCCTTACTTCAATTACTTCCAAATCTCTCTCCCCTCATCACACCTCATTCGTCAAACGCCCGTTCCTAGCAGTTGGGAAGAGGTGTCCTGAACAAAGGACAAGAAGGAAGTGCGACACGGCGTAGTGACCCAAAAATTCATCACGATAAAATCTAAAACCTCGTTTGTCTTTCACAAAGAAGTTGACAAAGTTCTATGGATTGGTTGTTTCATAGAATTTGAACAATTCATCAATTGTCTACGTTCATTTTCGGGTTTTGTGTAAGTCCTATTCAAGTTCTGGTATTATATAATTATAGTCTGGTTATTTGACAGAAGTCAAGGAATAACAAAACTTGAAAAGAACTTTCGCAAAACTTGAAAAAAAACTTTGAAATTTGAAGTATTGTTCTTCAAATTCTCTGAAACAATCCTTCCTAAATAATTATTGATGTCAATTTTTGTGTTGTTGTTTTTGAGAAATGATCCTTAGTACAAAAAGTTTGTGACTGATTGAGAAATCGCATAGTTTATAAAGTAAGAAATAATTAGCAACGTTTTTATAACATTGCAGAATAGCTGCGATTCTAATAAGACATGTTTTCAAAGGCTCTTCCCGATTGGTACTCGTTTTTCTATAAACTCGTTACAAAACAAAATACCTGAACCTGTCACATCGAGGAAAGACCATAATCTTATACAACTGTTTCTGGGATAAGCAAGTTATGCCTCGTTCACCAAACTACCTTCTCTGTTCACACAATTAACAGGAAGCAGATCGGATGTAATTTTCTTTCTTTAAAATATACTTAACCTATGTTGAAAAATTAACAAACTAATTGTAAGTTAAGACAAATGGTTGTTCCTAGAAAAAACAAACGGAAAACTTAAATAACAATTTTGTTATTTCTTATATTTGAACTTTTCCGGGTCAAGGAACATACCTCTTAGTCACGAAGGTCACCATACAAAAGATCTAAAGCGGATATTTATAAGAAAATACATTATACGTTAATCTATTCATAAATATTTGCAAGAATGTGACAGATTTATGGTTCAAATCATTATGTTATTTGCTCAAAAAACTACCTGTATTCTTTCAAAAAATATCACAAATTAAAATAGACAGGTACTTTTACACATTCCTATTCTCAATCTCCTCTCCCTCCCTCTAACCTTCAACCTCACAACATGGGGTATGGTCATATTCCCACTAACTCCAGACGATTGAAAGCAGTTGGGACTCTTGTGCTGTAATCACATTAAAATAATCTTAGATACTCCCCAGTAATCCCAATCTTCTTCTTATTTCCACTCGCAAAATCGCAACATGGGCCTCATCCCAATATCGGGATAAAAAATGGAGATGGCAGAGATATGTGGCTAGTCTGAATATGATTATTGGGACTCTATAAAAAAGACAAATGGGCGCAGCTGGGACTCTTTTGAAGTAATCGCAAAAAGTTATGATTCAAATCATTATGTTGTTTGCTACTAAATGGTATTATTTCTGTGATGTTTCGATTTGTAAACATAAATTTTTGTTTATACTTATTATTGGACCGGTTTCACCCTGTTATGGGGATCTTCAGCCTGGTAGATTTTAAATTTGTTATTGGATATCTGCAACATGTGGGTCAGGGTTGAAACCGGTCTGGTCAAAAATAAATAATTGGACCAATGTCGTAAAGCATCACATAATTCATCACCTGCAGAGGAATTCCACAATATTATTTTGGTTAATAGCATATTATTACGTTATACAAACTAACATATCAAATCGACGATATTTTTAGTTTTCGACAAATGACCCGTCCCAGTCAAACACAGATTATCTATACTTTCATCTGTTACATTTTTGATCGACTGTGAAACATTAAAGTCATGATCTTATGTTTGTCAGCTTGTCATATTTGACCAAAAATTGAAATAATATAATAGACGATCAAATATCTAAAATACGAAATGGCGCTGACGGTCGTCAAATAATGTCAAAGAGTTTAAAACACTTCGACTTTGCTCATCTCAAAATCACTAAATTTGAAGGCGTAAGAAAATTATTATTTTTTAATGATAATCTCATGTCCATAAGACAAGGTTTTTATGCAAAGTACAAAGGATATCAAATTATTATAAACATTAATTACTCGCCTGAAATCTCCATACAAATTGAAAATATCTCCCGAGTAAAAATAAATCTAGTTGGAAATTCAGCCCTAACAAAGCCTTTCATACAAAAATAAATTTGGTTGTTTACACAGTGAAAAAAATATAATAAGCAGTGATTTTCGATTGAAGTACTTGTACATATTGAATTATTTGGCGGGTTGGGAATAAGCCGACGTAGCTCAGTGGTCTATAGCACCTGACCGGACATCAGAAGGTGAGTGTTCAATTCCCGTCGGCGGCATAAATTTTTACTCGTAATATATTTTCAATTTGTTTTGATATTTCAGGCGAGTAATGCTAATAATAATGACTAATGACTAATGCTAATAACTAATGCTAATAATAATTCGTAAGAAAAGTGGTTAGAAAATGTAATGTTTGTGTAGTCAATGACGGTATTTAGTAAAAAAAGTTACGTTTGACCGACGATCTCTTTGTTTCAGATGGATAGTTTATTAGATAAGCACGTTTTTGATTCAATTCATGATCGAAACTCGGTGATCCATCGCAATAGGGTCAAAAACTCCGGGCAGGAAAATAAATACATTAAACGGTGAGAGGCTTTCATAAAGAATTTTATTACATCACTTATTTGAGAAGCACACGAAAATAAAAGTAAAGAAGTTAAGTAACCAATCTCTTAAATTCAATTTTGAACCAATGATGCGTTATATATTACATGGTAATAAAATAATACTCTCATTGCGAAATGACGATTAATTTGTTGACATGCCTCTACGTTTATTACTAACCCAAATAATAATTTATTTATTTTATGTTGTTTCATACAGTTAATTAGTACTTAATTTTGAGTTAAAGTTTAATAATTATTATGTATGCAAAACTTTGTAAACAAACGTCAATGGACATTGAAATTTATAGGTATTGAATTTATTTGACATTCGATTGCCCAATTTACGTTCTAGTAATTTTTTGTCACAGTCGTTGGTTTTGCACGAAATCACCTAATAAAACGTTTTTGTGTACATTTTTTGTGGCTAACTGATATAGATAAATCTTTATTTGAGATTACATTGCTACATGCGAAAAATATAATATTAATTTAATTTTTTTTTTCGATTAAATCATTACGTTTTCATTGTAAACTGGATCGTTGAGACATTGTAATATAATACAATGATGTAGCCGTTAGATGAATCGTGAATCATATGAAATCGTGTTTTTAGGGAATAAGGGTATTTTACTTTTATAAAATACTTAGATTTTTTTAATGTATTGTATCCCTACATGTTATATAATTGTAATGTTATATAAATATTAATTTTAATTAAAACGACTAAACCATGCGAGTAAATTTACGAAAAACTAAATATATATGACAAAGAAGTTGTGACTTTTTTACCCAACAAAGATTTGAAACAAGGGGATTTATTTGAGGAGTTTTTTTGCAAATCTAATAAAACAAAATGCTTTGTCTCATTAAAGAAGGTAGGTAAGCATTTTTCACCAACCCCTATCGAGTTAAAATGCTTTCCAGTCGATTTTTAAAGAATTATTTGATGTGGACTGAGCTTAATACTACAATTACTATAATTAGTCGCTGGAAAGTAGGTACTTTGTAAACAACATGCCAAGTTAGCCAGTTACTCGACCCAATACTTAACCACCCACATACCTCGAGTTGTCTTGCTTTACATAACCCTATAGATCATTATCCTTTCCACGGAAAAGCGAACAAAGTCAGGAATCGCAGCAAATGGCGAAAACACCAACTAACACACTTCATCTGTTGAAATTCTACGTATGAAAATTTTCGGATACGGATGTTTGACTCTGTTTTGTGCGCAGATTCTTGAACGCGGCAACTCGCATTCCAAACGCAACGGGCTCGGGTTTATTGAGTCGCCTTCCGATTACGATGGGAGGTTAAACTAGTCGGGTAATGTCGGTTACGAGACGTATCGAAGAAGGCGAACGTAGCAGCGAAAGTGTAACTGGGGTTTCTTGTTGCCGTTTTAGTATAAAAAGGAGGCGACCCGGTTAGCATTGTATATTCACGTTCGGAAACTCACTGGCTTCAGTGCTATTATAAGCCAAGCACCATGAAGATCACGGTGGGTTCTTGTGTTTTATTCATACTATCAATTTGCTTGGGTATATTTATCTTCAGTTCTACAATTACAGATTGATGGTGTTTCAAAATACAACAACAATAAATTCATTTTAACGACCGGATTAGTTTGTTAAAAATAAAAAGTGATTTAAAACATCGAAAAAATAAACAGTGATTTGGTTACCAGTGATAATGGATTCTCGTGCAATCAGTGATAAACCAATACAAAATATAAATAGTTTCGATTTTTAAAAATTATTTGTTTTTGTTTAAATTCTGCCTTCAGTCATAATGCGTTTAAAACAAACCTCTCGAAATATCACGATTTTTAATATCACTAACCAAATCTTCTGTAGTTTGATTTATTTTTAAATGTGTTAATTTAGAAATTATAATAATTGTTCTTTTTAATTACAGCTCGTGGCCACTCTGGTGGTGTTGGCCATCTTGGGCGTGCAGGGGAAGGAAGAGAAGAAATCAGCTGTTAAGGAAGCCGACACAAAGGCGGTAGGGGGAGAGAAGAAACAGGAGAAGAGAGGACTCTTCGGAAGCTTCGGCAACTTTGGAGATCATGGGTGGGCAGCCAGTGACAGTCTAGGAGACTCTTATGGAGGTTCCTACGGCCATGATGCCGGCTTCTCTCTGGGAGGTGGATGGGGACAAGAATCTCATGACACTCACAAGACTATCACCGTAGTCAAGAACGTCAAAATCCCATATCCAGTAGAAAAGCGCATTCCCTACCCAGTAGAAAAACATGTCCCATATCCAGTAAAAGTACACGTTCCTCAACCCTACCCAGTCTACAAGAACGTCCCATACCCAGTCAAGGAGTACATCAAAGTTCCAGTACATATCCCCCAACCCTACCCAGTTGAGAAGGAGGTCCATTACCCAGTAAAAGTTCACGTTGACAGGCCAGTTCCAGTCAAAGTTTACGTTCCACAACCCTACCCAGTAGAAAAGCGCATTCCTTACGAAGTCAAGGTACCTTACCCACAGCCGTACCCTGTGACTAAGGAAATCCCATACCCCGTGAAGGTTCCCGTGCATGTGGCCCAGCCTTACCCCGTCGTCAAGGAGGTGCCATACCCAGTCAAGGTTCACGTTGATAGGCCTTATCCAGTCCATGTACCCAAACCCTATCCCGTTGAAGTAGAGAAGCATGTCCCTTACCCAGTAGAAAAGCCCGTCCCATACCCAGTCAAGGTCCCCTTTGACAGGCCCTATGCTGTCCATGTTGACAAGCCAGTTCCCTACCCAGTGAAGGTTCATGTACCCGCCCCTTACCCAGTCGAGAAGAGAGTACCATACCCAGTAGAGAAGCTGGTGCCTTACCCCGTGAAGGTGCCATATGACAGGCCCTACCCCGTCCACATCGACAAGCCAGTGCCATACACCGTGGAGAAGCACATCCCCTACCCAGTGAAGGTTCCTTACCCAGTGCACGTGCAAGATCACCAAGAACAACAACACGACATTGGAGAGAGCAGCTACGACTTCAGTGATCATCATGGAAGCTATTAAAAGCAGGAAGAAGAAGATTTTCATGAATGTGATAATTTGGACATAGCACTGCCCCGTACGTTCCCAAAATCGATTGCTCAGAGATGTATAGTTCCTCTCTCGAAATAAAGAGGCTGGAAGATTTTTTGGAGTACTTGCCTTGGGAACTGCAGAGCGTTGCGACAAAACCAATCACCATTAATTAGTTGTTAAGTTATGCACTTGAATATAAACCATCGTTCATTTTATTTTTTAAGTTTATTGTTTGTTAAATGGATGTTCTCGCAGTCATTCAAATGTACCTGAATCCTGATTGAGATTGGGTAACATGAAATAAAATACACGAACGCTAGTCGTTCAAAATCTAAATTAATGTTGTTATTTCCCCTTCATAACCTACACAGATATTACGAAAATGCATTGTTATATAGTTTTAACAAGTAACAGCACCTTGTCAGTATTAACATTGAAATAAAACTTATTCAACCAAGACAAAGATTGGCAATCACTACAAGTTTGGGAAAATTCTGCGGTCAATGTATTGTTCATTATTTATAATGAAGATTGTAAGGCCTAGATTCTTCGTAGTAGATTAAAAAACAACACACTTAACTATCATTAGAATCGTTCATTAAGAACCACAAGAACGAATTCTTTTAATGTTACATTTGTTCGTTACCCTGAAGAAAAAAAGGAATTGAATCAAATATTCGAATCGTCAAATATTACCCAAGGAATACTAATGTTTTTGGCTTGGAATACCATTTATATAAGATAGAGTGCATAGCTTTATGTTGACTTAAATAGTTTTTAACAGCATTTTTCCATTTAAAAATCGTATTTTATCTAAGAGATAAATATTTTCAATCATTTAACACAATCACAAATACAATCCACATGCTAAAGTATGTGATTAAGAAATAAGGTTTTGCAATCGATTTCTAAAAAAATGCACGTCTATCAAACAAATAAATGTTGGATTTATAATCGACTCTTAACTAACTAAAATGAATTAAAAATAAGTGAATAATTTATTACGATATTACGATCATTCGTTAGTAGCGTCAGTTGATCTCGTTTCGTCATCAAAGTTCCCACCTAATTATTATCTATAACCTTCTTTTAAATTTTTTCTTATTACGCTGCGTTTTTACAGCATATGTGAATTTCATCAACTATTTTGTAACTCAGGAAATGCTGAATCGTGGTGCACACGTATTATTTTATTGTACAATCAATTCTACGTACCTAGCACTTGCAAGCCACTTGTTCAAGTGCTTAAAGCTGTAGGTATTAGTCCAACGAACAAATTGTAATGCGTAAAGCGGTAATAGCGTAAATATTGATATTGATACGTGTTTTGTAATACATTTCAAAACACAACATTCTAACGCGGTATCTCAATAATAAAACAGTTGATCTACCAATAGCTAATGCAGTATTACGGATAGTACCCGAAACTAATGCGATCACTATTAAATAGATGTGAAGTAACCGATTTTAGAACAGGTAGCTGTAATTTTTTTTATACTTAACCGACAGTAAGTAAGCAACTGGTTCTAAGCACGTACCTCAAAGATATTATAAGAACGAGATGTGCTATGCGCAGTTCGTACTGAGTGGAATTGTTTTGCCGAGTGTCGCCGGTTTTATTCACCAATACTACTGCACATCTTCGCTTGCGCTAAGGTATCCGCACTAATACATAGAACAGATTTCTGTGCGTACAAGTCCCGATACCGTTCAAAGTACCCTAATTAGGTAGTACTCCGGCTACGGTCCGGCGGCCAACATATCATATCTCGTTCTTCTAATATCTTTGACGTACCTAATCCACTCTAATGCCTTAATAATAACTTTGGGCATTGATACAAAATTTGCTAAATGAAGCTCGTTCACGATGGGATTGTTTTTTTGTTAATATCCTCTGTTCCGATGATCTACATTTCAAAGATTTACATACTTTTATAGATTCCCACATCAGTTTTATTTGCTTTGTGTTCTTATCCGTTAAAATTTTCCAATTTTTTTCCAGATATCGGGCACTTCTGAAAATCACCGCTACGCCTTATATATGTGTGTCATTCGTTCGAAATTTGTTACCCCTTATGACATGTACGCTAGGTGATTTACTTTAAGTTCTAGAGAAAGAGTTGTTAAGTTTTAGAATTAAAAATCAGTTCCCATTTAAGGGCTCTTCGCAGATCTGCTCCCCATTCAAAACACATAATGTTGAAATCACCGTTAACACCATTGTCCCGAGTTTAATACCCTATTATGTTGGCATGTTGTCGTAAAAGTGGCTGTCGTAAAAGTGGTTGTCAAAAGTTCCCAAGTTCTTTTACTTGCCAATAACGCCAGGAGAGGTAAAAACAGGCAAAAATCGCATCTTTATGTGAACACAAAGATATATTATTATGCCCTGTATGTTTTGCATATATTCTATTTCTTTGATTGTAAGATTATCTTGTGTTTTATATAAATCCGATAGAGCGATATTTTGAAGCGATACACACACTTGACGTAAGACAGTTGAAACCTACAACAAATCACAAAATAATTGCTGATTAGAGATATTTTTGGCAAAAAATACCAATCTCTATTTTCTATATCAATCAAGACCAAGTTTGTTTTTATTTTACTTCGCACTCTGACGCAATGTTGGCCAAGAGAAATTATGAAGATTATTGTTTATTAGCCGACATATCGGACAGAGTAGCGTTTATTTGTAGCAGTGAGGAAATGACAAGTTTCAAGCTGGTGTAAGTGGCTGTAGTTATGCCATTTGTTTATTATTCCAAGAAAACTGTCACTGTTACACAATTTGCTTTTGAAACCGTACTCCTGTGATATTTGTAGAGCCACTTTTGCATGTTACACGAGATAAATAAATAATATTCCAAAAACTTGTACAGTATTTTTCTTTATTTATTTGTATTAAGTCATTATGATCATGTTAAGTTTTTTAAACTTATCATTATCATGTTAAGTTTTTTGTTTTAGTAATCAAACATTTTTAAATGATAATAGACAATACAATAGTGGTAAAGCTTTGATAAATTAATTTATTAAGCTTATTTGGAAAAAATATTTTTGAATGGGGTATTTTCACAAACTATGAATACTGTCAAAAATGTGTGGAAGATTTAAAGTTTATTTTTAAAATTTTGATTATTGCACAAAAATGGAAATTTGTAATTTGAAATTTAATTATTTTTGTTATTTCGTTCATAAAAAAATATGTAAGACTACAATGTCATTATGACAAAGAAAACGCCAATGTCTGGTAAGATATAAAATAAAATAAAAATACAAATACCTTCACTATTGTAATTTTTACACACAATACAATATTTTCCCACACATTATATTGGTTTGGAAAAATGAATAATGTTTTATATACATACATTCTACTGTTAAAATAAAATAATTGAATATCCTTCGTTTGTTGGTTTTTTGGGGTGGTCATTGAATAAAATAAATGGGTAAACAAAATAAAACTAATTAGCTAGTTTAAAGGAAAATAGATGATAATGCGTGTTCTTTATCAGATTGTAAGATTCTGTTGATTCCAAAGACTGCGATGGAACGTTTAGTCAGAATTAATTTAATGCAAAAGAATTCAAAATTACAAGACACCGAGAATCATGACCCAGAATTAAACCGAGGAAGAGGTGAACTGACTGCGTGGAAAACGATTGAAGCAAAAAAAAAGCCGAGGACTAGAGGTGAATGGCAAGGAAAATCATTTGTGGACATAAAGATTCAAGTTGTGGAGGCCAAATCCACCATTGAAAAGTATTTAGATCCAAGATTAAGATGATGATGATGTTACACATCAGATTACATGCACAATCAAAATAGTGAAATTTGAATGTAAACATTATGCATTATCAATGTCGAAATATGCACTAAAATTTTCAAAAAGAATCTGTTAAAAATAGTTTATATATCAGAAAAGAATTGAATATCAAATATTTCTTATTTAAACAGATCATATTTTCAAGAATCTTAAATCTAAAATAGGCAAAAGTGATAGAAAAAGGCTCTTATATGCACCACACCAACCAACAAATATGCACTACACCAACCAACAAATATGCACTACACCAAACAACAAATATGCACTACACTAACCAACAAATATTCACTACTCCAACCAACAAAAAACCTCGAATACACACTAATAACCTAAACTCAGACTTACTAGTTATATGTAGAAAACTTGGCTACTTTATGCGATGTGATTTGAGATTTTCACAGTCAGAAGTATAGTGATTTATTTTTGGGGTATTATGCCGTGTTGCGCTACCTCCATCTTTAGCCAATGTTGCGGACAGCATTACAGTGTCCATCTTTAGGGTAGATGTGTGAAACGTTAACACAATACCCGAAAAATAAATTATTATAACATTTTATCGGAAATTTATTGATACTATTCATAGGTTCGAGTAGGTACCGAATAGTAAACTATTTTATAAATATATAAATCAAAAATTTACTTTATTCCATGGATAAGCTATCGAGAGGATTGTGAAAACATCCTCATAATACTGTCAAAATGTTTCTTTATTGTAAGACATTTACTATCCCATATAATATGAACTCCATTGCAAATTATTTGTAACACTATACAATAAATATATTATAATGCCCTGTTTCATGTGCGATTATTCGCAAAATTATAATATTACATCCTCATTTTGCGTATTCGCTTACCCTAGCGTTATTGAATACGCTTTCCGTAATTTCATCTTGCGTAATTTAATGCAGGTTCTCAATGTAATACTTCTGGGTTTAATGGTTCTCTATGTAAAGATTGGGGAAGGAAAATTGACTCGTAAATGTGTTTCAAATGTTTATTGAATTAATAAAAGATTTTGCTGTCTACAATTTCTAGAACAAGAAAACTATTTTAATTTCACAGCTTTTCGTCTATGGAACTTTGAAATTTGTATCCAAATATAAAACAAAACACTATCAGTTGCTTGTTCCATTTTTTTTAAACATAGTATTATCTGGCCGCACAAAAAAGTTTTAAAAATCGGTACAAAAGAAATGAAGCAAAAATATTTTTCAATATAAAACGAAAGTTTTTCCATCATTGATGGGTTCTGCTTGAGCTTTTTCCTGGAATATTCGATGTAAATAAAAGTTTTATGGAAATATAATGTGATTATTCACGCGAGACTTATTTTACTTTCATCCTAAGGAGGTCAATAGCGAGGTCAAAAATCTCACCGCCAATATGAGCACTTAGAGGCGATGAGTGACAGTTATTGAATGTTTATTTTTTCTTTTCGATATAAACTTGATACCAGTTTATTATTTTAGAATTAAGTATTTCAGTTTTGTAGGTCAAATGTAGTATGCTTATAGAAGAATCTATTCTATTTCTATGTGATTTTGCATTAAAATCGCTTTTGTTTGTTACTCGTAGGCTCGTCTGAGGCTTAGCAATTTATCGAAATTTCTTCTAAAAAAAAAACTTTTTTAAAAATCAGTTATATATGTTGCAATAAATCCAGTGGTCGTGGGTTGCAATAAACGTACTAATTCCTAATACATAATACTGATGGGTGTGGTATGCATTATCAATATATTTTAAAAATATACCAATTTCAGTTGTGTCTCTATCTGTAACTCCGGCTCAATGAACTCTGGAACGTTTGTATCGAACTCAATGTAAGTTTTTAATGAGAATTCAGACAAGCGATAAAATCTATAATATTATATTATACAATATTTTGAACGCAAAATTATTTTAATTGCCTTTTTCAAAATTGAAGCTGATTTCTCGAGAATTCAGAATATCCTTATTGTTGTGTAGTATTATTTTTTTTCCAGTTTTTTTAAATCCCTAATTACTCCAATTCGACCTCCAACGCTCTACCGAATCCGGTCCCAGTCCACCTCTACCCGCGTGATTATAGTGGAACGTCGGAACACGTTTCGACGAAATATGCAATAGCGCTTTTTAACTATCTCGTGATTTTTCATGGGTTAACGCTGGTATTGTATGAAAAGTATGCAAATCAAAATACATTCAATAACTTTATTACCAGTTTGTAAGTAAATAGATTTTTGGGATTTTATTCTCTGTGCCGTGCAATACTCAACCTTCCATATTACAAGATATACAATATTCTTTGTCCGGTGCAATACGCAATACCTAATCTGCCATATTACAAGATATTCAATAATCTCTTTGCGATGCAATACCCAATCTGCCATGTTACAAGATATAAAATAATTTTAAAAAACATTAAAAATAAAAGAGGTACTCGTATGTTTGTGTTCTTTATTTATTTAATAACCATAAAGAGTGAGATTCAAAAGTAATGAAAAACAGCATAATAACTCCGAAGACTATAATTTCGATGTCAATAAGAATTAAGCATTAATTTTGGAGTTGTTGTAACTCACGCACGCTATTAGTGACGAAACTGCCCTACAAAGATGCTGCATGATCTCGAACGGAATGCATAATAAAGACGTTCAATTCTGCACGTAATCACATGCATTAACAGCTATACAAAACGGAAGGAAAATAATTACAAAGCTCATTACGTAAAGAAAACGTAATTTTTTAACCAAAGTTTCCCCACGGTCGTAATACCTACACGAAAACAAGTGAGAGGCTGAGTTTATCCCACCTATTCTCTCACTGTCCAAAATATTCAAGCCATATTTCTTAAGTTACAACGAAGATCGAAAAATGGGATATTGTTGTCTGCCTGTCGGAAGTGTCAGAGCCTTCGCTTCCGGAAATGGAATTTGATTTAAACGGCGACTTCCTCTTTAAAGAATTTGTGTTCTGGTGGAAATATTTCAGCAACTAAGAAATCAGCACACCGGACTGCAATCAAGGTCATTCGGAAGTTAGATAATACGCAGCAAGCCGGAAGTAGTAAAATAACGTTTAATGTTATTTAACGTGTTGAATTCAGTTACGTACTTATTCGTATTAATTTAATAAGCTTTTAGTAGAAATCAGTAATTCTTGAAACAATGGAAATGTGGTAACCAAAACAATTAATTTAATTTTGGTCATGCTTGCATAAAAGTGCATTACAATTTAAATTTATCAAGACACAATGTGACACTGACAAAAACATTATATAAACGATTATACTGTGTTTACCATAATTTGGAAAATGATATGATTTTGTGAATCGTAATGAAGATAAAAATCTTTTTGCTACGATTATTTAGGACCGGTTATTTTACTGAATTTGGAAAATAAATCAAATTTCAAAATAACATTCTTTTTCTGTAAAGGTTCTATTTCAAGTACTGTTATTATTTCATCACGTATCGTTGGTTTCACAGTACTTGGACAATGATAGGATATTCGTTTAAAAATTTCATGAATTTTTTTAACTTTTTCATAATTTTTTTTAATAAATAATATGATTTTGTCAGAATAAAGTTATTTGCATACGATTGTATCGTGTTAAATCTACACTCAGATCTTAAAAGGCTGCAAAGTGAATGAGACGCTTCGTTATAATGCAATCAAAAGGGCGATAAATATATGCGTGTTTTGCTGTTCAAATTAATAAATAATGTGGATAAAATTTAGTTCATAAAAGTTGTGATTTATTTCCGCATTTTATTACACGGGCAATCGAAAATGTTTATAATATAATTATTTATTTATTGAAACTTGTAGGGCTTTTACAAACAAAATGCATGTTATACAATTATGGGGTAAAAATAGGAGTAGAATATGTATAGTATATTATAGTTAGTTAAACATGATAAAAATATAATGTGTAAAATTAATAGTAAAGAAATATATTATATATGCACGGTGTCCGGAAACTAGTGTTACAAACGGGAACTCTTAATTCTAGATCACATTCGGGGTCGATTTTGTTGTAAAACTTTTTTGATCTGAGCTTACGTTTTCGAGTAAATTGAGTCTAATGTCGGATTTTTTTTTGGTCGAATTTCGATCAAAATCCGCCACTTTTAATATGTACTACTGTTCAATGCACTTTAAAATGCGTCGAAGCATAGAATCGACACAAAAATTTTTCAAACATTTAGAAAAAAGTGTTTTTTTTTTTTTTTTTAATTCATTGAAATGCAGCTTTTTTGCTTTTTTTAGTTTTTCTATGATTTGATGTAGATTCACAAGTTTTCCGTTTTTCCACGATTTTCACCGTGAACATCAGATAGGTACATTCAGAATAAATTATTTTTGTTTTGATGCAGGTTGGATAGGTTTTGAATATGTGGAAAAGACATTGAAAATTAAATTAAGGACTCACCGGGGTGAGTTATATGAAAATATGGTGGAGTCGAGTAGATCTAAAAGGGATACAATGGTAGATCCTGTGCTATAAGACTGGTCTCCTTTCCCACCCGATTACCAACGATTTTTTTTTTCTCGTAATATTTTGATCGAGTTAATGCTACATTTAAATTTGCAAATTTTCCTAGTTCCCCGAAAAACGTCTAGGATAATAATGACGTTCAACATTTAAATGCACTTCACACAGACTTTAAAACTAAGTTTGAGGACATTTTGATTATGGAAATGCAACGTTGAAGAAGCGGATATCATGTGACAAGAAGAACTGACCAGAATAAGCACTGACAAAGAACCGTTGCCGTTGCTTATCCTGCTTCATTTTCATTTGGTGTAACACCTCACAAGGGTGCCCCTGTCTGCACAATGACAGAGCAACTATACCGCCACCCGGTTGTTGGGCAGGCTAGGTAAGGGAATATTTTTTCTAAAAAAATAAATTATTACCACATGGGACGTTAATAGTTTTAGGAAAACTCAATATTCGGAAGGCAGGGGGTCTACGGAAAAAAAAATTGGCAAGTGATCTACGGGGCAAAAAAGTTTAGGAACCTCTGATTTAAACTAATTAGATTATTAAAAAAACATTTATAGCAAGAATTATGAAAATATCCGCGATTCAAACGTCGTCTGGCTTCTAGGGGAACATGGTTTAAGAGTCTGTTTGGTATTGAAAGTTAATAATATTATTCAGTTGACAGAGGGAGTCGTTACCAACAAAGCAAAAACATACATTTATTACCTCTGATCTCTAGTTCTACAGTAAACCTCCACAATATACATTTCCCTTGGCTTGTGGTTGGTTGTCTTGCGCAGTATGATATTTGAAAGGCTAAACAAGGCGAGAAACGTGACTTAATTAAGATTAATAATAACAAATGGGATTTACTGCACGCCATTACATTTTCTTTGTCGTGGAAAGAAAAATGGAATAATACTTATTAAGCTCGACGGACAAAATGTTTAAATTAAGTATAATAACTTCATTCATCAAGGCCACAGCGTGAAATAGAAATCTATGATATAATCATTTTCGAGGTCACAACAGTTATATACATAGATAAAGCTGAGGGAAAACTATTATTGAATGGTTATTTAAACAACACGATTAGTTGGAATATTTTTTAAATGTAAACATTTATGGAAAACAATTTATTCTGTGCACAGAGAAAACTTACTGATATGAAATATTGCTAATTTTAAAAAAATCTGGTCAAAGTTTTCGTATTCCTGTTAAAAACGGGATTGCGGGCCTTTAACAAATGAATTCCTGAAAAAAAATCAGTGAAATGCGAATGTGTTATGAGGACGGCGGAACTTGTGTTCATAATACTACTAATACTGTCGCATTTCGACGTATCAGGAAAAACACACCTGCATGAACACGTGTTCCAATATATTCGGAATGTACTCATATTTTATCAGGAAATGGATTGCCATCACATTTTAAAAAGGATTTCAACAAATTAGCCATCCTCATTTTTTTCCGTGTGTCTAATTTGATGAACAATGATGTAGTTATGTTCTTTGTATAGGAACGTAATTATAAAAAAAGATTTTTAATGGTATTTACTATTTTCAGGTATAATGGGCGTTTTGCACGTTATTTTACCAGTTTCCACGTGGTCGTCTTTTCTTATGGAATCGCGTTAAAAAAATGACTTATTCTATTTTCGTATAGTTTAAAATAGAAGGACATTATTTTATTATCTTTCGTCTGAACAAATAGCATTTCTCAATACAGTACCAATTTCTACTATATTAAGAAATAATATTGTAATAATTTTATATTGTTCGTTTGAATTTCGTATAATTCATTTATAATCTTATATTAGTGGGTAATTGGTTAAACCATATCACTACAACATGTTTGGAAAATTGTTCAACGTCATCTGTATAAAATCGTCGGTGTGAAAATAATGATCGTATTAAGAAGGATTTTTCATACGGCTCCAGATACAGTTTTCATATTTTTTTCCCATTTCTACACATCGTGTAAAACGTCCATAAGTCAACCGAAAACTAAACAAATGCATTGATAATAAAAAATAATAAAAATTACAGGAAATTATTTTCTTCTGGCCTACGTCATCTTTGGGGATGCTCTGTGGAGAGTCTATTTGGGGAGAGAGAGGAGTGAGTATGAGTCTCGAAGAGACCCATTTTTTGCGGGGAGGAAACACAGATGCCGGCAAAACGTTTCATAGCTGAACTGTTAAACTCAAGAACGAGTCGTAGAAGCGCATCGTTCTCAAGTAACAAATTTCAGGCGCGCGTTTGTGCGTGTTTCTCGAATATGCATCGGTGCCGAAGGGATCAACGACGCAAGTCTCTCGGAGCATCGTCCATTGTAATACCGGTAGAACCAAGACAGCATACCTGCCTGATGCCTCTATAGATTACAATCCATTTATAAAAATAGGGGAACATATCAAACGGATCGTCCGTTTCTGCACAGACTTAAGAATTTATGTCAGGTCTTATACAAACCTAGTATTCATTCAACTATTACTACACTAGTAGATATTTCTTTTAATTATGTATTGTTTAACTGCACTTCTTTTAACAACTGTATCACTTGCAACAATATGTTTGTGTACTCATTACTTGTTCTGTAATCTCTCTATTCTCTATTGTATCACTCTATTGTAAAACCCATTTTATGGAGTTTAAATAAAAAAATTTAAAAAATAAGGTATTTTGGGGTTCCAGTCCAGAAGCGACTGCAAAATTAAACAGTTAGGCGCCCATGCGATTTATACAGAGAAAGCAATTGTGTACTTTATGCATTATCTGCGGCCCTGTATAGTACGCCCAGCTTCTGAGAGACTAACTTGATTCTGGCTTCGATGGAGCCTCCGGGCCTGGGCTGGTAACTAAGGGTATTTACAGCTATGCGAAGGTCAAAATAATACTGTGTTGTCTTTCAATTGAAAATCCATTTCCGTACATATTTCAAGTAAAATTATGAAACTGTAAGTTCTGTTTAGTAAGTAAAGTGTAAAAAACGGAAATATTTCCAATCTATTTATTCTCATATTAAGATGGTGCATAATTTAAAAGTAATGCCACTTAAAAAGCACTCTTGGATAGAGTTTTGCTTATATGATGATTGATTGCGAAATGATCAATGTTATGGGTAGATACATTAACCACTTATTTAAAAACGTCATTATCTATTAATACTCTATCTAAAAAAAAAATATTTATCTTTCTTTAAGAAATTTCAAACGCACCCTGTTAAATATCATTCGAAATACGAAGCAAGTTAAAAGGTATCCCACAAACCTGACTTTTCTAGCGGACAACTTTCACAATTTCTACATTTCACAGTTTGCAGCTTAACGGTAACAGTTTTCTTGCGAACGATACAAAGAATACAAATATAATATTTCCTTTTCAAATCAACCGTCAGATGACTCTGATGTACAAGTTTGTATTCTTTCACTGAAAAATACGGTTCGTTTTCACAAAAAATCTTTAAATATTGCTCATTTTTTAAAGATAAATACGTCCATGAGATTTGTTGAGGTTTTTATCGTATTCCTTCTTCTAATATTTAAAGAAATATTGTCAGGAGTATAAATATTGTACAGCCTCGCATTTATTAAATAATAATTATAATATTAAAGTCAGGGTAATACAGTAGTTTACTTTTAAAAATACCATATTTTATTTTTAAAATAATATTAAAATTCTTTTAGTCGGTAGATCTACGTACAAAAGATTTTAAATCGTAATTTCGTTTGTTGGTGCATGAGTACGTCGGTAAGTAATGCGAAATATTCCTGCGTAATGCGTAACATCATTCAAGTTAAGTGAACTTTTAATTCAAAATTGGAACTAGTTATCATATCAGACAAGCAATAACATTGGTACCAAAATTATTTTACGAATTAGTAATTCTTTATTCAAAATGCATCTTTCTTGTGTTCTAATGTTTGGATTAATTAATAGAGTAGAGAATAGAGAATTAATACGTCACTGCGACAATGCGCGTGGTTTCACTCAACTACGTCCGGTAGATGCACAATGCACATAACCTGTTATTTGAGTGCTTATCCTTTTCATCTTACGTGTCTTTTATTTTTATAATGTCATTGGACGATGACAAGTTTTCAATTTTATTATCATTCGGTACATACATTTCTTTTTTTGAAAGGTAGTGATCCTGAGCCAATTATTTTTTAAAAAATACTTCACAAAATCTTAAAATTGTAATTTCCCGTGATTTTTTCATGCGTCTGCTCTAGTAGTACTTCAATTAAACCTACTAAGAACTCCCGTGAATAATATTACGACCTATTTCAAAATAAAACCCAAGTTTGGATTTTTTTTACCATGTTGAAAAATTTTGTATTTTTAATTAAACGGTAAATATTGGAAAAAACATTGCCTGGAAAATTCTTTGTTCCCGTTTGTAAACAGAAAACGGTCGGTTTCCTCAGACTACACAATTCAAAGAAAATAAAATAATATTTAGAAACGATTTATTCGTAATATAGATATTTAAAGAATTTCAAATTTCAACTGGAATGACTTTTGGCGTTTGTCGTATAAGACTTCGACGAGACTCAAGAATAAGAATGTCGACCGATATATGTACTTTCGACGGCGATTGCGAGCGACCTGGATTGGAGAATCGATACCCTGGGTTGAATTCGACCGACGAAGAATCAATTAATCATTTCGTCGTACGTATTTCTGCAAGACGTACATTTAAATACTAAAACATCTGAGAAAGCCAAGGAACATGGTTTTGGATGATTTACCGTTCAAGTTATGCGACAGTATCTATACACAGCTTGTTTTCTTAACGTAAATTGACATATATAACTTTGTCAAAATGAACATTTTCCCTACATATCCAGACTCCCATGTAGTGCTATAGAGTCCTAGAATAAATAAGAGAACTACATAGAAGTGCCTTCCATACATATTTTAAATGGCAAAAAATGTTCCGTTTAGCGCAAAATCCCAGTGCTCTGTCTCACTTACGCACGCCTAACATCGTAAATCTCCACCCCATTCAAATTTCGAAAATACAATTCTTCAATTTCGATCGGGCAAATATTTTAATCACGAAACACGCCGAAAGGCAATTCTCATTATTTTTTATTCTACGGCTAGAGTGAAAAAATTGAATAACACGGAATTAATAATTTTGTGGTAGACGGTGGAGTGGTAGTGATCTTCGGCTATGAATCCGGAAGTAGCGGATTCAAATCCCAGGGTGCGCAAATATAATTTTACAGATTTTATTCATTTAAAATATTCAGAGTGGTAAATAATTCAGTATCACTCTGATAAACTTTTATAATAGCCAGGAACATTCCTACCTTCAGCCTGACAATATACTCCAATAAATTGGGGATGCCAATCTCACGGTTGAGAGCATTTGGGACTCTTGTGCGGTACCTACTTATAAGTAAGTAAAATAAGCGATAATTTCACACATGACCAGAATAAGCGGTGTGAAGGAAAACGTATTTTTATAAATTAAAATTTAATAAACGAGTGCGAACGAAAAGATTTATGAATCCGAGTGAAATACGCAAGGAATTTATTCGAGCAGTGTTGCTTTCGTGTCGCACTCTCTCTGCTGAGCGACACGATGATTTATTGATGTTTAATTAAAGTTATTTGACATTTTAATTAACTGATTTGCTGCCAATTCAAATACTCAAACAAATGGATATCTGCTGGCAAAATTTTTTAACAAATTCTTCTTTTGTGAGTAAAAATAAAGAAAATTTCCAACTGCTCCCAACCATCTGAAGCCAGTGAGATAGTGGCATCTCCAAGGTAGGAAGGAGGATAAAGATATGGGGAAGAGTAAGGTTGGGAAGTACCTGACTATGAAACAGGACTAAAGCCATTTCAAGAAACGTTTCGATTCTGAGTGGTGGTTTTACACCACTGCTTTCACCAGTATCTGCTACTGAACGTGCCGCAATCACGCTGTAATATTATTTTTTATGAATTATTTGTGAAATAATACAAATTAACCAAATAAAATGTGGATAATTTCACATACCGGGAATTGAACCCGCGACCTCTGAATTGGTAGCCAAGGCTCGTAACCACTCAACCACGAATATTACTTATCTTACAATAATTTTTGTTTGGGTTGGTAATTAAATTTGAAGAGTTTTTGGAACTTTTCTACAAGCTTTGCAAATACCACCGCGCCGTAGTGGTTATTTTTAAATTGATTAGATTTCAAGGTCAAAATTTTTCATGCTCTAATTTATTATTACTTGACACTTTCTTTCTTTTTTATCCATAAAATAAGAATTTATTATATTGCAACGGGATTATTCAATAAATGCACAATTTAAACGGTGAACACAATTAGCCTTTATTTTAGGTACAATCAATTTGCGAGTATGACATGCAATTCAACAAGAATAAGACAGTGTAACAAACTTTAACGACCACTCTATGAGTTCACTAAAGAACAAGTTACGCGTACACAACAGGTCCCAAAGAAACGTAACCTTGTTATGTAACCAAAAGGGTTTCAATGAGTATTTTCTCACTCTGGGTTTGACGGTTCACTGAGCATCGCGCGAGTCAAACCTGCCAGAGGTGGCTGAAATTAGGTAACTTGCCCTCTAGAGCTAAACCATAAAATTTTATCGGTCATCACAGCTGTGACATCTCTTCCAAGGATCACATTTGTTAGCCAGAGTTGCAGCGGGTTGAAAAACTAACAAATAGCATCCCTCGCCTTTATTAGTAGGAGACCGTGCGTTACAGAAATGAGAAAGTAGTCGAGATTGAAGAACTAATCAATATTCTCTCAAAATCTGCATAAATATATAACTAAATGATTTGTAATAGTGTATTATTTTGCCAGTATTTGTTCTAGCAAATGGGCAGCGAATCCCATGGTAAACCACAATGCCAAATAAATTTAATTAAACATAGATTACGATTTTCGTTTAATGTGTTGAATTAATTATACTATAGCATTTTAGATAACATGTTTTTATTAACACATAATAACATTGTTATTTTTTCATTCTGTCGTCAAGATGATTTTCCTTGTGAAAAAACACTATATTTTTCCACATATTTATAAAACAACAAAAAATGTATTTCGCAAAGCAAATTAGATCTTAATAATGAGCACAATTAAGTTCAAATTGGCCTGCGGATTACGATGCGATGATTGTGTTAGAAAAAAACCTCTTCAAAAATATAATCATCGGCTGCATATTTGTTCCGCTCTCATTATTGGCCAGCGGTTCAACCAATCAGAGGCGGCTTGAGTAATAATGCAGTGGCTCTGTAGTCTTCATATGGCACACACTGATTTGCAAGGATTGAGTAACTTTTATAATGATTATGAAGAATCTATAGGAATTATGCAATTTGCAGAGTAAATAAGAGTCATGATCCCAAGGATGACGCATCATATTACAATAATTTCATTCATTAAGAAGCAAATCATATAATTTTATCAGGGATAACTTATCGAAACTCATAAACCTCATTGCAACATTCAAACTGAAGACGTGCCTATTACAAAAGTTACATATGAAAGTGGACAACGAATATTCACTTATCTTGTACCTATTATATTTAGTACGATGACAAAGCATATTCAAAATCAACCCTTAAAAATAAAACATTTTTAGTAAAATACATCTATTTTAAAATGTCTTTTAAAACTTGCAACAAACTTTTTTTTTGGTTTGACTAAGGATTAAGGAATAAGGATGAACCTTCCTACCCAGAAACTGGAATTGACTACTCTACTAACCTCTCCAAATGCCGATCAGGTAGGTCCGACATATATTTTAGAAATGCATATAGGTTAGCTCGTGTGTATGTGATTGATATTAAAAGTTGATAGAATGCATTGTCATCGACAGCGAGTCCATCTGCCGAGTTTAAATTTGATCGGATGTCGAGAAGTAAGTCAATTTCCGCTTCCAAAATTTGCATTCAATCGTTATCGAAAAAATATAAATCGAAACTACAAAAAAAAAACATTTTTTCAATAGAAATGTATGAACGCGTAAAGGAAACAACTTTAAAAAATACGATATTATAGCATCGTATTTTAAACAACTTTAAAATACGATAAAAAGATTATCTGTGACAGTTTCACTTGATTAACTTTTTGCTTTCTTATAAAATTATTTATAAAATAAATAAAAACTAGTTTTGTGCTTGAAATTTAACGTTTCTAGACTCCGTTTTTCATACGATTTCAATACCTATTACCCACAGTACAGCATGAATATACACATTTGCTTGTATACTACTTTTTATAACGTCATACTATGTTGCATTTAAAAATATATATTTTTGGGGCCTAATTTTTGTAACGAAAGGAAAACATTATTTTTTTTTACAATCTTATGTTTCAACCGTCGCTCGTTGAGCTATGTGTTTAACAGTTCGATTGCTAAAAGTAAAAGCCTACTGTGTGGTGAGTATAAATCAATTACAAAACCAATTAAAAAAATCATGTGCGACGGAATGGCAAGAACACTATTGCTGGAGAACGTATACAAATATAATATGGACAGTATATTCTCGACTAGAATAAGCAAGCGACATTGATGTGTCGTATTCAGTCTATGGCAAGCGATCATCAATTTGTTGAAATCGTCTTAATTTTTTTTTTTATTTGGGCCAAGCTGAATATGGTAATGCAAAGTGATGTGTTTTTGGTTTGAAAATTTGACCTCGTAGAAAGATTTTAGATGCTGTAATTGAATACTGCGAGTAGAATAAATATTGGTCTTTTCAATAATCGTGCACTTTTTCAGTCAAAGATCACAGATCAAGTCTTTTTATAAGCCAAAAAAATAACTTATAAAATCTGTTTTTAAGTTCAAAATATCCTACTTACAAATCCCTTTTCGGTAATGGTTTTATTGTGAATGTTGCAAATTATGTTATTTAGAAAATGACCCATAAATATTTAATAATTTATGCCAGAACTTTGCAAAATAAAATACAACACTTTTTGGCGATGTTTTCTTCTTGCGTAAATCAAAACAGGCGGCTGGTGTTAACCTTATCGCTATCCACATAAGGAGTGTTATTGTTAGCAGCTCGATTCCAAATGTTACATGACGTAGTTCATCGGCCTAAGCTGTATTTTTATAATTTATTTAAAAATCTCTCAAGTTGTGAGCCACCAAAATGGTTTGTATGCCTCTTTGACTATACGAATTTTTATTTGAATCTGATATTGTAGTGTGTTTTTATTATACATACTCTTGCGATGGAACGATACAACTGTATTTATTTTTGCACTATTCGTTTTTAAGTAGATATTTAATTCGTAATATAGTCCTATTTTTTGCAGATTTATCACCACTTTTAAAAGGTAGGTTAATTCCATCATAACGATATGAAATAGGCAATGTAAGAAGTTGTTAACTTTTAATAGGTATCTTGGAAATAAGCTTTTCGATTGCAGTATTTTAGAAAACAGTAATTGCTGTTTGATTGTAAAACCGAATAGCGGATTATCGCGTATTGATAGACACTATTTTTGCAATTCATTGGAAACCATTATTGCACACAAGTTGAACATATTAACCCAGTAATTGTAAATTGTATCCTAAATACGATGGGAAAACAAATTGAATATTGGCATTCAAACTATACTCGTATATTACCATCGTTTTAGGTAAGTTGGTATCTACGCAACATGCAACACATCAAAATCCTATAGAGTTAATTGATAATATAGAAATTGTTCGAATGACATGTTGAGTTTTTAAAAAATACTAGAATTTATTTAGGTATTCGCCGTAAGGTAAGGTATTAGCCTCACCACCATTAATTTCCTGGGAATATTTACATTAAAAAACAGATTTATGGGACTTTTCTAACTTGGGTTGATTGATAATTTACCTATTTCTGATAGAAAAAAAGCAGTATTCGAGTGTTTCTATTTTCCATTTCAGTTACACGTCTGCTTAGAATGCAGTTGTATATATTACCTATGATTTTCGGATAAAACATAGCGTTTCCTTTTAAATAGGCACTAACAAATATTAATTTGACTGAGGAATGAATGCACTGGAATTAAAAGGAAATATTTCATACAAAATTTTAATTCTTATTTGAGGCCAAAATACTTGATCTAATTGAAAAACATTTTTGGTAAATCTAAGGGTATATTAGGTTTCTAGTACGGATTGGAGACAATGAGTATTGTGGAATTGGAATACATTTTAACTAAGGCGAGGTTAAGTGATAAGTGTAAGTGGTAGTGTATCAACGATAAATGCTAAGAAAACACATTCGTTTTATAATCCCATATATGTTATGTATAATTTTTGACGGTTTAATTTATGATCCATTTCGAATCTTATACAAAACAATAAAGAAGGGATTTACATAAATACTCAAATAGTATTCAGTTAATGGTTATAATTACGAATAAAACAGTAATAATTTCTCAGCGTTACTCTGTCTCTGAAATAGTACAATCTGCTTCCGCCATTCGTGGAGGAAGTAACTCTACCACACAGCAGAAGGCATGATATTATCATTATAGTCTAAGTTTTACATAAGCGGAGAGATAAGCGTTTTACCACCGGAATAATTCTCATTCCATCTATAATTCAATGCACATTTTTAACTACATTTTACTAAAGTTTTCAATGACAATTTTATCGTAATTATTGTCCTTGTTTTGTATAAACTCAGATATATCTATCTATTACACGCAAAATTATTGTAATTAATCATAAATATCTATACATTATTAATAACATAAAACAAAAGGATGAATGATAATGTTATCATTGCTTGTTTCGTATTCAGAGAAACTTACTTGATTTTTTTATTTTTATTTATTCACATTTAAACCCGCTAAACTACTTGTGTAGTTTGTCAGCAGGGACATAGAGACAACATTTATACACTCATAAGATACAATTTGAACGGTACATAATTACATAAATTGGTTACTTGAAAATACTATTGGAAGCAAAATTTCCGTGCATCATAACATTTAGCCGTTACATGGCTACAAAAGTTAATAACTTATGTTAAAGAGCTTTTAATTAGTAATCTCCATATAGGCTTACACGATAGCAGCCTTAAATTTTATGTTTTCTTATAAAAATATAGTACGAGTAGTTTTAGTTTTTATATTCAGCATTAAATTCCTCACAGGTAGGTACAGTAAATCTATTAAAAAAGACCCCATTATGGCATTGGGTATGTATGCTTTGTATTTCACTTAGAGAATGGATAAAAATATATTTACTTAAATGCCTAATTATTTTGTTTTGCTAGGAAGCTGAATAGTTACATACTTAAAAAGTAAAGGAATATTGTCGAATTGAATCCTGAATCTACATAAAAACAGAATTTCGTGGACGTTTTGTGGGGTAAGAGTTGCCCTAAAGAGCTGCGAGAAACCAATTCTAAACACTTTATTAAAACTATGAAACAAAATTTAAACGTGTTCTATTAAAAATGGTTTTTCAATAATTTACCTGTATATGTGGGATTAACGACTACTAATAGGACGAACTAATGTATTCATTGTAAAGATCGTATCAAGTCAGGAAATAATTCGAATAACTATTTTCGCATGTAAACTACCAACAAATAATTATGGAAAGCTAGGAGAAATGCAACAAAAAAATATTTAAAAGCAGACTAATTATTTTATTTTATGTATAACGACAAAATGGTCGCCCTTCGTAAAAAATCATGAATATGAAAACTTTTTACGTAAAAGAATTATTTTACCTGATGGTATAGATTTTACACAAAGATTTTGTAAAATTACCGCGTCGATACCCAAACAATATTTAATTTAAAATGCTTGGTTATTTATTTATTAATATGAAACCATTTTACATCAACACAACTATTGCCAATTGACATTACGGTTTTAGATAAATTAGCAACAAAATTAATTCCAAGACAATAACAATCACACGTAACATTTTTTTTATCTTACGCGCCGCGAGATACCGGAAAGATTTGCTCAGGAGCTAATGAAAACTTGAAATGTGGGACACTCGCGCACATAATTATTTTATTGTAATCAATATACTTTCTTTTCATTATGCAATCATTCATATAATAATTATAATTATATGAATTTTGATTAATTCTGCATAAAGACCAACTCAAACGGGATAATCATTGCAATGAAGCATTGATAACATATCTCTAACCATAGAAAGCATTTTATTCCAGTATAGAAAAGTACCAATCATGTCGTTATTGTTATTTGATACTAGACGTGTTTGAATGACTCAAGTTGAAATGAAATGGCGGTCATTTATTATTTATTCGTCAAGTTTGGATGTTGTTATCTGAATATTATATACGGAGAAAACATCCTGATAAAAAATCTAATTTACTAAAAGTCTCTTCAAATTTTTCGTATTCCTGTTAAAAACGGGATTGTAGGCCATTAACCCTTAACTCTGTGTCTTATCTTTGAAGATGCACTAACAAAAAAAGTTTATTAACAAAGTCCTTCGTATTTTATTCTACTGTGGTGATGAACTGCTGTTAATTTTATTTAAAAAATAATCTTCTGATTTTCATCCATCAGATAATTACATAGGATTTTAACTACTGTCAAACTTGACACTTTTCATTTCTAGAAGTTTGTGGCAGAGGCATTTTTTAAAATCGCATAATATTCTGTCACATTTTATCGGGAAACAATATTTACCGTTTAATAACTAAGATTTTTAATTTGACTGCAAGCCGCTTCTTGATAAAGTGTTGGAATTGTCACGATATATTAGTCCTGTTATTACCAGGATGACTAATAATTTGAAAAGATTTTCAATACATTAGCATTACTCTGTACAACTATAAGTAGTTCTACAGAGTAATACTTTTAATAATTATACTTATGTTATAGTTTTGTTGTCACAAGGATGACTAATAATTTGAAGAGATTTTCAATACTTTAGTATTACTTTGTACAACTACTTATAAAGCTATTTTCTTATTATGAAGCTTCTTCGTAATTTGACATTAGAATTTAAAACAAAACTGTAATAAATAATTAATAAAAGTGATGTTATTACGCGGAAAATTTTTTGTAATATTTTTATATCTTACCACTGGGCAGTTTTCATAACAACGTGTATTTGTAAAAATTAATACGTATGTTAAGCCATAATTTTAAATCATATTAAAGCAGTATTGTGAAAATATCCACTCGGTCATAAAAATATGTATTGTTTTTAGTTGTAAGTCTAGTAATAAATGAATAAATGAAGTTGTTAAGTGCCCTTGGGGTTATTTTCACACGAAAACGGCGCTATAGAAATGATCCCTCCAATAAACAAAGATATTGTTTTTTATTGTGGTGGTAATACGAGATTTCAAATATTGTCATGTTAAAAGTAACCCGGGAATGTTTAGTTGTTTTTTTAATCTTATTTTCAATTAAATAAATCTCATCGCACGTAATAGAGAGATTTAGCCACATCTAGGCTGGAGCCTCCCAATACTTGAGAAAACCTTCTTGATTCTGTGCAAATAAGGCTGTCCGTCTGATTGAAAATCTATTATTAACTGACCGTTTATCATCTCTAATGCACAGACGAAATGTGGTCATGCTGAGTCTGTTCTACAGAAATTTTAATGGAGCCTGCGCTAAGCAGCTAGCAACATTGATCTCCGGTACACAGGTGCACGTGCGTGGAATTCGACGAATACAAGCGGAACATCCGTTCACAGTTGATGTTTGATTCATAATTTTTAAGGTGGAGATTATATTATTCTAAAGAATTGAAGTTTTTGTTTCACTCGATCGTGCCATGTCGTCCTCGGGCGTCCCCTACTTACACCATTCACTACTGTATACTAATTGTTACTATTGACAAACTACATTATATCTGTTTTGTTCGACGCCGTATCTCATTCCAGTGTATAGATAATGCGTTAAATTTTCCTCGGGCATTTCCGACTTTTCTACCGTTCACTATTGTATACCACATTGTTATTATAAAAACACGACATTATATCGATTTTCATTTGTCTTCCGTATCTATATATCGTATATTCCATATCTTATCCCAGTGCAGAGAAAAAATAAAATAAGTCTTCCTCAGGCCTCCCCAACTTCTACCACTCTCTAAACACTCTTGGCACTAATAAGAACAAACTTTGAAATTTTCAGCAAAATCGGTCCAGTAGTTTTTGAGTCTATAGGGGACAAACAAAGAACCATAATTTATAACAAAAAATCGCTAAAGACATGCAGGAAAAACATTTATTTTATGAAGCTTATTCTGGTTGTAATTGAAGTTGACTTATTAAGACAACATATCATATTATTAAAGTAAGACAGGTTTTTAAAATTGGTTCAGATTATCACTTTACCTTGTCCTTGAGACACGTTTAGAATAGAGTAATATTTGTATTAATTAAACGCCTTTGGCCTATTCAGAGACATAACAAAGAGAGTTGAATTCCGTATACCATTGACATAGAGTTTGACACGAGAGAGATCAGCTAATAAGAAAGTGAAAAGGTGAAGGGTGATGAACCTACGTATGATGTCATCACCTGGCAGACTTTATTTCCGAGATTAATCACCGACACTATTTCAAACGTAAACAAGACGGATCAACGAACGAAAGTAACACAGTCTTGACACCGCTTTTGCGCATTGCAAGTTTGTATGGGAGTTAGAAAAACAAGGAAATGCAGAACGAGTGTAAAAATGTGAATTGAATACAATGGCAATGCATCGCATGAATAAAATAAATCTATGGAGAATTTAATTAAACAGGTGAAAAGTTTGGTTGTATACACAGAATGCATAGCTAACTAGGATAGTAAGTTAAATATTGCAAATTTATTAAGAATCTCTTGAAATTAATCGCAGGTCATCAACGAATGAATTGATAGGTATCCTTATAAATTTTTAGTAAAATAACAATGTTTGTCACGATGTTGGATCGTTGTTTTATATTTTAAGACATGAATACGTGTTCCGATATTATTAGGAATTTACTAACATTTTATCAGGAAGCGGCCTGCAGTCCCATTTTTAACCGGATTAACAATAATTTGAAGAGATATTTTATAAATCAACAATACTCATTTTTTCTGTTATAATATTATTATTTGATAAAAAAGGTTTATTTATAAACAAGTGCTGCTCTGTAATTATTATTACGCACATCGGTTATTTCCGAAGGCATTAAACTTGATAACAATACATAAAAACAAACAAACAAAACAAGTTATCTTTGCGTGGTGGTTTACAAAGAAAAAAATTCACCGGTTTATGATATTGCAAATTTAAGTAAGCTGGTCAAAATATTCGTATCCCTGTTGAAAACGGGATTACAGACCTTTAACTAATGAATTGACAGGTTGCCTAACAAACTGTTGGTAAAACACGAATATGTTTTTTTTTTTTTTTTGTAATTATTTTTTATTTTTAATAATATGTTTACATGGTACATAATTCATTTTACATCTTGGGTCTTTTTACTACTCTTCCATTGAAAGCATTTGCTTGTGTATGGAAGGGGAGTGTACATAAATGTTGTTGTTAGTTAGTACTTAAATAATTCATTGTACATAAATGTATGTTTGCTGTAGTATTTTTTTATAGTAGTGAAGGATAATATATTAATATAATAAATTTTAAAAAAGAAAGGAAGTTATGGAAAACTAAGGATATTTGTGAGATTAATTAAGTGACAGTAGTTTTTTTTTTTTTTTGAATATTTTTAAAGTGTCTCTTGACAGAGAGCAGTATTCGGGTTTTATCATTAATGCTTCTGATTTCTTCTGGTAGACGATTGAAAAAAGTTCTTCCCTGGTAAGTATAATGATGTTGTGCAAAAGACGTATTTAGTTTTGGGCATAGAAAAACATGTCTAAGTCGCGTTCTGTTTTCATTTAAAAATTTATATTTATCTTTTTCTTTTATAATTTGGATTAGTGAGTTTTTAATATATAGGTCTTTAAATGTAGGTACTTGAAATTCTTCAAACAGGCGCTCTGTTGGGTAGTCAAAGGATTTTTTTAAATATAATTTTAATAATTGTTCTTTGTATTATTTCAATTGGAAGAAGGTTACATTTATTAAAAAAACACAGTTACATTTATTAAAAAAAATTGGAATCAATGTACGCAGACAAAGTACACTATGATAAATGTTATAGGGATGATTGGGGTAAACGTAACTGCATGAACAAGTGTTTTTATTCTGAATGTACTGATATTTTAATGGGAAATGGCCTGCCATCACATTATTAAAACTATTTTAATAAATCAGCAATACTCATTTTTATCCGTGTACGAATTTTCTTTTGAGTCGACGGGTTGTCATTGATATATTTATAGATAATAGAAACGAAATGATATAGGCATGGATGCGTGCCGATCGTCATCGAGCTACGACCAAACTGCACGGACTGTCAACGCGGTATTGAAACAAAGGCGTGGCGCCGCTCTTGGTAGATATGATTTGCAGTAGTATGGGTGAATAATGTTGGCGACACTTTTGTACGCGCAGTTCCATGCAATTAATGGTTCATGGCCCATCTTCACTGTTTCTACTATCTTTGAATGTAAGATCTGTAGGTATATTTTTTCTATGTATTGAAATATTGAATAATTAGTTTTATGTAAAATTCAGAAATTTCTGTGATTTATAAATAAATAAATGAATTGGAAAGAGTAATATGAAGTTAGCAGAATTCCCAAACGTAAAGCAAAAAAATGTGGGAAGCAATAGCGTAAACTGCAAAGCAATGAGCTCTTGCGCCATAAAAATAGCTCCATTTTTCAATGTGGAATTTTTGGTAGATTGCAAATTTAGCTTTCAGCGCCATAATCAACCATGACGTTGTTCGTCGAACTCAATTAGAAATAGGTAATTTTTTGCGAAAGCTTACGTGAATAAATATACATTTTTAATTTTAATAATTTATGATGGTGTGAAAAACATTCTTCTTCTTTCGTATGGTGGGGGGTCAGAGGGGGACATCTAGATCTGCGAGCCATATTAGGGCCTCAGGCGTCGCCATGTGACCCTCATCAATCCCGCCGGGGAATGAATGGAGCGGGAATTCGTTGACCACATGTTCGGTAGTCTGCACCGCACCACATTCACACATCGCCGACTCTTTAAGGCACCATCTGTGCATCATGTGGGCACAGCGGCTATGGGAGCACCTTAACCTATTGATGGCGGACCAGGTTTTGCGAGGCAGTGAGAACCCAGGCTGTCTCTCGGTGGGGTCCTGTATGAGATGGGCATTTCCCACGTTGGCCGTTTGCCACTCAAGTTTCCACCTATCTTCTGGGGTGAGAGGTAGTCGGAGAAGCCTCTCTCCTTCCGCCCAGAAGGGCTTTCGGGACTTCAAGCGGCATGCCGGGTGGGAGACGACATCTTCGTGTAGAGGTATTGCGCTTTTTTGCAGCGCCTTCTTGTATTCCCTCAGTGTTGCAATTTCTCGCCTGATGTTTGGCGGGGTTATGTTTGCAAGTACGGGGAGCCAAGGGAGAGGAGTAGATTTTAAAGTCCCGCTGATGGTTCGCATTGTGGCATTAAGCTGAACGTCTACCATGGAAGTGTAGGCGCTTCTATCCCATACTGGAGCACAGTATTCAGCCGTTGAGAAAACCAGGGCAATGGATGCTGTTCTGAGCGTGTTGGCGTCGCATCCCCAGCTAGTTCCAGCTAGCTTATTAACTAAGTTAAGCCTTGTCCTGGTTTTTTTACCCACTGTTTCCATGTGTTGCCGGTAGTTCAAGCTCCTGTCCAAAGTAACTCCGAGATAGCGGGGGTGGGGGTCATGGTAAATATTTTTTCCATCAAACTGAACACAGAGTTTGGCATCCGCTTGTGAATTGCTAAGATGAAAAGCTGTCGCAACTGTTTTCGACCCATTTGGCTTTAGTCGCCAATTGAGGAAATATTCTTCCAAAGCCTTTAGGTCAGAATTGAGGATATCTTCTGCTGCTTTAAGGGTTTTGGCTTGAGCTGTGACGGCGATGTCATCTGCGTAAGCAAATTTTCTGCCTTCAGTGTGAGGGAGGTCTCGAGTGTAGATGTTAAATAGCGTTGGGGCCAGCACTGAGCCCTGGGCAAGGCCATTATTGAGGGGTATTTTTTTGCTTTTTCGCCCTCCTAGAAAAACCCTGAAGGTACGGCCAGTTAGCAGTTGCTCAATGAGTCGTACTGTGTTGCCATCCTCTATGGTGTCGTACAGTTTAACAAGGAGGCCTTTGTGCCACACCGTGTCGTAGGCCGCAGAGAGATCAATGAACGCTGCCGCAGTCTTCAGCCGTTTCTGGAAACCAGATTCAATGTGTGTTGTCAGTGCTAACACCTGATCGCAGCAGTGACGGCCTGGTCTGAAGCCAGCTTGCTCTTGTGGGACCACTTTCTCCAAAATTGGAGTAAGTCTGCGGAGCACAACTCGCTCAAGAAAACATTAAAAAATGCTCTAAAAATAAAGATGCGAAATCGAGTGATATCTTCACTGTATGTTTTGGATGGATTGACTTATGGACGTTCATAGGAGCGACTTTAAAAGTATTTTCAAAGCAGTAGAATGAGTGCTTTATTTATAATCATATCAGTTTTCTCAACTTATCGTCTATTTACTTCAAGTATTCTAGTTTGAATGGGAGCAGCTGAACGCACTCAGCACGCGAACAAAAATGCATTTCCGCGATTGTTAGTTTTTCTTTGTGAAGAAAAATTCAAGCCTGTGCTAAATGTTTACTCATAAATATTTAGCACAGGCTTCAAAGGATCAATTCCTTCTTTGTTGATAGCAGCCTTAATTATTTATATGTGTGTGGATCCTGCAAAACTTCACTTACTGCATTTAATAAGGAATCACGATATCCCGATGATGTAATGAGAAAATAGGAAACAACAGATATTTTGGAGGTGAACGGTAAGGACTGGGTGTTTTTAGAAGCTTTAAGGATACTAGCGTCGTGAGTTCGATTCCTAGGCTGGCCAAGTCCTCCACGATACAACTGACATTTTCCGCTTAGTGAGCTGGTAATAGGAGTTTTCAAATTACTGTCAGGTTATTCGTAACCCGAGGAGGTTTGTCTTTTTTAAAAGAAAAAAAAATACACTGAAACTTTATTCTATTAAATAAAATAAAAAAAGTTGATTAGGTACGTATTTATGTTACTTATCCATAAGCTCCAATAAAAGGATAAACCAGCTAAAATATTATGACAAAAAGTAACGCGTGCTAAATATGTAAATACTGAGTTGGGTAAGATAAATTAATTGGAATGCCGCAGTGGTCAGTAAGTAAAAGAAACTTCACTTTTTGTAGCATGAAAAAATTAATGTTCACGCGTGAACTCATATTGCATGCTGTTTATATTCAATTCTATATTTTTTTGATATTGAAGAACGTTTCTAGGCTGTTAATCAAAATTATTTGAAAGTGGGCTACAGGTTGTATATTATCTTTTTCAGAAATATCTTCAATTGTAAAATATTTTTTATCAAATAAACAATGCCATATCTATGACTAAATTTTGATTAAAATGTGAGTTTCATTTGACACAGAGTATCTTAACTATAAATCAAAGAAACTGGGTATTCCAATTAAATTAAACATTTTTTTCTGTATTGAGTTGTCAGGTTGATAGTAAGTTGGCCTGTTTATTTCAACTAGCAACGTAAATTTCCTTCAAGGTTTCAAAGTTTTCGTTTTTTCTTCCTCGCACTCTATAAATGCTGGCGTCCCACAGGGATCGGTTTTGTCTCCGACTTTGTTCTTGTTGCACATCGATGACCTTTTGACATGTGCACCGATTCATTGTTACGCGGAAGACAGTACAGTTCATGATAGCTTTTTGTTTGACAGGCCCCCAAAGGGCACACAAACTCCAACGGCTCGAATGGCTTTGAAGCAGAGAATGGACGGTTATCTCGAGAGTATTTCCTCCTGGGATAAAAATAATCTCGTCGAATTTAATGTTTCAAAGACCCAATCCTGTCTGATTACGTCTAAAAGTGATCCAAATGATAATCTAGTCTCCTTCAACGGAAGCAATCTTCCGAACAGGCCTTCCATTGATATGCTTGGTGTAACTATAAGTGACCAGCTCAGGTACGGGGGCTCCATCGAAGCCAGAGTAAAGCTGGCCTCTCAGAAGCTGGGCGTACTGTACAGGGCCCGCAGATACTTTAGTAGTACACAACTGCTGACCCTGTACAAATCGCAAGTGCGCCCTACTGTCGAATTTGGCAGCCATCTCTGGTCCGGAGCCCCTAAATACCTGAAAAAAACCCTTGACTCTGTGCAAAAACGGGCGGTCCGTTTGATAGATTCCCCAATCTTAACAAACGGACTGAAATATTAAGAGCACAGGCGTCAGGTAGGTATGCTGTCCTTGTTCTATCGGTATTACAATGGAAGATGCTCTGAGGAACTAGCGTCATTGATCCCTTCGGCACCGGTGCGTAGTTGGAATACACGCCAAACGCGCGCCCAACATTTGTACACGGTTGAAATTTGTCACATGAGAACGGGTCGCTTCTACGATTCGTTCTTAGGTTCAACAGCTCGGCTGTGGAACGAACTGTCGGCCTCTGTGTTTCCTCCCTCCTACAACTTGGGACTCTTCAAGACCCATGTTCACTCCTTCCTCTCCACAAAAAGACCCTCCACACAGCATCCCCAAAGATGTAATAGGCCCTGAGGGAAATTATTTTCTTCAGGGCCTCCTGTGAGGAGTTAATATAAAAAAAGAAGATTTCAATAAAGGTCAAGAATAAGTCGCTACATTACTTCTTTCTTGATTTAAGGTTTTAAATCACGAAAAGCTACTTTAAAAACACAGACCAAGCCGGGATAGTAGTAAAGTAACTACTAGAATTAAAACACAGACTAAACCGGGGTAGTAGTAAAGTAACTAATAGAATTGAAATACAGACCAAGCTGGGGTAGTAGTATAGTAACTACTGGAATAAAAAAAAGAATGCTTTTTCGATAATTTAGTTGACTACAATCTGTTTACAACGGTTCCTTAATGAATTGTTTTACGATATTATGGTATATTTTTTCAGAAAATTGAAACACATTTTGATAATGTTCTGTGTACCTAGTAGAACACAAAAAAATGTCGTTTGTAGTTCCATTTAATGACCAACTATTTCTTTCCAACTTTGCTTCCAACTCGTTCATACAGAGATTTCATAACCGCGGTAGTAAATATCGTTCTGTGGATTTTTTTCTAATGAGGAATTTAAATTAAATATATATTTTTTATTGTTTTACTGAAATACAAAGTAGAAATAAATAATGAACTCCTGTAAGCAAACCGTATGGGCATGCATGTATTTTATTTTTACTTTATAATTAATACATCTACCAAGTATTTATTATATTTGTATTATTATTTCGTATCAATACAGATATTCTCGTATTTATACTGTTTTCTTACGATTTTATGTATCATTTTAACGAAAAGGCCTTTTTAGACGTACTAAATTATTAGAAGACATCAGTGCAACAAAAAAAACTTACGAACATTTCCGTAAATGTCTATAAATTTACATAATATATATGTTCGCTATATTATTTCACTAATCCCCTCAAAGTAAATGAAATAGAGGGGAATGAAAAGTGCGTTCAATTTCCGCAATATTTGGGTTATTTCTGTCTCTTTCCGGTGAACGGGGTTCGCTCACCGTGGGAGAAAGATGGGTGAGAGTTTGTTCGCTTTTCACGGCTTTACAGCGAACGAGCCCGATTGGCTGATCGAATGGATGTGCGATCAGTAGAAAGGAGCTATGGGGAAGGTGTCAGATATATAAACTAGACCGTGCTTGCAATTGGCATCAGTAGCTCGTTGCTTACCGCTCCCTTCATAAGAGAAACAATGAGATTGCTGGTAAGGAAAACAAACAACAATTCTAAATAATTAAGCGTTCTATCCACAATCAAAACTGTGAAAATCGTGAAGAAAAGTGAATTCATTTGTTATTTACCTTATTTTAATTTCTTGGTTGTGTTTATTTATAAATGTTTTTAAACCAATTATAAATTTTCCAGTAAGGTGTTTATACTTTTAACAATGGTCGGCCTTCATGGATAACGTAGTTTCAAATTTTCATGTTAAAAAGCTTTACTTCCGCAATTCCTTCAATGCTCATTAATGATTACAAAGAAATACAATTTATCTGTTTTTTTTTAACTTTCGGTTAGTTTAGTTCATTTTTTAAAGCTTAACGAATGTGGCTACAAAAACATTAAATTCTGATGCACGTGTTTAATTAGTAAGTCTTAATATAATAGTCTTAAATAATTTTTAAAAAACACAAGGGTGCCACAACCCTTTATTTTTAATTTACTTTTTCTCTTTATTTAATTTAATGGATTTTTAAGTAAATCGTATGACAAAATATACAGAATAGTCTTAAAAGACCATTAAAAATACATCATTCTTATATAATAATATTTCATATTGTAATTATTTTTTAAATAATTAATCGTGAAAGATTTGTTTTGTTTTTTGTACACATTATGCTTCATTTTATGATATAACAATTTCTCTTTTATTATTGACTAATATCCACTTTGGCCAACAACTTTACACGTATTAGTGATTTTCTAAAAAAAAACTACATGATCTATCTCCAAAGATTTAACAAATTTTTCGATTTCCCTCCCAAGTCAAACCACAATTTCTCGCAATAGAAATACATTCCAATAAACCACGTTAATTCACCGAAGCGATATGTAGATTATTGAAAGCGATCAGCACGCGATTTATACGATCAATAAATAATCAATTGCATGTTAACTTGTGCCTACTTTCTGTCAGACTGTTTACTCAACAATCGAAAGTGGACGGTGCATTTTCCAAAGCCATTAAGTTGCACGCAAAATAATTATATATCATGCGCATTGGAAAACACTAAGCTTGAAAATTCACATAATTAAACATAACTCAAAAAAATTGACTGCACCTTTTTTGGCCAAAATGGAACTCGCACACCCATGGTTCATGTATGATCCTACTTATCGTATTTTACGGAAGTGAATACAACCACGAACTAAACTGACTTCATCTTATTGAGCCTCCTCTTGAAACTGGACCTCACACAAATGTCTTCAGTTTCGCTGATTCTTTACGGTTCTCGCCCATCAGATAGCCGGTAGGTTATTTAGTTGCCCATCTTAAAATGGGTGACCCCAAGTTTTCCCCCCGAACATCAAACAAGGTTGAAATCCGATAATATTTGAAATCTAACGGCAATCTATTGATACATCTATTAATTAAAACATTCGTTTTTTATCTTTTCCACGTCTTTGTGAGAGAGCCTATGTTTTCGTTCAAAACATTAGTACTGATCGTGTACGTTTGTCATATTGTTAAATGCGTAATTGGAGGTGTTGAGGAATCTTCATTCATTGAAGAAGATAATTTCAATAAACGAAAAAGATAAAAACACATAAAATAAAAAAAAGTTAATGATCGCAACTGGGACTCGAACCCAGATCCTCTAGAAGTCTTTCCGGGAAAGGCGACTCTACCACTAGCCACCTATTGCCACCTAATAACAAACGTTCCGTCATCTTTATTTATTTATACATTATCTTCAATTATTTTTTCATATATACTTTAGGAGTAGTCACCTTTTCAGTTTGGCTGGTATGGATTTCTTTACCTTAACTTGATCTGCCTATCCAAATATAACCACTTTAAAGAAAATATTTATATTTACTAACGGTTATAATTTGTTTGCAGAGCTTTCTAGTTTTGGCGTGCGTGGCCGCACTAGCGGTGACCGCCGAGGAGACAAAGGAGTCCTCGGATGGTCAGGCCGCAGCCCCCGCCGCCGCCAAGGAGGTCGAGCCCGCCACTGACAAGAAGCAGGACAAGCGAGGAGCATCCGGCTTCGGCTATGGTGGATTCGGCCATGGCGGTGGCTACTCTGATTTCGGAGGCGATTCGGGATATCACCACGGACATCATGTAGAGTTAGAGAAAACCCTCACTACCATCAAGAAGGTGCACATTCCAGTGCCGGTTGAGAAATACATCCACGTCCCAGTGACCAAGCACATCCATGTTCCCGTCAAGGTGCCCGTGCCCCACCCCTATCCAGTGGTCAAGAACATCCCTTACCCTGTCAAGGAGTACGTCAAGGTTCCCGTGCACATTCCCAAGCCATACCCAGTCACCAAGCATGTCCCTTACCCCGTCAAGGTCCATGTTGACAGGCCCGTTCCAGTGAAGGTCTACGTTCCCCAACCCTACCCAGTGACCAAGCACGTTCCCTACCCAGTGAAGGTTAACGTACCAGCGCCTTACCCAGTGACCAAGCACGTTCCGTACCCCGTCAAGGTACCCGTCCATGTCCCAGCCCCTTACCCAGTTGAGAAGATCGTTCACTACCCAGTGGAGGTTAAGGTTGACAGGCCAGTCGCCGTGCACGTAGACAAGCCAGTACCAGTCCACGTTGACAAGCCAGTCCCATACCCCGTCGAAAAGAAGGTCCCTTACCCCGTGAAGGTCCACGTTGACAGGCCAGTGCCAGTACATGTAGACAAGCCAGTGCCTTATGAAGTCAAGGTACCAGTAGATGCCCCTTACCCAGTTGAGAAGATCGTCCACTACCCAGTCGAGAAGAAGGTCCCCGTTGAAGTTAAGGTGCCTTATGATAACCCCGTCCCATACACCGTCGTCAAGCATGTTCCCTATACCGTAGAGAAGCGCGTGCCTTATGAAGTCAAGGTCCCCTACCCAGTGCACGAGAAGGAAGAGGAGTCGCACTACGGAGGAGAAGAGGAATCCCATGGAGGTGGAGGAGGCGAAGGATCCTACGGCGGTGAGGAAGGAGGGTATGGCGGTGAGGAGAGCCACCATGGCTATTGATTTCTCCTTTGATCTTGTTATTTAACTTGTTTTAAGAATATCCAAATATTTCCTTCGTATTTTTACTAGACTGAGAACGAACGTATACGAGGCAAACAACTGTACTTTGTGAATAAATGTATTAAGTTACGAAAACGTATATCAGCAATTTTATTTTCTCTGTCCTAGTCCAATTGTTTTATTATTATTATTAAAAACACTGATTGATGAATAATATGCAATCCACTTACCGAATGTAGGGAATATTGGCAGGAACATGATACTTTGAACCGGGATCGAAGTCCATTTCGGATCTCAGCACTGGAGGTTTGATTCCACTGTATTGTTCCCTAAAAAAATAAAACCATCCAATTAGTTGCTTATATTGTAAGTTCACTAATAGACACAATCCAAGTAATGGTAGTTTCATTACCTGAGCCTCCACCAATGGCAATTGTACTGCTCTTTCCTGATGTCCTTTGAGAAAACGTCCCATCTCCACTTGTCCATTGTGAGGGCAAAAGGCAAGAAAGCTACCTTGTCCATAGCCATTGCAAACAGGTAATTGGTATCGTGAGCCAGGTCATTGATGGACTTCTGGACAAGCCCAAGGGTCTGCAAATGTCGAGGACTGGACACCGAGAGTGCCACTGCTTCACCGATAGCTTCATGGAAACCTGGAACAAACACGTCACGTTTTAGTAGCTTAAACTCGGTCGGTGGTTGAGTAGAATTCAAATGCAAAATTATTTGTTAAATCTGTTCCGCCAAGGTTTTATTTTTAAATGCAAACGTCAAATGCTTTGCTCGGAAGCATGTGTGTTCAGTTTGTTTTAAAACATTATTTAAAGTGAATTCTGAGTTCGATGACCAAGTTTCACATAATTCATGATATTATATAATTTACCCAGTGGACGAAAGTGGTTTAAAAAAACTGTAACTCTTGTATTCAAAATCTCATCTACAAAGTAGAAAGTGTGTTTTCAAAAGCTCTCAAACGGTGAACTCAGTCGTCATGAAATGTTCACAGCTATTCTGCATGGATATTTTGTGTAAAGGCAAATATTTTAGCAAAGTTATTTCCTCTGACACAATTTTAAATATTTTTCAGTAAGAAAAAACATGTTTAGACTCAAGTAAACAGGGTAGAGACTGCATGTGTTGTATAATTATTAAGTGGTTCTATAAAACGTATTTTGTTTGGCATGCTTGTTACATAAACAACGTAGATCGTTATTTAAAAGTGGAATTTTCTATCCACAGCTTAGATTTTCAGTTAGTGATTTATGCCAGCAATTTATAAGTTAAGCCTTGTTTCGCAGTGTATGTTTACATCCTTAAATGGATAGGTTACTTTAATCCGTAAGAGGCAACGCCAAGTGTCCCATAAGTGATGGATTTAATTGCTATATATTTGCATTTCTTTCACGTGGTATTCTAAATCGTATAATGCATGGGTACTGTAGTAATTCCATTGGTTTATTAAAAATATATATCAAAGAGGTTCGTGGATTGTTATTAAATTATTTTCTTGTTTTCACTATCATTAAATATAAATAACATACAAACAATGAAATAGTAAAATACAATATTTTGCGAGTTTGCTTAGTACTTTTAATATCGTAGTTGAATACTAATCATTTAGTACCTTTAATATCGTAGTAAAACACTAAGCATTTCTAATATTTAGTTTAAAATATTCTACCAAAAGATCACTTTCAAAATGGTGTAAGTGTAATTTCAATGGCGTAAATTCAAAACTGTTGACTTCTAAATTTTTGCTACCTGTGTTTATTTTTGAAACATAAATGATATTATATTATCATTTACTTGTTCTGTTACCACAATAATAATTTTAAAAATCTTTTAATTACAGTCAGAAATTAGTTACGTGAATCAGGCAACAACGACGATGATTGGATCTTCTATTTATAAACATCGTGAATAAAAACTCATGTCATAAAAATTCAAATGAAATCTCCTAAAAATAATTTATTACCTTTCTTTAAATTGTTAGAAAACAGTACAAATCGTTCGCTTTAGCATAATATTTTCTCCTAGGTGTTGGCACGCTTGCTAAGCACCCACAACTTGCTTATTTTCCTAATAAAGGAATAAGTGTGTTAAATTAACGAACGCCATTTCACACTACAAGAGGCACCGAAGAGATTGAGGCATAATAATTGTGAAATTTAATGCATTCAGAGTGGTTGCCTATTATTCATATGCCTCTATTATCAAAAGTGAACTGGAATACACGAATATATTATTAATTTGCTTTCCAAATGTGTACTGTAATGTACTAGAGGCAAAACCATCATTTGGAAAATGGTATGTAATTTTTTTATACTTAAATGTGTTTATTCATCAATTTAAAAAGTTTAGTTTTATTAGTTTCTCAGGAAGGTTCAAAGCAATTACACCCAGAGATATGAGTTCATTTTTCAGTTCAATGTATGGGATGATTTTAAAAAGCGTTATACGTTATGCGAATTGAACTGTGTCACTGCTTGATTGCTTAGTACAGCATTTAATTTAAACGAAAACCTCAATCAATACATGAAGATAAATGAGTAGGTACTGCTAATTTATTAAGAATCTCTTCAAATTATTTGAAATCCGGTTAAAAACGGATTTATAGGACTTCAAAGAATGAATTAACAGGTTTCCTGATAAAATTTTAGCAAATTTCGAATACACGTCCTCCGTGGTCGAGGGGTGAGGCTCTCGACTAGCAAGCTGGAGGTCGCAGATTAAAATCTCGGCATGCGCAAGTTAATTTTACTTAATCAATTGGTGTTATTTAACAAATTTCTCATTTAAAATAATATGTATTGTATTTACAGCACGTTCCAGAGTGGAAGATTCTCTCAGTATCGCCCTGCTGTAAGAACACCATTCGTATTGAAACTTTGCTTGAAATTTCTTTGGCCATGTTTAGTGACGGGGTCTGAATAGTCTGGTACTTCCCCACCTTCCTCTGCCCCAACTCTCCTTTCTAATACCTTCAGCCTCACAACATACATGGGGATGCCGTAGTCTCGCTGCCTCTAGACGGTTGGGAGCATGGGACTCTTGTGCGGTTTCACATTTTAAAAAAATACACCGTTCTAACACGTATTCCAACATCGCGATAATGTATTTGGAATTTTACTAAAAGTTTATCAGGAAACCTGTTGATTCATTCATTCATACCTATAAATTAAAGAGATTCTTAATAAAAAAATCAATAAATATTTCTCTTCGTGTAGGTACCCTAATGACAGACCTTTAAATAACTTACCTTTGAATACACAATAAAACGTTTTTTTTCAAAAAAGGATTACAAAACAATTATACAGTATAAACGTATCAATGTGTATTAAATTAACTACATTTTACAGTTAATCTATTGGGAATATTAAAATGTAAACTAAAATCTGTTTTTTTTTTTAAATAACTGAAATGTTTTTTTTGTAATTTCTTTCAGTGCTATTATAAATATTCGCTACTTCAGCATTTGTTTACATAAGCTGTGTATGTATGCGTTGATAAGGGAGTTTATAAATAAATTTGTATTTACATTACAAATCGTTTGAAATAATGGATGGCTGTCGAAAAGGGAATTAATTTTCAATAATTTATAAGGAAAATGAAATGAATATGATCTATTATAAAACCCGTTTTGCATTTCCAAGTTCCTGGAACCTTCCCTGAAAAACTGTATAATTTTCTTATGGCGGGTTGTTTCGCAGAATTTAAATATTCAGAGTTAATATTCTAGTTCTGTGCGAACGTACAATACTAATAAATAGTTTTGTCTTAACTAAATCTCAATTCTTTCAAGAAATGTAATACAATATTGTATTTGTATGCCTTTCTCGAAATCATTGAGTGCTTAAACTAACACAATTATTTATCCATATTCATATTGCATGTGTACGGGCGCAAACAAATAATTTATCTTAATATTGTAAAGCAATACCTTACAAAAAGCGTATTGTAATAAAATAAATGAATTAACGCCATCTATGAACACTTACAATATAATGGGTGTCGCGTTTATCCTTAAGCCCCGCATGCCCAATTTCTACTGATTTATAACAAGTTTATCGTTTAACTCTAAAGTTTTTAAGTTCCAAAAAATATACGTTATTTTTTAAGATAATATCTTTACATTTGTTATGCCGAAACGTTAATTATATGAAATTCCCGTGATATAAAATATAACCTCCGAAAGTTATTAAAAACACGTTTTGTTTTGTTATTTAATATTTTATAGGCATGCAACGTTTTAGAATGTATAGATTAATTTACAGATCACAAAATTTTGGGTCGAGTCTATATTTTTTAACGCGCGTTACCATAACCATCAGCTGCACATTCTACAAACAGTTCTCATAAAAATATTTTTACTGTCCAAATATGCAGCAAGTTAAAAGTTTAGTTGACACACGTTAAAAAAAACAGCGACTTTAACTTAACTAAATCTTGATCTATGCAATTATATTCAACACGGTCGCACGCTAAAGTAATCAATTACCTTATTCCATCTGCTAAAAAAATACCCTTATTAATGCATATATCATTATTGAATTAATTTCCTATTAGCAGAATTATTGTAGAAATTAAATATAGCCAACATATTCGTAACCTGCGGGTTGTATTTATTTAAAATAAAATAAAAGAAACACACAACCAACCTGTTAAAATCTATCTACAGGATTCTGTCTAATTAATTGATTTTTTTTTTGTTATCAATGTTTGATTCAATTGAAACGTTTAACAGAAACTGATATAAAATAGGTAAGTTTTTAGATTTTCACGGCCAAAAGCATTTTTGTTGTTTGTTTATGGGGTGTTATGCCGTGTTGCGCTAACTCCTTCTTTAGCCGACGTTTCGGACAGCGTTGCAGTGTCCATCATCAGGGCAGATCCGGTAGATCCGAAGATGTGTGACGTTTCGGACAGCGTTGCAGTGTCCATCATCAGGGCAGATCCGGTAGATCCGAAGATGATCACACATCTTCGGATCTACCGGATCTGCCCTGATGATGGACACTGCAACGCTGTCCGAAACGTCGGCTAAAGAAGGAGTTAGCGCAACACGGCATAACACCCCAAAAACAAACAACAAAAATGACATAAAATAGTTCATGGAAAGATACATAAGATATATACGTTGCTTTTCCAGTCAAAGGAAGTTGTTTATGTCTTATACAAACTTGAAATAATAATAATTTCTCATCCAATTTCGGCATTTTACCGAGGTATTCAGGTTCAATGTCACAGTAGCGGCTCGTGACTTTTGAGTTATGTTTTTGTATGAAGGTGTTCTGGAAATATCCGGCTGACCATTTCCTGAAAATCTTCATACAAAAAACAGAATTATCGAAATAAAAATTTCGGCTACAAAAACGTCAATAATTGTTTTTTTTTGTAATATTAGCACTCTAGTACACCCAAAAGTCACGAGCCGCCAAAATAAATGAACTCTAGAACTTTTGCTTTGAATCATTGTAATTTTTTTTTAAATTGTCAGAGTTTTTTGGAACAAAAGCGATAAAGTACTTACGTAAAATACAATTTTTTTATCAGAAAATATTTTTTATTGCCCTTTTCTAAATTGGAACTGAACAATCGAGAATTCATACCATCCCCATTAATGCATTAGGTATATATTTTGATGAGACACGAACCAAAACAAAATGTGTTTTTATCTCCAATCGGACCAATTCGACCTCTTACGCCGAACTACCGGAAACTTTTGAAACCGGTCCCCGCTCACTGCTATTCACGTGATAATAGCGGAATATGTTTCGACGAGATATTAGTATACAATTGTGACTCCATTATGATTTTTCCACCAATTTAAGTAGCATTCAACATTTATTTACATTGTTGCAACTAATATTAGTGGTTCAATTTTTTTGCCAATATTGAACATACAATTATTAAATTTACTGTACAAATTTATACATTGAAAATTTATTGCCGACGTCCTAAAAGTAATAAATGTTACTTTAATGAATTAGAGTGACTTGAAAACATAATTTTATGATTGGCTAAAAAAGCAGTTTTCTTGATATATAAGATCGTTACCGCAGTGAAGATATTAAGTTTCATGTACATACTTTCACTTGATTCAAAGTAGGGATTAAACAGTGCACCTGTGTGAGTGAGTTTCATATTCGTACAGTCTTATGCGTGTGTGAGTAAGTGGTTTGTTGAAACACAGAGCACGTTCTACTAGATTTTCTGACATAACAGAGTAATAGAACCAGAAAACACCGTTAAGTAACGGAAAAAATATTTAATATTGATTGAGTTATGGAAAATGTAGAGCGTTATTTTTCAAAACCTCTTTTTTCCTTTGTGCGAATAATACCTAATAATAACATATTTATGATTTGAATAGCGCCGATTTTATTTAAATCACCTTGAGGGTGCTGCACTAATATATAATATATTTCTAATTGAGAATTAGTACTTTATAGATCTATGAATATGGTCAATTAATATTTGGACTAGTTCGGTTTTGGGAACAAATAGATATTATCCGTTAAGTCAATTTGTTGGCTTTTGCGAACAGCTCATACTATGATGGGATGGTCTAATAGAAATAATTGTGTCTCCCTTACTGGCATTGAGAGAGGAATGATTTCAACGGTGTTAGAAAGAGAAAACACCAAGCTTTATATTTAAATCTAGAAGTTAACACCGAAATAATTGAAAAATACACCTACATGAAACCAAAGGTTACGACAGCAATTCTAGAAAAAATATGAAAATAATCACACTCTGAAAAAGAGACTTGACACACACTCCTTGGCTCATTCACATTCATACATCGTCTCATCGTGGTCTCAAATTCAGAAATACCCACATGGGGATGCCATAGTCTCACTGGCTCATTGGCTGACGGTTGGTAGCAGTTGGGATTCTTGTGTGGTATTCATATCAAAGAAAGATAAAAACAATAAAAATTTCATCCCCTAATGATTAAAATATTATTTTTGTTTAACGACGTTGCCCTAATACACGATTATTATTTTATATTTTTCATACTTGTAGTGTAAAACAGGCTTAAGAGGAATTATAACATGCAGCAGTGGTAATCCGATTTCTATTGCGTACAGTAGACCAAGTGGCCACTCGCTGCCGGTTGCGGCCGAGCTGGCCGTAACGCAATGCATGTTATGTTATGCAACCGATCGTTACGGTTCTCGGGCGCTTCTAATTGGCGGAGGGTACATTATGAGAAATGAGCATAGAAGGATGGTCAAAAGCAAAAAAAAAAATATAAAAAATTGTTGAATACTCAAAAGTAAATACATTAACTACTTATTTTGTCTATTTTCGACTTCATATTTCAAATTCAGAATTAACAACATCATCTTGCTACTAATTTTTCTCATAATTTTGGTAGCTATCTTTTTGATTGATTAGATAGTGTCTCAGATAAACATATCCGCTTTTTACTTAAATGGTGTAGCTATTGACTTTTTCTAAAAGTCAAAATGAATATTATGTTTTCTTATTGGAACAACTTTTCTTTTTAATAAATTTTGATTCTGTTTTTGATTCCCAGTTGAGACCGTTATCGTTTATTAATTTCTCTATATCTTGTTCTGTTTCGTGTTTCATTTAGGTCTATCAGAATTATCTTCTTCTTCAATGATATATTATATTGTTGGGTATAACTTTCAAAAGTTATAGAAAAGAAATGCAGTCCAATAAAAAAAATGTTTTCTATTGGGTCGTATCTTATATTTATTAATTTATTAACGGACTTCGTCCAATATATAACAAAGCGACAAGAGATTTGGGACAATGTACAATGCAAGAGTAAAGTATAAAAGCAGATACAAACAGGGAAAACATAAGAAAATAGAAGTGTCAAGTCAATTCAAGACCTTGCTAAAACTAAAGTGATACAAAATATCGTCAATTGCATAGTGAGCGACAAAAACATTCTGACTTATACCAAAAAAATCAAGGTCTTGACGTTAGTTGAACATTCTACATATTCTTGTCATTGTGAAGCATTGTAACTTAATAATTAAGATTTTTTTGGGGAAAAGGGATATTTTCTCTTTAAAAAATGATGTACCGATGGTATTACTGTCAGGCCATCTAAAAACAAGCCAATCAATTCAGATATATATTTTTTAATTTTTTTATTTTTTTTTTATATTTAATATTTGAAAAAATATATTTTTACAAAGATAAGTATACAGGATAAAATAAGATATAAAACAATAGAAATTAAAGTAGCCTTTCCTCACCATAAAGAGACAATGCTCTTGTGTTTGGTGAGGGAATTCTAGTTCAATTATGTACATGTTAGTATTAAGGTAAATAATTTATAAAGAAAACAACACAAGATTTAAACAATATTACTTCTAGATGTAAGTAGCAAACGTATTTTGGACTTATAATAGTTTAAGGTAATTTTTTAATTTAAGGTGAAATTCCTGAATATTTTCGATATTTTTTAAATTTAATGGAAGGTTATTAAAATAAATTATGCATAGATAAAGATAGGTATTTTGAATGAGAACATATTTTAACATATGAACATATTGTAACATATGTTATTTTTCACCCTTTTTATGCATTCTTTTAGAAATACACAAATAACATAAAAAATTTGATATAACTAACTTCTTACGTTAAATGAAGAAAATTAACAATATTTACTTTAATAAGTTCTTGTGTTGAAAATTATCTACTGATCCGTGCAAGCTTCCTAATGTATAAATAATTAGTGTGAGTGCTTGCAACACGTTACGTCAATGGACAGCTTTACCCGCTGCTGAGACGAACTCATTTACACAACAACTACTGCTACTCTGTGAAGCTAATGGGGAGATAAAGTGAAATGAACATGTAAGTTTGGTTGCTAGAATGTTGCGAGCATGATTTTCAGTATTTTATAATGAAAATCAAAATAAATATTATGTTATTTATTAATATATTAGTGGACCCGGTGATGTCTTTCTAGGGCGTCTCCGATTTGTTTAATCATTCACTACTGTATACCACAATGTTACTGTTAAAAAAAACTACATTATATCGACTTTAATTGGACGTTAAGTAATCAAACCACTCTCTAAACACTCATGGCGCTAATAAGAACAAACTTTAAAATATTATCGGGTAGATTTTTAATCTATAGTGCACAAACATATGAACATTGCCTTTGATATATTAGATTATTACACAGGGTGTTAAGGCGATGCCATACGTAGTAATGCAAAATCATGTGTTTTTGGTTTGAAAATTTGGTCGCCTAGAAATGTTTCAGATGCTTTAATTAAATACCGCGAGTAGAATACATCTTGGTTTTTGAAATAAACGAGTATTTTTTAGATAAGTCTTTTTATAAGCCCAGAAAAAAATAATGTATAAGGCATATTAAAACTGTTTTAAAGTTCAAAATCTCCTACTTACGAACCCATTTTCGGTTATGATTTTACTGTATAAAGTGGCAAATTAAGTTATCTATAAAATGATCGAAAGAAAATTAAATATTTATGCCTGAACATCCACAAAATAAAATAAAAGGCACTTCTTGGCCATGTTTTTTTCCTGCATAAATCAAAACAGGCGGATGGTGTTAAGCGGGAATTTAAACCTTATCGCCATCTACGTAAGGGTTGTTATTGATAGCGGCTCAATTTAAAATATTATACGACGTAGTGCATCGCCTTAAGAGATGTATCATTGTTATTATATATTTAAAATAATATCTTGAAATTAAAATAAATTTGATTACAATAAATTAAGAGAAGTAATTCTTACATTTACTTTTAGCCTAGTGATTCCTGACATTATTTGGAGTAAAATATGCCAATAAAATTTTGGTCACCAAATACCTTTTAATACCTACATACAAATATCTTTTTCACTTGTGCCATAGCCGAGTTTTCACCGAACCCCCCACCGCGACCCCAAATATCAAATATTTATTGAATTTATCAATGTTACCGGAAGCCAAAATGTCACCTACATTACTTACATCGCCGTTTAAAGTATGTCAGGTATTTCTTGTAACAACCTGTATTAAGACTTGTTCAATACTTTGTAAGGTTCATATAATTAAACCTCATCAGTGGAGTGAAGTGAATTTTCATAAAGGGGTCCACAACCTTGAGATTTAAAAAAACATTGTTTTTACTTTTAAAAATATATTAAACGTTTAACCATTTCAATAATAAAAATAAATATTTTTCAGACGATGATTGAAGAAGAAAACAAGTACACCATCAGCAAGGTTTTCAATAGAGGGTTCTACTTGATAGCTAATATATCCGTTATTTGTAATTATTATTTCTTACTTATTAAAGAGAACCAGTATAAATCGTCTTTCCCAACCAACCTTAAACTGACCGTATATTGTTACAATTGAAACGAAAAGTTGCTGCAAGTCGCTAAAATACCGTAGGTTATACACAGGGTGGGACAAAAGTAATCACCCTACTGGAAAATGCTATAACTTTTGCAAATGGCGCCAAATGTTAATTCGGTTTTGACATTTGTGAAGTAAACAAATGCAGAATACAAATTGATAAGACATAAATTGGTTTACGCAAGAGCGCGAAATAACAAGCAGTACCAAAGTTTATCATTAAAAAAAAATTACAGCAAAAGAACATCGGGTGATTACTTTTGCCTCATCCTGTATAGTAACCAAACTACTACCCAAACATATTTATAAACTTCAGCATTCAGCACCTACAAGGTATCTACTGTATAAAACGTTGGAAATTACGAACATTGTACGCAGGTATTACATATTATTATGGCGTTTATAAAAGATATGATCATCTTTGAGCAACGTGTTTTTGTTTTCGAGTAGATTTTGTAACAGCAAAACGGTCGAAAGATTCGTTTTAAGATACATATTTGATTTAGTAAATAATCAAGTTAATCTATATACCAACATCTTTATCAAAGTTATAAATAAACTTCGGGATTGTTACCGCACATCCTTATGGAGAACTTAATTGGATTTTTATAATATATAGATATTGTAAATATGTACTGTCAAGATATTATAATGAAGATGTTTTTGAACTAGTCTCATATTAATAATTTAAACTAGCAGATAAAAACCCACTGCTCCGGATTGAAAACTTCAACGATTATTTTTTGAAAATAACAGAGGGCGCCACATCCGTATACATCAATGCTAAACTGTACAGTTATTAAGATAATAATACTATCAGAATAGAACAAAGAAAAATGTGGTCTTCGGTTAAAATTTAGTATATTTAAGATCCGAGTTGAAAGTAAAGCAACTTGTTCTAGGATTCACCAGAAGAGATCGAAACAGACACGAACATTTCCGATAGAAATAATGGCTGCGTAAAACAACGAATCGAGAAGAGTAAAAATCAGCTATTCAGCAATTGAAAAACGTTCCCAATTGTCAGCCAAATTATCATACAAAAACATTAATTTCGGTCTTGGGTCTCTCTGTGGTTGCAAACTCTGGTTCAATAAACTCGGATGCATTTTGAATTTAAATGTATTTAATACCTACCTATGATATAATATTTTATGAGAAAAGCATTTTACGTCATTATCAAAATTAGAGCTGATTGGCCAAGAATTCAGACAAGCGATAAAGTACATATGATATAACATTTTTTGACAGAAAATTATTTTGATTCTCTTTTGAAATGTGTATTTTTTTGTTGTAATTTATCTAGGTTAATGTTGACAAGTAAAGTCAAATTTTATGATTTTTTTCGAAAGTCCGCGCTTTTTAGCTAACATTCAATTACTATCATTCCTACATATTTTTGTAATACCATAACCCTAATTAATAATCAAACAAAAATGATCAATTCTCCCCTGCTTAATATTTTCAAAAAACCCAAACAATATAATTCCTTAACATAATCACCCACGTACCAACAATTAAGAAAACCCTTAGGTCATTAATTTTAACAGGTGTGCAAACACTGCTGGATTCCCAAATATTTTGGTTATTCCAATTCTTAATGAATCATTTTTAACATTATAGAAATTTAAATGGGTGGGGATAAATAAAATCATATAAATAAGTCGTCGCCGTGTGGACATATCCACAGTTTGATAATGGCCTCAAAAGCCGAAACAGCTGTCACATTAAAAACTGTAAAAATAACAGAAATACTTGCAGAACTTAATAATTATTATAACATTACTAAATTTGATTTATTTTAAATTTATTAAAAAAAAAATTTAAATCCATAGATTTTTTTAATTCCATGCTTCTGACTGTAAATATGAGTATATCGAACTTTACGCTGCTTTCTGTGCATAATTAAATCTCCGTTCTCGAATTTATTACCAATTTAACGATGCATTTTTCATTGTTTGTTTTAATCAGACTACAAACTTTATTGGTTAATAGTGAAGTCTGAATAACTCTAGGGAAACTCTTGGCAAAATGTGCGTTTCTATTAGGCGCTCGCCTTTCAAGGAAATTATGAATATGTAGACCGATTTGATCTGATTTTCATAACAGAATAAGTTGGAAACAAGTTTCATCAAAAATTTAAATAAAATAACGTCTCAATTGGCACCACGGTCCCTGACAATGATCGTCTCAATTGACATCACGGTCCCTGACAATGATCGTCTCAATTGACATCACGGTCCCTGACAATGATCGTCTCAATTGACATCACGGTCCCTGACAATGATCGTCTCAATTGACATCACGGTCCCTGACAATGATCGTCTCAATTGACATCACGGTCCCTGACAATGATCGTCTCAATTGACATCACGGTCCCTGACAATGATCGTCTCAATTGTACTGTTTTTGCAAATAAATAAAATAAATAAATAAATAAAAAAATAAAAAAATAAATCACGGTCCCTGACAATGATCGTCTCAATTGACATCACGGTCCCTGACATTGATCGTCTCAATTGACATCACGGTCCCTGACAATGATCGTCTCAATTGACATCACGGTCCCTGACAATGATCGTCTCAATTGACATCACGGTCCCTGACAATGATCGTCTCAATTGACATCACGGTCCCTGACAATGATCGTCTCAATTGACATCACGGTCCCTGACAATGATCGTCTCAATTGACATCACGGTTCCTGAAAAAAAAGTAAAGGAACCCAATCCTGCAAAGAGTCCATCATCTATCTATGCGTTTATTTTTTTAGAGAATCTACAGAGTGCTCATTATATATCTGATAATGTATCACCTCAAGTAGTTTGCTAAGTATGGTGACTTAGCAGGGGTGCCCAAGTTCATTGGGTTAGGTTTTTCCGGGCCATGGCGGCGGACGCGTCTGCCCACCAACTGCGTACCGGGCCAGATCGGGAGAGACTGGTTGAGAGAGATCTTTTGACCTCTCCAACAGGTCTTTCTCGGAACATCGCCTTGCACCGCAGTGGGAGTGATGAATTCAATTTCAATTCAACGTACTCGTATGTCACTCCTGTACACACTGATTCCTACCCAACCCTCACTAATTAATAAATAAATATCTGGTGATTCTTAAACGAAAATTTGAAACAGAAGTTTCTAAGAATATAAAGATACGAACGCATCTAGGACTTGCCAGGGCGCCGCTCCATAATTAAATATTATAAACTGAGGTTTTTGTCATAAATTTAATCCAAAAACAAATTTATATGTACATGTATAAATATCCCTTGATTCGTTGTTTTTTATCTGTCTGTAAATTTGTTCGTACGTTCCGTTTTCCGTTTCTTAAATCTGCTGCATCCACTTAATTATTGAAGCAAGTCTTACTTTGAATATATGGCTAACGTAAGCACGCTAATGGTTTATAAGCGTGCTTAGGTTAGCCATATATTCAAAGTAAGACTTAATTATTGAAGCAAGTCTTACTTTGAATATATGGCTAACGTAAGCACGCTAATGGTTTATAAGCGTGCTTACGTTAGCCATATATTCAAAGTAAAATTTAATTATTGAAGCAAGTCTTACTTTGAATATATGGCTAACGTGTAAGCACGCTAATGGTTTATAAGTAAATTGGTAAGTCTTTAAGTTCCTACTTAAAAATTTAACAAACTTAAAATTTATTAGAGAATTAGTAACGTACTTTTGTGGATGCGGGTACCTACTACTACTGTTAACAGAACCATTAGTGTAAAAATAAGTAAGTAGATGTACTAGAAAAAGTAACTCAAATAGTTAGCTAACCATACGCTTTTAAAACAGAGGCAACATCCAATTATATAAGTTCCGTTCTTAAAATCTGTTCGAATGAATCTTAAATTCATTGACCTTGACACACTTCTCACTAGACACAGGTAACTGCGCAGAATACCTGATGCTTTATTAATGACAGCTAAGCGCGCAGTGCTTTCTTAAACAAAAAATATTTTATATGTCTAAGGTACATTCTCATTAGCGTTAGAAATGTCATCAGTTTCTTCCAGACCTCGCGAAAGCATGGCCTGTAACAGTGCCAGTAATACCCGAAGTTATTATTAAGATTAGAATTGATTTCGTTTGTCCTTTTGACAATTATTTTTGTTGTTGATTGGAAACTGCCTCCACACACCGACGCAAGGATCGCTGTGTTTGGACAGAGCTATTAGTTTTTTTTAATGGAAGTAAATTTTTTTGGAACTGTGAACGTTATCGAGTTACGAATAAGGTATCGATGTTTGAATATTTTCTACAGCCATCTTATAAGCGGAAAATGTTGTTAGTGCAATGATGGAGGACTTAGCTAGGGTTGAACCCAAGACACCTGGGTGGAAACCTCTTGCCTTGGACTACTCAGATACCAATCGGTCGATAGTGCAAAAGTGCCCCGACTGTTCGGAATGACGCTTTTTGGTGAATGTTAGGAAGCCGAATAAAGTAGAGAAGAGAAAGGGGGAGAGGAAGGTTGGGAACCGGGCGATACAACTCTAGTCACTAAACACAGTAAAAATCGATCAAAAGCATCATTTCGATTACGAATGGCGGTTTCCCAATCTCAATGTTAGAATTTTTAGCTTTATGAATTGTTCTAGAACGAGTACCTATCTTTCAGCGCGACCACAGGGGTTTTCGGTGCGATATATTTACATAACATGCCGACAATAATATGCATTCTTGTTGGCGCTAAAATATATCTAAACGTTTAATATATTTATTGCATTTAATTAAGTTTCATTAATTCAAAACACGGCTTCCGAGCGCCTAATGGCCTGCTTGGCACGTTCACTCCGATTCGACTGAAGATATTGTCTAATATGATTCAGTTTTAAATGCGGTAATTATATTTATAAATTTGATGCTTGGGCAATGATTAAATTGAGCAAATGAAATGTTGGAAAGGAAAATGGCCGTCGGTAATAAAGGCGCTTAAGCAATATTTGTGTAAATGTGTTGGTTTTGGTTGATCTTAATAATTTATATCCATTATAAAATAAATTTCTTCATACGCTTTTAATGATATCTTTGGATCTATTTCTTTTATGCCATGTATAGAATTACAATATCCATTATTATCGATTTTTCACAAGAGATGGAAATAAAAACACAATCTAAGTATATTTAAAAAATATATTTTATGAAGAAAAGTGTGTGTGGGCTTTGGTAAATCTACATTTTATTGCGAGATCGATGAAATTTTGCACATTTGATCTTCAAAAAAAGTGGAACGTTACTGAGAGATTTCTAAAAACCACTCCCATCCCATTTTCCCACTCAAAGCAGAATTTGTATGCTTCTTGATGAAATTTTGCACACTTTGACGTTAAAAGCATGGGGAAAATTACTGTCAACATCTGATTTCCAAGACTTTGCGTAAAACCCGGGCAACGCCGGGGACTTAAGCAAGTATTATAATGCAATAAAGAAGGGTTATCTGGGTATATAAGTGGAATGGTTTTTTATTCACATCCACAGTTTTGATACGAGATTGATGAAATTTCGCACGCTCATCCTTCAAAAAAGGGGTAAACAATGTTTACATGAGATTTCGAAAAAACACCCCCACCATCTTTTCCAACCCCTTAAAGCGGAATAAAGCCCGGGGAATGCCAGATACTTCAGCAATTTAAAAATAGTTTTTGGATATTAGGGGATCGCTTAAGAACACTGAAAACCTCGTGTAAAATAATATATTTTACAATTCAAGAAACCATTAAAACAGTCAGATGTGTTTAGTCGTATTAAACAAAAATATTAAAAGCTACGAAAAGCCATATATATATATTGTTCGAAACCACAAACAAAGTTATGGAAGATTGTGAATGACTAATCAATAATCTATTTCAAACTCTATTTATTGATGTGGCATTTACGTAAGTAAATTACTCACAAATTTAGTTGCAGCAATAAAGAAGATTCGTTTTTTGCCCTGAAATTAAAACTCTCACATATTGCACTTTCCGGCACACTTTCATCAGATCTGCAATTATTGGCCTCCTTCAAAATGAGTATCACATGACGTAAATCTAACATTACATAACTTTTTGTAAACAACACGTGCAAACATACATACATTACTCGTTACTCTGCCAAATCTAGCCACATAAATATAATGATTTGCGATAATTTCTCTATGAGTAAATCATCACTTGTAAGTAGGCAGATGGTTGGATGTTGGCATAATATAATACAGCAAATATAATATATTAATTTTATTGAGATGAACTTATTGAAGCTTGTAAGTCTCATCGTAATATTTAATCATTGTTTATATAGTGAGTATTTTCACTGTTTCTTATTCATTTGTTCTCGAAAAAATTACGATGGTGAAAGAATTTTTATCTAACTTTTATCCTGGCGAAGGAATTTTCTATAACGATTTAAAATTCGTGAATTCTACGGCGTTTAGGTCACGACAGCCGTCTTACCAGACATTAACGTTATCATGTCATAATAACGTTGTAGCCAGTTGTAACCGTTTGGAAAGTGCGGTTTTAGATCGTTTTTTAACAATGAAAATAGTATATTTTACTACGATAATCATAATCATAAAAATTTATCACAGATTAAGGAAATGAGATAAAATTATTTTGGTATTCTCAGACTATAAAAATATTACCATTTGTTATTTCGGCTACTGGGATTATACCTAGCTCTCTCATTCAAAATTTAGGCGTATTGGACCTGTCAAAGAATTTATACATAAAAAAGCAAAATTAAAATTAAATACATGTAGAATTACGAAAGATTTTTTGAATATTTATATTATTGGGATCAGTAGGATTTATAGGTCCAATTAGAAGTTCTACCGAGCCGAACCCTCTGATATGAAAATATCTGGAGTCGGTAAATTATTTTCCCATTTGATCTCTGGTGATTTGTATTTATTATGCTTATATAATGCACTTGCACAGTGTGGATTGACTAGATGATATTTGTGGAAAAGTGTATGGAAGGGTTTAGTTTTTCCTGTGGGGAAGATTTAATCCGGGCATAAAGTCGGAAAAAATTAAAAAAAACTTTAAATCTTCTACACAATTTTAACGGTATTAATAGTTTGTGAATATACTAAATTGGCCTATTGCCACCTAATAAAATAATGAGATTGATAAGGACAACGGTATGTGATTACCGACGTTTTGATCGTAATCCGATGATCGTAAGTAAAAGACGTGTGTAAAAGATCGTAATCATCATTTGATCGTAAGCAAATTTTATCGTAAGTGATTATAAATTACAATTGAACGTAAATTGTACATTTTCTAATAAAAATAAATGATTACACGTACATTATATCAAATAATATGTTAATTTATTATTGTAATTTGCTCACAATCATTTTCTTACTATTTACTTACGATAATTTTAGAGTTACGATCATTTGATTAAAATCATTTTGCTTACGATCATTTAAGAGTTACTATAATTTGGGAGTTACGATCATTTGAGAGTTACGATCATTTGATTACGATCATTCTGCTTACGATAATTTGAGAGTCACAACATTTTTCCTATAACCACGGAATGTAATTAGATGGCAATAGCTCAATTAGTGGAGACTCCAGTTCCGGCAAGACTTAAGGAACTGTCTCGAGTTACTTTTTTATTGTATGTATCTTCTCTTTCATATTTTCATCGAGAGTTGTTGATTTTATCTTCTTCAATGGTTAAACGTATTGTAAGTGGTGGAAAAGAAGAGATTTTTGTTATATTTTTGTAAATTCGATGCCTGTTGTTATATGTAGTTAAAATCATACATCATTATACTATGTATAAACCTCAAGGTTACCGTACAACTTTAAAATATTCAGTTTACTACATTTTTATAAAAAGTGACTTTTCGAGTTAAACATGATTTCAATAAATCACCTACAGACCCAGACGACCACTTTCTTCGCATGTATCAGGAAGTATACCAATAAATAAATTAACCGTTGTATATACCATACTAGAAAATAATATTATACAATAACTCGTTATGCTCAATACTTTGAAACTAAGCTTCATTAACTGTGGCCCGCTAGTCTTGGTATAGTAATGCAGGCAGTTGGTTTGAAAACTTGTTACTTGACAGCGTTTCAAATCACTATTTCCGATTAATCTTTACAACGAAATGGTTTACTATTACTATCGCCAAGATTATCTGCGACAGTTTACCTTGATTATATTTTTTGCTTTCTTATAATATAATAAAAATTGTTAACAAAATAAATAAAAACCACTTTTGTGCTTGAAATCGAGCATTTCTAGACTCCTTTTGTAAAGCGATTTGAATTCCTATTTCCTATATTCGTGACGATAGAAGGCATACAAAGAATATACACATTTTTGTCGTTCTGGAATATTTGATATGTAAAACGTGTGACCACCGTTGTAGGGTTACTTTAATTTAATTCATACTTTAAATTTGGTTTCAAAAAATTATGTTATGTTTTAATACAAATAGGTTATACTTTTTGTAAATGTTAATTCATGGTAGAATTCAAATCAGAATCGGGAATCATGTAGTTAGATACCTTTTCTGTTTGTCTTTGTCCAACGCCCAACCCTTTAACGGTAAGCTGTCATACAATTAACATAGCTCTACAGTCTGAAATGTGTGGGTTCACGAAACTATGTTCAGCTACTTCAAACTTCATTCTTATCATGAGCAATGGAGTTATGAAATATTCACATGATTATCAAAAAAAAAATGAAAATACGTATAAAAAGTGCAATGAAATCTTGACTGGAATCGGGAGATACCAAAACTGGTGGATTTTTTATTTATTAACTTGCTTATTCTTTCAATTGTCCATGGCTTGGTACATTTTTAACTTAATCCAACCAGAAATAGAGTGGTGTTTTTTCGGAGGAAACAAGTACTTTCGGGTGGAGATTATATATTAAATGAAAAAACACAAGCTCAAATAATGGAATTGGAATTAGGTTAAATAATTTAGAAGGCTTAGAAATTAAGGCGATGCACTACGTCGTATAATATTTTAAATTGAGCCGCTATCAATAACAACCCTTACTTAGATGGCGATAAGGTTTAAATTCCCGCTTAACACCATCCGCCTGTTTTGATTTATGCAAGAAAAAAACATGGCCAAAAAGTGCCTTTTTTTATTTTGTGGATGTTCAGGCATAATTTTTTTTTTAATTAATTAATAAATAACTTAATTTGCCACATTATACAATAAAATCATAACCGAAAATGGGTTCGTAAGTAGGAGATTTTGAACTTTAAAGCAGTTTTCATAGGCCTTAGGTATACATAATTTTTTTCTTGGCTTATAAAAATACTCGATTATTTGAAAGGCCAAGAAATATTCTACTCGCAGTATTTAATTAAAGCATCTGAAACATTTCTAGGCGACCAAATTTTCAAACCAAAAACACATGATTTTGAATTAATACGTATGGCATCGCCTTAAGAGAGTAGTCAATAATAACCGATGGTTCCATATTTAATTTATTCCGTTAACCTCTGCTGAAACTGTTTACAAACATCATATAATATATTGTCTCCCTCTATTCTAATTGTATTTCTTTCTATCACCAATAAGATATCTTCTTCTCTATTTGTCTCCTTCTCATGTTGTATTTTCTTATGTATATTTATATATATGTGTCTGTATGTAATTATAATTAGTTAATATAATAGCCCTGATGAAGCTTGATATAAGCAAAACCTAATTGGCTGTTTGTTACTAATTCAATAAAAAAGTGGTGTATTACAAAGTGTGTTTTTTTCATTTATAAAATAGAGTTGTGTTCGAAACAGTTTGAGAAGCACGGGGTAACAGATACGGTTATATTAGATTATCTGGAGTCTCCATTGGATTACATTTCAGTCTAGTCTTGCAGCTTTTTAAGGAAATGCGTAGTGTTATATCACAACTATTTAGCATTTCACCCAGACAGTAGATAAACAGCCACTCGTATCCACATTGCGCGAAATAATTATTTTAATAATGTATAATATATATTAACCCCTATGAAATCCGATGTATTGGTTTGATCAATAAACTACTTTTAATGCGATATTTTAAATATATTTATGTCTGCTTGTCCCCAAATTAGAGGGGATGCGTTAATTTATCACAACCAAATAATAATATTATTTGGACAAGTTGGCATTTTCGAGACGATTGAGTGATTTTTTTTAATATTACGTCAATAATAAATTTTCCGAAATAACAATCCAGGGGAGAAATATTGGAAACATGATCGCAGGAAGCAGCTACAATTAGAAGGAGAGACCAATACATTATAGATAGACATTGCAGTGAAATTAAATTTAACTAAATTTATCGACCAAATGATTATATTTTTTATTTATTTTAATATATTTATGATATGTTTTTCATTTGACTGTGTTAATTCTGTCAAATCCGTTTTAAAATCTAATAACACTGTTCATTGAACTCCCTTTTAAATACGTTTTCGTATGTAAAAATAAGTTTCTATAATGTTAATTAATGTTATCTTTCAGAAATGAGTGTTTTTAAAGTCACTGGGAATAATATATTACAAATAGTGTTGTTATTATTTTGTATAATATTATCACAAAAAAAATAAATTGAAGGTGTTTTAAAAGTTTGTTAAGTGATGCTTTAGTTAGGTACCAACTTCCCAATTTCAAAGCTATTTATTCGAAAAATTTTTTGAAAAAACTATTGAAAAATATGAATCAAACAATATGGCATTGTGTCTTACATTTTTCTTATGAAAACAGTGCGTTAACCTATAGGTATATTCCACTGTGTAAATTATATATGCACCGTTTATCATTGTATTTATTTAGCTATGTTCTGTAACACCCAATCTGGCGTAATAAAGTTTTGCATAATACAAAAATACTTTACAACGAACTTGCCAAGTTTATTTTTATTAATATCAACACAAGTTACTGCACATTGCCCTGTAACTACTTTCAGAGTACCTTATGCACTTATTTTGTACTATTGTTATTTTATACAATTATTGAACTCCTTTGTGCGAGAGAACTTTTTAAAATAGTTTATATTGTACCTGCTTATGTCGTTCGTACTCAATTTATTGTGATAAACTCATTATTGCACGCATGAAGAACTTACCCAAATAAATGTATACAGGAAAAGCCACTAAGGGGTGAATAAATAAATAAATAACGTCAGAGTTGTATGGAGTTTTTTAGGCAGATATTCTGCAATATCGTAAAGATTTTTGTTCTTTGTAATATAAATAAGTTCGTAGACACGCATTATTTATAATTACACAAGTACATTGATCCGGCCTAAATAGCAGTTAACTCATTACAGGCACTATTTGTTGGTTTCAGACACGATTAAATAATTGCCTCGGCCTCGAAACTGTATGTTAATAACATAACATTGTATAACATTATACTCGTATTAACCTTTTCGACCGGTATTTTCTATAATAAAAGGGCTCACGATAGACGAATACTCAATTCAATATTACTTATAACGGCTGGCTACACTATTCAAAGAAGAGCGACAGTTAAAATCATGTCATCAAATATTCCAGCTTGATATTAAATTTCAAATAGATTCGCAGTTTTTAAACGTATTATCTCAAATTGAAATACTTTTTTGAAAGCAGATACAAAACAATGTCAGATTTGGACTTTACAAACGCACATAAGGAAATTTTAAATGTTGAAAATTTGACACAAGCATAGCTAAAGTTTTTAAAATCTCTTAGCAAATTATAGGGAAGCGTCTAGAGAAAACTTTTAATTGCAAAGAGAAAGCTTCGTGGTCACCATAGACATTCAGATTGATAGACTTGCTCTAACACGAAATCTGGGTATCATTTCGATTAACTGAAGGCAAATTGCGTGACCATGTTTTTGACAACAGGAAGGTTCGAAAATGCTGTGAATAAACTACATCGTCAGTCGTACACTGACAGCTGAAAAGCGCACATTGAAATAAACAAACCCTTCGCAGAAAAGCAAAGTTCGCTTAAGTAAAGTATAGGTTCGTAGCGCAGTATGGGACTTTTCTACGCAAGTTCTGAATGTTCGTTTTTAAACGAACCACCTGGCATATCGACGCTAAAACGAGTGAGGCAGGTAAATTAGAGCACATTTGTTTTTTGGAAACAAGCCTGAACTTTTGTTTACTCGATTTGGGATTTTTAGTTAAGTTTTTTACGCAGCCAGTTATTTTTGCGCCATTGTAAAAAGGATTAGTATCGTCAGCAGATATATTTTTTGAGTATTGAATAATGATATTATAATTCGAGTATACTGTATACTGTCAGATTCATTTATTGGCATCACAGAAAAACTTTGTTTGTCTCCCTTCCCTGATTGGCTGTCTATCAATTTGAATGTTCATTGTGGTCTCTCTTTCTAAATCTGTTAATATTATATATAATGTGTGACCGTATTAGAAAATAAGATATAACGTGTTTTGTGGGGACTTGTCAGTTGTCAAGTGACAGTGGTTGTAAAATTTAAATTAATATACTAACGGACAAAGTGACAGTCAAAGTCGATTTTACCAATATGTTTTAACAAAACGTTAGATAATTAATATAGTATACAAATAACATCTGCACGGACGTGGTAGGTATTTCTGAATTAGGGGTTGAACGGAGCTTTCCGTGGCAGGATCACATAATGCACAAAAATAGGGGATGAATTTTACCTGGATTGGCACCATCCCTGAAGATCTTGGGGAGATGGCTGTATTGCAGGAAATACTGAATATGGGACACCTCATGGTGGGCTGTTACCAGATCCTTCATCGTTATTTGGGTGCACATCTTTATCCTAAAAATAAAAAATACATCCATTGAAGGTAAAATAATATATAATTTAATATTGGAAGATTTTTGTATACACGTAAAGCAAAATAAAGCGTTCCTCCTGGAAACCTGTTGTCCTCTTCCGCAAACATTTTACAAAGTAATGAAATGGTTCGAATCTTCGCTAAGCAAGATATCGAAATCAAAAACAACTCCAATAAAATGTATATATATATTATATTTTTTTGATTATTTTAGAGATTTTAAAAACAACGTTATTTCAACAATAATTATTCGTCTTTAATTCATGAACTTATTTTTAACATTCTAACAAAATTAAGCAAATAAAATCTTCTATTCATAATATTATTACGATGACGTTTCTGACAATATAAACATGTTATCATTATACTAGAACATAATATGGTAATATAATTTATGATTATATTGTTTTGATATATGTTTGCGATATTAAATACAAAAAATAAGCAAACAAAGTAATTTATGGAATTTCGATCATAATGCAATGAAAACTTTACAGTGGCGCCTCAGTGAGAATGGCTTCGGTGGAATTATTGGGAACTACAAGAACTTTTCCTATGACAAAATCCAACATTTTAGTACCAAATCTATAAATAATTGTGTTGCTAACTTAGCCGCTCGAGAATATAAAATTGTATTGTACCGCTTGATTATAACTATTTACAAGGTTAGTTTATTATAATTTTTATAAATGATTTATTTACCTATAGTCCTGTCCGTTGCAGAAGTCCCAGGCCGAGGGTTGGCAGTTCACATCCCTTCCCGGAGGCCTCTCTAGAATAGAGCCTTCCCAAAAGGCAGGCGGAAGCGCTGTCATGTTCATGGATACGAAAAATTCATCGGCCAGTTGGAAAATGGTCTGCGGAGTGTATCCCTGAAAAAATAATACAATTCAAATTTAGACACTTTTTCATTTAACTAATTATTTATGTGGTTTATATTTGGAATTTGTTATTTATTTTGTGTTGTTATTGAAAATCCGAGATTTATGTTAGTTTTAGATATATGCAATTGTTGAGTCTACATCACATTTAGAATGAATGAGTGGTTTAGCTCCTTTTGATTTGAATTCGTTTTAGAGTCAAAAGTATCACTAGTTTTAGGACAACGCTATTTAATAAAATCTTCGAAAGAAGTCATCAGCTCTGGTCAGTGGTTACCGAAATATGTAATTTATATTCTATTTTTTAAATTTATTTATTATATATATTTACAAAATAAAGGTTATTAAGATTTCCTGTTCATTTCTCCTTCCATTCCCCCTTCCCTCCCACCCTTACAACATCCCTCCCCCTTCCGAAAATCTGAACAAAATAATGTATTTGTAGAAAATCCTGCAATATTTTGGTGTATTGATGTTAGTTCTACTTCTAGTATTAGAAGCTAATCTCATGGCCACTATTACAAAACTAAATGTTAATATAATAATTGCCTGGCGCAAATATGAAACACCGAACTTGATTTTCATTGAAGGAAGTGAAAAGTAAAAGTAAACAAGCCTTTTAAATTTTCGAAACAATTATTGTATTATTATTAAAATAAACACAAATAAATAATACAAATTAAAACTTCATTAAAATTATATGACTTATAATTATATACATATAGTAGAAAGAGCCGACGAGTCACGACGACGTCACTAGGCTGGCCGAATGAAGCGTCGCCCCGTCTTGCTACGCATGCTGCGGTTTTCCCCCTTAGGTACACCAAAAGATGTTTCACATCAAAAAGGGTTATTGTTTTCTTTTAGTTACCAATACCGACTATTTTTAAACTGAATAGCGAAATGACCTATTTAATAATGATACAAGTAAAATGTCGTGGTGAACAAACGTATCTTGTAATGTAAGCACTATAAGATTTACGAGTCGTTAAAAAAAGAAATCACCATTATTATTGTACGTAAGATGTAGCCCAATATTATTATATTTATTATTTTACACACTCACTATCAAACGTTTGTTGCAATAATGTGATAGCTCTGAAAGTAAATGTTACTCAATTGTGAGTAATTTAAGTATTATTTAGTAATTTAAAGGTAAATGGAAGAGAGATTAGCTACCTACCGGTTTTGAAGGCAGATGAAAAACTCTTTCTAATTTTATTATTACAAACGGTCATAATATGAATTTAAAAAAAAAATGATTTAAAAATTAAAAATCGATAAAAGATGTTTTTTTCTGGTAAATGTTTTTCATCGTGGACCATAGGTACTAGCTTCCGAAAATAGTCTAACAAATAGAAAAGACCCACCTCAAAGATGACATAAACTATTGTAAAAAAAAAAAATTGTTAATTTTGTTTGGGAAGTGTTTCTTTGTTTCGTTCATTTTTAGTGTCGAATGGATTGCTAAATACTTTCATTGCCTGGTACTTGTGGTGTATTTGTCCAGTAGGTGTGTTATAGGTTTTAATATTTCCTTTATTTTCTGAAATGCAATCTGTGTTATTTAATTTATTCCACGTGCAACGTTGTTTTTCAACGTGTTCATTATTTTGTCAACGTCTTCTTCTGTACTTGTTTTTATTGTCTTTGTTGTTTTGTTTATGAATTGATTTTTGGTCGATTGTTGTGTTTTTCATATCCTATTTCCGAAGAAGTTATTAAAATATTTTGCAATTATTTCTGTATTTGTATAAGCATCTATTTTTTGAAGTTGGTTAGTTATTCGGTATTATTTTTTCTGTTGGTATAATACAGCAATGTTCTTATTAAGACAGCAATGGTAATGGTGTTTATATTACATACATGTCCGACCATAAGAGAAAATGAGATAGAACGAGTTTTATGAGGACATATCATTTAGTGACAGACGTACCTCTACGTGCTCCAAGCGGATAAAACGGCTATTTGTATGAGCTTAAAAAAGTAAAGTCATTTAACACGTAGGTTACCTAACGTTTTTTTTTGTAATCTTATTTTTCTATTATTTACGTAAAATAAAAAAAATATGAAAGAAAACCAACCCGCTTAAAATTAGTGCCGCTAGATGGCAGTAAGAATAATTATGTTGCCATCTAAATTCTCAAAGTATGGAAAATATCAGAAGTTAGCATAACGACGAAATGGAAAGAGTGCGGGATGGTAACAAAAACGTAAATTTTGTCGCAACTGTCAGTGGTCTCGATAGCCGTGATCGTCTAGTGGTTAGGACCCCACGTTGTGGCCGTGGTAACCCAGGTTCGACTCCTGGTCACGGCAGTGGTAAAACACTGTCATGGCGAGACCTATTTTTGGTGATTTTTTTAAATTTATGTAATTTTTAAATCCTGGTTTAAATTTTGTTTTCAATAATTATTACGGTATTATTGTTTTCACCCACTCAAGTTCGTTGTTTTTTTATTTCATCTGTCATTCAATAAAAAAAATGTATTTTCACAGTCAGCGATAGGTTTTGAAATGATTATTTTTTATATTAAAAATACACGTGTTTAATAGAACAATATTTTTAATAAATTAATATTTTAAATATTATTTTCTGATACTACTGCCACCTGACGACACTTTTTCTCACTGAATTACTAAAGGAGACGAAACCAAACTGTTCTACATACCATGAACAAAAAGCACTATGCAGTCGGTGGCGTCGCTAGTGAAGATTTTGTTAATTTAAAAAAAACATTTCGACTACCATAATACGGGCTTGTCAAACTTTTGTAAAAGTGAATAGCTCTTTGGCCGCCTGCAAAGAGGTTAAGATCTCGAATAAATAGAATTTGCCGCAATATTATTCGTTTTTACCTGCTGAACCATCTCTGGTGTTACATCCAAGAAGCTCTTGCCGGGGTAGGGTATGGTCACATCCAATATATTGGTCCAGGACTGTCCCCACATGTTTCCAAGGATATGGGCGGGCAGCGGGGCGGACCTGCTAATGCGCTCGGGGCCGTGGAGATCACGCAGCTTCCTGCGGACGTAGGCGTGCAGCTGCTCGTACAGAGGCTGAACTTGCTGCCAGGCTTCATCGACTTCTAGACGGAAGCGGGGAGACTCGAAAGGAAAGGTCCAGTAATCAGAAGCATCCGTGAAATCTGGAAAATGTATAAAAAAATAATATTATTGTTAGCAATAATTTGTATAGCGCCATCTATGTACTTCAAATTGAACAATATAGTTTTACAATATTACCCATAGATGTCGTAAGGCTTACGTCGCGTCAATCTTACATAATATTCTCGTACCTCTAAATTCATCACGTGATATTATAACTCCTATTTGGAGACACGATTAAAATAGTTTTCTGTTATCGGTAAGTACTTTATTGCTTGTCTGAATTTGTTCAAACTTGTATCGAAAAATTACATATCTATAGAAAATCTGAGTTCATTGTTTTCAGTATTTTTATTAAAATTATTGACAAAGTCTTTTGTTTAGGTGATCTCAGGAGCGAGATCTACACATTTTGCTGTTCCGATCCGAAGAATCCGGTTCGAGTTGCTCCAACCAAAAAATGTGACTTGAAGTTTGAAGGAAATCAAACATTCCAAAAATGGCTAAAATAAATACAGCAGCAATTTTTTTTAATAAACTGACGCATATTTTTTATGTGACGCCTCACAATAGTGCCCCCTGTCGGTAGAGTGTAAAGAAAAGTAACAATATCGCCACACTATTGGGCAGCTTTGTGAGGTATGCTAAATGTGGTATCTAAATGAAGGAGGAAACACAGATGCTTGTAGTTCGTTTCACGTACTAGCCGACCTACACAAAACGAGTTAAATAAAATACCCAGCTGTCATAAAGAATAGCGATAAGCGTTAACAATATAACGGCGACAGGGAAATTCATATCGTAGTTTTCGGTATTTTCACTCTCCAATTTTCCATATATTTATATTATATATTATAGCTAACTAAGTTAAGTCTTAAGACAGCACCGAGGACACTAGGAAACAGGTTGATGAGACTTACACAGATTTTCCTAAGGCTTTCGACAAAGTAAATCACAACATGCTATGAAATAGCTTTGGAAGATTGGTGCATATTCTTTTAAGTATTCTATTAAATAAATGTGACAGATTGTAAGCGTTCTCTCAGGGGTTAGTAGGTACACAAAGGCTCACATCTCGGGCCTCTGTTATTTATTTTGTGGATAAACGACATGAAACATGTTATTAGTCATTCTTATTTCCTCTTTTATAAAGTTAAAATGATGCTTTTTACATTATATATTTAATAGCTCTATAAAAATAATAATAATTCTTTCTCATTTGTGGAAAAACGAAGTTTTACTGTCAAATTCGGGAGACTGGCATAACTTGACATTTGGTTATACCTATCTACTGTAATAATTGTTCTAACATCGGTGTATGTAGGACTCGGTGTCGCCATTATAATGAAAAATAAACTGTCTGTGTATTGATGATATTTAAAAGTGCTTACTGTTAAGTACTGCCGCCTGATTAGTAAGGTCAGACAGCTGCTCGTACAGGTCCCTGAACTTAAGCCCCGTGTTCCTCCTCCACTCGGTCCAAGTGTGCTGCAGTTCCTCCCAGTCTCGACTTCTAGCCATTATCTGCACCAGGTCTGGCTGCAGCCTCAGCCCGCAGCGGAACGGCTCATTGTAGGCGCAGATCTGTGCGCCGTTGTAGACGGCGAGCATGTCGTTGATGAGACGATTGTACTGGAAGGTGAGGAATTGTTGAGTGTTTTTTTCAAAAGTTAATTGATCAAATTATGTCCGCATAAACAATTAGGAACCTACCTATATTTGTGGACTATCAATTTAGAAAGTAATTTGGTCCATTTGGTCTTTCATTTTGTTCATTGTTACATTCATGATCTATCCAATTGAAAATTCATTCTCTTGAACAATCGTTTTTTCCTTTCGGATAAATATTTTGGTTGTTTGATCGTTAATTTATCCATTTGGACACAAAGTTTATCCATTTGAAGATTATTTTTTTTAAATTTTGTCCAGTTTTGCCTGTTTTAACAATTCTCCGAGAGAATTAACTCTCCTGAATAATTAATTATTTATATTTATTTTGTCCAATAACCATAATTAACCACTATTTCGAAATATATTGCCTTATATGTATTCAGTTTTTATTTTAAATAATATAAAATAAATTGGGCTTAGTCAAGACTTAGAAGCAGCCCCTAGGGTTTAGCAGAAAAAAAAATGGCGGTGACGGGTTTATAATCCGCTAGTTAAATTAATTACCCTGTCGAGTTGATCTGGTGGAAGTGCTGCAGGTCCGATGGCGGACTGGAACCTCAACTGCCTCCAGAGGTTGATGTCGGTCAGTCTGTCTGTCTTCACTCCCTTTACCAGCTGCCAAAGGCCTCTCTGGAACACGCTATACCTTTGCTGGGCGTCCAACTGGAATAAAATAGGGAAAATAAGTTTTAGGTAGGTACCTACGTTTTTAATAAGGGTGCTCAATATTTATGAGGACCATTCAAACACGATATTCTGATATGGGACTTTTTTCACTTTAAAAAACGCTAGGTCTCGTCTTGTTTTCAACAAGAGGAAAAGCTTCGAATAAATGACGTATCTCGGGAAATACAATACCGGGCCCATACAATATATAATCAATATCGCAGACCAAAATTCAAGATTATCTTTTCTTTTTTTTCCATCGTATCTATAGTACTATTTCTTTATTGGTGTAGATTATATTTGACATTCAGGCAATTTAACACCAAGTCCACAACCAACTAGAGTGATATAATACGTTTTTGTTTTCTCACCCAAAGTACCTACTTAATTACACATGACGTTTACATTTCGGGTTTGTTTTGGTTCATTGTACAACCTGCATACTAATTTTTAGTGACGCAATTTTCATAATAACTGCAATGGTGCGTGTCGTTAGAACCCGAGTTAGAAACCATTGACATACAATTAACGTGATGGGCCACCTCCGTGCATTGAAGGAACCAATTCAAACAATACGTTTAAAACTCACAAAAATATTATATAATTTAAATCTCAAATAGAAAGCTGGATACAAAGCACAGGGAGATCAGAAATAGATAATATTCTGATAACAAATACAGACTGAAACCGGAATCAATCAAATACACTTAAAACTACCATGTAATATATTTATGTTTATTTAAAAAAAAACTACATACTATATTTATAATTACTTCATATTATCCATTCTACTAAATTTTAATAATATATAAATGAAATCCTCACCAAGGGAGATCCCAAAGAGGATATCATTATCTCCTTTTGTTAGAAAAAGAAAGATAATAATACATTTATTATTATTAAATAGTCAGTCTATTTAATTAATATGCCTGAGGTAAAAAAAAAAACACACAAATCAGCGGTAGCAATGATAATCAACATCAATCGTCACTATTTGCAAACTGTCGTTGATCGATGGCACTGACTTTATCACGTGACACTTCAGGACCAGGCCCTGAAGGTACTTTAGTCGGCCTTGCCAATCTATATAACTATATTTCAGTGGTTGGAGCTGTTTTCAACATAAAAAACGTTTAGCACAGTTTAGTTGACTCATTGGCGTGCTCTAATGAGGAATAACACTTTGGGCCCCTAGAGAAAGTAATCTATGTAAGTACGCACGAAACGAAAACAACCGGTAGGTTCAATTTTCCCTTTGTTTTGTCAAAGAAATATATAAACCATTCCTAACGCGTAGGTTTAAACTAAAGCAAGTTAAAATTTTAAGGAATTTTACCTTTTGCTAGTATATCTAAATACAAAACGTTGATGGGAAATAAGCGTCCTTTGCTATGTCTACTAGTATAGGACCTATAATAATATTTGGCTAATTTATATAGCGCCGTTTTCGTGAGAAATCACCTCAATACTATAGGTAATCAATACTTTGAATTTGAATAGGTACTTTCGCGATTTCAAAACTTACATTTTCGAATACCGAAAACGTGAAAATAAATCTGAAAAAAATCTTCCAAGCTACTTTTGGCACGGTTCCATGACAACTAAACACGGTGGCAATTCAACACACTTTCGAAAAGTGATATAGTCATTAAAAGCGATGAAAAAAAACTAACTTAAAAACCTTACCCAACGTAACCTGTTTAACCTAGTTTTTATTTATCACTTTTCAAAAGTGTGTTGATTTGTCATTGTATTGAAGTGTCGGGTTACCTTTAGGTATTACTTATCACTTATCACTTATACAAGAAGCCGACAATTTCAGAAACAGACAGTCCAAAGTTCAATAATTATCGACTGAGCAAATGAGCACAACGATACGTTTGGCATTTGATCTGTCAGTAAATTTATTTTTATGTTCCTTTTCCGACTCAAGATGGATATTGTTTTTATCCCACTAGAGTTCATATGCGAGAGGATCCTGCTACTAGCTGTCAAATTGGAATAGTCAATAATTATGGTACATATCTGAAGAAAGTTTGAAAAAATAATTATCATTGAGATAGTCACGTTTTTTTGACAAATTGTATAATTGTAGGTTAGCACTTCTCACTTACTTTTAACGTAACAATATACCCCAACTGAGGATGTCGTAATTCCACTGATTCAGGCTAGTTAATATATGTATATGTGAAACATTGTACACAAGTACAATATATTTATGTATCTAGGAACAATGTTTTGGTATTTGAAATATAGGTGTTTTAAAAACTTACAATTTAAATGTAATATCATTTCAACCTTGTCACGTAAGATTATGTTAAACTCATCTATTCGCTTTATGGTTTATTTATTATGCAAATTAACAACCCGGCACACCTTTACCTTGATTAACTACTAGGAATGCTATAGTACATGCTGCATCCATCTCGATCTGTCTTGAAACGATCTGCATCCATCGAGATGATTTATTATCAAGACCGTGGGAAAATCTAAACATGTTATGTATACGAGATAAAAGCTTATTCATTGATTATTAGTTCACAATACAATTATTATAATATACAAGGTGCCCTGTACTTGATGCGACATTATTGAAATTATTTGAGAAAATAAGGTAGACGAAAAATTCGTTGATGATAATAGTTTGTATTAATTTATTAGCTTTGAGTATGTACGGAGTAAATGTATTGATTTAAATAATTAACTAACTAATCATCATGCCGTTTCACGTAGGGGTAGGCAGAGAGAATATACCGCCACAGAATAATGTCTCGGCACGTACTCTTTGTTTCATTCACATTCATAAATCGACTCATACATACTCTCCTGTTATCCTGATACATGACCCGACTCAAGTATATGATTTTTCTACCATTTGCTTCACTGTCATATATTCTCCTTACAACCCTTTTCTTCGTTCATCCGCTATGCATGCCCAAACCACCTCACAATCATCCCTTTCTTAATGTTAACCGTTACACTAACTATTGTTATTATTTATTACTTACATCATAATTGCATTATTTACTACAAAGTTTTTCCAAAGATACGCCTGAAAGATCGTATTATTTAATTAGAGATACGCTACCAATTCGCTAGTATCTAGGGACGTAGGTGCCTATTACCACCTTACTTCGTTACTTCTACAGCGATAGAGGTAAATTGTTTATTTTACCTTTAGCCAACGCCTATAGTTAAATGGTTGATGTTCACACGACTTTTTTTGATGAATGTGTCTACTATATTAGATACCTAAGTACCTACTGTAAACCCAGTCCTATCATCGCTTCTTCAGCAGCGATACGGGGAAACTATTCCATCACATAGGTACTGTACTCAAATGATAAACTTTTTGGATTTTGGCGTTTACTCTATCACATTCTTAAATAATTCGCATCACATACCGTTTACCCTGTAAACTGGTTGTGATGACTATTAACATTACGCGCAGTTTCATTATTAAGATAATGCATTCAGATGAAAAAAAAATACGAAATGCACGTTGTAGTGTCATTAGATGCAATCTTGATGCTGACGTAAGTTGTTTTTTTTTGTCGCAGGCAGTAGGTACTAATTAACTGAAGCTGATATATGAAAAGGTTAAAAGGGCGTATATTTTAATGTTATGCATTCCTCAACAACAAAAACCTACAATGACCGACGTATCTTAAAACGTTAGTATAATAAACAAGAACACAATCAATTATTATAAGCATTAATTACTCACCTGAAATATGCATACAAATTGAAAATATCTCCGAGTAAAAATAAATGCCGCCGACGGGAATTGAACCCTCACTTTCTGATGTCCGGTCAGGTGCAATGGACCACTGAGCTACGTCAGCTTATTTCCAACCAGCCAAATAATTCAATATGTACAAGTACTTCAATCCATAATTACTGATTTTTATATTTTTTCACCTGTAAACAACCAAATTTATTTTTTATATTTACTCGGGAAATATTTTCAATTTGTGTAGATATTTCAGTTATAGTGAAAAACAGATACCTAGTTAACCAACTGTATTACTTAAATTTATATTTACTTTGTATAAAAGCCCACTGGGGTACGAATAAATAAATAAATGACTTATAAGGACCAGCTTTATTGAAAGCGGTGTTGATTAAGGGGTCCAGTCAAAACCTATTGTTATTATGTGGTCTAGCACGGTAAAATTGAAAACTTTACAATATCGGATCGATAAATGTAACTACCGATGATTTTATACCGCTTTCCCAAGCACGGTGGCGCTGTCGATATCCAGACCGATGTTGATAGTGTAAAATGACATACGCTGGCAACTGACATTCCTAAACGTCAGACGGCTACTTAAAAGTTAACAATACGAATAAATTGTCCAATTGAAATAATAATTTATACATTTGCAGTCCGCATGTACTTTTTGAAACTAAAAGGGGAGTTATCATATACATATAATAAACGACATTACCATTATAAATATGGATTCGATCCATGGAGGATGTGTTGGGTTTCTACTCAGGCGTCGCGAATTCAATCCTCAGGTAGGTAAGTCCTCCATCATTACACAAGCAATATTTTTCGATTTTAATTACTGTAATAGGAAGCTTTCAAATGTTGCCAGGTTATTCGTAACTGCGCGCAATAGTGAGATTATCCCAGTTACCAAAGAGGTAATTTTTTTTTGTTGGAGGTCAGGAAGGAAGAGATATGAGGAAGAATCAAGAAAGATTGGGAGAAAATAACTATTCAGATCTGCTTACTATACATGGCAAAAGCCATTACAATCTCAAAACTTGTTCTCCCATCACTTTAACTTTTGTCATAGATTAGCACCTTTCGGAGTTTTCAGGGACGCGGTTAGTTTTGTGGCTAGAACATTTCCCCTTGATATTAATGGCACATTATCATCATAATAAGACGATATTGTCTGAATGTGACAATGTCACAACATTAAACGGTTTGCTAACAAAGGGTAATGATACCCATGTAGAGAATAAATTGGCTGTACCCATAGTTGCGTACAGGAATACTTCGGGGTATTGTTTAAAACAGCATAAAATTTCGCAAGGCTGGCCTTGTTATTTGGAATCCTGCAAAAGCGTAATGGATACTTTAGAGAAACAATAAAGGTATCCGGAAAACATGAAATTAGTATAGATAATTATCATACCCTTAATCTTGAATACATATGGAAGAATTAATTAACCGATTTAATTCCGGAGATATTGTTTTCCTATGTAACAAAACCGATGTGAACTAGCGTCATAAAATTTCCGAAATTTTTTGCTGTCTTGAACGTCTTGAAAGGGCATATTAATGCATCAGTTCTTGGCTCGCAGTGTGATTTCACGTATGTGCCACGCAGTTTTGAAATAACCATTTGAAAGTTTAATAAAATTATAAAGAGAAGGAAATTGCTTAAAAAAGAAAAAAAACTGAAGTGTCGCATTATTTTGATGAAACTGTTTTCTAGCGAAAAACAATCTTTAATTTGATGTTGCAAGCAATGCATAATGAAATGTTGTGGTATTACTAATTCAATAAAACCTTCTGCATTTAGGAATAGCGTGTTCAAATAGGCAGATCTGAGTCGGGTATTCAGGTTACGTATATTAAAATATTAAATGATGCCCAAAGAGCCATTGTGTGCAATTGTTGCCGTAAATCTAAGTCATCACATAGCTAATAAATGTTTGAGATGTGGCTGAAATAGCATCAAAGTAAATGTGGACAAGGGCTGTTCGCAAGAAGGTACGACAACTAATGAAAATGCCAATAACTCATAAACTGAGAATCGTGGGACCTGCAGTAACTGAATATTGAAATACCTCAAACAATAGGAACTGACCAAATTACAGTAACAATAGTTGGATTCGGATGGTAAGACGCGGAGAAAGAACAGATTTGAGGTGTGGTTAAAATCATTGCAAATTTTAAAGGGAAACACACTGGTCGCTAGAAGGAACCACAATTTCTGACATTGCCAATAACTCACCATCTGTGGACCGTGGGACTAAAACGGAACATCAACAAAATGGTCCGACCACAATGTTACAGTGACAATTGTATAAATGGATTCAGATGGCAAACAAAAAGATACGATATGAAAATTCTAGGATACTTAAGGAGGATTATGTCCAACACTGAAAAGGTGGATTGTAAAACACACATTAATCTTATGAAAAAAATTACATAACTTAAATGAATAACGAGTAGCTAGACCTGGTGTTCCTAATGGCCAGTGTCCATCGGTTGTTGATTTCATTTTCGTTGAACTGTACCAAGAAAGAGGTCTCTCACACTCCCACGGTAATAATAGGAATTAATTCCGACATTCACCGCATTTTTTCCCTTTCAATATTTTTACCATTGTCAGATGGTACGAGTTAGCGACAATCGAAAGAGATACGCATAGTATTTACGAATGCGAGACTACCTACCTGAACTAGGCCAAAGACCATATTCTTCCTACCACTTCTACATTTTCTTCTTCTCATCCACCGTGTCCTTAAGTTTCTCACATTTTAGTTTGAGTTTTTTTATGTCAGGAAAGATGCCAGAGGACTACTCCATGTTGCAGATTGGAAGACGACGGCCGAGGACAGAGGGCGGTGGAGGCTCATGTTAAAGGAGGCCAACGCTCGAAATGGGCTGTAGCGCCATTGAAGAAGAAGTTTGAGTTTAACGTTTATATGAAATGGTTTTTTAAATTTTACATAAATATGTGTAGTTAGACCATTCAAAATTTTATCAATTTCACCATTAGATAAATGGCTGTAATATTTAACCAAACAACTTCCGACGAATATCACTGAATTTATAAAAATAGTGTCCAGATTTGAACATATTTGATATGTGATTTTTTTAATTAATGCGATATAAGTTAATTGCAATTTGTGCAATCATCGGTAAAGTTGAAACCTGGATCATAATAAATGATATATAAAGACGTCAATAAAAATTCTCATTTTTTGACACGCAGAGAAAACTTACTGACGTAAAATATTTTAATTTATTGTAAATCTGGTCACAATATTCGTTTTCCTGTTAAAAACGGGACTGCAGGCCTTTAACGAATGAATTGACGGGTTTCATATCAAACTATTATGAAACCCGTCAATTCATTATTAGTTAAGCACGAATACATTATGTGGAAGTTGGAACACGTATTCTTAAAAATTATAATGTTTTTCGCATTTCATCCATTATATTTACTAGAACAAGGCCATCCATTATATTTACTAGAATACGTGTTCAGATATATTCTGAATGACTAAAATTTTATCAGCATGCATGCACAGGTCACATTTTTAACAGTATTTTACTAAATCATCCGTACTCATTTTTCTCCGTGCAGTTTTCATACATTCGAATTGTTCAATAATTATAATAGTTACGTAAACGCTTACAAGTTATGCTGCATAAACATTTGCGAACCGAAACGCGAGCCGATCCTCGAATTATGGGAAAGGAACGAAGCAACAGGAAATGGAGCGAAACGCCGCTTGCGGTTGCTCCTTTCCCACAATTCGAGGCTCGGCTCGCGTTTCGGTTTGCAAATGTATACGCAGCATTACAGTAATAGAGACTAAGGCGCCTGAACGCTGTTTCAACATCAAAGTCAAGTGCATTTCGTAGTTGTTTCACGTACGGTGTTCTAATTATGTGTTGATTGAACCGTATGTACTTACAGTCTATTCACCTTTCCAACTTAAAATTTCACTTTTCATTGAACTTACTAAACACCGCATTATCAGCATGCATGAGACTTCCCTTCGAAAGGCATAATATTCACTTACTTCTATTTTCAAACAAACACATTAACTACGGTGTTTGAACGTGGGAATAAACGGTACAATCATTACTTTACCTCTCCAAGGTGCCTTCATAACAATGGAAAGGCATATTGATAAAACGGACCTCAGCAGAACGAGTATTCGAAGTTAAACCTTTATAACTATTGTCTCAACGTTTAAATTTCCAATGCAGAAATATCAATCATACTGCATTTCATTAATTTCGCATTGAGCTATTTATTTTCAATGACACTTTATAAAAATGATATAAATATACAAATGATAGGAAAAATTATGATTGATTTTGATGTTTTCATTTTAACTAATGTTATAAGATTACGTTGTGGCTGTTCTAGGACAATCGGTAATGTTAACTACAATGGTGATACAAATTAGCGGTTCAAAGTTCTAACAAGCAGAGATATTTTTATTCATAATTTTATGGATTTTATGGTTCACCATGCCAACATATAGCTAATCTAAACTATGAAGCAGAAATATAGTGAAAACTCTTACTGTACTCTTTAATCTGTTTAAAAAGTTTGGTCGAACAAAATATGAAGCTATTTTCAGCTGCTGACAACATCGTTTTCGTCTTGAGAAAAGGAACTTTGAAACATAGGCAATTCTGAAATTCACTTAGGTAGATAAATCTGGAAGGTTGTTAAAAACTTATTATTGTTTTAAGCCATATTGTGTACTAAAACATTGAAAATGTAAATGGATTTTGTAGATAGGTAAAAACCCTGACGTAATAAACGTTTGGTTTGACGCTTCGTGAAAACTTCCGAGTGAAACTGGCAAAATACATTCAACAATTGTTGAAAGATTACCATGATTGTTATTTTTTTGTTCGCTGATGAAATCAGGGGTGTTGTAGCTCTAGGTAACATTTTTATAGGTAACAGAGGACCTATATAATATGGTAACTAAATACTTACATAATATGATACAATATGTAAAATTGAAATTCCGCAAAACTTTCATCTTTTTTAAAAGAATTTAATGTGGGTAAATCGAATTTTATTCAAATAACGCGTAGATACGCTACATACCTATTAATTTACTATAAATATACTAACTTTGTTAACATATACATAACGATGTATCAAAAGGATACGATGTACATACCTGTTATCCTAAGATAGTGTTAGGTATACGTAAAGGCACAATATAAGTTCTCACGTTCTTGGGTTTTCACAGTCATTTACAATTCGTATTCACGTTTCTGTCAACGAAATATTATTTACAGTTGGAAATTGTTGCAAATTATGACGGCAATCAAACAATTTTCTTGAATATATTTAATTGGTTATTGATACAAGAATGTAGTTATATTTATCTGCAAAAGGATGGTTAATTTATTCGTTATTTAAAATAGTTATTTAACCCCTATTCATAAAAAAGGAGATAAAAGCGATATATCAAACTATAGACCAATTTGTATAATGTCTGCTTTACCGAAAGTTTTTGAGAAATTAGTCCTAGATATCATTGTAAAACCTATCAACAACATTATTGTTCCTAACCAACATGGCTTCATCACAGGTCGCTCTACCTTAAGTAATTTAATGATTTATGAAAATTACATATCTGAATCTCTGGGTCTCAAACAACAAGTGGACAGTATATACACTGACTTTAGTAAAGCTTTTGATAAGGTTCGACATCACATACTTATTTATAAACTTCGATCGTTGGCCATCAAAGGTAAATTATTGAGTTGGATTGTTAGTTATCTTAGCCATAGGGTGCTCAGTGTTAAGATTAATTCTGTACAATCTTATATATTCGAGGCCACAAGTGGGGTTCCTCAAGGGTCCCACCTCGGCCCAATATTTTTCTTATTATTCATCAATGACATTGTTGACCAATTTAATGATGTAGAAGTTCTGCTATTTGCTGACGACTTAAAAATATATAAAAGAATACAAAATGTATCCGATTGTCAAATTTTACAGTGTAATTTAGAACAACTTCATCAATGGTGTGAACAAAATGATTTATTTTTGAACATTCAGAAATGTCAAGTAATACGATTTTCCAAAACTCGTTATAATATATTACATGAATATACATTAAATAATATTAAATTAATACCAGTATCACATATTCGTGACTTGGGTGTAATATTCGTTGAAAACTTGTCATTCATTAAACACATCAACTATATAACTAATAAGGCTTTAAAGATGCTTGGCTTCCTTTGCAGAACTTTAACCGATTTTAAGTCCATAGATTGTATGAGAACCCTCTATACTTCATTAGTCAGAAGTCAATTGGAGTATAATTCACCTATTTGGTCCCCTTTATATAAAGTTCACTCCAATAATATAGAAAGAGTTCAGCACAAATTTCTTAAGTATGTAAATTTTAAGCTCGGAATTCCTATTGATTACATTAATTATGTCAGTTTGATGAATCAATTGCATCTAATAACACTGTCTGACAGGAGAATTATTTCAGACCTGGTTGTGTTACACAGAGTCATTAACAACTTAATTGATAGTCCTGCCATCCTTGCCACTATTAAACTACATGTGCCGACTAGGAATACAAGGCAAAATATAACATTCTTCTGTAATACATACTCGACCAACTATCAGACACACTCACTGACCAATAGGATGCATGATCTGGGCAACAAGTATGGGGGTGTTATTGATTTATTTATTGACTCCATACATAGAATTAAGCATAATCTACATCAACACTTTGTTGAATCCTACAAATTAGAGTAGCTTTGGTAAATTAGTTTTAATGATTTGTTTTATATGTAATGTTGTTGTAATTTCTTTTTTACTTTATGTTATTTTTTTCCTTCCTTAAAATGGATTACATCTATTTACTGTCAATATCTCCTGTATAATACATATTCTCTTATTGTACTGCATCATGTATCACTTCTATGTAAAAGCCTTTTTAGGCGTATATATATATAAATAAATAAATAAATTCGTTGATAATCGAAATTATGTTTCGGATACCTAGTTATACTACTTATTTATATTATATTTATTTATACTATCTATGCAAAAATGAAGAAAAAAAACATAATATCGTAGCGTGTTGAATCGTGTTGAATGATCACCATTCTGAAGAAAAACGTAGATAGAAATGCCTTAAACTATGACCAAATCTTAACATGCAGGTAGGTGCTTCTTAATCTTCCTTTTCCCCATCTTCTTCCCTTCCCCAATCCCTTCAGCATCACATCATAGCCCCATGGATGATGCCATAGTCTCATCGTTTCCGGACGATTAAGAGCAGTCAGGAATCTTATGTGGTTTTTTCATAAAAGAGTTTGCACTTGCAGGAGATTCTTGCTCAGATGCGAATTCCAACCCTTAGCACTACTTAAAAGGGGATGACGAGAAAGGAGTATTAATATCGTGGAGCCTGCAATCGATATTATATTAACATTGGGTACAATAAAACCGAATGCGCCATGTTTTAACTTCGTAAAATCAATACATAATCGTTACAACATAATTGATTAAACACAAATTGAACTGGTATAACGTAATTACAGCACGGTCGAATAATTAATATATTTGCTAGAGCAAGTAATAATTCCAACAGTCATACTTATAATAAGAACGGATTTCTTGGAAAAGGGCATCTTTATTGCTACTACAATAACATAATGCATTCCTTTTGTAGTTAATATATAACCACATACACAAATAGTGAAGGTTTATTATGTGGGTGTGGTGAGCGTTATAGTTAAATTACACATTGGATTGTATTGTTACAAGTTGGAGTAGTCTTCTGTCATGAGCTCGTCATTTTAAATTACGGCTTCTAGAATACTCCACGGCGCTGAGCGGCATTAATGGATGAATGGATCCCTGGAAAAGTCGGAAATTCTGAGGCGACACCATTGAAAACGCCTCGCATTTCGTAATCTATGAGAAGAACATTAGACAAACGGTGCATTGTTTATGGCGTCTCCTCGCTGAGGTAACGCCTTGATAGTTCTTTGACAATAATATGAAAAGCTTACAGTTGCATGATAGCACGACAGTCATCGAAACAAAAACAACTACAATGATTCCATTTAATCAAACTGGTTTTGTGAAATTTATCAAAAATAACATTAAAATAAATATTATATAGTATTTGTGGATTTGTGAGATTCATACCTACGAGAATTATTCGTGTCCATGGCCAGAATAGAAAAACAGTACAAAAATAAGCTTTTTATCACACAGTTGAACGTTAGCTATTTTACATACAAGTATTTGAATTTCACTTTAGTTTTCGGTAATCAATGGACGTAAATCTTGGAAGAGGAAATTAACACACTTTCCGATATCCGATCGAGTTCAAACTCTGCAAATGGACTCGTTTCTGATCACAATGCATTTTATAAGCTCTTGGTGTCCAATCACGTACACACGCGCGAACAATTGCGCAATTCTCTGAAATCGGACGAAATTACAACCCATATACGAAATAAATGACAGTCCTACACGATCGGTATCTGGCAAAGTCTGTAACGCGGTAACTCCTGTTCCTGGGAATGAAGGTTCAATCCTCAGCCAAACCCGGTTCTTTTTTGCTCTCAAATTATAAGAGGGTCTCCCCAAACCAGCCTCTCCCGATCTGACACACCAACCAGCTGAACACACCCCCTCCCGACGAACTCGGTCACACCTGCTAAATCACCAAACGTAGCGAACCACTTGAGCTGACCTATGGCAGAGGCGTTGGTTTTTCAATAAATGGTTCACGGGGCTATTTGATAGATGTATCGTAGATACAAAAAAAACTTTATTATTTTATGGGTTGATTTTTTTAAATTTAATTTCTTGAACGCACTTCAAGGTTCCGATCCGCTACATTTATCTCAACCATAAATAATTTTTTCACAGTTTAATTATATGCTAATATTTTTGAATCATAAGACATCTGAAATCATCAACCAGAAGGTCAAACCACACCGAAATACGTGTTCAGGACTGTCAACAAGTAATAAACACATTTTCGTTTTATTTAGACCTTTTTGGAGATCAAACGTGACAATGTTTAATCATGGTCCTTTGTACCCAATTTCAGATGTGTTTCATAAACCTATATTTAACAATGTTTTGACCTTCGTAACAAAGTCATTTGTTACAGATCGTCATGAAATACAAATGATGTTTTAAATATAAAGTAAAGCAAGAAATTGGCCTTAGTAGGTCCATTTATGACAACAAAAAATGCATCGATGTTATTAATATTATAGTATGGCGGAAATATTATAATTTAGAGTCAGAGTATACCTGATTTACTTAATAACCTAATTGTGTCGAAACAGGAAGATAATGTGAGGACCAGAAATGATTTCAATGTTAAAATAATTGTAAATTAATTTTTCACCTCGATTTGTAAAAAAACTTAAATTCTATACGACTTTTTTATATAGCCACTACTATTAATCATCACATCACTGAAGTAAGTTGAACGCTACCAAACTTTGCTTAACCCTTCAATCTAATTTGTTCGATTTTGGGAACAACTCTTATGGTCTCATAGAAATCGATGTATCTCCCTTACTGTCATGGTGAGAAATATGATCTAAACGCTGTTAGAAAGGGAAAACACCACGCTTTATATTAAAATAGATAAAGAAACTATACGAATATAATTACAGATTAAATAAAATTTGCACTTATGTAACCAAAGTCTTAGTAAGTTTCTTGAACAAAAATTATGAAACTTTGTGAATTTATTATAAAATATTTTAGATGAATGACAAAAAAATAAATTGATAGAAACGTTTGTGATACATTTTTCTAATAAATTTTGGGTAAATGGTTATAGTTTTTCGTCATCAGTAAGTAAGTTAAACAATTTTTTTGTTAGCTTTCAGAATTTTAATAGGGTAAGTCCGGAGGAGTTATAGCCATAGCTTTTTAGGACATTTTTTCTTTAGCTGTATCAAATAAAATTTCACTGATTGTTGTATTCAAAACTTTATTTGTTTTAAAACATAATTCTTCAGTAGTTCTTCAATTATAAAAGAGATAAAGGGTGAAAAAATTACAGCAAAAAAACTTAACTGGCCATCGCCGCTGGAGTGTCAGGTTCAGATTATGTAAGACGAAGAAATCATATATGTAATACAATCAACACAACAACACACAGATAATAAACATAAATATGAGGAAATCAACAAACATGAAGATGAGGAAATCAATCATGAAGACGTGGTCTACAAACATAAATATGTGGAAATCGACAAACATAAGGGTGAGGAAGTCGATCATGAAATATTGATTTAGACAAGCCATAAAGTATGTTTAATTAATCAATAAAAAAATGAATTATAATTTGATATTCAATTTTTCTCTTGATGCCAAAATTATTGATAATCATTTTACATAGATACAATTATTGTAAAAAATAACAATAGTGCTTTCTCCAGATTGAACTCTAAACATAAATAGTATAAAATACAATAGTAAAACGTACAGTTCACACCACAAGGGAAGTGGGAACTGAGACGTGTGGTGGAAAACGGAGGAAAAGACGTTTCCGTGTAAATACTGAATAGAAAACATGTAGGTACATTTTGTTTTTTCATTTTGCATGACCGATAAATAGTAATGTTTTTCAGTCATGAAAAATCGTAACGTTTAAACCAGCCTTTATACCCCCTTCATAATTATCTCCTTCGATTCTAAATAATATGATCGCCCCTTTCATCTTGTTTATTATCCTTACATCGAGTACGAATTCTTTTCAGTTCTCCAGATTCTCATCATTTGTAACATATTTTTTTTGCTCTTCTATTCTTTCGCATTTCCTTCGTTTCATGTCTCCTGCCATGCACCAGTGTTGGCATCCTAACTTCTTGTGAACTGCTAGCCTAGCTTACTTCGACAACTTTATGTGTTAGCGTCTAATAATAAATATGTTTTCTTGTTATAAATATGCAATCTCAAGGTAGCGACAAGAACATAGATTCCGTGCTTTTATCACCTACTGCTTGTAATTATATGGTTTTATGTCCCTGTCTTATAAGGACTGCATTAATAATAATTGTTGTTGAACTTTGAATCCTTTGCCAATAAACATTATTAGCCAGTTAAAACCCAAATAGAAGTTGTTAGTAGAAGTAGAATAAGCAGCGTTTCTGGACGAACCGATTTTTGCAGAACGTCCCGTTTTTTTAAGTAAAAGTTGATTTGTCACCCGCTGGTGATTTTATATTTAATAACAAAATGCTTTAATATTTAAGAAATGCAGTTCTTTTATCTCGAGAAAATCATATTTTATATGTCAATCGTGATATAACTCAGATTCATAGATATGTGGCGAAATAAGACCTCCTTTTAGTATGAATTCTGCACAAGGATCCCAACTGCTTCTAACCTAGTAGCTGAAGGTAGTGAGGCGGGGAAGAAAAAAGTATCTGTTAATTCCGATCTGGTTCAAGCAACGTTTCTGTTCTAAATTGCGGTTTTTCGCCTGGGCGGTATTGACAGTATCTACCACTCCGGAACTTTAATGATTCAACTCGTGAAATAACACAAATTAATCAAATACAATATTTATTTCTATATTGATTTTTTTTAATGTATTTACTTAAATGTAAACTTTTATGGGTAGGCAGAGCATTGCACACACCGCTCTGTCCAGCTGAAATAAAAATTATTTTTATTATTATTTATTATATTGGAATAACTTATTTTTTAATATATTTTAATGATTATACCCATCAATGTAATATATCATAAAATAAGAAGATAATACTAATAAATCAATATGAAATATGAAACAGAACAATACACAGAAAAATAAAAGGTAACGGTCTCAGCTGGGAATCGAACCCAGGATATACTATGTCTTATCTCTAACCACTCGACCTAATTATTCCATGTCATTTTTGTCGATCTCATATTTTAAATTCAGAAATGACAATATTATCTACTAATTAATTTTCCATATTTTTGGTGGCCAACTTTTTGAATGATTACAAAGTTCTAAATAATTTATTTGTAACCTAGATAGTGTCTCGGATAAACACCTGTAATATCCAAACGATTAATGCGACTTTTCGTCGTTAATTTTTTTAAATAGTTAGATTGCGCTCATCATTAGTCACAACCCAACAGATTATATGTTATTTAACATATCCAGATTATAATACTAACTTACTTCTAATCCAAAAGTTACACATTCTTGGCAAACCTTATGAGGATCTTTGAAGTTTTTCTAACTCGTACCAATAGTGGCTTATGAATAGAACCTTGCAATATTCTGGTATGCGGTAAACCAACACGAATGCTCCATTTGCTCGGGCTTGAATTGAGATTTTTGTTTTCTTCCGATCTAGTTCAACGGTGAAGTTCGGCATATTATGTGAAATTCACGAACGTGAAAAGAAATTTGGTCCCTGAGCTAAGCGCGTAGATACTAAAGGTGTCGCAATATATCGTTTCACTTGAACTACTTATTTTTTGTTACAAACACGCTAAACTGAATATGAAACCTGATGATTTTTATTACCACTGTTGTTTCCCATAGAGTTATTATAAAGGGGAATGAAAACTAATGTTGGTAATGGTATACTAACTTAGTTGACTTCTTCACAGCACTCACACAGATGCATAACTTATATAGAGTGTTTCTTTTAGACTTAATTACCTAAACTAAAATTTAAAAAACGATTCCTTTTGAGAGTAAATAAATTTGAGGTTATCCATTAACATGTTGTTTGTATGTACATCACCATATATCTATTTTTGTATAAACACATACTGGTTTTGGAACAACCGTTCCTTCCGCAGGGCAATATATATTTTGCCCTGAGGAAGGAGCGGTTGTGAGGAAGGACCGAAACCGGTCAGCGTTTATCAGAAATAAATAAATGGTGGTTAATAAAAAGATGCACTGTTAAATCTTTGAAAACAATTAATGCCTATTTTACATTATAGTGATTTGTTTTTGGGGTATTATGCCGTGTTGAGCTACCTCCTTCTTTAGTCAACGTTGGCTAAAGAAGGAGGTAGTGCAACACGGCATAATACCCCAAAAACACATTACTATAATACTTTTGGCCGTGAAAATCTCAAAGCTCATTTTAAAATTTAGAGTTCGTAGCCAAAGCGTGTTGAAGTTAAATATAATGTATTTTGATATGCCGATTATTGTTTTTGTTCATTGATAGTAAAATACTGAATATAATACTGTTTATCGGAATGTGATCCATAATGGAATCTTCAGGACTGAATTCAAATTTGCTGTCCCTTTTCCGCTATTCACAATAAGTAGACTTAAACAAGACAAAGGACATCGCGCATAACGAAATAATATAGGGAATTGAATACATATTTTTTATGCTAGTACTATCGGCATCTAACATTATCTCTCTATCTATATATATCCGTTATAAGTAGTATAAGTAGTTCAAAGAAAATAAGATTAGAAGTAAAATATAAAAATTGTAGCAGAAAAACTGACACAAATAAATATATTAAACAATCGAACTTAAAATAATAAAAACTTATTATTTCACTTGTGAAATAGTGCACCCGATCGAACTGAATTCGATAATTATTTATTTATTTGTAAACAACTAACATCTTTTACATATGATAAATATGATATGAATAGGACACGCTGTAAGCTTCCTAACAATATTATTTTATTGTACATCGTAAACACTTACTGTCCCTATTCCGCTACTGACGATAAGTAGGCGTTATCAAGAGGCTGTACCTCGCTAGTGGAATCGTATACCGATGCACAAATACTGCCTTATTGCATAATGCCTTTTTATTGCAGCCAATTCTTGCTGCTTTACCTATACATAGGTACTATGGACTTGACGGTGGTTTTGTCGTTTTGAAAAACTGTAACAAAATTTATTAATATGTCTAGTTGAGTTCATCCATTCATGAGACTTGTATCAATATTTCGCCATGATTTTACCTAAAGTAGATAGCAAATATTTCATTCACTTGGTCGTGTCATGTCTTCCACGGGCGACACCGACTTCTGTTACCATTCACATTTGCATCATATATTATTTCTTATTTGTTTATAAAAATTAAAAAAAAACGCAACTACATAACAAACAGAACTTATCGATGAAAAGACAAAAAAGTATCCAACATCAAATTTGGTTTCCGAAAATAACGGAAATGGTAAACCAATTTTGTTTTGTTGTAATATCAAGAGTTGGATTCCCCATGAAATAAAACAATCTGATCAGAAAGGGGTCCAATTGTTCTTGCAAAAAAAATAGAAACGTTCTGATAATTTCTTTTAAAAAATATAGAAATTACTTCTCGTGTAAACATTATTTAACAAACAAGAGTTGATCCTATTTAATTTAACGAACGGGTATTTTGTGAACAGTAAAAGTTTTATTTCCCAAGCGTTGAAATATTTCAACGCAGTAAGAACCAGTTCTAAGTGAGTAAACTTTTTGAAAAATTAAAATGCATTATCACTTAAAAATTAGGGAGGACAAAGATTTACCGGTTTCAAGCAGCAGGTAGTAACTTAGACTATCAAATAATATATTTAATTTTGATATAAAAGCTAGCAAAATCTTATCGATAAATTTTTAACAGTGTCAATCATATTTCCAAGACGGGTTGTATCTCTAGCTCCCATGATACATGCAGGCTGATGTTTTCATGGCAGATACCGCATAGCACATGTAACGTGTAAATTAAATGGTTTCCATTGTCTCGAGTGATTTGCAAACTGTGAGTCCCAAGGATGTCCAATTTTCCTCACAGGCATAAAGCACCTTGACACATCAGCACAACTGTAGGCTCTATTCTCGATAATACGTCCTGTCACGTGGAAAACCATTCAGGCTCCGCATTGGAAGATTAATAATTCAGACGGTGAAATATCAGTTTCACACGTTTAACGAACAATTGAAGCGTTTTTGACATTCATTTTACCACAATTGAGTTGACATTATGTTCAATCTGTTTTCAAGTTTAAATTTAATCAAAATACTTGGTGACAAAATAAATTTTGAAAGTGCAGTTAGTTAGTGAGTTTTTGGTCATATGCCAATAAAAGCTGAAACTCTCGTAGATAGATCTTAGTTTGGTTCATTTAGTAACATAGCACAACTATGATGACTGTTGTATACTGTACCTACCCACCCCATCTCCTTCCCCTTCACACTACCTTCAGCCTCACAACATACCCCTATTGGAGGTGCCATAGTCTCACTGGCTCTAGACAGTTGGAAGCATTTGGAATTCGCATTACAGAAATAAAGATTACAACGGAACTGATTTGGGTTACTCATCTGATTTAGATATTGTCCAAATATTACGTCAATCATTCAGAAAGAACCAACGTATGTGCGAGGTATTCTAAGATAATTACTATGCAGAAAAAACAAGGAATGTTAAGTGTGAGAAAGCGAATAATTCACAATACCCTTAAATTTATATTTAAGTTAAATAATAAGATGCTCCCAAATAAATGTTTAAGAATGTTAATTTTAATTTCGGAATACATGGCTACCCCACGAGAAACTGTGGAAATTTTAGACTTACAAAAACAAATTTGTTGGGAACCCAAAATAATCTCTATTTTAAAGGATTTAAGATATTTAATGAATTACCGACAGATGTTAAAGAAGCTAAAATCCTTGCTGCTTTTCGTGGGTTATGCCTTAATACGATAAAGAATAAGTTTTAGATGTATTGTAAAGTGTCCTCAATGTAATAGAAATAAGCAAAAAAGGTTTATACTAGATATAAAATATAATTTTATAATTAAATAGAAAAAAAACATACAATATGCATACGTACAGGATTTTCTGTAAAATTGAAGTCATTATTCCCTCTGTGTCGCCAACGTGGATATTTTAGTAGAACGCCAAAATAGTTCCTACGCGAAAGTTTGTAAAGATATATTTTAAACATTTAAGACATTAGACCCATTAGCGTGATAGTTGGTCTCTGAGTTATCGCTACAAAACATTACCTTTTCCCCTGGTATGGTGAAGAGTGTCTCAATTATCGCTTGTGGGCATGTAAAAAGCTGCATTTACTTTGACCGCTGTTTATGCATTTGTAAAATATCCATTTATCATCCAGAAATGTCACATTTTCAAGCAGGTGAGTGACATTGACTTTTTGTCAGAGAATTTACAATTCTATTGCTGGTAGAACAATGAAACACGTTATTCGATAGTCAATATTGACTTTTTTTAAACAAAGGACTGCATTTTGTATTGGAACTGTCGAACATTGTTTTCAACAATATAATACTGTCAGATATGGATCTAAGGTTGGCAATATCTTTTAGATTTTGCAACTCATTTAAAACAAACTGTATAAATGTATTATGGAGTATTGTTGAAATTCTTTTTTTGGGCTGTGTTGGTACCATAGAAGTTATGATAGATCCGTCTAGAGATTCGATTTTCGGAGCTTGATTCGTTTAATAATAAATTATGCCCACGATTGAACGTCATCCGATCATGTATGAATCGAGCTCATATATTCGATATTACAATTATACTCTACGATAATTAATTTCTTAGGGCATTTTATTCGACATTATTTTTCGTTTTAATGAGAAGGATGATAATAATGGAAGAATTTGGAATGATAAACTATATAGTCTACCATTGCTATTAAATTAAGTATTTAGGTACCTAAGAGTGGTTTGCAATAAAAATTTGACAGCTAGTCAAGTTTTTACCATAGTCGTGTAAATTCCCCGCAGGGGTAGATAGGAAATATGGGAAACTAAAACTCTACCTCGGCATACTCCCCTTGCTTCGTTCTCTTCTGTTATACTGTCTGCCATGACCTGACTCAAGTTTTCGAGTTATTTGTTAGTTCAATGTTTTCCTGGGGGGTCAAGAAGGTAGTACCTACAACATTCGTCGGTTAACACATATTGTTTGTCGTGCAATTTTCATGTCTTTGACCCTTTATTACATAAGTAATCCTCAAATCAAATAACCACAGTGTAAGAAAAAACTTCAGAGGTGTGCTGGTAAAATAATAAGAAGTTCGCAGTCCAAATTGACCACTGATTGTGGGTAGGTACAAAATAACAATTGAGGAAACGACTTGACAAAATTACCCTTCAACGTATACACACTAACGCAGAGAACAACGAACATATTGTGCTCGTTATTCACACGTACATAATAATACTACATGTCATGAATTAGTTACTAGTCACTGCAAAAATGAATAAAAAAGGCATCCATCATTGAAGCATGGTGGAAAATAAAACAACAAAGCCATAAACACAGAGGTATTCTAATTGGTGGATAACGTGTCAGCAGAATAGCAATGTCCTTGACAGATGTCAAAATAGCGAACCATTATTATAAGACCATATAGACTATCGTATATTAAAATAAGTAATTATTATTTGGACTCTATTGCTAATCTGGGTGCGAATTCGATACCATTTAGTCGTATGCCCTATTGTTGAGTTTAGAAGTCTCCTTTGGAGTCTGAATAGAATCTCCTAATAAATATCAAGGTTATCCTTCCTCTTCTTTAAAACACTCTTCACATGGCATATTTTCTATCGCATCTCCCTTCACATGGCATCGCCAATAATGACGCAGGCCCTGAGACTTCCTTGGAACGACTCAGGACGTAAGGTGTGGATATATTAGTCTTTACCTAATAATTATTAAAATATTTGGCATAGGTAACGCCGCCCCGGCAACTATTAATTGGATAACCAACACCTCTGCTATAGGTCACTCCAGGTGGTTCGTTATGTTCTGCATCATCCTTTCCAGAACTTCCCTCTTCTTCCCACAATATCCACAAATATAACACCGGCCCGAGGAAAATTATTTTCCTGTGTGAAGTTAGTGTAAAAATAGGTTCTTCAACCATAAATGAATGGAATGACGAAGACGGTAATTATTCCCATAATTAAATCATCAAAACTTGATCCATCCGTGATCAACGACTAACAACCAATTTCACTCTCGACCGCCGCCGTGGAAAAATTATTTGAAAAAAAAATATCTACGTTCGTAACAGACCATCCAAAGACAGAACATAAGCAGTTTGGATTTAAATCTGTAAAAATATACTATCAACGCATTCTGCACTCACTTTACGCGTCAGAACTGTGGGTGGATTACACTGCATCCCAATGGCATACGCTAAAAGTCGCTTACAATAATGCTTATAGCCAACTATTCCCCTACTGAGATACTGCAGCGCTACGAAAATGTTCCTGGAGGGACGAGTACACTCTTTCGAGGAGCTTATGGAGCAGTCTACACGTCGATTGTGTTACTACATCAAGTAACACAATCATCACTGCCATGGTTGCCTGGATGCAGTCCCCCCGATGGCCCTCTGGAGACGGGAGTTGTCCAAATATTCTACATACATTCTGGAATAAATTTTTCTTATCATTATTTATCGGTCACCTGATGCAAAAAAAAGTTTAAATATCAAGGCTCAATGATTAGCCAGCGAAATACCCTCCAGCCTCTCGTTGATTATTGGTTTAAAACCTTCCTTCACGATTGCAAATTTGTAAAAGCCCTCATCACACATATTTGTCTTTCGCCTGGATTTAAGATCAAACTGATCCGTCGATATAATACTGACTAGTTTATTTTTTAAATGATGCTAGTTTTGGTTGATTTGGTGAGACCTTGACGACTAACCTTAAGTTAAGTTTAATTAACGCGAAGAAAATAGAGAACACAATTACTGGTAACGCTTCCTTTCATGTTCATTGTTCTGCTTATTTGACTTTCCGGAATATTCTTTGAAGGTTTTGGCAGGAAGAAATAGTCACCTTGCTTGTTTAGACAACTACTTAAAACTAATAACTCTCACATAGATCATTTAAAAGTGTTGATAAAAATGAGTGGATTCGATACCTTACTAACTATATGGACATCAGGTAGAAATACCAATGCAAATGTTGTAGTGTTTAGTCTATAGAGTATTAAAAATCACAACTAGCAGGTTTATTTTTTATAGGACCGGTTAGCATCCGTGTGGACAAATGCGTCGGGTTCCTACGCAGTCGTCATGGGTTCAACCCTGTACTACAAGTCATCCATCACTGCAAAAGCAATATTTTTCGCTTATGGAAGTAAGTTGAATTTAAAAATTATCAGATTATTTGCAACTGATATTTTTAACTAACTTACCATCATGCCGTTTCTCCCCTGGAGTAGGCAGTGAGGACGGACTGCCAAACAACTCGGTCTTGTCGTTCTTATACATACTCTTCGTTTATTCCGACTATAGGATCTGGTTCACTTGATCGTGCGATGTCTTCTTCGGGCGCCCCCGACTTCTTTCTATGAATTTACAAAATTATAAAAACTCTCATCGATGTGGCGATATAAATACACGAAAAATACCAATAATTTGAAGAGATTTTTAATAAATTAGCAACACTTATTTTTTCCGTGTGAAATTTCTAACAACATTGAGTTATTCCAAAAAATAAAACCATAGTGAGTAAAACATTGAATTGTAATATTCAAATATTGAAGACAATATTAGCGATTCATAAACGAAAATTTGAAACTACAAAATCGGAAAAAGATACCGTATTTTTTCTGATTTTTCTATAATTAAATATTACATTATGGTTTATTTACAAATGTGTTATGCAGATAATCAATGGCTAATACGGTATTGCTAGAATTATTGGTTGCACTAAATTTTCATAAGGGTTTTATTTCATTTAATTAATATTAAAAAAAACTCATTTCGGTTGTGGGTTTGTGACTATAGTTCAAAGAATTTAGATTTGCTTTAAATTTAGGTGTCAACATTTTCAAAATTGGTAGTGTTTGTTTGGAGAATTCAGACAACCGTCTAAGGAGCCAGGTACCTACGTAAGTATCTATAAATGAGAAGATTTTTCTTGATCAGACTGTAGCAATTGTCCTTTTTCAGATGTGTTCTTTCGAAAAATTTACTTTAAACTTTCAGCTTCAAAAATCTGGTATCATTAGGAAATTTATTATTACTCTACTTAATTCCAAAACAAACGAAACCGGACCAGCGTCTGATATATTTTAGTGGTCTCTGAATAAACTCACTCTTTTTTTATTTTCTACAATTATTACCTCTGTTCCTTCCATAACTGCCGTGCCCACATGATGCACAGATGGGGCCTTAAGTTACCACTGAAAACGTGGTCAAAGAATGCCCGCTGCATTCATTCCCCGGCGGGATTGATAAGTTCCACAGGGCGACGCCTGAGGCTCTCTGACCTATATATTCCCCTCTGACCCCCATCATTAGAATAGAAGAAAGAGTTCTGTTCTTCCATAATAATAAGCTTAAAAAATCATAGTGGCTTCAAAACAGTCTTTCAGAAAAAATTACCAATTTTGTAATTATCACACTTATGACGGTCATTAGAAGTCTTAACTGTGATTCATTTCAAACGCTTAAATTTGAATAGTGACTCGTCTGCAATTTTTCCATTAATTTATGAATAATACACAAAGGTAATAATTATTTTTATGGGCGTGTTTACAACATGAACATTAACTGACGCCATTGGAGAACAATTCATTGACTGTGAGTAGTCAATGAAAAATAATATTGTAATGAAAACTGAGTTAACGATGTAAAGGAAAAACATATTTTTTATAGTTAGTTTAGCGTGACTTTGGTTTTACGTGAATTGTGAATCATTGAAAGGTAATTTTTATCAAATGATTTAAAAATATTATATTCTATTGTTACAACATGCAATTGATTATGAATTACTTAATTATAATGACAACGCATCATCTGAGAGGTTGGTTGAAACGTTTCGAAAGCTCTCATCCTGTTGAAGAATGAGTAATCAATTATTTAATTAACCTAGGGAGAATAATGAGACGCTGTACTATTCGAGAAGCCGAACACCTGTTCTTTTTTATAGGAAAATCCTAGACAATGTGGGGTAGGCTCGATGTACCTACCAGGATGAAAAAATGACACCTGTGCAAGGAGCTAAGCAAATTACACGACCCTAGAGCTCATCGTTATAGTTTACGAGTTACGAGTTTTTGATGTTTTCTATTACCGAACGCTTGCTGTAAAGCTTTGATTTTCAAGTGTTTTATGCTTAAAATGTTTAGTTGAACCAAATAATATTTTTTAAATTTAAAATGGAAATTTAAGGCGGGTATGGCTGGGAACCATTTATTGGATAACCAATACCTCTGCCGTAGGTCACCTCAAGTGGTTTACTTAGCAGGGGTACGCGGGTTCATCTTTATTTCCTTAAAAATACCCTCCACACAGCATCCCTAAAGATGACATTAATTATTTTCCTCAGGGCCTCCTGTGTGGTGTTATTTAAAGAAAATAACGTATTAGTCCGTTGTTTTCATGGCCGTGGTTATAACACAATTTTTTTTCTCGCTTGTTGGAAAAACTGGTGCAGGAAAAGAGCCCATAGATGTAATTTTTGCAGATTAAGGCACTCTGAGAAAGTCACATTAATTTAAAACAAGTACAAAATAACATGCAACGGGTAGCAAGTTATGTAACTGAGCGAAGATAAGAAAGGCAGTTTATGGCTTCGAAATCTACGTGACTGGTATATGGTGACGTGGATAGCCAACCTCCGATACGAGAGGGCAACAAAAAATAGGAGAAGAAGTAGTCAGTCGTCTATTCTGTATATGTAATAATAAGATTGCCACCTCAATTCATTGCTTTACCTAGCCGTGCGAAACAGGCAACAAAGTTCTAGACGTGAACGCGAGAGCTGCACTACAAAGGCGTGTCCCTCAAACAGAACCAAATGTACGTGAATTGTCACTTCGTTCATGCTAAGGTCTTTTAAATCTGTTTTTTGTACAAAATTGTGCAATATATCGTGTGACATATTGATGTTATGCCCTCGAAACGAAAATACCCAGTCATTCATAAAATTGATTATCGTAGCAAAAATTAAAAAGGACAAAAACTTCACACACGTCTGTTTTAAATATTCAAAACCTCACATAAAAAATAGCTTAAAAGAAATTTTGATTAAAATTATGGTCATGCACTTCAGATTGATAAAGTAGAGTAAGTTATAGCAACCAACCGCAAAACTTATTTTAATTCAGAGGCTTAGCGTTCAGATTGACTCATTTTAAGTATTTAATCTCAATTTATTTGGCAACCTCTTCTCACAAATCCGCACTTCCCCAATGGCGGTGCATTCTTCTGTTCTGTTGAGTAAGAAAATAAAAAAGAATCCTTTTTTTATTACTTGGTTCTCAGAAGCTTCGTTAAAGTATGTGGTATTGCTGAATAACTGAGATCAGCCGATGAAAAAATATTCAACTTCAATTTTCTACATTTCTTCTCTAATTAGATTACCATAATAACACACTTCTTGATAAATGGAAGTCTTTTGTCATAACGACTCTTGACATGACCATATTGCAAAATGTGATCTATTTGATCGCATTACATCTTCCAGCACCATCCCGGTATGTGCTTTCATTAGTTGAGCGTTTTCTCCTCATAATTCATTCTCCGGTCGTCCAATTGGCCCTGTTTATGTCATAACTAATAACCTAGTATTTTTTCGGATTTCCAATCTTGAGTAATGATTTCATAAATATATTTATTCTAATTTCTTCAATGGGGGAAAGCCATTGTATTAACTGTACATTTAATGAAAAAAAGTGCTTTCGATGGATCTAAGTCAAATATTCTCCGAGCATATGGTCCTGCTGATAAGATCACCGTTGTAACTCCTCTTTATATTACAATAGCTGACGTGTCCCTGGCGTTGCTCGGGGTTATGAATAGTTTTTGTTTAAAGTTTTGAAGTTGTGCCATCCTTCCATCATTCACTACTGTATACCACATTATTACTGTTAAATAAACTATATTCTATCGAATTTTATTCGACGCCGTATCTCTTTCCAGTGCAGAGAAAATGCATTAAGTCTTCATCAGGCGTCCCCGAATTTTTCTACCGTTCACCACTGTATACCACATTGTTACTATTCAAAGAACTACATTAAATATACTTTTATTCGACTCCGTATCTGATTCCAGTGCATAGATTATACGTTAAGTCTTCGCACGTTCGTTCCTGGGGCGCCTCCGACTGTTTCTATCATTCAAACCACCATCTAAACACTCCTGACACTAATAAGAACAATTTTTTAAATTTCCAGCGAAATCGATGTAGTAGTTTTTGAGTCTATAGAGGACGATCAAAGAAACATTTATTTATATTTATTTCGATAGTAAATCGTTAGCGAAAAAGAGAGAGAGAGAGAGAGAGAGAGGCTAAAACGGTCCTTTTGCTTTTACTAATCGAAAACATTATGTTGGAGAATACGTATATCTATGCATAGTGTAACAATGAAAATTTCTTATCATTGATCATAGAGAAGCGTCATTCAACGTGAATCGCAGTCGAATTGTTGGCCATTGAAAAAATTGAATAATAATTTGCAGAACGTAACCGCAATTTCGTTACAATGGTTCAGAACAAATTATCAATTGCATTAATCGGGCACAAACGAGTGAAGTTTTTGTTTTCATGGCACATGGTAAACTTGACCCGTATGCGGCGTTCCAGCTGACGGATTTCCCTGTTAACATTGTTATTATTCTATAATTAATTGAATTGAATAATTCTACGATATCAAATCGTATCTACGTTACCTAAAGGTTTTAAAACACTGTAAATTGTATTAATAATTTAGGGAAATGGGGAAAATACGAATAATTCGTGGAGAGTTTTGTGTTGAAAGGAAGACAAATAAGAATACTTATATGATAATAAATTAACTGATGGAATTCTCGGTTAAAGAGAATTATAAATATCAATTTCCTTTTCATCTCATTAAACAACTTATTGGTAATTTTGCATTATAATGTCATGACACCAAAAGTTACCCTTTTTTCACACAGATTTTCTGGTCAAGAGTTAAGATTTTCAATAATAGTTTACGTAAGGTCACGTAATTAGGTAGCGGTGTCGGGAACAAGATAGGTCGCCTATTGTATGATAATCGACTAATTTTGAAGGATCACTCAATGTAAACTACCACCGTGTCTTTTGGTTAATATACAGTAGAAAATTATCATGTCGTGTATTTTTTTACTTACAAAATACCTAGATTTTGAATGGGAGCCTGAAGATAAACTGACCAATGCAATGCACCAACATTATTCACACACATAATTATTACGCATATATATCTAATAATATTAAAAAATAACTCACCGCAGACAATTGTGAGACTTCATTTACATCCGATTCAAAGTTCCACTGCGCTGCTACATTGTTGGTACATTCTTCGGAAGATTGTGTGTCGATCTCAGCCAGGAATCTTCTAACCCCGGCAGATTCCCTGGCGTAGAACTCATCTCCTCTTCCGTTGTTCCTGAATTCTCTGTTCCTTTCCAAGTCATCGGTGTCTGGATTCCTTCCGCTATAGTCATCGCTTCGAACAGTTGAGCTTCCATCATTTCTTGAATTGTAATTCCTGTCTCCGTAGTTTCTGTTCCTGTCATTTCTGTTGTTTAGATCAGAGTTTCTGTCATAACCACGATCTTGAGTATACCCTCTGTTCGTAATATCGGGGTTGATCCCAGGCTGATTGTAATACCTGTCTCTTGGATCTGCCTCGTATCCTGGTCTTGGAATTGTTGGTTGGTACCTCGCGGTGGAAGAAGAATAACCGTCTGGTCTTCCAGTTGTTGAATACAATTGGCCATTGAATTGGCTAACTGGATTGAGGTACGGGCGAGCCGTGGAGGGACCGTATTGATTGTAGTAAGGATCTCCGGGTCTTGGAGAGCTTGACCCATGCGGTAAGGGCGGTAAATCCAATTGAGCAGAAACGATTGTAAAGAGTAGCAAACTGTTTATCAGGAAGACAGAAGATAATTTACTAGCTGTCCAGGTAACTGGATGCTTTCTTTCGTTAATACACGCCATTTTAATGTTCAAGTATTTATAACTGATTGTTTTTAAACGTTTTACTTATTGGTCCTTTTCACAGTGGTCTGTATCATATCATGATTTTTATCCGATTTCACACTTTGCCTAAAAATCGCAGTAAACAAACATTTTAATTAAATATATTTATATTATGCTAAAATTTAAAACAACGCGTGTATTTAGGTTAATCATTCATTAACAAAATTAATCCATGGAAAACAAATACAATGTTTTGGCAATGAAAAATATTTTCTTTTCGAGACTTCCTGTGCCGCTGTTTTTGTGCATTACCATGAACACTGAATTAATATATTTTATTAATTACGCTTTTATCAGATGCATCTTTGAAGACTGTTGGAATTTTACCGTTTTAAAGATTATGTGCAGTTTTTGCTAAATAAAATTTCTGTAAAATAATGGTTTTTTTAACTGTCATGATAAACACACGTCGATCGGTTATCGTATTTAAATTGTGCTACCATGGTGTATTCAAACGATCTTAATTAACCTTATTATTGATGTTAATAAGAAGTTAAACGAAAACTTAAAACTAGCTTGGTAAATTAATACAAAATGGAGCAATAAAAAAACCTATTGAAAATAATAACAAAGTGAGTTTTTACACTGAAATAGTTAAATTAAAGGGAATTAAATCACCTAAAAATTAAACAATAATTTGAAAAAACTTTTTAAAAATTTTACTCGCTTTCTCAAATTTTTATAAATACAATTATTACTTAAAAAATGCTCAGCACTTATCTCTAATATTACAATGTACAGTCAATCATCTAATAATAATAATTTTTTTCAAAATTTTAACGAAATCCAAAATTTATCACTTTAAAAAATGCTAAGCACTAATCGCTAATATTTGAATGTAGTTACAGATAGACGTTCGAAGATGTTATTGAGGTTTAAAAAAAAAACAAAATGTTCAAAAAATCACAAAAAATGGTATTCACAAAATGTTTGTTATCTTTTAACGATTTAACCTACTTTTAAGTTCCTTCGTGTCTTATCACACCTAGTGCTAGCGATGAGTGCTAAAATACCCTTATCGTAGTGGCTCAGTGGCGCGCTAATTGCTCGCTAAGCAGCGGTTACCGGTTCTATTCCCGGCGAGTTATCACTCTGCTACAGTCGCGACAAGACTGAAGAACGCGCGGCCTGCTGTCGGAAGGTAGACAAGCGGATGTCAAGTGCTTCGCGTTGTACTAGCAGATACTATCTAACTCCTATCCACCTGTCATGTAGGTTAGGGTGGACTGTTTTTGAAGCGTAGGCCGTAAATATCCTTTTAAAGATAACGTTCTCTCAGGAGTCACAAAAGTTGCGTATTTTTACAATTTAGATACAAACGTTATTTTAAAAATATTTCAGAGTCATTTGTCGGTAGATATCTTTTACTAGTAGTTCTATGAACACACTGAAAAACTTACTGAAATAAAATTTTGCTAACTCATTAAAAAACTGGTAAAATTAACCGCATACCTGTTAAAAAAGAGACTGCAGGTCTTCAACGAAAGAATCGATAGGTTTCCTAACAACTGTCGGAAAAATACGAATATGTTATTAGGGTGTTGGAAAAGGTATAACATTTCGTCATTATATTTATCAGGACTTCATGAACACGTGTTCCGATATATTCTGAAAAGACTAATAATTTATTAGGAAATGGATTACAATCACATTTTTAACAGGATTTATATAAATAAGCCATACTCATCGCTTCCAAAAAGTATGTTCTAATAATTTTCTATAACTTATTTTTTATATCAAAACTAAAATCCTCTGAAATCATGACATTTATAAGTAGGTACTTACAAATCTTATACGGACTTACTTATAAATAGATCACATTAATTTCTTTTTGACTTTCAAATAAGAAATTTAAAACAAAATCAGGCCGGTAGGTACCATAGTATTAATTACTGAGTTCTAAATTAAATACAAAATGAATGAAGTTTTGTTAAAAAGCCAAATAAATCATTCAGTTTAGGTGTGTGTTGGTTATAAAAGATGTTATTCAAGTCAACTTATATCATTTATTCTGAAGAGTGAGTAATCTGAACATTTGAATGAATGTCCGACTTGAAGAGTGAGTAATCTGAACATTTGAATGAATGTCCGACTTGAAGAGTGAGTAATCGTATCATTCGAATAAATGTCCGACTTGAAGAGTGAGTAATCGAAACATTCGAATGAATGTCCAACTTGAAGACTGAGTAATCTTATCATTCGAATGAATGTCTTATTTGAAAGTTTTGACTGCCCAGCCTAGTGTATATGATAGGTAGGTACTTAGGTGTTTTAAGTTTAACAAATAAATTGTTGAGGTTTGTGGTCTTGCTGCTGAGAGCTCTGTTGAAACGTCTCCTTCTAACACGTGAATCGTTTACGAGAAAGAGAGAAAGGACACAACATAGGTTTATCGTAACGTGGGTAACATAATAGTTCCAGGTGGTTTCAGTTGAAATGGTTCGGAAAGAAGAGGATAAGGATTATCAGGAAGGCATTTTATGTGTAGAAAGATTTATCCAGATGTAATATAAACTGCTTATATTCAATTTAAATAGCCTATTTGTTTCGGAGAGAAATAGTACCAACCTAAATTTATTTATTTTGATGTCAGATTTTTTAGTAACGCTGATGTAGAATATACGAAAAAATAGTGGTCTCAGGAGAACCTGAGGCAAATAAATGACGTCAACTGTGTGTTGTGTGTAGGTAATTTAAAGAAAATAAAGGAATTGACGCTCTGGCAAGGAAAAGATGCGGGGGTGGGAAGGAATCTGGCGGTCAATGAGTCCAGGTACAAGGTAATTTGTCGAGAGAGTCCAGCTGGACAGGTGAAAAGATCTCCCTCAACTGGCCTCTCCCAATCTGATCTGCCACGCAGCTGGTGGGTAGCCGCATCCGCCACCAAAACTTGGAAAAACCTTACTCCATGAATCCGGGCACTCCTGCTAAGTCACCAAACGTAGTGAACTGCTTGGGATGACCTATGGCAGATGGGTTGGTTATCTTTTAAGCCGTGAGGTTGTGGGTTCTATTACGACCTTGAAACAAAATATATTGATGTGTACGATGTTTTAATTTCATAAAAATTAGCAAAGAGTACCATGAGTACCAAAGCGTTCATAACAGAATCTTGTAACTTCCCGACTCGGATTAAACGCATGGACAATATAAGGCGTAACTCTTACGCTTACTTAATTAAGTAGGTACCTGGATAGATTAAACACAAGTTGATAAAAACATAATCAAGGGCAGAAAAGCTCTGAAAATTATAATAAAAACCCACAAAGATTATCCTAATACATTTCAATCTCCACGTGAAATAAAGATTATGATGTAAAACATTTAAAACCTTCTTAGATATAATATGATAATCTAATAAATCTTAGCTCTATTTGCGTTAACTCGTCCCCAAATCTTCGTCCACATGTTAACCTTACTAGAAAAATAACGCGATATTAATGTTATGTTTTATAAAATTATTATAAGCATTAATTAGCCGCCTGAAATATCCGAAATATCTTCCGAGTAAAAATATAAATATATTTCAGGCGACTAATTATTGCTTATAATAATTTGTTATCTTTTGTGCTATGCATAAAAAACCCTGTCTTATAAACATTAGTTTATCATAAAAAAAATAATAATGTTTTATATTTATAGGAAGAAAGATTTACCAGTAGGTATAATACCTACGTAAATGCGCACATAATATTTTGTTAATAGAGTTAGAAAATTAACAATGATGTAAACACTATGCGAGTGTCTGCTGCCTTGCTGTAGGTTAAATAATTATGAAAATTACTCAACTACAGTGTGTTTAGGCAAAACGCTTTTGTTAACCATCCAGTTCATTTGTAAGAATTGAAAATGATATACTTGCCGTACGTTCCATAGTTGAAGATACTCGAAGTTGAATAATTCATAAAATTTTAAAGATAATTTTCTAGTTTTGTGAAAGTTCTATTCAAGTTCTGTTATTACTTCAGTTATATTAAGCAATTGGCCCATATTTGAATTTGATGAATTGTTCATATTCTGTGAAACAACCAGTTCTAAGTACAGCTCTGGTGAAGGATTGTTGATCAAATTTGAAAAGTTGTTGCTGTAGCCGTATTTGGTGACCAGATCTTAATAGTCAGGTACTTCTATACTACCGTCTCCCTATCTCCTTCCCCTCTCCACTATCTTAAGCCTCGCAACCAATTGGGGATGTTTTAGCTACACTGTCTCCAGACTAGCGATGGGTCATGATGACTTATTTTGTGAAGAGGAGTCACGGTACCAATTCTGTGTTTTTGTATGGTTTAAAATATCGACTCAATTAAACGAAGGCTCAATTGAACGGTATTCGTGAGCTCAGAGCGTATAAGCAATGCGCAATGAGAATACTGTGCTCAGGCACGATACGACTCGACTGATACTGCTTCCCCGATACGGCTCCCAGCTCCCAGCTAACAGCTCCCAGCTCACAGCTCTCAGCTCACAGCTCACAGCTTCCAGCTAACAGCTCCCAGCTCTTAGCTAACAATTCCCAGCTCTTAGCTAACAGCTCACAGCTTTACGACGTACGCCGCCTCGTAACACGAGGTAAATAAGATGCTAGATAGTTAGTAGTTGTTGGTACATAGTCCAATTGTAGATGTCGGACTGTCAGATGCCGTTCACGTCTAACAAGCTTGTAGCAAGAGTATGTAATAACAATTAGGGGAGAGTATGGTATATCGAACCGGTCGGTAAATTGTACCACCTCGATATTTTTGCTACGGGTCACTATTTTTTAATCCTGATAATATTCTGCCAACCGTTAGAAGCGTCATAGTCGTCCCTTCATTTTTATTTAGTGTTGGATCGTGCGTGCGCTGGCAGTCGAGTATTTTTGTTTTTTCACAATTTTCATCTAATTTTTTTCGGCTCCTGCGTAAGGTGATTTCGTGTTCAAAGGTAGGTATGTTAGTTTTTTCTCAAATTAAGTTCACTTAGCTTGTTTGTATTCTGCAAATTACGATTGCAAAATCATATTGTCACTTGTCGTTTACATGTTTTGTTGTCATTTTTTCATAAAAACTCAGAGTTTGTTAAATCGTACCACAAGTGGTACGTCGTAATTTGTTAGTTGTTTTATAAGTTAATTATTTTCTAGTTTTAAATTAAAGAGTTCAGTACAACAAACACCAGAGATCCCGTCAGAGCCTTTGTTGCGACCACCACCACCAGTGACCTCGTCAGAGTCTTCCTTTTCACCACCAGATGAAAAGTTCAATTAAAAAAGTTGAAAAGTTCAAATTCAGAAAGTTGAATTGGGGTAAACGAATTCAAACGCGTGGACTTACAATTTTCATTTTTCATTTAATCTTTTCAACTATCAATTCTTGAGATTTCTCCAATACCAAAGAACCAAAAAAGAAGAACACGCGCATGGCACAAAAGGCTGCTGAAATAACAGCAAGTCCGTATAAAAAATGTTGCTGCTGGTAGACGTTCAGCTGTCAAAATGCCCAAATTAAAAATTGCAAAAAAGAAAAATAAGATTATTGAAACTGATAAAAAGCCCATTAAGGGTAAGAAGTGTGCTCGACAAAAGAAGGCCAATTGCAGAAGTAGTGAAAGTGAAGATGCTGACAGTATTGTCGTTTTGAACGATTCGGACACGGATATTGATGATGACGATAAAGAAAACGTATGCCACCTATACTTTGGCGATTATTTTGAAAAGGCAGGACCCAAAGAAGACTGGATCCAGGGCGTTCGTTGCCATCAATGGGTGCATGAAGCTTGCACCAGTAACCCAGTCATTTGCGACACATGCATGCCTTAAAAATGTCCATGTTTTCTTCGATATAAATTGGAATAATGGTCTAGGTACGATTTACCATACCGGTGGTACGATTAACCGTACCGGTTCGTTAAATCGTACCGAAAACTATTTTTTATAAAACGTTTAATTTGAAAACATTCCAGATGTCTATAAAATATGATTTAAATATATATCGTACCCAATAAAATAAGTATTAATTTGAACCCAATTCTCTAACCCATTTCGATCATACAGGATTGAGAGTTAAGTGCGAAGTGGTACGATATACCATACTCTCCCCTAATACTTTGATAATTTAAATGGCCCTATTTACTAAAATATCTCCTGATAAAAACGGGTAACAGTTCAATTGAGCCGAGGTGCGGTTTTGCGGGAGTCGTACGAACAATGCTCATCAAAAAGAACTAGCTCAAATAACAAATCATTAAATGACTACAACTAGTCATTAAATGACTCATCGCTACTCCAGATGGTCGAGAGTAGTTATGATGCTTGTGCGGTATTCATATATTGTTTAATTATTATCATTTCATAACGTAATACTTAATAAAGTTTGCCATCGCCGTGTTGAATTGTATTTGTTTTGCGCGATAAGCCGTGAGAAAAAACGGGCGTGATTCGTACGTACCGCCAGTTAAAAGTGAATATTTATTTATTTGGATAAAAAAATCTCATTGTTCATTTTCTATTTTCACGTCCATACTCGTAGGTGTATTATAATTCCTGGCTCTACGTAAGTCACGTCAGAGCTTCTATGTGGAACGGGGTTATGGAGGTTGTACGGTACAAATTACTTCAAACTATGGAGGCTACAATACCTTAATACGGATTTTAAAACTGCGTACACGCACAGTGGTGTTTTTTATACAGAAGAGACTGCAATATAAATACATTAATATTTTTTGTAAAGCCTTCAATAACCGTGTGCTCAAATACTTGATGAATAAAATCATAGGTTGGTCCATCATTATAAAACTATACATAAATCAAGTTTACCAAGGACGGATTCAACGAAGGATTACAAAAGTAAGATCTGGGAAAGAAAACCCTATGAGGGGTCGGTAGGAATCGGGAAAGGGGAGGGTCAGTGTGTCCAGGAATGACGGACGTTTGATTTCATCACTCCCACTACAGTGCATAGCAATGGGCCGAGAGAATCCTGCTGGAGAGGTAAAATATCTCTCTCAACCAGTCTCTCCAAATCCGGCCCGCCACAGGTGTGCAGAAGTATTGGTTATCTAAAAAAATCCCGGGGCGGCGGTACCCATACCCGCATCCCAAATTCGGATAGGTTTTATAAAGAAATTTGTTCAAAAAAGCAATAAATTAAGAAACGTTTCAATCTAAATACCTCCAAACAATAATTATAATTTTTTAAGGTTTTTTACTAAATATGATTTTGTTATCCATTTTTAAAACTAAATCTGTTTAAAATGCCAGCCGAAGACATCTATTATAATACAATTTTTGATTTGATATAATCTCTTCGGATAAAAACAATCATAGCACACCACTGGTAGTTTATTTAGCGGAATGGACCAGGTTTTTATACAGATAATTTTACCACGGTACCTCTAGTACTTAACTACATTTAAATGATAAACTTTTAACAAAATTATAACCTCACCTCCTCGTGCGTGACATATCTAAAGTCAAAGTGTATTAGAAGCTAATGACACGTTTTGTTCAACGTCCTCGAAAATATATTTGAAATCATCACGCACTAGTTTCTTTTTACTCTACTTTGATTTATTACATCAATCCACGTCATAATTTAGAGTCGAGTGTAAAGGACACATCGTTTTCTCAATCTAATGGTAATGTTCTGGTTTTGGCTTGGTTGCTAAAGGAATGTGCACCAGTCTGTTATATTGCAAGTCACGGTTGAATATCTCAGGAATAAGGAATCATATCGGCCTTGTAACTGCGAAGAACTTAAAAAAGTTAAATAGTGGTGAGAGGCGTGGCAAGAGTTAAAAACTGGGATCGAATAGAAACTCGACAATCGGAGATGGGCATCTCTACCTTGTTCGTAGAAAATACACAAATCAGATGGTTTGGATATATCAACGGATGTATTTTCATAAAAAACTTAAATTTGGAATTTGCGGTTAAAATACTTAACAAAAAGAAAAAAAAATAATCGAAAAGTATAGCAAATGTCTAGAACGGGTATGTGCTACTTTATTTATTTGTGTTTTGTATTATAAAATATATCCCATTAGAGAATCCAATTTTTCATAATTTCAGATGCAATTGTATGTGAGTTAGTGAGGATAATTATTTTTAAAAACTGATTCTATTTTCAGTGTAACGGCCTTGTGATCTAGGTGATTTTGATTGTAGTCGTCTTGAGAAAGACGATGTGACATACAGGAAATCTCTGGAGCAGTGAAGCAGATATGAATGTGGGCACGGAGGATGGAACGTTACATACATAGTTCTACCGTTATACCGTCGTTATACCGGCTCTAGAGCTGGACATGATCAGTCTCAAGTGTTCTCAAATGAACTCGATCTTGCTATATTCAACTAAACCAATTTCAATTAATCATTTAATCGCTATACCGGCTCTAGAGCTGGACATGATCAGTCTCAAGTGTTCTCAAATGAACTCGATCTTGCTATATTCAACTAAACCAATTTCAATTAATCATTTAATCGTTATACCGGCTCTAGAGCTGGACATGATCAGTCTCAAGTGTTCTCAAATGAACTCGATCTTGCTATATTCAAATAAACCAATTTTAATTAATCATTTAATCGTTATACCGGCTCTAGAGCTGGACATGATCAGTCTCAATTGTTCTCAAATGAACTCGATCTTGCTATATTCAACTAAACCAATTTCAATTAATCATTCAATCGCTATACCGGCTCTAGAGCTGGACATGATCAGTCTCAAGTGTTCTCAAATGAACTCGATCTTGCTATATTCAACTAAACCAATTTAAATTAATCATTTAATCGTTATACCGGCTCTAGAGCTGGACATGATCAGTCTCAAGTGTTCTCAAATGAACTCGATCTTGTTATATTCAACTAAACCAATTTCAATTAATCATTTAATCGTTATACCGGCTCTAGAGCTGGACATGATCAGTCTCAAGTGTTCTCAAATGAACTCGATCTTGCTATATTCAAATAAACCATTTTCAATTAATCATTTAATCGCTATACCGGGTCTAGAGCTGGACATGATCAGTCTCGAGTGTTCTCAAATGAACTCAATCTTGCTATATTCAACTAAACCATTTTCAATTAATCATTTAATCGCTATACCGGGTCTAGAGCTGGACATGATCAGTCTCGAGTGTTCTCAAATGAACTCAATCTTGCTATATTCAACTAAACCAATTTCAATTAATCATTTAATCGTTATACTGGCTTTAGAGCTGGACATGATCAGTCTCAAGTGTTCTCAAATGAACTCGATCTTGCTATATTCAACTAAACCATTTTCAATTAATCATTTAATCGCTATACCGGCTCTAGAGCTGGACATGATCAGTCTCAAGTGTTCTAAAATGAACTCGATCTTGCTATATTCACCTAAACCAATTTCAATTAATCATTTAATCGTTATACCGGCTCTAGAGCTGGACATGATCAGTCTCAAGTGTTCTCAAATAAACTCGATCTTGGTATATTCAACAAAACCAATTTCAATTAATCATTTAATCGCTATACATGGACATGATCAGTCTCAAGTGTTCTCAAATGAACTCGATCTTTGTATATTCTACTAAACCAATTTCAATTAATCATTTAATAGCTTTACCGGCTCTAGAGCTGGACATGATCAGTCTCAAGTGTTCTCAAATGAACTCGATCTTGCTATATTCAACTAAACCAATTTCAATTAATCATTTAATCGTTATACCGGCTGTAGAGCTGGACATGATCAGTCTCGAGTGTTCTCAAATGAACTCGATCTTTGTATATTCAACTAAACCAATTTCAATTAATCATTTTGTAAAATGATAATAACTAGTAAGTCTAAAAAGGTGACGGTCGCAACTGGAAATCGGATCCAGGACCACTGTCTTACAGGGACAACGCCTTAATCCACTCGGCCGTTGTGGCCTGTAACTTTGGCTAATTAGTTGATCTCATATTTCAAAATACTAGATATTATCTCTTAACTTATTTCATCCGTTTTTTTTTTGGCTGCTGTCTTTATGAATGAGTAAAAACTTATTTATTATATATTTTCTCTGAATTATTTGTTTCATGTTTTTTAACTTCTATCTGTTTTTATATATTCCTATTCAATGATTAATTTTACATTGAAGAAGAAGTCATTCCAATAAAATAGAATTTCAATTAAGTGTAAATTCGGAATGGTGGTATCTTACCAATGCGAAACTGAGCGGTTTTCTCGCTCTGGGTAAAAACGAACCAATCGGTCATCAGGTCACCGTCATCACTTATCACTGTCATCAGATATCATCGTGATATTTGTCTCATGTTTGTCGGGAACCCATTGATTTGTCATGGTAATTTTCTATCTCTAGGCGCTATTTTGAGTGACTCCCCTCGAACAGCCTCTGCGTTTGCTATCTCAAGCTTTGTGAGAGGAGACCAACTTGACGAATTTTTTTATGGAAAAGTTTTTGAAATAAAATTGTCGTACTGCAGTCATAAATTACTTAAGATATATGAAACATATTATCTATCTTTCCATAATAAACTTTATTTATTTAAAGTTTAACACGAAAAAGTCATAGATCACATACTTCCCAAGATGCCTTCCATTGATATGCTTGGTATAACTCTAAGGAAAGGTTGTTTAAGCTCTGATAAAGTTAATATTCATGCTGTTAAAGTCCTTTTCAAGTTCTGTTACTATCCAAGGACTATGAAACAACCGGCCTATTTTGAAATAAGAACAGAACTTGAATTTTAAATTTTAAATTTAATGAATTGTTAATATTATGTGTAACAACCGAAGTGACCAGCTAAGACACGGTGGTTCCTTCAAAGCCAGAGTCAAGTTAGCCTCTCAGAAGCTGAGCGTACTGTAGACTGTAGATGGTCGGCAGAAACTTTAATAGTACACGGAGAAAAATGATTTATTCAAAATCTATTCAAATTATTCGTAATCCGGTTAAAAATGGGATTGCAGGCCGCATTTTGATAAACTTTTGATACATTCCTAACATATCGGAACATGTGTTCACGCACCTGCACCATGGGTGATAATATATGACGAGAATATTAAGATTTTTGTCAAACCTATCAATTCATTCGTTATAGACCTACAGTTCCGTTTTTATACGAATTACTGATAATTTGAAGATATTTTTAAGAAATTAGCCATTCTTAACATCGGTAAGTTTTCTCCGTGTACACAACCACTGACCCTGTAAAATCGCAATTTGGCGGCCAGCCACCTTGATCCTTAATACTTGAAAATCCCTTGACTCTGTGCAGAAATGGGAGGTCCGTTTGATAGATTCCCCCCTCTTAACAAACGGTTTGCAATCTTTAGAGTACAGGCGTCAGATAGTTATGCTGTCCTTGTTCTACCGGTACTAAAATAGAAGATGTTCCTGAGCACTAGCGTCGTTGATCCCTTCGGCCCCAATGCATAGTCGGGAAAACCGCCAAACGCGCGCCCAACACATGCACACGGTTGCCATTTGTCACATGAAAAGGGTTCGCTTCTACGACTCGTTCTTGAGTTCAACAGTTCCGTGTTTCCACCCTTCTTTAACATAGGTCTCTTCCTGAATCATGTTCACTCCTTTCTCTCCTCAAATAGATCCTTCACACAGCATCCCCTATGACGGTTCCATGCTAACTCAACACAGTGACTATTCAACACACCTTTAAAGAGTGATATAAAGTTATTAAAAATGATGAAAAAAATGTTTTTTAACCTAACCTAACATAAACTACTTAACCCAGTTAATAAAGTTTTTGTTTCATCACTTTCCATGACTTTATATAAGTTTTTAAAGATGTGATGAATTATCTTTATGATGATTTATCCGGTCACCCCCTATGACATAGGTCCTGAGAGACATTTTCTTCAGTGCCTCCTGTGTGGAGTTAATGTAAAAAAAAGATACCTGATAATACTTTTTTATTGCGCCAGAGTTTGAATCTATGATCTCTATAGCCATTGTCAAAAGTTCAAGCGTTCTGCAAAGGAGGTCGTTATGTTACAAAGGTATAGGTAAACATTGAACAAAACAATTATATTTGACTTTGTCAAGATCAAAATTTTGTCATATTATTTCACTGTGCAATTATCTTCCCACTAAACTTGTGGGTTTTTTGGCATTTTTCGTCAAGTTTCTTCTAACTTCCCCCACTCAATCACAAATTACACACTCGAAGTAAATTCTCGTGTATGATAATTGCTATGGGGTGCCGGCCGCGTATTTTCATTCCTATAATTTTGTCATCTCGAGTATTTATAATGGCTGTGACTTTTTCCAAGGCCACAGATGATTATTTGTGAATTTATCATATTTCTTTGTTAGTTATTAAACGACATATTATGTTGCGTGTGAACAGGATGCAATGATTTACATGTGTTGCATCTCCCTCCGATTTCGTTAATAAATACTCCTTTAGAGTATTTCCAAGGAAATGTTAACTAATTAAAAATATTCATGAGAAAAATCTGTATTTGTGCTTACTGATTCAATGATATTAAAGCATTGTTTGGGTATTTATTATGCTTTACTGTTTTGTTATTGTACATGCCATGTTTTAATAAGGTAACTACGTACCCTTTTTATTATTATCAGTCACATCATTTGGCTGCTGGGTGAAGGTCTCTCGACCGATGTTCTCACTAAGAGTCTCGTGCTTAACGCTTTACTACACTTGTAGTAAGTTATTCCCATTCCAATTCCAATACAAGCCAGTTATTGTACTGTTATGGAAGTTTAACCCCTCAGGATAATTTGTTCGGTTTTGGTTACCAACAGCTTTTACCCGTAGAGTCAATTTGTTCGCTTTTGGGGACAGCTCATATAGGTCTCATGGAAATAATTGTTTCTCCCTTACTCTCATCGTGATAAATATGATTTAAACGGTATTAGAAAGAGAAAACACTACCCTTTATATTCAAATCTATAAGTAAACTACAGAAGAATTAACCAAATTTTCCGACCGCAATTAGAAATTTTTATATAATATTTTCATATGAAACTACAATAAGAAGGTGACTGTAATGTTTATAACACATTTTTCTAATAAATAGTGTATTTTATTAGACAAATATGTTATAAAATTGTAAAGTTTATAACAAATTTGTCTTATAAATTGTGTATTTTATTAGAAAAATGTGTTATATAACTGTAATATTTATGGAACATTTTTCTAATAAATTGTGTATTTCTTCTTTTTCCGTAATTTTTGTTCAGTGGTTAGACGAAAAAACTTGAGGTAAGCCTAAAACTAAAATATTATTATGTATTTTGAAAATTATATTATACCTATAGACAGTTTGAAAATGGCCTTGAAAACCGAAACAGCCATAACAATAACAAAAAAACAGAATGATATGTTGTTCTAAAAAGAAGCTCATTTTATAACATTCGAAAAATTTTTTTTTTTGGATACGTTGAAAAAATATTGCATTTATTTGGATTTTATTGCAAAGCTGAAATACACTCGAATTCTCCGACCTTCTGGTATATATTAGTCAATATGCCAGAGGTTTGATGGTTAAACAATACTTGTGAAAAAAAAGTATATAGAATATGAGCATGGCAAACTAAAGCGTATCTCTTGTTCCCCAGATCCTAACTATTTTGATGACTTTAGTAAAAAATAAGCTTGGAAACAATACATATTTATAATCTATATCGAATGGAAACATGCATTTATAATATTTGCAGTAAGTACATTTTTTTGTAATTATTTCGATCCATCCAAGCAATTAATGGGTAATCCACACCTTCACATTGAAATGCCTTCCATGTAGATTTGAATGGAAACTAATGTCGCCACTGACTTAGACCTTTTAACTGTTAAATCGAGAGGGCCAATCGACAAAGCGTACTCTGTCTCTCTCAGATTCCATTTGATTTTGAATTTTCACACAGAGACAGAATGTTTGCTTTTGAAATTAAAGCAAAGAATTATCAGACTTTTGAATCACAAAAATGCCAAAGTAGCATTTATTGTGTTCTTCTTTATTAAATGCATCCTAGTAAGGGTGCCCGTTAACACTATTTCTTAAGACAGATTGCTTTAATTTAGTGTATACCAGACATAATTTAGTGTATACCAGACATAATTTAGTGTATACCAGACATAATTTAGTGTTTACCAGACATAATTTAGTGTATACCAGACATAATTTAGTGTATACCAGACATAATTTAGTGTATACCAGACATAATTTAGTGTATACCAGACATAATTTAGTGTATACCAGGCATAACCTATCATGGCTTACTATCAGAATATCAGAGGCTGCCGCACAAAACTTAGTGAGTTGAGATCATCGATTCCAATCCATCCCTTCCATATATATTTCCTGACTGAAACTTGGTTGGATCCGTCCTTTAACACAGAAGAACTAGGCTTCACTTCACACAACACCTACCGCTTAGATAGAAGTACCGCCACCAGCACCAAATCAAGAGGAGGAGGTGTATTAATATCAGTCACCAAATCTATAACTTCATCCAGGCTAAAATGCAAACACAAAAATATAGAACAAATTTTCCTACTACTCAAGACGAACCTAGGAAAAATCATTCTTGGATGTGTTTATATTCCTCCCGGATCAATTACACAAAATTACGTAAACCACATTGAAGATGTAGAGACCCTCAAGCTCAAATATCCGGAAGCTAGAATGCTGCTAATCGGCGACTACAATACTCCCAATATAGACTGGATTACCCATAGCGATAACTCAACAACTCATTTTAATACATCTGCTAATGCTCGTGAAATTATAAATATGTCAAATTTCCTAGGTCTTAAACAAATTAATAACGTATACAACTCTAATCACCACTTACTAGATCTTGCATTTAGTAGCGATCCTTCAGTAAAATTATGTAAATCCATAGACCATAGACCCCCTTCTTCCCGAAGATTCCCACCATCCTCCCTTAAACATCACCATTACTAACAACTTCCTAAACATTTACTCTAATAGTGTTCCTAAATATTCATACAATTTTGCAAGGGCAGATTATCCACTGATAACAAAATATTTAGAAAGTACAGACTGGTCCTTTTTAGACAAAAACACAAATGTTAACCAAAATCTTGAATCTTTTTACTCCATCATCAACACGGCTATTGAAAAATATGTTCCCTTAATTCAATTCAAACCATCAAAGTTCCCCAAATGGTTTAATAATGACTTAAAACACTTAATAATTAACAAAAAAATCTGGCACAAAAATTTCAAAGAGAGCAACTCTATCTCAGACTACAAAATATTTATAATAAAAACACATAAATTTGTTTTTGACCACGATAGTTTTATTTTCACTCTACCGGTTTCGGAAGATCCCTTCCTTCGTCAGGAGAATATTTAAAACTAATCTACTACACAAAATATTGACACATAAATACAAAAATGTCTTATAGTCCTATTCTTGACATATTTCCAGTTAACCGCTCTGTTCTTCCTGGAATTCCCGTAATTACCCCTTCCACTTTGTCGACATCTCTCTCAAACACTTAACATTTTTGTATTTATGTGTCAATATTTTGTGTAGTAGATTAGTTTTAAATATTCTCCTGACGAAGGAAGGGATCTTCCGAAACCGGTAGAGTGAAAATAAAACTATCGTGGTCAAAAACAAATTTATGTGTTTTTATTATAAATTATGATGAGCCACAAAGTGAATGCTTTTTACAATTACGTACAAAATATTTCATAAATATAGAACTGACTGTAAAAAGCTCTCCAAAAAATTATATCAAACATACATACTCAACACAGAAAAGTCTATTCCTTCAAATACCAAAAACTTTTTTACACATGTAAACTCACTAAGAAAAAACAAACCTAGCCTACCAACATACATGTATTTCGAAGGGAAAAGTAGTAGTGATACTAATGACATCGTTAATTTGTTTGCCGACTTCTTCAAAAATGTTTACGATAATGATATCCCAAATGTTCAACTTCCACCCTTTCATCCAAAGGAATCGGTCCACATTCCCGCTTTACATATAAATGTTCTTGATGTTATACGCAAAATAAAAACACTCGACTTAAAGAAAAAAGCGGGTCCTGACAAAATTAGTCCTGCCTTTCTAATTAACTGTGCATCAATAATAGCCAATCCACTATGTCATATATTTAACCAATCATTAAATTCTGGCTGCTTCCCCGACCTATGGAAAAATTGCTATCTAACACCTGTATTTAAAAAAGGCGATATTCATGATGTCACTAATTACCGACCCATTTGCATGCTCTCAACTATCCCCAAACTGTTTGAAAAACTTATCCTCGATAAAATCTCCATACATATTAACAACATCATTGTAACTAATCAACATGGATTTATGCCAGGCAGATCCACACTAACAAATCTCTCCTTATATGAAAATTTTATAGCATGTTCACTCGAAAACAAAACCCAAGTCGACTCAATATATACAGACTTTGTAAAAGCGTTTGACAAAGTAAATAATAAAATTCTTCTCAATAAACTTAGTCAAATCGGAATTAAGGATAAACTATTGGAATGGATAAAAAGCTACTTAACAAATAGAAATCTACAAGTAAATAATAATTCTAACCTTTCACACAAATTCATAGCTACTAGCGGTGTACCCCAAGGGTCACATTTAGGCCCAATACTGTTTCTCCTTTTCATAAACGATATTGTTACTGTATTTGATAAAAATGTTGAAGTGCTACTTTTTGCAGATGACCTTAAACTATTTAAAATTATAAAAACAATAAATGACTGTATTCAAATTCAATTAAATTTAAATAAACTTCAAGATTGGTGCAAAACTAACAAACTTTATCTCAATATTAGTAAATGCCATATTATAAGATTTTTCAGAACAACACAACCCCTTAACTATCAATACAAAATTAATAATGTTTCTCTCGCCTCTGTAAGTGAAATTAACGATCTCGGCATTATTTTCGATTCAAAATTTAACTTTCTTTCACATGTAGAAACAGTCACCAACAAAGGATTAAAAATGCTCGGCTTCATTCTCCGAAATGGCAGAGACTTTAAAAATATTTCAACACTAAAAATCTTATATTCCTCACTTGTTCGAAGTCAAATCGAATATAATTCTCCTATTTGGTGTCCTTACTTTAAAATCCACTCCGACTCTATTGAAAAAATTCAGCATAAATTCCTAAGATACATTAACTATAAACTCGGTCTACCTATAGAATCAATAAATTACAATCACTTGATGAAAGAATTAAACTTACTTAAACTCTCAGATAGAAGACTTATTTCCGATTTGACTTTTATTTTTAAAATTGTCAATGGTATTATAGACAGCCCTGATATATTAAGCCTAATTACCTTCCATATACCCACTAGAACCACTCGATCCAAAATTATTTTTAATTTCAATAACAATATCAGGACTGAGTCATTTAGAAACTCGCTTATACCTAGATTGCATGCAGTTGGCAATGCTTTCTCAGAAGTAGTAGATGTGTTCAACTGCACGGAATATAGTTATAAGAAGGCTATAATAACATACCTCTGTCGTAATTATCAATGTTATTAGGCATAATACCAATCTATTCATAAGTTATCACAGAACCTAAACTATGCACTTACATCAGATATCAGACAGAAGAGTGTTATCTAATAATTTTATATACTTAAACAAAACTATAATTTTTCCCAAAACTGTTATGAGATGTCTTAATGACAGCCCTGATTCAATAGAGCTTACTCTTAGTTCTCAGCAAATTCAACCAAATTCAATATTGAAGGTAACAATAACCTCAATACTAAACTACTGTACGGATTGAAAACAAAAATGCTATTGTACCTATGTATACCAGATGTTATTCTTGTTTAATTTTCAACATAATTTCTCAGTAATTATTCTGTTTAACATAATACTGTTTCGCTCCTGTAAACCACTGTAAACATAAATCATGTATATTGTAAAAGCCTTTTACGGCGTCTAAATAAATAAATAAATAATTTAGTGTATACCAGACATAATTTAGTGTATACCAGACATAATTTAGTGTATACCAGACATAATTTAGTGTATACCAGACATCATTTAGTGTATACCAGACATAGGTAATTTAGTGTATACCAGACATAATTTAGTGTATACCAGACATAATTTAGTGTATACCAGACATAATTTAGTGTATACCAGACATAATTTAGTGTATACCAGACATAATTTAGTGTATACCAGACATACACAAAGCATCCCTAATGATGAAATAGGCCTTGAGGGAAATTATTTTCCTCAGGGGCTTCTTTGTAAAAAAAGTCCCGTTAAAAATCACGGGATATTATAATTGCAGGATTTGTGAAGATGAAAGTATTTATAAAACAAATATTTGCCTCAGGATCATCGCATATCAAAAGACGATCAGAAATGTACCTTTATAATATAATAAACTTAAAAAATTATAACATCTGTCAAAAGTTTTAATAAAATAGAAACACATTTGAAATAAAAAATTATTATTTAATAAAATAGTTTTAATAACTACTTTATCATTTTTCTAAATCGTTCCCACAATCAGTTTTAATTTTGAAAATCAAAGGAAATCTCATTCTGATCCCGAACCGCAGTTAACTGAAAAATACCACCTAAATATTTTTTTACAATTTTAAGATTTCAGAATCTAAATGTAATTGGGAATCTCTCGTCCATTTTGGGGCACCCAGGGTTAACCGAGTGACAATGTATTTGCTTTAAACAATATACGTTCCTAAATGTACTCATGCGTCTCGATGAAAACAGCTAAAGGAAACTACACCACATTTCTAGTCGATTTTGTAATTTAACTTTTTGGTTTGAACTTTCGTTTTCGAGTAAATCGAGCCCAAAGTTTCAATTTTTGTAGTCAAATTTGAAAAGACCCTTCAGTAAAAGCGCACAGAACCCTGCACAGAAAGCGGAAAAAATAAAATGCTCAGTTCTCTACGTGATCTAGAGAATATTAATACAGTTTCCCGTTTGAACTACAAGTTTCCTGAAACCATGTGTAGCTATTAATCGAAGAATTCCTTCCTTCCTTGTCGCACGTATGACGTTCTTACGACTCTACGCGTATCTGATTCTGAATGGACAAGAAACACATCAAACATTACGTTAGTTTGTCACAAACCTATATGTGCCAACGCAAGTTACTAAAAGGAAAGCGAAAACAACAATCATATTTGGTTCACGACGTAATAAACTCAAATTTAATGTACATACGAGTACAGAATATAACTGACTATACCTACCTCAATATGAGTGGTAACATTTTTTCCTACAATGAAGCTATTATTCGAGCACTCAAATGTACATAAATAGTCATATTTGTTACAATTTTTCCTTCGCAGGTTCGTAGTATTCCTACAATGAGAAACAATAAAAGCAAACATCTTTGAAACTTTTTAAACATGTTATAAAATTGTTTTATTTCAGTGACATTGTATGTGTTTGCCATACATTCTCAAAACTACTCGACCAATCTCGCTGAAAATTTAGAAGTTTGTGCTTATTAGTGCCAGAAGAGTTTAGAGAGTAGTTTGATTTTAAATGATAAAAGAAGAAGGGGTCGCCCAAAGAAAACTTAACTCATTATTTCAGTACTGGAATGTGACATAAATTCTTAAAAAAGTCGATAAAATTTAGTTTTTTTGTGTACTTGGTAGTGAATGGTTGAATCAGTGGGGGACGCCAGAGAAATACTTAATGCCCCTCTTGGCAGCCGGACGCGTCCTCGAGTCCTCCAACCGCTTTGTGTTTTTTTTTAGCATTTTCAAGGGAAATGAGGCAACATCCCTTTGAAATTATTTTTGAAATCAGTCAATCAACATTTTAAATAAACTTAACAACTAGTAATCAGAACTTTATAGTAATATGATTAGAGTGCAGTGTGTTAAAAGTGAATAATCGAAAATTCTGCTAAAAAAATATTCTAAATTCGCTGAATTTGAACTTGGGACGAGGATCGGTAACTGTAGGTACGCCAGATGTTTTCAACGGAATTCTCGGAAACTCTGAAGGCCCTAACAAGTGTTTCGCTAAGCCCAAGGTAATTTACTATCCCAACTGTCGCTTTTATTGCGGGCACAATGCACCACTAACCAACACAATCACCAGGAACAATGATGAACTCGACGAACGTCACAGCGGTGCTGCCAAGGTCTGGTATCTATGAGATGATATTGTGTCAGCGCTTAATTAGCAGCAGGCACATACCTGGACGGATGACAAACCTCGTGCTGGCGTTGTTGGTGGACGTGGTTCACTCTTTGTCTGCAGCAGCTGGTCCAGTGTCTTCACCACCTAGGATTCTTGCTGCAGAGTCTCCATCGTCTATCTTCGTTGAATATCACAGCGGTGCTGCCAAGGTCTATAATCTATCTATCTATGAGAGGATATTGTGTCAGCCTTTTATTAGCAGCAGATACAAACCTGGACGTGCTGGCACTGTTGGTGGACGCGGTGCACTCTTTCGCTGCAGCAGCTGGTCCAGTTTCTTCACCACCTAGGATTCTTGATGCAGAGTCTCCATCTTCTATCTTCGTGTTACTTGTTCCTGTACTTAATTTTATTTAACTTAATTTCATTTCTGTTATTTGTTTTTGGGGTGTTATGCCGTTGGCTAAAGAAGGAGTTAGCGCAACACGGCATAATACCCCAAAAACAAATAGCAAAAATACTTTTGGTCGTGAAAATCTTTAATCATATTTAACTTAATTTCACTTTATTTTTTAGTATTTATATTTTTTGTAATACCTGCATCAACTGTAAAGCGCCCCTGAGGTGATATCTCACAAAATCGGCGCTACACAAATTGTCCAATAAATAAATAAATAAAATTATCTAGCATTGGAATGAAATAATCATGTGTTTTAAAATGTGGCATAAGTGATGTAGATGAATCAAGAAGGGTGTGCAAGTAAAATCTATCGCGTTGATTGTGAATGGTAAAAGAATTCGAGGACTCCCGAGGAAGACATGGTACGATCAAGTGAAACAAATACTTAAAATAAATAAACTTTTTCGATTCTCTAATAAAATTATTTCCACCTTAAAAATACACGCAGTTTTCAGGGACACTAGAATTCAGAATTTAAATAATTTACTCCAAACCATTCATAACCTCGAGCAACGTCAAGTATACGTCAGATAGTTAATAATGGATAATAGAATTATGAATGACACAAGAACTGTCTTGTTAGCATGTTTCGTGATCCAAATCTTTGCCTAGTCAAGGCCTAAATTTCCAATACAAAACTGCGTTTACCAGATTCAAATTATCCACGATGTTAGGTGAGTGAGTGAGACGGATTGCTGAACTATTGGGCTAAATGGATTATTTTTCCGTATTTGTAAAAAGCATTAACTCTGTGGCTCGTCATAATTTAAAATAAAAAATTCATAAATTTGTTTTTAACACTTTAATTTTATTGAAACTCTACCGGTTTCGAAAGAACCCTTTCTTCATCGGGAGAATATTAAAAACTAATTTATTTGTTTTTACGGGTTACGAATAACCTGACAATATTTGATTATCTTTATTATTTTATTACAACCCCAATGGAAAATGTTGCTTGTGTTGTGTTGGAGGACTTATTGAACACACTATGCCTTGGCGGTCACAGGAACGCGATGTCATCTCAGCCACCGACCGGTCAATTACCATTCAATTTGGTTGAAAAGTACTTCAAGTGTTATTCCTTATTCAGGTGGGGTTCAACATCACATGCAGAACCAAAAAATAAAATTGATATGAGATATTTTTTCAATTTGAAAAAACGGAAGCAAAAGTTATACCACAAATCGACTTCAAATTAAAGTTATGTAGATTAACCAGTTACCCGCTTGTATTACAAATTGATGGACACCATGTATAATGCACAGAACTCTTTTATTAAAAAATGTAACCATTTCATGTACCCAACGTAAAAGCCCCACAAACGTACAAAAAAATCGCCCGGGTGTATATATTCGCGATTTAATATTATTGCTATTGTACGTGCCCGTTTTTATTGGGCACCAGTGACTTTTTTCAAGTTTTCGATAAATGCTCCAAAGAGAAACTCAATGTCACCAGTCATTTTTTCAAGCGCCGTATTAATGTTTGTACAAGGAGTAAGTACGCGTACCTATGTCCTATTTGGGTTAAACGTAACGACTTTACGGAGCACTTGGAGCAGCACTTAGTAGAATGACTGCTAGTATGGAACGTGAAGGGTCGAAGGTTCTATACCGAGTTGGTAATCACAATCAGCTTGTTATTGCGAAATTATATTCGCATCATCTCAAGCGATTCGTAATTCATATCATGCAACTTGTAGTATTTATCACATGAACGAGATCGCTCATGTCCTCAGTAAACTATTTGTAACTAGCTGATGCTTAGTACCAGGCGTTGCTGGGTACTTATAGATTGTTTGAGGTAAAGTTTTGAGGTTGTGAATTCCAGAGTGGCTGACAACTGGGTGCCTTTTTAAGGTGTAAATAATATTATTGTTGGTCTCATTTGATCGTGCTATGTCTTCCAGGGGCGTCCTCGACATCTTCAACTACTCATTCTAAGTCAAACATTATCCTTACATCTCTTTCTTCGTTCATTACATACGTCTCATTACCAAGAATAATTATTTGATTCATGTTTTCCTCGGGCAACCCCGACTTTTACTACTATTCACTTCATTTAGTATCACGAAATCCACATTGTTACTTTTAAAAAACTACATTACTTCGACTCTAATTCGATTCCTTATCTCAATCCAGTGTCGGATTGAGATAAGGAATCGAATAATCGGTTAAGTCTTTATAAAGCGTCGTTAACTTCTTCTGCCATTCAAATATGGAAAAACTTCTGGCACTAATAACAAAAAACTTTCAGAGGAATCGGATGATTGATATAGGAACGCGTGCAGTACAAACAGAGAAAAAATCATTTTTACATATACATACGTTATTATGCAAAACGTACTCCATCAAGTCCTAAGTTCTTGAGGAATTTATCTTGATTTACAAAAGATTTTTTTTTTAAGATTAAGTCCTGTGTTCAAAACTGGATCACGGAGGGAAAAGAAAAATAATTGATACATGGTGTCCGCAAACTAGTGGGACAAGTGGAAAACAGAGGAATCTACATAATATTTGGAGTCGATTTTAAAGTATGACGTTTTTAATTTGATAATTGATCAACCGAGTACATAGTTAAAAAAAAGTCGAATTTGAAAAAAATCGCACGCTACGGAGTTACATCAGCTTTTCATTGATTTTAAGATTTGATAAGGCGTAGACCCAGCTCCAATAGTTTATTAACCCTGTAGTCTCCGAAAAAATATAAAAAAAGTAATTGAAAAACAAAATATCATTGGAGAAGAAGATATTAATAATAAAATCCTGGATTCGATTCAGTTGAGACCGTTACCTTTTCTTCTTTGTCTGCTTTTGTTTCGTCTTTTGTTTAGATTTACTATTATTATCTCCTCCTTCAGGGATATATTACATTGGTGGATATAACCTTCAAAGTTATTAAAGGGGTTGAAAAGAATGTTCAAAAACATTTGTTTTGTCTTGACGTGTATATTAGAATAAAAAAACATTAAAACTATACGTTATATCAAAATGGATACATTACGTGTTATTTAATTTGGTATTGCGATAAACTTCCGATCTCTATCACACTCTTTTCGTAACTCAATCATTAGATAATCATAATTTAACAATTGACAGAGTAATACTTTACCTTGTTTTTATACTGATTTTTCCTTTTAAAATTCAAGCTGTGCTAAAATACCTGATAAAATTATGACTGTAAGCTATCACCTGATGATGATGTGACAGCTTACAAGCGTGATATCTTACAAGCCAAGTGATGACTTGATAGCTTACAGTCATAACTTTACAAGGTATTTTAGCAAACCTCACTGCTCGAACGTTACTTGGTGATGTGTCACCTCCGAACGAAAATTGGAAAGATTGGATCATTACGCATAACTTATCTTCACTCTGCCTGCACAGTAAAAAATATTTAAAAACTATCTTAGTCAAAGAAAGAAATCCAGCCTAGACGAATTTGTAGTATTTAATTGAAAACTATAGCTAATAATTATGAGGAAGTGAAGAACCAATTACAAAGAAGCCTTGATCAAGGAGGAACCATGATTTTTTTACTTGAATAAACAAGGGTTCATCTAATCATATTTTTGCATTGGCTTCGTGGTAAATTGGCGTAGTGGTCCACTGCATTTTGTCGTATTTTGCGTATGGATTAATCTATTTACATAATTAGACAACGGCCTTGTGTATTTTCTGTTGAATGATCTCTTCATGTTTTTCACGATCACTGCACACTAGTTTTAGGTTAAGTATCTAATTATAAATTGTTTTAAGTAAGATATTTTTTCTCCAGTGTGATTTAAACCAATTTTGTGATTGTTTTGACAAATTCGTAATAAATTATGATTTTATTTTAATAACAAAACTTTTGTCTTTTTGATTATACAAGAAAGTGTACCAAGATCTGATAAAATTAAAGGAAATTATGCAGGTATGAAAAAATATTATTGTGGTTGTTTTGTGAATAACAATTTTTTTAAATTTATTTTTTTATGATATTGTTAAGTTTATGTTGTGAAGAAACGAATGCAGCATTTTGTGAATCAGTACAGTAACCTGGAAAAAAAATCGAGACGTTAATCTTAATCAGTTTAATAAAAATCAAATTTATTATAAAGTGATTTTTTCCTGTAATACCGTGACAAAATATTTTCAAAAGTTTTAATTGAAATTATTTTAATATTAAGATAAATAATTGAGGCCGTGTGAAATAAATGTATACACATATTTCACGGGCTGTGAAAAGCAATGTGGGCATCCACGGAAAATAATGTTTACTTTAGGAATCTATGATCAGAAATATTACTAATTTAGGTTAGCTATGAAATAAGTATTCCAACGAAAGATAATAATTTATTATCTTTGATAAGATGACGTGTACCCGGCTTGGCTGGGAGTTATCCTTAGGAGATAAACATACGAGTATAATGTACGAAATTTTTCTCTAGGCCTTTTTAAGATGTATAGTTCCGTAGTACATTATTTTGATGTATCTCATAAGGTTTAGAAAGCGTTGGCAATGTATATATTTTATATATATAAACCTTTTGAAAGAAATTTTCTAAATTAAAGTGAAAACCTCGTCAAAATCAAAAGTGTTGGGTAGTTTAGAAGAACTAAGCCCACTAACAGATAGACGCGGAAAGCGACTTTATTTTATACTATTTAGAGAAGAAGAAATCTTAACGAAACATGAAACAGGACAAGACACAGAAAAATAAAAGATAACGGTCACTACTATTAGTCGAATCTAGGATCTATTGTCTTACCGGGACAGGGGTCTTAAACCACTCGACCATTGAGACCTATTTATTAATAGTCATTTTTGTCGATCTCATATTTCAAATTCAGAATTAACAATATCATCTTGTAACTATTTGTTTCTATATTTATGACATCTACCCTTTTAAATCTAAACAAAGTTTCTAATGAAATTGGTTTGTAATCTAGATAGTGTCTCTGATAAACATACTTGATTTTTTATTTAAACGGGATATCTTCAGTTCCATTTTTCACTTCTTATTTAAAAGTCTATAAGGACGGGTTTTTTCGGAGAATTTGAACAATTCATCAAATTTCAACGTTCATTTCCGGGTTCTGTGAAAGTCCTATTCAAGTTCTGTTACTATATTGTTAAAGGCTAGTTGCTTGACCAAACGGAAATTAAAACAGAACTTGAAAAAATCTTTCACAGAACTTGAAAATGAATGTTGAAATTTGATGAATTGTGCAAATTCTCCGAAACAACCAGTCCTAAATGAATATTCAGGAACAACTTTAAAAAATCTTATTTTGAAGGTCTGAAACAATAGATCCTGGGTTCGTTTCCTAGTTGTGACCGTTATATTTTTTTTCTTAATTCTTTAACTTGTTCTGTTTCATGTTTCATTTATATTTATTTATATTATCTTCTTCTTCAATGATATATTACATTGATGGGTAAAACCTTCAAAATAAGTTAAGAAAAAAGTTTTTCCTGAATTTATTTTCAATTTAAGAATTTGGCTTTTTAGAGAGGTAGGTAAGTTTTGGTCTGAATTCTGTCGTTAGTCATATCTTGTGAGGTAGTCTATTTCGATTTGGTTCTTTCTAACTTACTAGCTTTGTCCACATCAACAATATTATTGACAGAGCAGCAGTACTTACGGACTTTGCTGGATTCCCAACCAATTAATTCTCCAGTTCTCTGGTTCTCCTCTTCCAACCAATCCTGCAGGGGCTTGAAGAATTCCAGAAGTGCTCCAGCATCCATCTTCCTCTGCCCAGTTAAAATCTCCATAGCGTCTTGCCAAGGACGCGATGACCCCATCCGGAGCATCTTACTTTAAATAATCACAAAAACATTATTAATTATTTTGGAGGGTGAAAAAATAATATTTTCATGATGTCGGAATACGTGTTCCGCAATCATGATAATATATTTGTAATATCCTAAAAGTTTATCAGGAAACCTGTTAATTCATTCGTAAGGCCTGCAATTCCATTTTTAACTGGAATTACCAATAGTTTGAGCGATCTCACCGTCAAGACATCAACACGAAAGGCAAAACACGACAATATTGCGCAATATTGACATGTCATGAAATATCCATATTTTTACAAGAGCCTTAAGAAGCGGCGTTTCCTTTAGCACGTCTTCCACATCTTCCCAAGGAACATTTTCAGTTAGCGTATATCATTTTTGTTGCTCTGATGAAATGACATTCATATTTATCAAAAATATTTATAAAATCTTACGCGAGGGCGTTTCCTGCTTCAGCGCTTTGGTAAATGTCACAGGATGACATTTTCTTAGTCTCATCTCCAGGAACATATTGTCTGGCTTTCTCACAGAGGGCACGGTGGAATTGGAACTGGATTATAGAACTGACGTAAAATCTGGAAAAAATGTTTATTGGAATTTATGTATGCTTATAATGCGGCAACAACCAATGCAACATTTGAGAAAGACGGGGAACAGGCGTGCGCTTGCGCAAACTGATGGCCAAGTTTAGTAATGAGTAATGACAAATTAGAGAGATCTAATAAATTTAATAATATTAATAGTAATGAAGGATAAAATAGCAACTGTCAATCATGTAATACGCGGTGTTTTTATTATAGTATCCTCTGTGTGCAATTTTTATTACATTACTCTCCAAGCTTAAACTTTCTAATAAAAGTGTATTGATCTGCATTGACCTGCAGGTAAATCTGTCAACAATTTTAACAAATTAAATATAGGTATATTTCACATTATGTTAAAAAAACAAAAAATAAAATAATTACATATGTTGTTATTTGGTGCAGTTATAAATATGTAGTGGTTCCGACTGCACCCAAAGTAGCCGATCATATGTCGGGAGCTCACTCGTATTTCTACTCTCTGGCTACTCCAGCAGAGTAACTCATAGACCCAAAGGGACGGGCGCATGTTCTCGACTAGACTAGTAAGACTTTTATTGAAATTATCTACGATAATAAACTTCTTTTAATCTTGAACCAATCAAACAATTATTGAAGACTCCCGTACTCAGTATACTGAGTGATAAAACTTACATTAGTATTCCCAGATATTACAAGTAGGTAGGAGGAGGTAGGGGTTAAAGTAGGTGAAGGGGAGTGGAATATGTTTGAAATGGGGTTATTTGACAAGTTCAATTGTTTATTTAGTAGAATGTTTTTTTTTGGTTTGGATTTGTTCAATGGTAAACCTATCAAATTTCTGTGCAGCACGTCTTTACCCGAGGTTTTATTAAAAAAAGTGATGTTTGTATGTTAGGTGTGTTTCGAATTTTGAAAAACATAAACTATTTATGCACTTCAAGTGTTCAACCACCCTTTTTTAGTAAAATGTTTTATATATTAAATTCATGTACAATAAAGTGGTACTAAAAGCAAAGTTATTTTATTATAATTATATATATCCACAAAATGTTTGTGCATGTGAAAATTTAAATTTGTGATCATTACGCAAGAATATTTCACACCGAGCACAAAACGCATAACATCTGAAACAATCTAAATTATTATGTTTGATTACCTGGCATACTCTACATCAGCTGACACGTGAAATTTGGCTCCAGCGTCAAAGTCCTTTTCCGTCCTCCTAACTGGAGGCTCAATTCCTTGGATGGCCTCACGAAGTTTCCAGTAGTGGCAATTATAGTTTTCTGTCTTGGTTTCTCCCCTAAAGATGGCGTAACGGTATGTGTCCAGCAAGTATGCGAAGGGCAAGGACACTATCTTTTTAACACCCTAGAATGAGGACAGAAATCTAATTACTAATTAGATAACCAAATAGTGACTACCAAGTACCAATATCTTTCTACAAATTTACTATGCATAATCATTTATTTGTGAACTCTACCTTCCTAAAGAGATTATTTATTTCACTTTGAGTATCATCAGGTTCCTCGGGCAAAAGTCCAATTTTCCTCAAGTGCTTGGGAGTATTTACTGATAAGACTATAACATCTCCAACAGCGTCTTGAAAACCTTCAATCAGTTTGAAAATCACACTTTAATAACTGATAAACTAGTCGTTCCGTGGACAGTAATCCTCACGTCCAAAAAATTATGTTTCTCATTTCTGTTATTTAATAAATCAAAACCTCTGTAATCATAAGATATATTTGGAGGTACTTTAAGTCCTGATAAAATATTTCAAATACGGAAATATATAATTTGTTCAAAGAAACGTCACTAACTCAAAGACTCTTCTTTTATCAAACTTTCTTCAGGAAGGTAGGTACCATAATACTGAAAAGGTCATTCAAAGTTAGCCACCTAGTCATTTAAAATTTTTTTTTTTTTTTTTTAAATATTTTTATTTATTTTATAAAATACAGTATAATGTTTAAATTTACATAGTAAGAGCATATTTCAATAAAAATTAACATGTTTACCTTTACAAGAGTCTAAAACTCGTGTGTAAAGGGAAAATAATAAAAACTTAACATACATATGTAAATAGAAGAAAAAAAGAATCATAAAAACATATAAAGTGAAGAGATTTTAGTTTTTTTATACAATAATTTATAAAATAATATAGTGAGATATCATCGTCATTCTAATTCGTTAAATTATTTATTGTAGTGAAGTTAATTTTATTTTTAAATTTATTAAAATCCGGTTCTAATCTCATCTCAGTCGTTAATTTATTAAACCATACCACTCCAGTGTACGTGTAATAGTGTTGTGCTAAACTGGTATGCATTAATGGAGTCCATAAGCGACCCATTGTATTTTGCCTATTGCTCTCGACACGAACCATGGCATGGTGTGATTTCTTATACAGATCTTTATGGATTTGAAGTAGCGTATTTTTCGTATATGTATTTTTTAGTGATGGGACTTGAAAATCTTGGAAAAGTTGTAAAGTTGGGTAGTCTGATGGTTTTTTTATTAAAATTTTTATTAACAGCCTTTGAGTGATTTCCAGCGGTAAAAGTGATGATTTGTAAGCTCCCCCCCACGCAACGATACCATACTGTATTATTGAATGGGCTAGAGCGTAGTAAATATTTTTAAGAATTTTTAAGTTAAGTATATTTCTTAGACTAATAAATATGTAAATGAGTTTTCTTAATCTATTTATGATATTGTTTATGTGAGTTTTCCACTTAAGTTGACTATCTATTATTACACCTAAATATTTAATTTCATTTTTATTTCCTATGGATAAACAGTCATTATTTTGGCAAGTAGATTTTTTTGATATGCATTTTTTTGAATGTATATTAATATTTAATGTAATAAAAGGGTTTATTTTGTTTATACTAAAAATTATATAATATGTTTTTTCAATATTTAATGTTAATAAGTTTTTATCAAACCATTCTTTTAACGTATTGATATCATTGTTAGCAATTATTTCAAGTTCATTCAATGAATTCGCTTGAAATATAATTGCAGTATCATCTGCATATGAAATGAGTTTTCCTGTTAATGGTAATTTAAAGATATTATTAACATATAATATGAATAGAAGAGGGCCCAATATGGTGCCTTGTGGTATTCCAAAGTCACTTGTGTTCGGTTCACTGAGAGTATTATTTATTTTTACATATTGACTTCTAGAGTTCAGGAAACTTTCTATCCACATTTTGGCATTATCTATAATTCCTATTTTGTTAAGCTTGTAGAGTAATTTTTTGTGACTTATGCTGTCGAAGGCTTTCTTTAGGTCTATGAATATTGCAAGAGATTTTTTGCTTTTGTCTAGTGCTTGGTGTATTTTTGTTGTTAAATCTATGATTGCGTCCTGTGTGCTTATTTTTTCGCGAAATCCAAATTGTTGGTCACTCAATATATTATTAGTTTCAATAAATTTTAGCAGTTGTTTTTTTGCTACCTTTTCAAAAATTTTTGAGATATTTGATAATACTGATATAGGTCGGTAGTTATTAATTTCTTTAGTATCACCTGATTTAAAAATCGGTGAAATAATAGTTTTTTTGTAAATAGATGGAAAGATTCCTTTTTTAAGACTATTATTTATGATATGTGTAATAGGTTTTTTCAAAAAGTTAAGATTTTTTTTCAGAATTTCAACGGTTATCCCATCAAAACCTGGTGCGGACTCAGTTTTTAGGTTTTGTATTATAACAACAGTTTCTTGTTCGGTTATCGTTTCGAATGTTTTTACCGTTTTATTTAATGAAGCTACTGGAATTCCTGATGTGGTGGTATTATCTATGTTGTTAGTTATTTCGTTTGCGAGATTTTTTCCGACATTTGAAAAAAAATTATTGAAAGCATTCGCACATAGTTTTGGGTTATCAGAAACTTGCATCATATTATTGTTAATGTGCAGCTTTAAAATGTCACTTGTCTTTCTTTTTTTATCAATTATTTCATTTATTGTTTTCCAAATTTTTTTACCACTGTTACCTGAATTTAACATCTTTTGTTTGTAGAATTCTTCTTTGGTCATTTTAATTAGTGCCGTTAGTTTATTTCTGTATTTTTTGAAGTGTAAAATAATCGAATTATTTAGTGGGAATTTTTTTGTAAGTTTAAATAATTTTTCTTTTTCTCTAATGGAAACCACTAGACCATTGGTAATCCATGGTTTTATTTTTTTGAATTTTTTTTTATATATTTTTTTGTGTATTTCACAGCTTGAATCTTTTATATGCTTTTGTAAGGTGTCATGAAATTTTAAAGCACTATTATTTACATCTTCTGTGCAGAGTATAGATTCCCATGTTTCGTGAGACAGTTTTTCATGAAGTATTTGTTGGTTTATCGATATTTTAGGCATGTTAGATTTATTACTATTATTAATGTTTTGTTTTTCTATGTTAAGGTTAAGAATACATGTATGATGGTCCGTTATGTTGTTTCTCCATATTATTGTTTGAAGATTATCAATGTAGTTGGAATTACACCATATGTGATCAATACATGATGGTATTTGATTATTAAATTCTCTAGTATATTTATTAATACAGGGTTAAAAATTTAAAGCGGTCATCATGTTAATATAATTGTCCTTTTCAATAGTGTGATTATTTTCAGCAATGTTAATATTAATATCGCCAATTAGAAAATTATTTGTACATTTATTATTTAAAATAATATTATTCAATTCTCCAATAAAAGTGGATATAACAGCAGAGTGTGTCCTGTATATTGATATTATTTGTATAGGTAGTTTATTATTAATGCTCAGTCTTATAATAATACAGTTTGCATTAGTCATATTCGTTTCAGTAAAGAGTACGTCTTTAAATATCGTCTTCGTGTATATAACAATACCACTATTTTTGTCATATCTAGTAAAAATAAGGCTTGCTTGAACAATGGAGATTTTCGAAATAAAATGCCAAATGGGTGAGTTAAAACAATATTTTACATTGTTTCACGATTCGTTCCCAATTGGGTAGTGTAGAATAATCTGATAGGAGAATTGACATTGATTTCCTTACCCGGATTTGCTGCTCTTCTAAAAATACTGGGCAGGTGTTTGTATTGCAAATAGTATTGCACATGTCCCATTTCCTGATGAACTACTTCAAAATCCAGCATGTTGACTTTTGTGCATTGCTTTATCCTACAGAATCAACCATTTTTCAATCACACCAACAAGAAATGCTTTTAACTGATACAAAATAGTCGATCTTCGTAGATTACCTAAAGTCTTCTCCATTAAAGAAGTCCCAGGCGGAAGCATAGCAGGCTAGTAGCCGTCCATCATTTGGATTTTCAATAATTGAATTCTCCCAAAATTTTTGAGGCATCTTACTCAGATTAAGAGATTGGTAGAATTCGTCGGCCATTTGGAACATCTTGAGGACTGTGTAGTTCTGGAAAAAAAATTGAGAATTTTCACAATTACAGCGAGAAAGTTGTTCTAAATGAGTAAGATTCCGCCAGCTTATGTGCAATGTTATTGCCTGTGTTGAGTACAATCGTGGGGGGACTACCCAACGGTAGTCCATTAAAATGCGTGGAGTAAGTATATCAGACCTGCGTAAGTATTAGGGCTCTATAGAAGCTCGAATAAATCTGGCTTCCACTCACTGGAATAAAACTGGACTTCTTGTATAGGGCTAGCGGATTCTTCAGTAGTATCCGGTTGCTAACCCTATACGAATATCATTTACGCCCAATAATTAAATTTAGGAGCCACCTCTGTGCTTAAGCCCCACATTAATTTATAAACCTACTTGATTCTGTTCAACGGAGGGCGGTCCGATTGCCATCTCTAATACACAGACGCAATGTAGGCATGCCAAGTCTGTTCAACAAGTATTATAATGGAGCCTGCTGTAAGTAGCTAGCAGCATTGATCCCCAGAGCACCGGTGTACGTACGTTAAACTTGACGTACACGAGAGGAATACCCGTTCACAGTTGATCTTGGCTTCGTGAGAACAGGCTGCTTCGTCGACTCGTTTATTTGTAAGACGGCTCGTATGTGGAACGAGCTACCGGCATCTGTTTTTCCTCCTTTATACAATCCTGACCCGCCTCACAACTCTGCCCAACTGGGTGGCGACATAGCTACCCTATCTATTTTGTACAGACGGAGCGGTTTTACGAGGTGGCACATAAAAAAGGAGGCCGAGAAAATGAAGTTATTGCGCTTGCTCCATCTGCTGTTTTTCAGCATCGCTTTGCCTGCGATCCGTTCCGTGTCGGTTTTTTTTGCTACATTTCATAAATCTCCGACTAAACAATGACGTAAAAAAACGCGTTAACAGTAGAATATATGTTTAGCAATGGTTTTATCTTCAGCTACTTTATAGTCAATACCTGTGCCATCATATTACTGGTAACGTTTATGTATGGCTTATCTGGATATGGCCTGCTAATTGGTTCCACGTTGCTCCAGTCCTGAGCCCAGATGTTTCCTGAAAGGAAACTAAAATTATTCATCTGAGCAAAAAAATGGCGAGGTAATTAAACCCGATGTTATGTTCGTTTTGTATGCGAATTGCCATGGTAAAATTTAACGTAATATTTGGAAAGGTTGTTGAAGCTGAAGTTTGTGTTGGCCAGAGCAATAGGAACATAAAATGAATCAACTGGTGACATTAACAAAATTAAATATTATTGTTTACTATGAACAAAGAAAATCAAAATAAAATAGTACCCACTTCAGTAGAATTAAAAAAAGATTTATTTTTAGATATAAAATTCTATCCTAAAAAAAAATGTTAAAAATAGGTAAAAACACGAGATAATCGTAAGACAATGTGGGTCACAAATTACTACTGCGATGGGCTGTTCATGTTAAAAGAATGCCAGTTGATAGGATACCAACACCTTTGGTCAAGTATGAGCACCATTGAAAGAAACCCAGAGGAAAATGTGGATAGACTTCGTGGAAGAGAATGGATCAGGACGGGTACTGAGGACTGGAAGTAAGTGGTGAGGGACCGCAGCCAGATGAGAACATTTGTGGAGGAGGTCAAATCTCACACTGGGATATAGCCCCTAATAATTATTATCAACAATATTTTTTTTCCTTTGTTCTCCATCGCAAACAAAAAACAAATCACTGCTGTAAACACCGGTCGATCTACATTTAGCATTGATAGTTAAAACTAAAACACTTCAGTAGAATTAAAAAAAGATTTGAGGTTTTAGAGATAAAATTCTATCATAAAAAATAATTTTAAAAATAGGTTCGGTACGTTAATAAAACAAATGGACCTCACCGAGCATGTGGGCAGGAATTGGCCCTTTGCGCGAAATAACAGAATTTCCGTACTTGTTCCACAGCTGTTTTCTGACATAAGCATGGATCTGAAGATAAAGAGGTTTCAGCTGGTCCCATATCTTTTTCATCTCGTCCTCAAAATCATCCTGCTCGTACTCACTCAGCCAAAATTCCGCAGTGTTCACGAAGTCTGAAAATAAATTACAAAAATATTTGTCCTTTTTGACAATTCATAAAATTAATGGATGTTTCGGCTGTTAAATTGGTGTTAAACTTACTATTCATTGCCATAGCTTCATTGCTAAGCTCGACGTACTCAATGAAGGTTTCCTTGACCTTAGTTCCAGCTTGCTTGTGCCACTGCACCCAGGCGCTCTTCAGTTCATCTGGGTTTCTGCTGCTTGCAAATATCTCTGTGATATCTGAAACATCAAATGAACAAAAATACCACCTTGATCGAGATTACCATAATACCAGTGTTTTAACTAGCTAAGCATCAGGTCCGTCGTCTAATTTAATTAATTCGATCGATTTCTTTATTTTTTCGTCTTTTCGGGAGGTTGATCACGACTACTACAGACTTGTACTTCTTTTCTGGCATTATTTTCGGATTTTAACGTTTTTAGTACGGTTGTACGTGGTTGTCCGTGCATAGGGCACAGGGATCTCAATTAACTGCATTCACTCAAATTACTACCTCTGCCAGCTGCGTGCCTCACCAGTGATCGAATATATATATATCTATCCTTTGGCTTTTGCAACATATATTTCCGGATCATAATTTGTACCTGGGTTAACTGAAAGATTGCATTTCGTGGAATTGTTGAAATCGCAGATCTTCGCGTGAAAATAGTTGCTCCGCATCGATGATATAATCTTTTCAAGTCTTTCAAACTTGTCATCAGGAAGCGCTGACGTTCCAATTATTGCGTTTTTTTTAAACATCCTCTTTAGGTTATAGTCTTGGAAGCTAATCCAGTCGTAGGAGATAGTAGTCTCTCCCCGAGCTAGTTTCGCTTGTCTTGCGTTCTGCAGCAACACTTGAATCTGGAAATACACAAAATAATCATTAAAGAAACGTTAAAAAAAATAACACTATACAAAATATATAATTCTTCTGCAATACATACACAACCAAATATCAGAGACACTCACTAAACAATGGGATAAATGATCTCTGAAATAACCATTTTAAGCGTAATCCACACCAGCATGTTGTTGAATCCAACAAATTATGGTAGCGTTAGTAATGTAGTTTAAGTGATTTATCTTCATATTTAGTTTTTACTTTAAAGCTATTTCATGCTTTACTTTGTGTATATTTTTAGATAGCTCACTAGATATTTTTTGTTCTTATAATTCATGTAAAAGCCCATTAAACCAAATAAAATAAAAACCAAAAAAATCATAGTTCCTTCATTTTTAATATCGATGTGTTTAACACGAGCCTCGCAGGATTCATAGCATTCCTAAGAGAGTAGCGTTCGATCGTTGCGGGAAACTTAGTAGTGTTAGTGTGTGTATTGTTTTTGTATGGGTTGAATCTGTAGTCTTTTTATTTTTTTGGAGATTTTCCTTTTCTACTAGTTAGTATTTATATTGTATTGTATTATTTATATTCATATGTTTTTCTACCAATGAATCTTCTGTGGAAACTTTACTGGTTTATGCAACTTGGTAAAAATGATTTGTATTAAAATATATTTGTATAACTGTTTGTTTCCCAAATAAAATAAAATAAAAAAATAAAATAAAATAAACTTTTAACTGGGTATTGGAGACAACTACCCTACTTATTTTTTATAACTCTTTTAAAAGTGTGGTTATCTCACCCGATATTCATAATTCGCTTGAGTTCTATTGGTTGCGTACTGCCATTCAGCTTTGTAGGCTAAATTATTTCTGATGGACCTGGCTGTATTTAGCTTCTCCATATATGCATATGCTGCCAACTGGGCGTCTTCCAGAGCGGAGTCTTTCCCGTGACTCGAGGGAAGGTCAGTCATACCCAGGATTAATGCTATTGTGAACAGGCATCCTATCAACGCCATCAGTGTCTGAAATGATCGTTTTAAACATAATTTAAAGGACTTTTTTTAAATATTGTAATAAATCAATATCTAACATTGTAGATTGCGCACAACGCATACGTGATAAGCCCAAGCTAAAACAAAACACCTTATTTTCCTTTTTTATAAAGTCATCGGCTGTAATTTTTGTAAAAGAAAAAACATATATACGTACGCCTAATGTGACAATTTAATATTATAAAACGTTTGTTCTGGAAGTCATGCAGGTATAGTGCTAGGAAATACCTTCCTCGGAACGAGAAGTTTTTAATCAAACTTAGTAATATAGGATTATTAAGACATGGAGAAAACATACTAACAAAAAATCTGATAAAAGAATCTCCTCAAAGTATTCGTTATCCCTGTTAGAAACGGGATTGCAGACCCTTAACGAATGAATTGATAGGTTTCCTGATAAACTTTTAGTAAAATACCTTCTTGATAAACGAATTGTCACGATGTCGGAACACGTGTTCTTCTGGAAACTTCTAACATTTTTGCATTTCGTCATTACATGCTATCAAGACAAACGCAGGTGCATTAACACATGTTCCGGCATTAAAACGAATTTGCTAAAAGATTAAGACTAAAGAAGGATTACCAATCATTCAGAGAGATTCTTAATAAATCAGCAATAGTAGGTAAAATCTTTTTTTTACGAACTTGGAATTAAAACTGAATTTAACACGAGATAATTGTAAGACAATGTGGGTCACAAATTAATACTGTGATGGGCGGTTCATGTTAAAAGAATGCCAGTTGATAGGATACCAACACCTTTGGTCAAGTGGGAGCCCCAGTGAAAGCAACCCAGAGGAAAATGTGGATAGACTTCGTGGAAGAGGGTGGAGCAGAACGTGAAGGGTTGAGGACTGGAGGTGAGTGGTGAGGGACCGCAGCCAGATGAGGAAATGTGTGGAGGAGGTAAAATCTCACACTGGGATATAGCCCCCTAATAATTATGATGAACAATATTTTGTTTTTTTTTCATTGTGCTCCATCGCAAACAAAAAATAAGTCACTTCTGTAAACACCGGTCGAACTACTTTTACCATTGATAGTTACACAAAACAAAATAGGTCACTTCGTCAAGCACCTAAAAATTCAACATAAACACGTTGTTTATCTGAACAAAACTATATATGTCATTAGAATATCATGGTTAAAATTTGTCTACCTATATTGATTTGTGCACTGAAAATAACAATGTATTATAGAAATTAGAGACTTAATACAAAATAAAATAAATGTACTTAAGAAACAATTTCAAGACTCGAACTGATTACGTATTCATATACATCTCGTATAATATATATACGCATACAAAACTTAAATCGAACAACCTGTAACCTCTAATAATTCAGCGTCGGAACTTTCAATATTCGATTAAAAAAATATTACACCTTTTAACTGAATTAAAAGCAGACGCATTATCGCTGGTTAGTCTTTATGGTTTCTGCAACTGCCATCTAATTTTATCGGTATTTCAATGGAAGATGCTCCGAGGAGCTGCTGTCATTGATCCCTTCGGCACCGGTGCATAATCGTGAAACACGCCAACATTTGTACACAGTTGACTTCATATGTCTATGCAGTTGACACATAAGAACGGGTTGTTTCTACGACTACTCGGCTGTGGAACTTTTTCCCGGCCTCTGTGTTTCCTCCCTCGTGTTCACTCTTTTCTGTCCTCAAAAAGACACAGCATCTCCAAAGATGGCATAGGTCCCGAGGAAAATTCTTCTCCTGAGGTATAGTTAATTTAGAAATAAAAAAATATTAAAAAAAACTCTGGGCTTTGGTGTAATATTTTTTCATTGATCGGAAAAAATTTGCATTGCATTTGAAAAAATCAAAATCTTAGAAAATACGAAATTTAATTCTTTGAGATTTTTTCAATAAAACTATGTTAAGCTCGTAACCTCATATCCACCATGGAGCTTGGAAACATCGATTTAGTTGCGGAAAATTTTGAATAATTTTACAATAAGAAATGAGATTTCGTCGAAGTTTCATAAAAATTTTACGCCACTGGTTTCATTGAAGATTGTCTTATACATTGATGATTATTTATCTACAGTAATAATATTAAAACAAATCATCATATACTATTCTCGGTTCAGAAGTCAATTGATATTATGATTTCTGTGCACTCTTTATCTACATTTTACAAGACATGTATCTACATAATTAGTGTGTAAGTAATTACAATAAACGATATTAACAAAATTAATAAGTAAATTTAATTTCCTTATCAGCCGTTTTGATTTTCGATATGCTAATTGGTCTGTGGTTTTGATGGTTATATTAAAAACAAGCACACCAAAAGTACATCGTTTTTTTTATATGACCACTCGAGTGATTTTCGGCACATTATGCCGATTTGCAAAACGTCTTGAGTGAGCTCACGCCATAATATGCCACTTTCGACTCGCATTTACGTTTTTTTTTTTTTATGAATCCTAAAAATATAGGATAAACGTTCAAATATAGGTAAATTCATTGGCTTTATAGCAATATAATCAGTTTATATGTCTCCTTAATTAAATTCAAAGGTACGATTTTTTTTTAAATGAGGGCGATTTAGTTACTTACGCGAGCACACATGTGGATATGCTTTAAAAAATATTATCGTTAATAATATAATTCTGAAGAAATGTGGTGAAGTTGTCGAATTCCACTTCATGCAAAAGCTCTTAAAAGGAAAACAACCCAATACAAATCTCAAGTAGGTACGCCCAACAATTGAATTTGGAATTGATCTCCACAAAACTTAATAAATCTACTTGATTCTGTGCAAAGGAAGTCGGTACCTCTGACTGACAATCTTTTGTTAACAGACCGATTACCATCTCTAATGCACAGACGCGATGTGGTCATGCTGAGTCTGTTCTACGGGCATTTTAATCCCTAGTTCACCGGTGCACAGGCGTGATACTCGACGCACACGAGCGGAACACCCGTTCACAGTTGATGTTGGCTTCATGAGAACGAGCCGCGTCTTCGACATGTTTCTGTGTAAGATGGCTCGAATGTGGAACGAGCTACAGGCATCTGTTTTTCCTCCTTCATATAATCCGGTCCTCTTCAAGACCCTCATTAATATATCCTTTTCTACAGCCCCTAGTTTAACCCACCTCACAGCTTTGCCCAACCGGGTAGAGACATAGATTCCCTGCCTTTACATTGTACAGACAGAAGCGCCAAGTGCTATTTATATTTTTTGCGTCGTGGAGCGGAATTCGACAAGTTTATCCAATATTGTGTCATCAAATAAGTGCAACAATTAAAAAGATACCCGTGTGTTATTTGATGTTCATTATTCATAAAAATTTATTTACCAATAGATTTTGAAGAAATTTGACGTCCATTACTTAGTCTGATTATAGATTTTTAATTCAAAAGGAAGTTTTTATTTTATTTTTTTCAAAAATTTGTTAACTATCCCAATATCAAGATTACAAAAAAATCAATATACACTAATATCAAAATTTAATTTACTGTACTGATAAACGTCAACTAAATAGCTGTCAAAAAGAATAATTTGAATGACTTAGTCACAAAATATTTATTAATTTATTTAGCTACCAGTACCTACTTACATATTCTGATTTCTATGATATCCTAGACGCAGTAAATAAAAGAAACTAATTCCTGTATTACTTTCAGCCTTAGCTATATTTTTTTCCGACTTTATGTCCGTGTTAAATCTTCCCCATAGGAAAAACTAAACCCTTCCACACACTGTTCTACAAATGATCATCTAGTCAATCCACATTATGCAAGTGCATTATATAAGCATATAAATACAAAACAATATAAGAACAACATGTCAACTCACCAGAGAATATATCTTAGAAAATCCAATTACTATTTAATTATTATTTAGTGATAGAGCCTGGGCGAACTATAAACGATACTACCTTGGCGAAATAGGAATTAATTATTATTTTTTAAATAAAAACCTTTTTTTTTCAATTTTTAATTTATTTAGTTTATCAAAATATTAATACAAGTCTTGTTGTGTATAAAATATTTTTTTTACACCTGGATTTATGGGTTTAGAAAAATTATTCTTATTAACCCAGAATTATTACACTGTTTGTTATTTTTTTACATTAAGAATACTGATTTATCACCATCTTTTAATCATATTCATTTGTTCAGTGAGTCAACGACAGCCTTCTTCTGTGACGAGACAATGGCGGCCTTCTGAGAGTCGGTGCAGTAGCCTGGAAAGAATTTTTTTAAAATTGTAAAATTAAAATTATAATAAATTAAACATTTTCACATTGGGTAGGCCTCTCTGAGTTTTAAAATAAGTTTTTTCTCCTTTGAAATGGTCGAAATTTTTTCGCTCAAAACAAAAAAAATCTTCATTTTCACTAGTAAATGGCACACTTTGCACTTGCAGTGAGAAAAATTGAGATATCTTCGAGAGAGATGTAAGTATTTCTAGATGACCAATTTTTCTAGAAACCTAACATTCTCTTTCATTTCAAGAATCATAAAAAATCTAATGCTTCGATTCATTATATTTTCATATGATTTTTTTTTCATTTTTCATGGTCGAAATGATTTGTCAAAAAGATTATGTAGTTTATTTATATCGTTATAGTAGATGTATTCTTCCATTTTGATGAGTAATTGATTACTAACTAGGCAAAAGGTTTATTTTTAAAAACAAAGGAGACTACAGAAAGGAACGAAAAAATAATTATAGTCATCCAAGCTTTGAACAAAAAAATCCAAATAAGTGTTTTCAATCCAGAGAAATGAGAATTTTTTTGTAAATATATAAGAATTTTCTACTTCTTCACCCCCAGACAGGCCAATGGATGAAAGTTCGACAATTGAAAAATTTGATCAATTAATTTCACATGGGCACACCAGACTCGCACACAACACACTACAATCGGTTTATTTTTTTAGTACAGTAAAGGTAGTTGAGATCATATTTTATTATTCATTGGTTGAGATCTTGCATTCGTTAACTATAAATGTCTTCGCTGGATCTCAAAAGGTTCCTCAAGTGAAACTATCAACAATCTTGGAAAGGTACTTACGAACTTTAGTGGGTTCCCAGCCAATGTATTCTCCAGTCCTCTGGTTCTCCACCTCTAGCCAGTCCTGAAGGGGCTTGAAGTACTCCAGAAGTCCTCCAGCATCCATGTTCCTCTGTCCAGTGATGTTCTCCATGGCATCTTGCCAAGGGCGAGATGATCCCATTTGCAGCATTTTACTAAGAATTCAAAAGAGAAGAGTTCATCAAACAAACGCGAAAGCCAAATACCAACCAAATATCTGTCCAATAAATGATTCATGTTGTTTAACAATCGAGTGATTAAGGGTTTTATCAATTTTCCCTTTGATGATGGTGAAGATTTATTACAAGACATTAAATAAATTCTGTGAGGTGTCCAAGTATCCAAGCAAAAGTTTTTGTTTGATAAAAGTCTGTTTTCATAGATGTTTGGATTTTCGATGGTGTTGCTATGAAAACATCTGCACATATACAGCAGTTTTTGAAAAATAAGTGAGTAATAACTTAAGTATATCTTCATCCACTAGTGTTTTCAATTGTTTCCAATCGAAAACAGAGGCGATAAGTTGATAAACAACTTACTATCAAAATAATTAGTGAAAATGACAACTTTTTCAAGAAGTGGTTTGGATCTTGGCTTAAAATGAAGAGTTGCAATAATAGACTCACGCGAGGGCATTTCCTGCCTCAGTGCTTTGGTAGATGTCGCAATTTGTTAGCTTCTTGGTCTCATCTCCAGCAACGTACTCTCCAGCCTTCTCACAGAGGGCGCGGTGGAACTGGAACTGAATCACGAAGCTGACGTAATACCTGGAATTTCCGAAAAGTTTTGTTAATCGTTTAAACAATTACGATACAATAATAATACATAACTGCAACAACCAACAGTAATTCACATTACCCCATGAACTGGATATATACATTTGGGATACCGTAAAGAATATTTTTGCGGGAATAAGTTTTGTGTCAGTGTAGGACTCTTGTTTGGTTGTTCCCCAGGCAGTGACCAATGATGCTAGTTCTTTGGAATACCTTCTATTGAAATATTGCTATAACAAACACAGTATTCCCATCTGAAATCAACTTTCTAAAGATTGCAAGTCGTTCGTTGTGGTTATGATAAATTAACGGTAAAGTTATCCGGCTGTTTTATTTAAGCGATGTTTTTTTAGTTCACATTACCTGGCATATTCTACATCAGCAGACACGTGGTACTTGGCAGCGGCATCAAAATCATCCTCAGTCCTGGTGGTCGGTGGCTCCAGACCCTGGAGATCCTCACGGAGTTTCCAGAAGTGACAGTTGTAATCTTCGGGGACAGTTTCTCCCCTGAAGATGGCATAACGGTAGACGTCCAGCAAGTATGCGAAGGGAAGGAACACAATCTTTTCAATACCCTGAAAAAATGGAATATGATGATGTACCTAATAGTTGTTGTTTTTTGCTACTCAACGAGATGTCCTTAGTGTGCTAAAGTGTTGATCTGGATTCGGAGTTCGGACCAAAAGCTTTTTTTATTTTTCAGTACCTTTTCTATTTCACGTTTCATTGAGACTTTTAATATGATATTCTTCTTTGGTTAAGTATATAGTTCATTTTTTATCAATTAACGGCACGTAAAAATATATCAGGTCCTTCGTACCTTTCCGTAGAGGTGATTGATTTCGCTCTGTGCATCATCGGGTTCCTCGGGGAGGAGACCAATCTTCCTCAGATGCTTGGGAGTAGATACAGACAGAGAGATAGTGTCTCCAACAGCCTCATGGAAACCTGTAATCGTTTGATAGTATTTAACACTAAAGTTGTATAAAGTAAAAAAATATATATTATATTTCAAAATTTTACTGACATCTCAAAGCAAACAAAACAAAGGCCAAAAACATCAATTTAAAAAATTCAGCAACCTCAGAAAATACTTTTTAGCAATGTCAAATTAATAATAATTCTTTTAAGAATCTGAAAAATTTAGTTTATGTCTTTTGAAGCATAAAAACTAGGAACTATATACAATCAAGGAGTCTTGAAATTTATGAAACGACAATCAAAAGTGTTTTCATGTTTACAAATACCTAAAAAGTTAGTTTTGATTGCTTGTTTTTAGTTCCGTATCCCTCATAATAGGTTATACTCATATTATATGTTATACTCATGTTATTATATGTTTATTTTTCCAGCACGGCATTTATATCTAAGTCATCATACCAAGTACGTAATATGTGTTATCAAATACCATTCTTTTATAAAAGCCATTCTCCACTAAAAAAAATTATTATCATTTAAGAAAACAACAATTTCAAAAATCTATAATAAATGAGCCTAGAAGCGGCACAAAAATAATCCCCGACACCACCATGACTCCTCCCCTACCAACCTGGATTGGCCCCATCCTTAAAAATGGTTGGCTGGTCTTTGTACTGCAAGAAATATTGGATATGTCCCATCTCGTGGTGTACCGTTTCGAAATCGATAGCGTTAATAGCGGTGCATTGTTTAATCCTTGAAAATTAAAAATAGTGTTAGTGTTTAGTTATGTAAGCAGTATTTACCTGGATTGGCTCCCTCTTTGAAAATAGCTGGCTGGTTTTTGTATTGCAAATAATATTGTATGTGGCCCATTTCATGGTGGACTGTTTCAAAATCGATACTATTGATCGCTGTACATTGCTTTATCCTTAAATAAACATTCAAAATATCAATTAAAATATGTGATTACCACGAATAATACTATCAAATGATCAAATCTTTGTGTTCAGTGCAGTGACTCAAACGGGAAGCTTCTCGTCATGAACTCCGAAAGGACTTTTCTGTCTGAAATTTCTTTGTCAACGCAAATATAACCATCTCGCAGCATTATTTTGACACTGACGAATTTATTTAACCATCACAAAGAAGACCAACCGCCATGAAGGCTGTTCCAGTTTTCATTTGCTCTAGTTGTTTTAGCGTTTTGAAGGTTTGGTGAAGCCGGGTAGTGATTTTAGTGAAATGCTAAGCCCACCTGAAATCTTCTCCATCGTAGAAGTCCCAAGCCGAGGCGTGGCAGACCAGCTCCCTTCCGTCAGTTGGCTTCTCAATGATTGAGTTATCCCAGAACTTCTGTGGCATCTTGGTAAGGTTAAGAGATTGGAAGAACTGATCGGAGAGTTGGAACATCTTGAGGGCAGTGTAATTCTGAAAGTTGTGAATTTTCATATGATTATCTCTCTAAAAAAGGAGTAAGATACGAGTTTAATGACTGAGTCATAGCATCAAAGCTTTGCACATAGAAGGAGATAATAATACAACAAAGGGTAAATCAAAGAAATTCATTTATTTATTTGTCGTTTCAGTACGATATAACAGTTGTACACCGATATACTATTGAGATTACACATGCAGAAACACAGGTACTTTAAATGAGAAACCATAAAAATATTTATAAACAAGCAGTAGCAATAACTAAACAACATGTGTATGTTAATTAAAATTTAATTTATTTATTGATTTAAAAAAATACCTAATGTGATAATTCGTAAAAAAATTAATATGCAAGAAATGACATTATTATGACGATGGTGCAACGAGAAAAGATTGATAGGAAAATACATTTTAATAATATTTTATTTTTTTATGTTATTTATTGATAGAATTATATATTTTATAGAAATATAAATTTTTCGTATAAAAAAATAGACGTGTACAAAGGTCACGGGGACAGTTTAGTACGTATGGTACAGTATAGTGTATATTATCTCCATAGATCATTGTAGAAATGTATCATTTATTTGTAGCCTTTATCGCGATTTTGCACAAAAAACGACGCTGTAAATATCATCCAAATATAATTATTGTTAAAAATGTCAGCAGTTTAGCACTTGAGTCGCTGTGTTGATTGGAAGAAATTCGCAGAAGTTCTCGCTTACGGAGCATAAAAAGTGCATTGGGATCTCCCACGAGTATATTGGTTAGGAACGTTAAAGTTAACTCTTTCAACATAGATGGATCATATATTATATTCCAAAGATCATCTTTAAAAAATGTTTATCTACAAATATTTTTCAGGAGTCTTCTAAGCTATTCCTGCATATATCAAGTATTCCTGTTCTGGAATGGATATAGAAATGGATAATAATATGTATATTCCCTCATAAAAAGGTGACGCATAAACCTCTTTTGCACTCTTGAAATGCTATGATAATAGATCTTGAAGGCAAAACATAATAAAATGGGTCTGAATTTCAAGGGACAACAAACTATTTACCATTTCAAAGGGGGTATCAAAATGGACAACGTTGACATTAACGTTTTAAAATTAACCAAAAGATTTAGATAAAGCAATTCAAGGTGTAAAATTCCTTGCTTAATTTTTCATACCTGTTCAAGCATAGCGCCAGTGACGTCAACATCTGGTTTGTCTGGATAGGGCCTGCTAATTGGTTCTACGTTACTCCATTGTTGAGCCCAGACATTTCCTATGGAGATAATTAAGAATTTGATCAAATTGAATGGACAACAATAACCATAACACCCCAAAAACAAATAACAAAAAAAAAACCTGAAATTTTTTTTAGCAAATTGTTCAATCTCCATTTTAAAACTAAAAATAAAGTATCATAAACGATAACTAGTCACCTTCTCCCGTAAAATTCGATAATTTGTCATTTGGACTAATAAGCACTAGGGTGACGGAGGGTACTATAAATAAAAGACGCAGGATGTTTTCGTAATTTTAAACAAAGTCTTTTTGCTTTGTTTTTGAGTCAGAACTCAACAAAAACATAAATAGAAAGAACTTTAAAAGTTACTTCACAACTGAAATGTTTATTGAATTGAGTTGAATTGTGAGTGGTTTATTTATGATTGAAACCAAAGGCTACGAAAAATTTTACGATAAAGGTTGAACATAAAAACACTTTGTCAAACTCACCAAGCATGTGAGCGGGGATGGGTCCTCTGCGCGAGATGACACTATCTCCGTACTTGTCCCATAAGCGTTTCCTCACATAAGCGTGAATTTGAAGATATAGAGGCCGCAGCTGATTCCAGATCTTGCCCATCTCATCCTCAAAATCATCCTGCTCATACTCCTTCAGCCAGAATTCAGCGTTGTTGGTGTAGTCTGAAATTTTTAATAATATTTTTTTCTAAGCGAACTAATATCATTTATTTATTTCAAAATCCAATACTTATTTTGTCTTATATTCTGCTACGCAATTAAAATCACTATCGGGAATTCAAAATTCTAGATGGTAAGTTTTGTAAATGTTGAAAAAATACCAAGTATTTTATGAAATAAACTCAGTTAAAAGAAAATTAATTTATACTTACTATTCATGACTGCAGCTTCGTTGCTGAGCTTGACATATTCTATAAAAGCTCCCTTAACCTTGGCTCCGGCTTGTTCGTGCCACTGCACCCAGGCGCTTTTCAGCTCCTCTGGGTTATTGCTGGTTGCAAAGATCTCGGTTACCTCTGGAATATTAATAATACATTGCTTTAAAAATTTAACTGTTGGGTAGATTTTCAAATTATTGATTACATTTCGTGGGTTCGTAAGTTGTGCTGCAAGACAGTCACAAGTTGATTGGCTCATCTGAGGTCACCATAGCCTATCCCTAATTATGAAAGAGTCAGTCTTCTTCTTTGGTGGGAAAGTTGGGTGATATAGGTATGCATTTCTAACATAATTTATAGTAAGAACTATAAATCATATATCATACCACCAACATACATGTTGAGAGACTATGAGAGACAAAAAAATTGTAAGATATCGAATAAGGAGTAGAACGAAACATTGCTCCACGACTTCTAAACTATTCAGTTCCTTACCAAATTTATCATCAAATCTCTGACCCATAATACATGGTTGTTTAAAATGATTAGAAGATAAAATTTGGTGTTCGTAGATGGTAGATGGTAGGTATGAAAGAATCTGCAGTGAAATGAAAGTACTGATGAAAATAAACAGTTAAAGGAAGATTTTGAATATGTTTGTAATTTACCTGGTTCCAAAGACAGATCGCATTTGGTGGGCTCGAAGAAATCACAGATCTTTGCCCTGGCGTAGTTGTTCTCCATCTCGGAGATGGCCTTCTTAAGCAGCTCGAACTTGTCATCGGGCAGAGCTGAGCTGCCAAGCAGGGAGTACTTCTCAAACTTCCTCTTCAGCTCGTAGTCTTGGAAGTCGGCCGTGTTGTAGGTAACTGTCTCCTGCCACGCGATTTTCTCTTCCCTGGCTAGCTCCAGAGAAACTTGAATCTGAAAGACAAAAAACACATTTAAATATAATTTAACACAGAATTGACAGGAGTCATAAAGGATAACCATCAACCATTTATCTGGGCGTTCTCCTTGGACGAGGGTTACGACTCTTTGTTTCAACTACTAGTGATCTCTGGCTTGTACTGTGTACTTAAAGTGTCTTGTTCACTCTCTTCTCCTACATTAGCTCTAAAATTTGACCTAATTATGGACATTGATAGGCTTTTCAAAACTTTATTCAATAAGGAGGAGGATTTGTTAAACTGTTTGGCATCCCAAAAGTAAACAACGTAAATTTTTATTGATGTAGTAATTTTTGACGGATTTGGGTGAATAATTTAAAAAGTAAGGTTCTATTTTTATTATTGTTTATTGTCATGATATATTGATTTTGTTTTTACTCTTCTTCGACTGAGCGTAGCGATGTTCTGTTTTAACTCGACTGTGACTTGGTGGCTAACTTTGACTGAGCTTTACAATATTATGGTACCAATTAGATTGAAGAAAGTAACCTTTGACAAATTGTATAATTCCTTAGTTGAAACACAATATCATGAATGGTTCATAATTAAGTACCTACTTACAAATTTTATAATTTCCGATGAAATTTAGTTATTAATTTATTATTTGAGGGAAAATTTGAAATACACGTTTTTTGACGGGAGATTTACTGTTCACATAACTGCTAGTTTAAAAGCTAGATATATATAGAATATTTGATTTTCTCCCAAGTACTTTTATAATCTAGCTAGCAGAGAATTGAACCAGCGACATCTAGGTCGTAACCATCGCTTTAGAATTTTATTAAAATACTGAAAAAAAGGATTGTATTTTCTCTTACCCTATTTTCGTCATTTTCATCAGTGACGTTGGAGCCATACTGCCATTCCGCCAGGGTACCGACCGTCCTCCTTAAAGCGGTGGCCTGGTCCAGCTTGTCAATGTAGGCTGCTGCGTCTAGTTCCGCATCTTCAAGCGCGGAATCCTTCGCCAGGGTCAGTGAAAGGGTTATCGCCAGGACAATGGCTAACACCACTGTGCCGCCTGCTACTGCCATGATTGTCTGTGAAAAAAATAATCATCAGTTTTCTTACTGTTAAGAATCTTAAAATACAAAAATTCAGCCTGCTTATCGGATGCTTGTGCTCGCAAATCTCGAAAAGTTGTGAATCGATATCGCTGAAAATTTCCAAGTTTATTCTTATTAGTGCCAGGAGTATTTAGAGAGTGGTTTGAATGGTAGAAGGAGTCGATGACGCCCGAAGAATCCTTAACGCAATATCTCTATCCCGGAATGAGATACGGAGTAATTCATGTAATGTAGTTTTTAAACAATTACATTGTGGTATATAATAGTGAAAGAAGTCGGAGACCAAAGCTTGAGGCTAAATTACTATTTTCGATTAATCTTAATAACAAATTGGTTTACATTGTGAATATCAAAAATACGTTTCAGATAAATTCTCTTTTTTTTTCTTTTCCTATCGTCTCTCTTATGTGGAATAATTTTTTGAATACTCAATACAACATATAAATGTAAACTACTAAAATGTTTTATTTTTTCAATAGAAATGTATGAACAAATAAAGAAAAAAATTTTAAAACAAAATTATTATTAAGATAATCTGTGACAGTTTCCCTTGATTTACATTTATGTTTTCTTATAAAATTGTTCTAAAAATAAATGAAAACCACTTTCGTGCTTGAAATCGCGCGTTTAATGGCTATTAACTTTATTCGTGACGATATAAGGCATACCAAACATTTACACAATTTTGGCTTGTAACTTCCTCTTATAACTCTAAATAGTAAAAAATAAAGTAGTCATCTGTATCTGTCTATTTGTGCGCTTAGTTCTTCTAAACATTGCAACGGATTTTGATATGATTTTCATTATCATTTAGAGAATTTCTTCCGGAAGGTTTAGGTATACAATAAATGCATATTATATTTGTAAAAAGTAGATTTTTTTAAACATGTCGTAAATTTTTTTTTCTGGCGCTTACATTGTTAACGCTGGCTAATCCTTATTAGATACATCTAAACAATGTATATCTTAAAAAGGTCTACAGAAAATTTTGTGATGCCATTTCGTCTATCTTCTTAGGTTAACCCTAGCAACACCGGGTACACGTCAGCTAGTAATTGTATAACATAATGTCGCTATCCGCATCTATGCGCTTAATTTTTTTGAACTTCACAATGTATTTTTCATTATCATTTAGATAATTTCTGCCGGAAGGTTTATTTCTATAACACGTGCATATTATATTTGTAGAAAGTAGAAAAAATGGATGTTTATCCCAGAATAACCTCAAAACTTTACTCCAAATCATTCACAACCCCGAACAACGCCGGGTACACGTCAGCTATTATTAAATAAGCCGTTGAGAAAAAAATTACTTACTTACATGAGATACGTTAGATTTAATACAACGCTTCCATTAATGTCATGCTTGTGTGTATAATAATTGCTAAACCCTTGCGCACCTTCCGAATCTATCCTATCACGGTGTTGTCAACCAGTGGGCTTGCGAAGGTTTTCGAAAACCCTTTCTTCGAAATATTTATGAATAATTTTTCTTTCGGTTGACAGAATTATGATTCTGAATTATTGTACAATGGATTGATTTACAATTAAGCTTTTTGAATGTAATGGTAACGTGTTTATAGATCTCAATGGAAATTCTGAATTGTGGATAATACTTGCTTTCGAATATTAACTGTATTATGCGCAGGGGTAAGTAATCAAGACGGAGGAAAAATAAACTTCACGATACTTGTACGAATATTGCATAATTTACCAATATAAATCCCAATAGATATCTACGAAGGTTCGTATTTTAGTAAATCCTAAGGATTTGGTTGATGTCATTATTGGATAACAAGGTTTCGCACTTTCGGAAACCACACGAAGTCCTTACTGAATCCTTTTACTTATGTAATGAGAAACTCTCGGAAATAAATCCCTTAGGCATAATTATTTAATTATTTCGTCGTAATAAGGTATTAGGTACTATTACGTTTATAAATCTGTTTTTTTATAGGAGAAAATTACTTCAATCCATAATACTAATTTGGGTCTTGGATCTGTCTGAGTAACTCTGGTTCAATGAACTAATATTTACTTTGAATATAAGTATCGTTTTCAAGATTGAACTAATTGTGTGGAAAATTCAAACAGAGATAAAAGGTATAATATTTTAAAAGAAAATTATTTTCATTATTTGCATTTAAATATCACTGTCAAAATTGGAACTGGTGTGTCAAGTATAATACTAATATAAAAGTATAGTACTAAAACTTTTCGTTTTTGACAATAGTAAACTTATACGTAATTAGTATTCTTTTCTACTAAACATAATCGATACTAAATGCACAATTCAGTAAACGATGCAAGCTACGCCTCGGTTTTTTTCTTTTCGAAAATGCCACAGTTTATTTTCCAAGTATTGAAATTTTTTGGAAAAGCCATGATATATTATTATGGATTCACTTTCATGTTACTACCATTAGATCAAGGTTCTCCTATTATGTATTACTGTTACAATTACACCACGGTTTCAGGATACAATTTTGCTATAAATACATTACACAACACTGGTAATTCGTATGCTGTGTTAGCGGATGTTTTTAATATGTCTCTATCGAAATGTAAATCTGTACTATTAAACATTTTAGCAGTGCATATTTTAACGAGATTACTTCATAAATGTTTTTTGTTTTTGTTTTTGTTTTGTTTCTTCTTTATTTCTTATTATAACTTTGTGTTTTATTTTTTTTGTTAACTTATTTAATCTTATAATTTTTCTTCTCTTTCATGGCACTTGTGCCGTTAAATCTAAATAAATAAAATAATATAAAGCAAATCTAGAAAAATACTGCAATAAAATTGTGCCTTGGAAATGTTAGTGAATTAATTAGTATCATAGCTTTGAACTTGAATAAGACGTTACGTCCCTATTGCATTAATTATTGTCATATAAAAGAAACCGGATTTACCAGTAATTTAGTTGGGTTTAAGCAAAGGCGACAGCATTCCCTGCATAAAAAATCTAACAGTAAATAATATAATTGATACAGCTGAAATAAAAGGTCAATGATTGTGATTTTAAATACCTTAGCATTACTTCTAATAAATAGATGGTTAGTTTAATGTTAAAATGCGTTGGAATGGGGTATGTTCACAAACTATGAATACCGTTTAAAATGTGTGGGAGATTTATAGTTTATTTTTCTGATTATGATTACCGTACTAAAAATTTAAATTTTGATATTTTGATATATTTCGTTCATAATTATTGATTTAAAAAACGATAAAAAAACGGACATACTGAAACGGTTTCAACTGGCTACAACGTCAGAAAACGCCAATGTCTGGTAAGACATCTGTCACCAAGATCGCCAAGCGTGACTTCAAGGCCGCTGTATTAACGAATAAAAACGAACATTTGGTTTTGGCGGCAAAAATGGCACATTTTAAATGGTTATAGAAGAAAACTTATCACTCAACGTGAGAGTAAAATAAAAATACCATTTTTTTCTAGAATATAAAAATATGAATAAAAAAACCCTGTTGATGAACAGATAACACCTAGTATGAACTATATCGCAAATTTACAAAATTCTTTTCAGCTCCTAGCTCGATAGGTCAAAAATGATTTTCTGTGTCTGAAAGGAAGAGTTTGGAAAATCGAATAATGTTTTATCATTTTCAAGCAAGGAAAAGTTAATTGATTACAGAGAAAGAAAAAAAACTTTTAAATTAATTTTCACAGCAAACTAAAAATATGTAACTATTGTCTGGTATCCTTTGTTGTTGAATTGAGTCATCGAAAAATATAAATTTTAAACACGTTACACAAAAATGTGGAACCAAGGTAATGTTAAAAGGTATTACAAAACTCAGACATCACGTAATGCTTAAACAAATGTTAGCATAGATTTCTTCAAAAATAAAGTAAACTCTACAACTTTGGCGTTCTTTAAAACAACATGATATTATGCTTAGCGCTCTGACCCATGCAAATTCCTGAATGAAATTATAAATAAATGTATAATCTACACAGATACGAAAGAAAACGGTTGTCGCCAAATTTCATAATACCAACTCCCTGTGCTCAAACACTTAAATGAAATTGATTTTCTGTCCAAGAAAGAGTTTCGATATTTGAAAATGTTTGATCCATTTCACCAGAAGTAAGAGAAAAATAGAGCTTAATCTTAGTAAATTTCTGTGGGTTCATCTGTTAAAAAAACCATCTGTTGTAAAACCTTATTTGTTTAAAATGTATTTATATTGAATAATGTAGAAATGAGACTTTCTGAATAAACTATGTAATTAAGAGATTTTACGATTATTGAAATGCTCTTTAAGTTCAATAAAGCAAAATAAAACATTGAGGAAAATCTCTGTAAAAACAGCAAAATTAAATTAGGGATTTGCATAAAACTATTTTGCCATAAAACCAAGTCAAGTGGAACTGACACAATATAAATTTAATGTTAAACCTTTATAATATTCATACAAATGACATATTTTATGATCCGTGTATTTATTTATTTATTTTCAACGGTATGAGAAATGAACAGTAATTGTATAATAATAATAATACTTGGATGATTTGTATAGCGCCGTTTTTGTGCAAAAACACCTCAAGGGCGCTGTACAAACTACTACTATGTTAAAAATAGTAATCATTAAGTTTTAAAAAAGGCTGTTAACTCAAAATCACAATAAAAATTCACTTTGACAAAGGTCAAAATTCTATAAACATTAATTATAATATGTAACAAACAATAAATCTTTTAATCAAAGTAACGTGAGCACCACAAGTATTTATTTTACCAGCGAATAAATAAACGCATGCAGTTCGTCCTTGGAAAAGCAGACTGAGGAATTAATTATACGTTTTATTTCTGAAAAACCTATTTGCAAACACTTCATTTTATTATAAAATATTTAAAAGATTCACATACTTATGTCGTAATATCAACAGGATGAAATATGATTGCCAACTTTCGAATAGTGGTTAAAATAACAAATTTTACTACATTATAAAATACGTTTAACGAACTTATTACGCACGACATTATATCTTTCTATGGAATACCAATAAGCCAGCAAAAATCAATTAAATCAAAACAAACAAATAAACAACTATCGCTGGTCAGAAATAAATAAGTATTTTTCTGTGTGCATCAAAGTGAACCGGTTATCAAAAAGTAAAGTAAAAAAAGTATACTTCGTTCGAGCAGTGATTTCACAGGTGAATTCTGAAATCATGACGTTGAAAGGTGACTGAACGCTAAATGTAATCCTGGATCAAGATTCACACTAGATATTGAATTCACAGATAGTTAAGCTGGGTTTATACGTACCGATTAGACGAGATCACGACTAAGACTGAGCTCTGACGACCAAATTGAGGCGTTTAATATATTCAATGCGATCGCACCGCTGCTGGGACTTCATTACCGCGTGGCGATTTTACTCAATGCATCGCCATCAGCGCGACTCAGGTACATGATTTTTTTTACAATATAACTTGAAAAACAAAAAGCCTTTGTTTCATTTATTTATTTTTTTGAAAAATTAACGGCAACTAATCTAAAAATTAACATACATATTATAATGTCCTTGATTTTGGTGTAAGATCTCACCCATAAATGGCGCTAGATATAAGTTTATCAAATTACTCATGGATGGCGTTTAGGTTTCGAGTACTTTAGAGACTAAGGGTATAATAAATAATGTGGGACTCAGGGGCATCGCCAGCTTCAAAGGTAGGGGGGCAGCCAAAATAGAGCTTACATGGAAGGAACAAATATGTAGTTAGAATAAACTAGAAATATTACATACAAGCTGACGTGTATCCAAAATTGCTCGGGGTTATGAATAGGACCATTTTAACCAATATTAAAAATTCAGTGTTACTTTGTTTTTTTTTTTAAATGTGTGAATTACCAAGCGAAATAGTCCCTATTCCTCAAAAACTCGGAGCCTGTGGAGTACGATACCCGCCAACTGGAGTAAGTGACAAGAGGGAAAGTAGTGGAAAATTAACTCTAACCCCTAAAAGATACGGAAAAGCGCTCCAGGCGAAATTATTTCTATGTGGCGCAAGCCAATAAATTGATATATATTTTTCGAAGAGTCAGTATCTCAACAACGAAAATTCTTTTGTATTTTCTTAAACGGAAATATTTGAGTATTGTTTAAAACGAAAACTTTAAAACATATCAGCTTAACCGACTAGTAGTCAAATGAACAAATGCATCGGATTCCTACCCAGGCTTTGCGATTTCAAACCACTGTTAGATAAGTTCTCTATCATTGCACAAGAAACATTTTCCACTTAAACAAAACTGTAAAATATGTTTTTTTCAAATTCCGTGTCCTCAATGTGTATTATTTTGGAACTCATCATCGATGTTGGGGCCCTACGTACATTTGATCAATTTTATTATACTCCTGTGTCCTTAATGTGTACCATTTTCACTGCATCCCCAAATATGACATATTATGCCTTAAGAAACTTATTTCCCAACGGGGCCTTCTGTGTGTGGAGTAAATACAAAATAAATCAACATAAGACCGGTTCCTGGCCTGGGCCTTCAACCCTGGTTGGGGCTCTAGGCCGGGACATCGAAACGATGTGTTACTTCTGTATCTGACACCAAACTTGTTGTATTATTAAAAAAATGTTGTTTAGCTCCATTTACACACGTTTTTTTCCTGATTTGTGCAGGGGGGCAGCTACCCCCCTTGCCACCCTGCATGATGGGACCGTCAAGGTTACACATTACTCCACATTACTCCAACCGCCTGATATATAAGATATCAGAACCCATTGTCAATACCTACCACATTTTGTTGAGCTAGAGTTTTATTTAAGGTTAAACGCAACGTTTTTTATAATCTACACGTCCGTAGATGGCGGAAAGTTGTAATGTAAGGGGCTTTATAATATTAGGACGAATTTTTCGTTTGTGCCCGTACATATGCAACATAAATAAATAGTTTTGTCCGTTTAAAAACTCAATTCTTTCGAGAAACGCATACAAATGAAATATTGAACCGAAAATTCTATCCAATGTTTTATTTGTATGCCTTTCTTGAAAGAAGTGAGTGTTTTCACGGACAAAACTATTTACTCGTATTTACATTACTTATGTACAGGCGCAAATAAATAATTTGTCTTAATATTGTAAAGCAATAACTTGCAAAAATTGTACGTTGATTAATTAAATTAACTAACGCTATCTATGAAAACGTAGATTTCAACGAGCGTCGCGTTTGACATTAATAGAAGAGTTTGTGAGAAAACCCGGAGATACAACACATTTTATAGTAATGAAAAAAGTACCTAAATTATGCCAATTATAAACTTCCACTGCTGATGACAAATGTATTTAATTTTTTTATCAGTTACAAATTATAGAGGTGGGGAGAGGGAACATAGTATTAGAATAAAGGGTAAAAGAATGACAGTAGATGGGAAGGTGGATTAAATATTTTAGTTTAAGTGTGGGTGGTGTAATGGATTTCCGTTTATATCCCGAATAGTGAAGTTAAAAATACCAATGTGTTAAGTGAATTTGTGGATCTGCAGATAAAAGTTCTGTTAAGAGTTCTTCCTGCAAATAGGGAGTCGACCCTGGCGCTACTTGTACGAACAATTTATAGCATTCCAAGATATGTGTTATTTAAAACTCTGTTACTGTAAGGGCCTCTTTCCTTCTAGATTGGAGACTTTGACTTTGATAGTGATACCATAGAATTTTTTAAATTTTTTTTAGTAATTTTATGTATTTTTGCTGGTATGGGGTCCAAACAGCAGAAGTATATTCTAGTTTTGATCGTATAAGTCAGGTGAAAATTGATGTCGTTGCTTCGTGCTTGGAAAATTCTTCTTCATTGCTAACATCAGTTCGAAATGAGCGGGAATTCGATGTCATTGCTTCGTGCTTGGAAAATTGTTCTTCATTGCTAACGTGATGTCGAAAATAGCGGGAGTTTGATGAGGTTGCATTTTTGGGAAATTATAACATTCCGTGATTTTCACGGATCTGCGATATATCCTAACAATACAATTAAGTTATGTTAATTAATCTAAGTCTAATATATCCTAAACAAACCTCTTATTTTATTATGTTCTATGTCTTCACTTTTATCCAGTTACCATTGCCGCGCAAATAAAGTAAAGGCTTTTGTTGAACATAGCGAAAAATTGTAGCAGAATCGTCACCCGATATCGCCGTTTCACTTCACGGTTGAACATTGTGATTGATTAACGAAGCTTTGTGTACATCTGATTACTGATTGATTAGATTTGGTCGGATTAATTATAACAGGTTGAGTGATTAAAATCGGTTATGTAAATAAATGTTTTTAAATATATTAAATTATACAGATTATGAACCGAAAATTTTATCAGCAATTTATTAAAATCTCTTTAAATCAATCGCTATCCGGTTAATAGATTGCAAACCATTAATGAGTTCATTGATAGGTATCCTGATACACCTTAATAAAATATCACTATTTTGTCACGATGTCGGAAAAAGCTAACATGCTAACATTTTCGCATTTCGTCATTATATATTATTCATAATAATGCAAGTACATGAACACGTGTTCCGATATTATTTCGAATTTCCAAAAAAGTTTATCAAGAAGCCGCCTGCAGCCCCATTTTTAACAGTATTACCAATAAATTTTAATAAATCAGCAGTTACTAATTTTTCTTCGTGCAGCATTGTTAAAGCAATCGTCATTTCTATCTTTAAAAAATATAGGTATATTAATAATTTATTTTAAAAATAGCCGTCTCGAATATTTTTTTTTTGTCAGTTAAAATGATATTTCATAGTAAATACTTCAGTAATTTTATCCTAATAATATATAATGACGAAATGCGACAAAGTGTATATATTTCAAGCCGAATTTAAGCCCCCGCATTCCGAATTCCTACCAATTTATAACATATTTCTTTTAAAACTTAAAGTTTTTAAGTTCCTAAAAAATATATGTTGTATTGAAGATAACTTTTAACATTTATAAAGCAGAAACACAATTACATGAAATTCTTTCGACAGAAAAAAAATCGCAAAGTTCGGAAAATTATTAAAAACACATTTTGTTCTGTTATTTAATATGTTATAGGTATGAAAAAAATCACAGTGCATCTTTAAATTTAAAAAAAGTTAGTCTAGATATTTTTTATGTATTTCAAACGAGTCGTGTGTGATAAAATATTTTCACCATTTTCGCTAAATATTATCGTTTCCTTAATAGTATTAGCGCGCTCACCCTAACATTTGTATTTACATATCTCGCCTTTAAACCATTTTGAACGCTTACTACATAGCCTTAAAATACAACTGAAATTTAGGTACTTGGTTCATGCTATGATGGAAACAACGTCGCGGTATGAAAATAGTTGTGTTGACCAAAAAATCACCAAGAATAGTATAAGTATAAACAATGCGAATTTCCTTCACATACGATACAAAGTGTTTTAACGTATGTTTTATAATTGACGCATTTTGTTTTAATCCAACCTGACAACAAAAGCATTCTTGAATAAAAATAATATTAAAATTTAGACAGAAAAAAGGACACGTGTTTTTTGCCAATTTATTATAACCTATGTTTTCCCATTGTTTCTGCAAAAGCATTATAAAGACACTCTACAAAACACGATGAATGATTAATTAAAAATATATGTATATATCATTCACAGACATATGAATATATAGACTAGAAATTAAAGATGAGGGGTAAAATCAACTGTTGAAGAACGAAGGGGGTAAAGCTGACTGTGATTCGTCAATAAATCAATCTGACAGTATATAGGCATCTCGCATTATAATATCACCATTTAGTTCTTAAAAGTAAAATCTGCTTTTGAATGAATAGACATTTTTACATGGGAGCGCAAATTACTCGCCACGTTATGAACAAATTTGCGAAGTCTAAATTCGGCAAAATAAATTTCTTCTATTTTCAGAGTCGAGTATTTCGTTTACGTCTTTAGTTAAGACACTTTTATAAATGTTTATAATTTACTTCCCAGCAACCAACCAGCTTTGTGTTTCGCGTCCAGACGTAGTGATAGTATATGTTTCTACAACTGATCCATATTATACGATGTGAATATGCTTAAAATAAAGTAAAATAATGCTTATATATGGAATGTAATACGACAATTGGGTTTATTCTCTTTTTCACATCTATTTTTACAAGTTTTCATAGTACAAGTCAACATTTTGCCGTGTTATTTCGTAAAATGAACCGATGATGCCTCGACCATAGTTCGCACAAGAATGATGACGTCACGTTTTCAAATTTCACTTGAGGCCATACGCGAGCACAGCCGGCTACAATGGAACCGGTATGGGGAGTGGGGATAATACGCTTTTAATCACTTAGGGCAGGTCTACTAATATTCATATGTCTATGATATCATTTAAAAATTTGTCAGTTTAAAGAATTATTAAAAAAAATTATTATTATTTTAGCTCTCTGGTTTACATTCTGGTATTTAGGTATTAAAACACATCACTTTAAATTTTTATATATTAGAACTTCCCTTTTTTCGGTAATAAATTAATGCCAATCTTGAAGCGGAAATTATCCCATGTCTCGACATCCGATTATGCTGAAACTATAGATAAACTCGTTGACAATGACAATGCATTCCATCAACTTCGAAAAAAGTTATTTTACTTTTTACTCACACTATCATGAAGAATCACCCCCGAAGTTAATGCACTTTACCCCTATATATGGCCATGAAAGAAAATTGTAATAAAATAAAATACTTTTTTGTTTTAAAACCACGATATTTATTAATTTAAGAACCGACCGGTTTCGCTTTACTTAAGCATCATCAGGGTACAAATTAATACTAAACAAGAAGTACATAATGTGTGTATATATATAACAAAATATAGAGGGAGACAACATGATACAAATATAAGCAACACAAAGACGGTCATAAAATACATTAACATAAGTGCACAAGTAATGGAAAAACCGCTAGATAATTATGTAGACTAATGGGTTATATCAATAAATCGGGAGAAACAAAGCATCAACTGGCATGGTGGTAAGGAGGTTAGGAGAACTGGGAATTTTTTTATGGGTTTATTGGAAACAGACCTAATATTGGACTACTTGATATGTCTAATTGATTATTAAGTATCTGACTTTTGGTTTTTACAGCTTTTTTAATTTCTAGTGCCTCTAAGTTGTTAAGTCTGTTACCATGCCCGTTTTTATGTAAGATCTTAGCACCGGTGCTATGACAGAATGTATGATCTTTATCGATCAAATGATTTGCGAATTCGGAAAAACCGTTATTATTGAGGCAACGAAGATGCTCCTTTATCCTAATATTAACATTACGTGATGTCTTACCGATATAGAAAGCCGAACAATTATTGCAATTTAATTTATAAATCCCCGAATGACTTAATTTATCGTCCTTATCTTTAGAATTAATTAGAAATTTACCTGTATTGTTATTAGTATAAAAGGCCGGTTTGACTTCAGAAGGAAGGTTTTTTACACTTAAGGTAGAAAAGTGATTAATGAATAAAATTCGCCGCCATTGATAATTAATATTATTATCATTGATTTGAGGACAAGGACTAGCGAAGAGGAAGCGATTAATGGCTATTTGTTTTAGCTTTTTATTTAAGATTAAATCTATAAAATTTGATTCATAGCCATTATTTACTGCTATGTTTTTAATTAGTTTTAGTTCACTATCAAAATTACTATCGGACATTGGAATTGTGACTAAACGATGGACCATTGAATGGAATGCGGAGTGCTTATGTGAAATAGGGTGATTGGAGGTGCTGAAAATTGTAATGTTTATATTTTTATCAAAAGATTCTTCTAATTTTGATACAATACAATTAATAACAATATAGTGATACCTACTGATTTCATAAAAAATATTACAATACGTATGAAGTTGAGTTATATGTATCGATACAACTCACTTGATTAATTATATTGTTCTTAATTTTTTGTACAACAAAACGCTTCAAAGGCTTTTATAAATAGGCGGCGAAGGCTTGCGGAGTTTTTCACCCAAAAGAAACTTAAGATCTAGAACCTTGAGTGTTCTGTTTGTGATCTGAATATCAATTGAGGTGTGAATCTTTTGTCTTCGAGTTAGAGAACCTCGGTCACAAAATGGGAAAGCTGTTGATTTTGTTGTTCTCCTTCCAAACACGCATTTCAGCAACATGATACTATGAAAGTAATAATAATCAATAATAATAACTACAGACTCCTTGACTCTGGTTTCGGAGGTCGCAGTGTAATAAATTATTTTTTCTTCAATACTTGCTAAATTACTTTGTCAATTTAATTATATGAAAATAAAACACTTTGCATACACCACTTTTGATTAATAACAATACATGTTTCAAAGCCAACGGCTTCTTCGTAAGGATAGTGAAAATTAACTGATTAATTAGTTAATCGAGTAAATTGCGCAAAATAAGTAAAATAAATAAAAAAAATTAAGAACATGTGAAACCGCACAAGAGTCCCAACTGCTCCCAACCGTTTGGAGTCAGTAAAACTATAACTATAACATAAAGTGCATGTTGATAGTGGGAAGGAGAAGAAGAAGGGGAAGAGTGAGGTGGGGAAATACCTGGCTAGTCAGATATTTTCATCAAATATGGTCTTACACCAGGGTGATACTGATAGTATTATTCATTCTGGAACGTGCCGCAAATATACCATATATTAATTTAAATGAGTAATTTGTGAAAAAACACAAATTAATCAATTTAAACTTTCTTGCGAACGCAGGAAATTGAACCCGCAACCTCCAGCTTTCTAGTCGAGAGCTGCAACCCTCTACCACGGAGGCCGTCATATATTTAAATTAAACAAATAACGTAACATGACCAAATTAAATAAACTAAATAAAAATACTACATTTTTATTGTCTTATTGAGTAAAATCTCAAAATTGTAATGTTTAATGATTGAAGGAAAAATATTAAACAAAAAAATCAGAAAAAGTGTCGGTCGCTTCTAAGAATTGAACCCAGGACCTTAGCCTTGCCGGGACTAAACGTTTGAGAGTTGTTATTATTATCTTCTATGATTAAATACATATCATTCTTACACATTGTTGAACCCTCAGTAAATTTCTAGTGGAAGACATCGATCTTATAATGGTTTTAGCCATTTAACGCCCTCTTTGGGGGCTTTTACATATGAATAGTAAACATTATATATTAATACAGTACATATTTAATATACATAACTAAACTGTATCAGTAATAATCTTTTGTATTGTTAAGTGATAAATTAAAGATGTCCACTGACTCGATATAATTATTTCCCTCCACAAGTTTTCTAGGCAAATAAGGAATACATATTTCTCGTAACACATAAAAAAGTGATTGAGATCTTAATTAACTAGAAAAAAATTGTATGCTGTCGTGTGATTGAATTTTCCACATTTGTCTTAAGAAAACGATCGTTTTTAAACACGTTGGTACATCTAACGTTTAAAGATTGTTTTAACGTCGTCGATCAATCTGTATTCCAGACACAAATGATATCAGGTACTTTTTTCAATAGTAAAATACAATAATTCACGGGTTACTTACCTCGCGTGTAAAATATTTTTTCAATACAACATAACACAAACACAATCACTTGACTATGGCCGCAATGACGATAAAAATCTACTATTATTATTTTTAATAACAAGATTAGATAAAACTAAGTGTTTAAATCAGATGGATTTACAATATGCATAGTTTAAAATGGTTGAAGGAACTGTAAATAAGTCACGTAAAGTGGTTTTATTATTAAAAAAACAAGAACGTGTACGATATCTGTTTAGTACGACCACGTAACTCACGAAGTAACTACAAATAATAATGATTTTATGAATGTCATTTTGTTGAATGGTAAAGCAAAACATCAATGCATTGTTCTGTGAGAATGGGACAAACGTAAATGACGTGAGTGACAATCATTATGATGTAAATGTAATGGAGTAATGAGTCACAAGACAAGTTCGTACCTGCGTGTACAGTACATGTTCATAAAGGATACAACATAACGACTTGTTGACAGATTTTATTCATTTTCGATTGATACAATTTCAAAACATCTGCAAAATTCGATGACTTCTAAATATATTCGTTGCTTACTGAGGTTGGTATGATCCACACTCCGTCTTCGTGCTAATCAGTCAAATTACGCTTCTTCCTCCTTTAGTCAAAGTTTCAAACATCCTTCGAATGTTATTCATCAGGGCAGATGCATCGGAAAATCAGAGATACTATTAGACTGAAACTTTAGCCAAATGAGTAGGAAACACGAACATTTGATTTACGATCAAATCGACTATCAGCGTTATTTTGATTTTATGACATTTGGACGGATCTTGTTAAACGTCGATTATCGACCCCTTCCATATTTTGATCAATAGTGACTCTTATGCCTGACGGCAGTTCACAACCCGGTTTACAGCAAAAACGGGCTAGGAATCTAGACTAGGCTAGTATAATAATAATATAATAATAAAGTGTTTATTTCGGTATGTGGGGAGGTTAATGCAGTCTCACACATTCCATATAGAGATACAACAAAATATATAATCAAAAACAAAAAGATAGAACAGAAAAACAAAGAAAAGAAAACAGAATAAATTGAAAATAAAATAGAATATAGTGATAAAATAATAGAATAATAGAAAGTTGAAGCCTTTAGGGAGCCGTGACTATATTAGGCGCTAGTATTTTTCTCCAGTGTGCGTCAATGCTGGAGGATGGAGTGAGGCGGGCTTCCATAGTGAGGATATTTCCAGAGCTTCTTATCCTTTCCCTCATTCCTGCCACCCTGGATCTAATAAGGGCTGCATATCCGGGAATTCGCCCCTCCGTGAACATACGGGAAGCGCTGCAGTATCTGGGAAGTCAAAACATTGTGCGGAAGGCGTTGTTGTATTGGACCCGTAGTCTTTCTATACTACTCTTTTTGTGGTTTGCCCATAGTTCGCACGTGTACAACGTTGCGCAGAAGGAAAGGAAGAGCGTCCTTTTTACTGCGGTACTGCAGAGGCGAAATCTTCTGCTGAGCATGTTTGCTATAACGCTGAGAGCTCGCCTTTGTCTATCGATATCATCATCGTCCATCAGACTACTGGTGATTATGTGTCCAAGGTATTTAGTTCCTTCGGACACCTTCAAGTTTACACCGTTCAAGGTAGCTGGAGGAATATTTTTCAGGCCTTGCCCATGTCTTATGACCAATAGAGCCGTCTTAGCGGGGTTATAAAACATATTTGTTTCTTCAGCATACTCTTCACAGATTTTTAGGACCATATCGTCCGCATAACTGACGTTATTCAGACACTGTCCTCCGATGTGGCAGCCTACTCCTGCATTGTTTAGCCTTTCGGTGAGTTCGTCCATGTACAGATTGAACAGTATCGGTGACATGCATCCTCTCTGTCTGACGCCACTCTTTAGGAGGAAAGGTTCGGAAAAATCATCCTTCCATCTTACTAGGTTTTCCTGCTGTCTGTGCCACGAGTCGAGGATATGTATGACCTCCGATGATATGCCTCTTTCTCTGAGTTTAGCTCATAGCAGAGGGTGAGAAACCCTGTCGAAGGCCTTGCTCAGGTCTAAGAAACATGCATATCAGGTGGTCTTTTTATTCCTGTAGTATTTCAGGGTTCTTTTTGCCGTAAAAATAGCAGTATTGGTAGCAGTTTGCTTTTTGAATCCCATTTGGCTGTCGTAGGTTTCCAAGCTGGGTCCGATACTGTTTAATAATAGACGTTCGAATATTCGTGCGATGGTGGTGGCAGTTGAGATCGGTCTATAGCTGTCTTGGGAGGTAGAGTCCAACGATTTAGATTTGAGAACAGGTGTTATTATAATTCTTGTCATATTTGTTGGCAAGTATCCGTTCTTCAAGATGTCGGTAAACAAACTCGCCAGCAGTAGAAAAATCGGTCCTCCAGCGTGTTTGATGTGTTTGGTACTCAGTCCGTCATGACCCGCTGATTTCCCAGTTTTCATTTGTCTCAGGGTGGTAATAACCATGTCTGCTGTGACCAATAAGCCGCTGTCTTCGTTTGTTAAACGACTCAGTGGTGGTTCGCTTGCGGGGATTGGAGAGGTCGGAGAAGAGGTGGCGAAGTGTTCTGCAAAAATGTTAGCAATAGCTTTAGTGTTCGTTTCTCCATTTATATTGCACGGAATTTTACATCGTATGTTGCAGTGTTTATTTGTTTTATTCCAAAACTGTTTAAAGTCACGGCTATGTAAAGCTCCAGCTATTTTATCCATTTGAATTTGTTCGGAGTCGTTTTGACATTTTTTCAATGCTAGTTTGAACGTTGCACGCTTTAACTTTCTTTCCACCGCGATGTAGCCCTCATGGGGCCTACCATTTTCAATCCAGATCATCATAGCGCGTCTCGATTCTGCGTATTTTTGCGCGACGAAGTCATTCCAACCACATATTTGTTTATGCCGTTGTGATTTTTGTTTACGATTGTCAAATGCTTCAATCGCAGCGTGTCGTAGTGCGTCCACTATGTGGGTATATAGTGCCTCGATGTTCGCATTTGCAGGGTTGCCAATTCTCTCGTTCGATATAAAATCTTGTTGAATATTTTGTAGAAAAACTTGTGAGGTTATATTATAACTCTGAATGTCGCGTTCATTCTTTGGAGTCCAAGTTGCTCGGTCAGTTTTCATACATGTATATATTTCGGTAGTTGGTATTCCTTCCGTTCGTAGGGTAAGTTCGAGAGGCCTATGGTCTGTCCAGTCCACGTCGTAATATATTTTCATGTCTAGAATCTGCTTGAAGATATTTTTTGTCACTAAGCAGTGGTCCAGCCACCTAGTGGTGTGGTGTGCGTCACTAATATATGTATATGAATTTTCTGGTAACATTTCGGTATCAGCACATATAAGATCATATTATCGACAGAAGGATTTAAGTGCTATTCCGAAAAGTGAATCTGAATTTGCATTAAAATCTCCGATAATTTTGGATTTGGTGTAATCCTTTTCGTTAATAGTTGCTTGCAAGGTGGCGAGACAGTCAAAGTACTCTTCGAAGTGATCTGCTGTGCAAGTCGGCATGTACAAGGTGAAGATGCATAAATAGGACCGTGTAGGACCGTGCTAATAATGGATTTGATCGTACGAAATATTCGCCCCAAAATATGATTTTTACAATATAAGCCTTCAGGCTAATTTGTTCGCTTATGGGAACAACTCATGTGATCTCACAGAAATCACTGTATCCCCTTTACTGTTGTGATGAAAGGTACGATCCGTATTAGAAAGGGAAAAAAATACCACGCTTTATATTCAAATCCAGAAGTTAACCTCATTATAGTTAAAATATGCACCTTTATGAAACCAAAGGTTCTCACAGCAGTTTGAAAGAAATTGTGATTGATTATTTTTTTAAAGTTTGTGACGTTAACGTGTATAATACTAATAATATAAAATAAGTATGTGTTTAAATATGTTTTCAATTTTAGTTACAAAAACGTAAGGTGAATCAATTTTATTTAATAATTAAAAAAAATTATATTTAAAAAAATATATGTATATCTCGAATAATATAAACAAATTTCATCACTTTTCTAAAACAGTTTTTAGTTTTCGGATACGTTCAGAAATGTTTTTCGGATTTTATTGCATAGCGGAAATACTCCTACCCTCAGACAATATAACAGAAGAGTTAACACCCATGGAGGTTCCTCCTTGATAACACCTAAATTACCGCAAAACACGCTTCAATCAGTAAATTCCGTTGGTTCCTGTACTTATAAGATAATTTAAAATAAGTATAAGATAATTTTTAATACACATCAAAATTGATGTTTTCACAGGTTTATTTGACTGTTCAAAATTTTTGTAAATTAATTTTAGTTATCTTCGTTATAACTTGTCAAAAAGAGTTAGCCAACTTATACTTAAAGGAAACGATGTGCTCTAATTTTTTTTTTGATGGCGCAGATTAATTTGTTACGAAGAAATAACGTAAGAGTTGTGTACACAAAAATAAATTTAATCAACGATTACGAAAGCACAGATAAAAAAACATTTTCTTGTCTTATGGAAACTCCCACACCTATATATTTTTGGCCGTGATCTTGACTGATAAACAATTTAATATCATAAGTTTCTTATCTTAATACCTTAAAATATTGTAAAATGTATGTATTAACATTAGAATAGAATGAGATTTATCAGGCAGATAACTTGAAGATTAATATTTTTTTGTTATTTTTTCATTTATAATTGATTCATTACGGATTACTTTAACGCGCAATCATTCATTTTATTTCAGTTAGCAGAGCTTCGATTTTTTAATACAATCTTATCAACCATATCGTATTTGTCGGACAATATCCAATAAGTGTTGGACACAGTGATAATAGACAGCAATCAATCGACGTTATTTCCAAAATATAAATAGAAATCGCATAAGATCAAAATAAAACTCAAGTCATCGTGCTAACTGTGATATATCTGTCTAGCCAGTTTAACAATTTATGAACTTGAACACTCTTCATTGAACTCCCTTTTAAGTTCGTATTCTTATGTAAAAATAATTTCTTTCTAATTGTAGCTAGATATAATTTTGTCATTTCAGAAATTAGTTTTATTACACTCATTGCGAATAATCTAAATAAATAAAAATGTAAATGTTAGTTTTGTTCAAAATCTTAAATCTCCTCAAGTTTTTCACCGATTGCTTTGAAATGTTGACACAACGTTGAAATGTTGACACAACGTTGAAATGTTGACACAACGTTGAAATGTTGACACAACGTTGCATTCGAATACGCGTGGTTTTTTTATGTATGTATAGATGTGACCTGTGAGAGGCAAAAACTACTTTTGAAAAACAACGTAATCTGTTGGACAAACATGCTATTTTAAAAAGCAACATCTTCTGTTGGATGTAAAAGCAACACGCGCTATTGTTTTTTATCTGCACAGACAGACTGATCCAAAGCGACGCGTGGCAGGGTATAGACTGATCCAAAGCGACGCGTGGCGGGGTACAGACTGATCCAAAGCGACGCGTGGCAGGGTATAGACTGATCCAAAGCGACGCGTGGCAGGGTATAGACTGATCCAAAGCGACGCGTGGCGGGGTACAGACTGATCCAAAGCGACGCGTGGCGGGGTACAGACTGATCCAAAGCGACGCGTGGCGGGGTACTACTACGCTAGTGTATTATAATTTTTTGTTAATTTTTATTATTTTGTAATATACCATCAATTAAATAAAAAATTAAAAATGTAGTCTTGGTTTGACTCAGGATTGAATCAACATCCCCAGGGACTGGAGTAAACCGCGCTAGCAACTGAACCAAATCCTGATCGGGTAATTTAATTTCGGAGAGATACATATATGTCCGTGTGTGTGTACGTGATTGCCACCAAAAGTTGAAAGAATGAACTGTCATTGACAATGAGTCTATCTGCCGAGTCATCTGGAAGTTTAATTCATTCTTTACCGTAAATAAAAGTGATATTCAAATAGTTCTATTTAAAAAATCAATTGTCTTTCAAATACAGTTTATTATTGTTTCTGACCTCTAATACCCACGAAGAAGCGACAATCCATCAGTATCCGCCATTAAATTCATATTTATGGTTGAAAATTAATATGTTTAAGTATTTCATACGCTAGAAATCATTTTTATAAGATATTGTATGTGCGAGAAATCGGTCGATATTCCTACATTATTTTATCTTTGTGACGATGTTTCTTAATCCTCAATATAAATTATATAACTACTTTAATTGATTAGCGGGGAATCTAATTTTAAACGCGGTTCTGTAATATCATCACTATGATAACCATATTATAGGTTCGTATACATTAATATTACTGAGTAGGAAAATAGGTAAACTTACACTTTCCTTGACATTGAATGTGTGTCAATTTTTTGTAATATGACGCCGAAAAACGTCGAAAAACTTGGTCGTGAAAATTACTGAAAAATGGAAAGTGTACCAACCTAACCTTAAATACATATTTCCAAAAAATTCTCACTAATATTAAGAAATTAGTCTTTGGGAGGTAGGTTTTAATTAGTTAAATAACTAACTTTGTTTTTTTTACATGGTAAGATAACATATGTTTCTTAATTTAAAGTAAAAAAATGATTTTTCAATTTCAAATTTTGGCTGTGTAATATTTTAATAGCGAGAGAAATTTTTAACTTCTGACCCAAAAGAACGTTAATCATATCAAGCCATAGAGTTACAATTAGAGGTACTACTGTATACTAATATCTCGTCGAAACTTGTTCCACTATTAGAACGCGAAATTCGGTAGTTTTAGTGTTGGAAGAGTTTGAGGTCAGTTGGAGGTAAAAAATCGGAACATATTACAATAATATAATACATCAATGTATCAAGACGATATTGTGATAAAGCCTTATTTGTAGAGGTTAAAATAATAAATTGTTTATGAACATATTTGTACTCTACCTTTTACCCATACTTGGTTGTAATATACTTTTGCATATTTAGCCATTGATGTATTATACTTTAGTCTATGTATTTAGCTAATTATTTTTGTTAATTTTTTAATTTTTTTATTACTATGTATTAAAATATGTAAGTTTTTGGGCGTCATACCTGTCAAAAGTCGACTATACATAACATGCAAACCGAATGGTAAAAATTGTTAATAAAACATATAAAGGCATTTACATAATTTATTGACTCTTTAGTTCAAATTGAAATTCTCTCCGGTTATCATTTTATTATTATTATATATATATATATATATATATATATATATATATATATATATATATATATATATATATATATGCAATAATTGATTTTGTATATAATAAATATGATTTGTGGTAAGGCATTACTGAAAAACCAATGAAAATAAATGGACTAGAAAATGCAATCTTTGAATCCATTTATTTATGATCTTACACGGAGAAAAATGACTAATGCTTATTTATTAAGATTTTTTTAAATTATTGCTTTAGAATAAGTTCTTATGAATGAATTAACAACGCTATTGATAAACTTTTAGTAAATTACGATATATTATCATAATGTTGGAACCCGTAATCATGAAAATTCAAATAATTTTTTCATTTCGTCGTGAAATATTATAGATTACTTTTGCTAATAAATTAGCAAAAATCATTTTTCTTCGTGTACACATTTTAAACACATTTTTATTTCCGATTTTTATAAAGTATCGATTTTTAGCGTTCAGTTTAATTTGTTATTGTTGTTATAATTTATTTATATTTTACCTTAGTTCGATACAGGAGGCCCTATGTCATCTTTGGGGATGCTTTGTGGGAAGGGTCTATTTGGGAAAGGAAAAATCGGTAATTATACGGAATCGCTGGAAAAGGACTATATTAAATATTTTTTAAAAATAAAACCTTCTGATTTACCTTAATTACTATAAAAGGAATCTGACTGCATTTGGGATATTTTTAATTTTAGCATTTTAATTTTTAATTACGTAAATCGAAAATTCATTTCGTTGTATGGGATGACAGCTGGAATGTTTTCTGTAGATAAAATTTTCTTTTGTTGGTATTCCTGATACGAGTGGCTAGATTTTTTACCATTTACTCTATGCAAATACTAGATAGGTACTATTTTGGCCAAACTCGAAAAATAAAATAAAGATATTTAGGTATGTTTTATAAATAAATATTTTTTCTTAAAAAAGGTAAGGTTATTATAGGTTATGTTAAGATAAAGGTTGGGTTATTATAGGTTAGGTTGGATTATTGTAGGTTAGGTTAGGTGAGGTTGGGTTGTTATAGGTAAGGTTAGGTTAGGTTGGATTATTTTAGATTAGGTTAGGTTAGAATATAGGTTAGGTTAGAATATAGGTTAGGTTAGAATATAGGTTAGGTTAGAATATAGGTTGGGTTAGAATATAGGTTAGGTTGGGTTGGATTATTATAGGTTAGGTTGGGTTATTATAGGTTAGGTTAGGTTGGATTATTATATGTTGGGTTAGGATATATGTTAGGTTGGATTATTATAGGTTAGGTTAGGTTGGGTTATTATCGGTTAGGTTGGGATAAAGGTTAGGTTGGATTATTATAGGTTAGGTTAGGTTAGGTTGGGTTATTAAAGGTAAGGTTAGGCTATAGGTTAGGTTAGGTTAGGTTGGATTATTATAGGTTAGGTTAGGATTTAGGTTAGTTTAGTTTAGGTTGGATTATTATAGGTTAGGTTAGGTTGGGTTGGGTTATTATAGGTTAGGTTAAATATAACAATAATTATAATAATACCTTATTTTAAATAATTTATGTTTTTTTAGTAACATAAAAATATTTTATTTTTCGACTTTGGCTAAAATAGTACCTACCTAGTATTTGCATACAGAAATGGTTAGATTTCTAGCCACTCATATCGGGAATACCAACAAGAGAAAATCTCACAAACAGAATTCATTCCAGCTGTCAACCCATAGATAGATACAACGAAAGTGAATTTCCGATTTACGTAATTAACAATTAAAATATCCCAAATGCAGTCAGATTCCTTTTGTAGTAATTAAGGTAAATCTAAAATATTTCGTATAATCCGTGTCCAGCGATTCCGAATATTTACCGAAAAATCTATGAGGGGTGGTAGGAATCTGGGGGTAAGTGTGTCCAGGAGTGACAGACGTATGAATCCATGAGGGGTGGTAGGAATCTGGGGGTAAGTGTGTCCAGGAGTGACAGACGTATGAATCCATGAGGGGTGGTAGGAATCTGGGGGTAAGTGTGTCCAGGAGTGACAGACGTATGAATCCATGAGGGGTGGTAGGAATCTGGGGGGTAAGTGTGTCCAGGAGTGACAGACGTATGAATCCATGAGGGGTGGTAGGAATCTGGGGGTAAGTGTGTCCAGGAGTGACAGACGTATGAATCCATGAGGGGTGGTAGGAATCTGGGGGTAAGTGTGACCAGGAGTGACAGACGTATGAATCCATGAGGGGTGGTAGGAATCTGGGGGTAAGTGTGTCCAGGAGTGACAGACGTATGAATCCATGAGGAGTGGTAGGAATCTGAGGGTAAGTGTGTCCAGGAGTGACAGACGTATGAATCCATGAGGGGTGGTAGGAATCTGGGGGTAAGTGTGTCCAGGAGTGACAGACGTATGAATCCATGAGGGGTGGTAGGAATCTGGGGGTAAGTGTGTCCAGGAGTGACAGACGTATGAATCCATGAGGGGTGGTAGGAATCTGGGGGGTAAGTGTGTCCAGGAGTGACAGACGTATGAATCCATGAGGGGTGGTAGGAATCTGGGGGTAAGTGTGTCCAGGAGTGACAGACGTATGAATCCATGAGGGGTGGTAGGAATCTGGGGGTAAGTGTGACCAGGAGTGACAGACGTATGAATCCATAAGGGGTGGTAGGAATCTGGGGGTAAGTGTGTCCAGGAGTGACAGACGTATGAATCCATGAGGAGTGGTAGGAATCTGAGGGTAAGTGTGTCCAGGAGTGACAGACGTATGAATCCATGAGGGGTGGTAGGAATCTGGGGGTAAGTGTGTCCAGGAGTGACAGACGTATGAATCCATGAGGGGTGGTAGGAATCTGGGGGTAAGTGTGTCCAGGAGTGACAGACGTATGAATCCATGAGGGGTGGTAGGAATCTGGGGGTAAGTGTGTCCAGGAGTGACAGACGTATGAATCCATGAGGGGTGGTAGGAATCTGGGGGTAAGTGTGTCCAGGAGTGACAGACGTATGAATCCATGAGGGGTGGTAGGAATCTGGGGGTAAATGTTTCCAGGAGTGACAGACGTATGAATCCATCCCTCCCACTGCTGTCCAAGAAGATGGGTAGAAATTTATACACCGAAATATGTTTAAAAAAAATATATATTTTCTTAATATATTATCAAAGTTATTACGTTATATATAATCGGTGTACGACATCCATGATACGGGCATGAGCCTAGTACGTTAGTCGAGAGAACTCAACTAAATTATAATTTTAATAGCTAGGTAGTAAAAAGTTTTAAAGATTTAGAATCAGTTATTTAAAAAACTATTTATTTTCTTCATCATTCACTGTTATATGTTAGGCAAGTGTGTCGGTAGGCAAGCGACATAAACCGAACGCTGTAAAATTTCACACTCAATTGCGCTGCAGTCCGTTACCTTACTATAGCGAACTATTTTTTTTTTTTGCGCCGCCGGGTCTTCTAACATTTGGTTTATGTCAACCCGCGGGACAACGGGCTTAATATCAATATATTTTTTTTAAATATTTTAAAGTAATTTCAAAGGAACGCCAATATGGCGACATACTATAATATTACTTCTATTTAAACGCACGTGTTTCTTCCCTTTTTCAGTCCCCCTGTTTAACCAGTCTCCATATACTCGTAAGTCGTCTTTTCTCATAGAAGAAAAAAGGGTGTATTCTTTTTGGCGGACATCTGATCCGATCTGTCACATGTCGTCTGTCATTATTTGACACCTGATCTGTCACATATCGTCTGTCATTATTTGACATTCGATCTGTCACATATCATCTGTCATTATTTGACATTCGATCTGTCACATGTCGTCTGTTATTCTTTTACATCAGATCTGTAACATAGCGTCTGCCATTGTTTGACATCTGATCTGTCACATGTCTTCTGTCATTATTTGTCTGTTACATGTCGTCTGTCGTTGATTGAAGTAGCTATGTTACGTGGAAAAGTTCCAAAAGTTGTTTTTTGCGATTTAAAATATTGATAAAAATCTTTAACATGTCGTGTGATTTTCACTGATTGTGAACATGTATTATTCTTCGATGTTGCGAATTATTGTGTATTATAAGCCGGCATTTTTGATTATTTGTTGACTGCAAACTGCAACGGCAAAAGCAAGATGGTTGCTTTAATTTAATATATGGTTATGTTTAAGCTATTGTCTCTTTGACGATTTAGTACAGCCTCTATCATTTATATCATTTCTTCTACAATGGCAACTATCTGGCTGAAATCGTAAGTATGGAAGTTATGATCGAGTAATGCAATTTTTCTTATGGGTACCGGTACAATTTCTATATAGGGATCAGTATGAAAAAAAACATCGTGTAAAATGGCCATAACCACGATCAGTTAAGCCTTTTCCAGTCCCCCATCAATGCAAACAAAACATTTTTCTTTAATCCTAGATTGAAATATGAAAAATCTAATATTATTGGGTTAACTTCTTTTCAATATTTTATAATAAGCCATATTCCAAAAACTTCTGGTAATTGTTTGGTTTCGGTTGTCTCCTCACTGTACCTTTTTAGAGTGTCTGCTCAGAAAATTCTCATTTCTGAGCACAAACTGCCCCCAGTTTTATATTATGTTTTAGTTTTAATATTCTTGTTTTGTCATGTTCTGCTGTTATTGTTATTTTAAGTTTTGTCATCAATTTGTATAAACATTGTATTTAGTGTTATAATATTAGATCTGTATTGGGTAAGGCACACTGTAGGAATAATTTTAACAACCACTAATACTGAATTACCATTTTTTAAGTTTGTTATACGAGTAGTTAAGCGCACTTGAAGTGAAATGACACTAAACTGCGCTATATAAATGCCATGTTATTATTATTACTATTCGTACCCTGGAATATTGTCAGGTTATTCGTACCCTGGAATGTTATCAGGTTATTCGTACCCTGGAATATTGTCAGGTAATTCGTACCCTGGTTTATTGTCAGGTTATTCGTTCCTTGGAATTTTGTCTTAAAAAACATCGGTGTTGGGAGGGAGAGTAAGATTACAAAAGATACATCTAAGTTAAAAAGAATGAGATGGAAAAATTTCTAGTGTGTTGAAATAGGAAAAAAATCTTTACAGTTTGGGAGGATATAAGGTGGTAAAGCTGCAGAAGATTATCCAGAGGTCAAGGGACCCGAGGACGCGATGGACCGCCAAACCGGTTTCCAATCCACAAGCCGGACTCACGGGACACTTAGTCACACCAAAATCAGCCAACTCTAACCAGTTTTGTATATTATCTACTTTGTTGCAAAAATTAACACGGTGATTAGACTTAGATATTGTACTGCTCTATTTTTAAGATAGTTTTTTTTATTAACATCGAAAATGAAAAAGGGATAGAGTTTAAGAAGGAATTTTTAGTGGTTTTTGAGTTTACTGTGCCATTTTGATAGAAATTATCAAAATTCGTAGGTACCTGCATCATTCAACCTAAGATTGGTGGAAAACGTAGCAGATGAAGACTGCGGACTACACGTCTCCGAAAAATCTACGCGACTGGTACGAGTGCAAATCCGGAGTTGTTCCGGAATGCAGCCAGATTGATCTGGTGATAGCCAACCTGCGCTAAAAGAAAAATATCAAAGAAAAATAACCCGCAGAAGGAAAATTACAAAAATCTGCTCTCGTATATTATCGCCACTTTATTTTATCACCATTTCCTGTGTAACGTTATTTTAGTTTTGCATGGAAACTGAACCAACCAGTTCCCAAGACTCACTTGAAAAAGTCGGTGATAAAGTTTTTACGATGTTTACATATTTTTATATTAACTTATGATGATTGTTGACGTCAACGAATATATCGAAAGATTGGACTGTGTGACATTTTTTACCAAGTTTACAAATTTTAAATCTTGTATGAACATAATAATACTTTATACGTAGATTTCTTGACCAATCAATTCCAATTTTGAAAACGTCAATTATAATTATTTTCTGTTGTAAAAATAACATTACAGGTATTTTACTGTACGTTTATCAGAATTCTTCACACAAACAGTTCCAATTTTTATAATGACACTTAAATTCTGATCATTTTTTAGTTGGTTGAATCGGAGTTACGCAGGACGCACAGACAACCGAAATCAGTATATTTGATGATGTCTGTCCAGAATATATGCAGGGGTAGTACAATGCAATACATTAAATATTTTAAAATAATAAAAATCAATTAGAAAAAGAAAAATAATTTAAGTAAAAAAAGATAAACACAAAAATAGTGTAAGCAGCCGTTTATGGAGGATATTTGGACATCTCCCATCTCCAGAGGGCCATCAGGGGGGATTCCATCCACGCAACCATGGCGTTGATGTTTTCGTTACTTGATTGGCGTAGTCTGCGCCATAAGCTTCCCATGTGATGATGAAGAAGCGCTCTGAAAGAGTATACTCGTCCCTCCAGGAACATTTCCGTGGCGCTGTAGTATCTCGGTAGGCGAAATAGTTGACGATATGCATTATTGTATGCGACTTTATTGGGTTTATAGAAAAACACTGAGCGAAAAGGGCACGTTGTTACGATTGGTTATATCAAAAACCCTATAATATTATTAATACCGCCAACTTCTGGCAATTCCCATACATTCTGATGACATGTACTCCCATACACTAGCGCCTCATAGCGGCGTGAGTTGTACTCCTTGGTTTTCTTTCAAATGTTTTAATGGATTTGATGTGAAATATATACTTAATTTAAATGAATAACTTATAGAAATTGAAAGCCATTCCAAAAATTAAGTAACCTACACACGATCTTACTGCTTTTTTGTTCTTACATAAAACACAAAAAAGCCGCTATAAACTCTGTCTTTGAAGGTTTAGAAAGGTAATAAATTCTAACACAATTGTGAGAAATTTTATAGAAAACTATTGCACATCAATATATAATATATTCAATAATTTAAAACATTGAAGATGATTTATAACTTCAACATGAACAAAATGTCACAGAACGAACAAAGGTTTTCTGTATTAATTTGAATAATATAATTATATATTTCGTGGTGTAATCCACTTCTTACACAATCAATAACATTTTATTTGATAGGATTTACCGAACTCATATTTTTTATTTCACCAAATAACCTGTCAACGGTTTTTGACATTCTGAAAAACGTTTTTGTTGTTTGTAATTATTACATCGGTAAACTAGACACATAAATCTAGATTTTGGGACTTTTTTTGCATAATTATTGATCAAAATACAAATTAGAAAGCGCAAAACACTGCCAATAAGTACTAAATAAATCCATTTTGCCGTCATTGAAAGGAATGTCAATGACAACATGCTACAATAGCGCCTCTAGCGGCCAGAGTTGTTGATTTTGCCAACGTAATTGAGTAATTGGTTATAGGGGTTAACTATGAAACGGTTCCATGAAAACTCCTCAAAATGACAATTCAACACACCTATAAAAAGTGCTATAAAGTTATGAAAAGTAATGAAACAAAAACTATGTTAATTAGTTACACATGTAACCTATTTAACCAAGTGTTTTTGTTTCATCACTTTTCATTACTTTATAACACTTTTTATAGGTGTTTTGAATTGTAATTTTGAGTTATCCGGTCACCATATGAAACATTATTAAACACCTGTTGAAAATTATCCAAAGTTCTTGTTGCGTTGCTAGATGAAAAACTGATTTTATTACACATTTCATTGTTTTCCATAATTCGTGAAATATGATTAAAAATCATTACGGCAACTTCCGACAGATGGCGGTGGTGAAAATGTATGTATTACGTTGTTTTTTTACTATGTATTTTATCAGCTGCTGTTAAAATATGTACTTATCTTAACGATAAGATAAATATGTTTGTGCCTTTATGACACATGGCTATTATTTGAAGTTATTTATTTTAAGAATACATAAATATGCGTAATATAGAAGGTCATGCGATATTCTTACATATACTGGAGCACACTGGAGGGAAGCACAAAATATGTGACGATACTAAGCGTCTAAAATTATTTAGGTACACATATTGCGCGATTAGAATACCTAGTAATACAGGTTACAGGTAAAATGATCGTATACAATAGATCTTAATCAAATGATCATCAGCAAAAAATGAAAGTAAGCAAAATTATCGTAAGCAAAAAAATATCGTAAGCAAAAAGTGGTCGTAAGCAAAATGATCGTATGCAAAATATGATCGTAGGCAAATAATAAGCAAATCAAACGCGTTTAAAATCAAATGATAATTTCGATCTTTTTACATGGGATCTTTTTGCTTACGATCAAAACAGCAGTTACCGTAATACTAAATGGAATTGAATAAAGATTATTTTTATCGTGTTTGCGAAAGGTTACTGTTTTTTGAAAGCTATACTTTATGAGTGGTAAACATGGATAAAAAAAGTTTTAATTTTTAAAATTTAATTATGTACAACAACACTAACAAAAATATTTCCAAATGCCCCGAAATTATATATATTTCGGGGTTGCCTGCACCCAGGTACACCACAAATCAAATCGAACTCATAAAATTGAATAAGCGAATTGAATATCAATATTGAAGGCATCTATTATGTATCCAAAATATGGCAACATTGGCCCTCATTATGGTAATGCAATGAGAGCTCCGTTGTGACCTCTCTTTCTGATACGTGTTTCGTTTAGCAGAAAGAGAGGGAGAGAGAGGTATCAGCTGGAATGAGAGCAGTATCTATGCCTTTATGTAATGAGCCAACCATAAAATACAAGATAAATTTCTAAAACCCACCGTTTTTTGTGTAAAAATCGCACAAACAAGCTACCAAAAGTAGGATTTATTGTAAAGCAAAAACCAACAGCACTCTCAAACAATAATGCGTAGACCTTGTATCATACCCTGTACGTTGAAAGTATCCTTAGGCGTAGGTAGAGTAAAGAAAACGACACACATATCAAAGTAGTGCGAGGTTTGTATTTTCCATTTTCCTGGAAAATCCCACAGTGCATTAAGTATATGTTGTAAGAGATAAAATGTCAGATATACATAATTTCATAGAGAGATGTTCAATACAAAGAACATCTAAATGAGCATAACATCGCAAAAAAAAATTACTCCACCATGCAAGATGGAAAAATAGTAGATAATGAATTAATAATACAATAAATAAATGAATGAAATAGGTCGAAGCAGAGAACTAGGGCAGTTTGTTTAATTGATTTGTTGTTCTGCTTTCCAATGTAAATTATACTAAGATCTATATATATATATATACGAGTATATATACATAGTTATTGATGCATTAATATGTCAATAACATCCTTTTCTTATTGCCCAAATTCTGTATATGGCCAACGATAGTATACAATTGTGATTACCTGTGGGAGTTGTTACAATAAAACGGTAGATTATTATAGGTGTATTGTTATAATGATATTGTACGCTCAGATATTTCTATAAATAAATTTTTCTGTTTTGAAACCGTTACTTTGTGGTGCAATTTCACAATACGTTGTATCAATCCATGATGTGATGGAAAAATGATGTGATTAGGTACACAAGAGTGCCAACTACCTAGATACCTACCTCTGTTGGCAGACTGAAGGAGCGGGGGAGGGAATATGAGTAAGAGGAAGATTGTGAAGTACACTCTGTTATTCAAATCTGATGGGTTTCATCAATACCATGGTTTTGTTTTGCCTGTCTCACTGGCAATAGATCCCGTGTGAACTGTTTAGACAGCATTTCAAGAAACGTTTCAATGATGAATGATCATAGCTCACCCGATACTGAGAGTATCTACAACTCGGCACATAATATTTTGAATCGAGCCGCTATCAATAACACACCTTACGTAGATGGCGATAAGGCTTAAATTCCCGCTTAACAATATCCACTTTTTTTGATTTATGCAAGAAAATAACATGGCCAAAAAGTGCCTTTTATTTTATTTTGTGGATATTCAGGCACAAATATTTAAATGTTTTTCGATCATTATTTTAATAGCAATGTTTTTTGTTATCTTATAATGATAATTTCATTCACAAAGCACTAAAGAAACATCGAGAAATACAGTCTACTGATATCGCTTGTTCCTACTCCTATGTTAGCGATGAAAGTGAAATCAAACTACGTTGCAAAGAATTGGAATGATAACACACCAGTCGCTAGCACAGAAAGAAGTCAAAATATGAAAACTAAGATTGCAGGTTATTGATTTTTTTTACATTAACCTCACACAGAGGCCCCGAGGAAAATAATTTCCCTCAAGGCATATGTCATCTTTGGGGATGATGTGTGGACGGTATTTTTGAGGAGAGAAAGAAGTGAATAGACCCATTTTCAAATCGAGATTAATTTGTGTTATTTCAAAAATTATTCATCCATCTATTTATATAATTGAGAGTTTCTGTGGCAGAAGTTCCAGAGTAAGAGATTTTCCCAGTATGGCCCTGATGTAAGACCACCTTTAAACATTGAAACGTTACTTAAAATAGCTTTAGCCGTGTTTTGTGACAAGATATGGAATAGACAGGTGCTTCCCCGCCTTCCTCTCCCCCATCTCCTTCTCCTTCCCTTAGCCTCACAATATGCCCCATTTGGGGATGCCATACCCTTGCTGCAGACGGTTAGGAGTAGTTGTAACTTTGGTACGGTATTCACATTTTAAAAAAGCAAGGTTTAGATTGTGTGGTGACTTTCATTTTAACCTAAAGCATCAGCCACCTTTAAATGTGAAATAACATTGAATAATATCCACTCTCATTCCAACATCCTTGAATTGAACACAACATAATGAAAATACGTGACAGTAATCACAATCACACAAAGGTGTTAGGAAATTCATTTAATCATTGCGAATAAAATTACGTTTTCATCCAAAATGAAAACGTATCTCAGAAACATAGAAATTTTGAAATAGTTATTTTCTGTATTATTTTAATCTATTCTTGCTACTGATGAATACTTTTTGTAAATAACAATATTACGTCAGTTGAGTTTATTAAATCATAACAAAAAATGCGATCAGTTGTGGTTATAGTTATAGGCAGTGACACAGTAATTTGTTTTGATTCATCAATGAATCGTAAATACCTCACTTTATGGTGGAAAAATATAAATTTTCTTTGTCCTGAATACATTCCGGGTCTATCAATAAACTGATAATATTTCAATTTCTTCTACTTCCAAGTTACATTGTTTGTGTAATATCCTTGATATTAGTATACTAGCTGTACCCCTCAGTCTGTCTGTGCAGATAAAGAAACCATAGCGCGTGTGATGGCGTTGCTTTAAAAAATCATCGTTAACATATATTATTATACATAAACACACGCGTATTCGAATGCAAAATTGTGTAAAAATTTCAAATCAATCGGTGCAGAACTTTCGCACAGCAACAGATTTATCAAGAGAATTAATGTAATGTAATATAAATCAATATTATTATGTTGTAAAACAATTTGTCGTTTCGTAATGAAATTAATCAAGAAATAAATAAATGAGCTCACCCATATATGACACTAGATTAGTCTATTAGGTTACCAATATATGGCGTTAGCTATCGACAATAATAGTAGAATAAATAAGGTAAGAACGTCAAGGCCGGGGTACAGATTATTCAAACCGTCTGCGTATTAAGATATCAGTGCCATTGTCATCTATCACAATAAAAGTCCAAATGTTTTGTTGAAGCCCGAAGTTTCATTGATTAAGAGAGTTTATGAGGGACAACAGTTTGATATTTAAATTGAAAAGTATGCCACATTTTCATTACTTACGTTGAAATCTATCAATCATTGAATAAGGATAGTTTAGAATGTTGTCTCGGGTAGACAGAGGTCCTGGGTTCGATCACCAGTTGCACCATTACGTTTTTTTTTCTTCGTATTTTTCTGTTCCATGTTTCATTTAGACATACTTCATCTTCAATGTGTATGACTTCCAAAAGTTATTCCAATAAAAATTGAATAATTAGAAAGATATGGATTGGCAGATTATTTTATTTGTTTTTGTTTTAATTAATAATTTCAATTAGTTGGCAATAACTGCAAAGTTCGTGCTGATGGAACATTGGCACGGCAGGTGAAAACTTCCGGCAACTTACAACGTAATTATTTAACTGTTGAGTGCAAATAGATTATGTACCTACAATAAACTACTATCAACGATGATAACGCAACAAATTATGTATGTGGGTAATTTTAAAATTTGTTTACTCGCCGAACAACAGTGCCAATATCTGTAATAGAAACTCTATAGAAGCCCGATTATATCCGGCATTCAAGAAACTGGGCGTCTTGTATAGGGCAAGCAGTTACTTCAATAGCGATCACCTGCTAACCTATACAAATCTCAAGTACGCCCAACAATCTTCTGATTAACAATCCGTTGTTAACAGACCTATTGCCATCTCTGGGCATGGACAGGCGCAATGTGGGCATGCTGAGTCTGTTCTACAGGTATTTTAATGAAGCCTGCTCTAAGGAGCTAACAATCTAAGGATCCTGGCTTCATAAGAACGGGCCGCTTCTTCGACTCGTTTTATGTAAGACGGCTCGTATGTGCGATCTGTTTTTATCAGTCTTTCCTCCTACATGTAATCTGGGCCTCTACAAGACCCGCATTAAAAAATCCCTCACTACAGCCCTTAAACCAACCTTAAACCGACTAACAACTCTGCCTAACCAGATGGCGATATAGCTCCACTGTCTTTAAACTGTACGGACATGGCGCTCTTGTGAGTAAAGTTGTCAAAAAAAATCAAGTTAGGTTTTGTCTTTCCGGTGACTTAATTAAAGGATTAAAGCCAAATTACTTTGTATAATCTACATGTATTCCTCATCAGGGCGTGTCCTATAATTACCAAAGAATAGGAGTGGGGGAGTTAATCTGTTAAAATTTGACTTAATGAGAACGGGTCGTTTTTGTGTAAGTCGTCCCGTATCGGCATCTGTTTTTCATACTTCATGTAACCCGGGCCTCCTCAAATAAATAAACCCCTTTCCTACAGCCCCTACCTTTCCTTGTCTCATAACGCTGCCCAACGGGGTGGCAATATACTTCTCCTGTCTTACACTGCACGGATGGGGGCGCTTTGTGAGGTCTCACATTTTATGTTTTAAATGTAATATATGGGTGATTGCGTAAGTTACAACATTAACCTCTTTTCGGTTTGGTCTTGCCAATTCTGCCTTTATAGGCTGAGTATCCTTGCAATCCTTCCACGTGATAGAAACTTTAATCGATTGCATATACATTTTACAATGGCGTCACATTTTCCGTCATACCTTGCATATTAAACCGTTGATAATGGAACACGGCAGGGTAGGACGCGGCTCGTCGAATAGGCATAATGCCTTTGTCAAAGTTTTCCATTATTATATCATAGTTGTTGGAACTCCCGTCACATTTGATCGACATAATTGCATGTTTATGATTTTTGACATTTTAATGTTTCAAATTTTATCGGCGTTTCATAATATTATGTTATGTATGACGGCTGATTAAAATTTGATCACTCGCTGAAAAGGGCTGAGAAGCTGCTATTAAGGGGGACCGTTCAAATTTCAACACTTCAACCGATGTTATATTATTATACATTATTTACTTTTTTTATTATGTGAAACCGCACAAGAGTCCCAACTGCTCCCAACCGTCTGGAGACTAAGGCATCCCCGATTGGAGCATATTGTGTGGCTGAAGTTGGTGGGGGAGGTTTTTAACCGGATTACCAATAATTTGAAGAGAATTAGCAATACTCATTTTTTACGTATATTAAATATTGTACATACAAAATATTATTGTGAATTTGAGTATTGTAATGATATTTCTTGGTCCTCCTCACTAGGGTGTCTTGTACAGAGGCTTACTAAAATTATTCTATTTTATTTGCCTTCTATATCGTATTTTTGTTTGTTTTTTCAATGACAGCTTTTAGCCAGATTTTTATTCTTGATTTATACTCCATTAAATTTTCTATTCGTTTTATATCTGGGGGAAAGGATGTTGTGGATTTGCTGTAAATTGAATGTAGTTTCTTTGTCCGAGTGTGGTTTTATAACTTGGAATGTTTTTTATGTAATTTTGTTTCAATCTAGTGTGATGGATATGCTGTCAAATAGAGAATTCCGTTTTAATGAATATTTTCAAAATTATATTTTTGGCAGATTTGTACATTTGATACGTCAAAACTATTAAAATTTTTCTGAAGGGTACTTTCAGGTTGGTGTTTGATTCATTTTTGAATTGTATTCAGGTTACGTATCAAGTAATAAATATTTCATGATTATTGTAGTAGTAGTAACACACATACAGATAACATAGGTACACTCTGAGATAGACGGGGAGAAAGTTAGAGAGTGTGTTTGTAAGAAGATAAAAGATTCACAAAAGTAACATATAAAATATAATATAACATTTCTTTCCTAAAAACTCATCAAACTTTTCAAAAATCATAGAAACTCATCAACAAATCACTTTTTGGTTTTACATTATTATCAAATGAAACCAAAACTTTGTACGAAATCACTAGTTTGTTTAATTTTACCAAACGGTTTCACTTGGCTTAAGATTCAAACAAGTTAGTTTAAATTATTATAAACAGGTTTTAGGTTTGAAAATTTGATGGCTTAGAAATATTTTAAATGCTTTCATTAAATACTGCTAGTAGAAAACATCTTGGCCTTTGAAAAAGTGCATCATTTATGAATAAATCTATTTATAAGCACATAAAAACATTATGTATCAGCCCCATATAAACTGCTTTAAAGTTCAAAATCTCCTACTTACGAACCATTTTTCTGTTATGGTTTTATTGTATATCGTGGCAAATGATGTTCTTAAGAAAATGATTTTAAAACATTTAAATATATGTGCCTGAAGTTCATAAAATAAAATACAAAACCTCTTTGGGCGATGTTTTTTTCTTACGTAAATCAAAACAGGCGGCTGTTCTTAAGCGGTAATTTAAACCGTATCGCCATTTACATAAGGAGTGTTATTGTTAGCGTCCTAATTCCAAAAGTTATACGGCTTGGTGCATCGTCTTAAACCAAACGAAACCGGTTGATAAATTTGATTAAATTAGTGGTTTAAAACAAAGGTTTTGTTTATTTTAATAAACTCATGGCCTTCTACTGTTCAAAATAAGTAGGAAATAAATTAATTAGTTTATAAAGAAAAATATTTACGTAGGTAAAAATGCAAAAAACACAAATTTTATTTTCTTTCGAGTATATGCAGATCAGTTTGGAAGTTTGCTACGAATCCTACATTAGTTGTGTTATTATTTCAAAACTAACTCACCTTTTTGGACCACATTTTCAGTTATCAATTTGTATTCTTCACCACCCGCGGTACAGCACAGCACAGTCTCTTGGCACCACTGATAAGTCAGAGCTGACAATAACATCAAAGATTGCGCCGAATCTTGGACTAAATCCTTTATTGACATCGATATCATTCACAAATAAAGTCGGACGTTACTAAACAATGAATATTGACTAGTACCCGCCATATAAAAGCACAATAACATTACCAAACACTAGATTATAAATTATTTTCTTACACTTCTGTTCAAACAAACACCAACAGTTTGGTTGATGGATACATAATGACCGTCTCGAGAGGAGCTTATATAATTATGTCAATGTTTGTAGGAAGGCAGATTGCCAGTGTCTGTGTTATTTTTATTGCATCTATTATTTATTCATCGGAGTACACTTAAGCAGTAAAGTGAAACAATTCAATATCATTATACTGTCAATAAAATGATCACATTGTAATAGAATTAAGATAATTGTTTTGTCTTATTAAATACTAGCGCAGACCTGTGAAAAATTACAGAAAATTATTATTCCAATGTATAAATTTCTAAATTCTATAATTCAAATAATTTGATTTTTTTAAATTCTGTCTAATATTTCTAATTTACTAAGAATTTTTCAAATTATTGGTAATTGGCAATTATTAGGTTTCCTGATATACTTTATTATTGCCAGTGAATTTGCCTTTCGTATTTGGAACACGTGTTCATGAAAATCCTTATATTATTGCATTACAAAGAAAATTCATTGTATTTTCATGATATATTATCAAGGCAAATCGATAAAACATTATTATATAGATGTTTTATTATTAAGGCCTGTTAATTTATTGAGAGGTTGAAAATCCATGGATATCTATTTAATCGCTTGTCCGAATTTCGCAAATAAATGTTCACAATTTTTAAAATGATACTTAAATTCAAAGCAAATCTGAGTTTCAGAATTCATTGAACTAGAGTTACAGATAGATACACAACCGAAGTGACTATTTTTGATAGGTGACACTTAAATTCACGTACATACGAAATTAGCACGAAAATTGATACATTTTTTTCAATTTGCAAATTTAAAATCAAGTTTTTAAACAAATCTTTAGAAAATAATTTTAAAATACTGTTTAAAAAACTATCTCCTAAAATAACTTATTATACACTAACAAACAACAATAACAGCCCAATAACAAAACAAATAACTGCCCCCTGCCTAATAATCAGTTGTGTAAAATTGAAAACACGTTTATTAGTAAGGCCAACAAAGTACAGATTCTTAAAAATACTTCCATGACAACATAATATTTGCTCTCACGTTAGTGATAATTTATGAGCTACAACAAATAATTTTATCAGTACCAATGCACACACAGAACAAATTATTGTAGCCATATTACAAAATTTTATCTGAAAAACCACAAAATATCACAATAATTTTCTGTGAAACTTTTTCCCTAAGACTTATTATTGGCAAACTGTTCAACAATATGTTTTTCATTGTTTCGACGCAAGACTGCTTATTTTGTGTTATTAGTTTTTAAAAAAACACCTGTGTAACTGTTCGTGTTCACTGTCAGTTATGGATTAGTTCTCTCTCTCGGAGTTCGTGTTCACAATGTCTACTGCTGTTCAGTATTCACTGTTAACTCGCGCAACTTGAACATTGGACGGTGAAATGGAGCGCTGAAAGTGTAACCAGTGGCATTAAGTTACCGCTGAAACACAAAACATTAGATGGGCTATCCAATAGACACCAGTCGGAACTTGTACAAATGTATAATTAGTTTTATTTCGGTACACATCTCACTAAAATGTATACGGTTACTGGCAAATCAGTTCCATTTTTTTAAAATTTAAACAAAAATATGTTTTTGTCTAAATGATTATCTTATGTCACCTATCTGAATTCTCCAAACAAAAACTTCTAATTTTGAAAATAACACTTATGTAGTGAAAATTCTAAGGAAATCCGAGTTCATTGAGCCAGAGACGGACATACAGCAGAAAATTGTTTTCTTTATTTATTCAAGTTCTCCATAAAACAGCTATGCACCAATACACTACGGAGAAGATTACAGCTTTAAGGTACATCTAAGTATAAAAGATCAATTTTATTATTTTGTGATATATACACTCGGCGTCACAAAAATCGCACCTATTGCAAAATCTTATGAGACAATAAAGCGATCCATGCCCGCATATGAAGCCACTAGTCTCTTGAAACCGTTAGAAAACCCATCGAACAGCAAAACAGCTTAAGTTTTATTGCCGAGCAAAATCACACTGTCATATCACTGATTGCAGTAGTGCCACCACTTGAGCGGCTTCTTCAGCAGTGGTGTCCATTTTAAGGATTTGTTTTCTAGCGCTAATTATTCACGTGTGTCCTTTTCAACGTTTGGATATTGAATGATCCATATTTGACATAAACTATAATATAATATTAAAAATAAGTGTTTTGTTAACTTTTTTTTTTGTTGTTGTAACGTAAAGATATAATGATATCCTCATTGGGATCACCCGTACAAGGAGCCCTACATGGATGGCCCAGAAAGATGACAAAAGTAGTGGCACCTGTAAAGAGTATCGTTTATAAAATGAACCTATTTTCTGATAAGAGGTCGTTCGATGTACTTTTAATTGATATCAATTTTGTTTGGGTTAGATGTATTGGCTTTTTATAAATATTTATATATTTAGTTCTTCTAAGATGTTGAAATCGAGCAATCCTGTTAAGAACAAGGACGGATACGGGAATGGATAGTACGACTATCCTCTCATACGTACGCATAAACCTCTTTTAATGTATTTTCATTTTGAATTTATCAAAACTCTTCCTTCAGCAGATAATCAATTTCTTTGGTTTGTTTGGGGCTGAGGTCTTATGGACATGAACCCCGCAGAAATCCTACGATACAAGCACACCAGTAAACTCTTTAGAATGATTCAAGTAATAAATTAGTGCTATATTTTCTATTCCCATGATCTATCTCGTGTATTATATTTCAATGAGGTTTTCATTGAGTTTGAAGAATAAAGACTAGTCCCATTGTTGAACTACACTCTACAGACTAAAGGTAGCGAGTAGCAACTCTCACACGTTCAAGCAGGTTCTGAGTTACTTACTGGAATAGATAATATTATTTATACAACTACGTGAATGCCACTTTCACACAGTACCGAGCAAACCTTTCCATTAAATTTTGTACTGAATATGATGAATTTATTATTTATAAGAAGAAGCTGTACCACCTTTATAGATTATGCACAGATTTAAAAAACTCACTTAATTCCTAGCATACTAAAAAAAAATACATTTAATCGAATTTACGATTATATAATATAAAATTTAATATGATTGATTTATTCATTACATATCTTTTTTATTTCTTCATATGAAGCGGTTACTTTGTGATGTGCCATTATAATTTAAAATTAAACAATAACTTTGTAAACATCACTTATAGGTAAATACTTAATGTCGACCGGGTTTCACTACAACCGTAGCTTCATCAGGACTGTATAATACTGACTATAATACAAAAATTGCCGTAGCGGACGGTATTTCACGTCCACATGGCGGGGTATTGGTAAAAGTTTTCAACTAGCAATAATCGCACCTCGGATAAACCTCATTGGTTATTATACAGTCCTGATGAAGCTACGGTTGTAATGAAACCCGGTCGACATTAAGTATTTACCTATAAGTGATGTTTACAAAGTTATTGTTTAATTTTAAAATATCTTTTTTACATATTTGACATACTCGTATGTACAAAATGAATAGTTACCGAAATAAAATTAGTATGTAGTGTGTAGCAAAAAATCCACAATGGCAAAGCCTCTATTTTTACAATCAAAAACAAAAATGCTGTAAGTAAATACTACTACACATGACTGTTGACAAGAAAAGTATTTCTATTTCGGTGTGTTTTAGCCAAGTTTTGATATTGTTAAATTTAATATTAGTGTTCTGACGCGAACAGCAGCAGTATTTTTTCTTCTAAATTGAATAACTTCACTTCTTCTTATTGTTACTGTTGATAGCATTGTTATATTTAATGGCTGAGACCCATTAAAATTTAAAAAAGTATACTTGGGGAACATTTCTTAAACACTTTTTGTAGCTTTAAATAGATTTCTTTATCTGAATTATATATTTTTATAAAATATATATTTTGTTCTTAAATTATGAATGTGGTTTTTTTATTTGCCGATGATGTTTAAAAATTAATAACATTCTTGAATTTGTGTGAATAAATACTGCTTGCAATGTAAATAAATAATAAATAAATGACCTTGGGTTGTAGAAAGATTGAAACACACTATCATACGCCCCTAGTACCCGCTAGTAGCCGTTGCATGTATTGGCCGCCAACGTTGGCCGGCCAACCCGATTAAAGTCGGTTTCCGTGCCCACTATGGCGGGTTGGCGCCAACGTTGACACAAAGCGTTAAATAGTAATATATTGCATCAGTTGACGGGATCCACCGTTTTTAGCAAATTGTTACTCCTTCAGGGCGCGCTATGAGGACTCTATTCCTTTATTAATTAAACAAAACTTTACGTTAAAACGACTCCAGACCCTCGAGTATCCTTGCACAGCAGTAACTGGTGACATGTATATGAATATGGATGATGAATTAGTATTTATACACCTGTGAAACACTAATGAAATTTCAGCAGAAAACAAACCATAACTTTGAACAAAATCACATATTTGGAATATTGTGGTACAAAAACTAAAGCATCAATATTATATAAATTTAAAGGAAACAATTATGATCAAAAGTAGCCTGTGTTGGAGCAGGGATGACGATCTAACCACCCGTAAGGGGTAGATATATCTTGTAACGGATGATCATGGCTGACTCTGAGCCATACGGCGCCTAACCACCCGTAAGGGGTAGATACATCTTTTAACGTATGATCATGGCCGGCTCTGAGCCATACGGCGCCTAACCACCCGTAAGTGGTAGATACATCTTTTAACGTATGATCATGGCCGGCTCTGAGCCATACGGCGCCTAACCACCCGTAAGTGGTAGATACATCTTTTAACGTATGATCATGGCCGGCTCTGAGCCATACGGCGCCTAACCACCCGTAAGTGGTAGATAGATCTTTTAACGTATGATCATGGCCGGCTCTGAGCCATGCGGCGCCTAACCACCCGTAAGGGGTAGGTACATCTTTTAACGTATGATCATGGCCGGCTCTGAGCCATACGGCGCCTAACCACCCGTAAGGGGTAGGTATATCTTGTAACGTATGATCATGGCCGGCTCTGAGCCATACGGCGCCTAACCACCCGTAAGGGGTAGGTATATCTTGTAACGTATGATCATGGCCGGCTCTGAGCCATACGGCGCCTAACCACCCGTAAGGGGTAGATACATCTTTTAACGTATGATCATGGCCGGCTCTGAGCCATACGGCGCCTAATCACCCGTAAGGGGTAGGTATATCTTGTAACGGATGATCATGGCTGGCTCTGAGCCATACGGCGCCTAACCACCCGTAAGGGGTAGGTATATCTTGTGACGGATGATCATGGCCGGCTTGAGCCATACGGCGCCTAACCACCCGTAAGGGGTAGATATATCTTGTAACGGATGATCATGGCTGACTCTGAGCCATACGGCGCCTAACCTGCCATAAGTGGTAGATACATCTTTTAACGTATGATCATGGCCGGCTCTGAGCCATACGGCGCCTAACCACCCGTAAGTGGTAGATACATCTTTTAACGTATGATCATGGCCGGCTCTGAGCCATACGGCGCCTAACCACCCGTAAGTGGTAGATACATCTTTTAACGTATGATCATGGCCGGCTCTGAGCCATACGGCGCCTAACCACCCGTAAGTGGTAGATACATCTTTTAACGTATGATCATGGCCGGCTCTGAGCCATACGGCGCCTAACCACCCGTAAGGGGTAGGTACATCTTTTAACGTATGATCATGGCCGGCTCTGAGCCATACGGCGCCTAACCACCCGTAATGGGTAGGTATATCTTTTAACGTATGATCATGGCCGGCTCTGAGCCATACGGCGCCTAACCACCCGTAAGGGGTAGGTATATCTTGTAACGTATGATCATGGCCGGCTCTGAGCCATACGGCGCCTAACCACCCGTAAGGGGTAGATACATCTTTTAACGTATGATCATGGCCGGCTCTGAGCCATACGGCGACTAATCACCCGTAAGGGGTAGGTATATCTTGTAACGGATGATCATGGCTGGCTCTGAGCCATACGGCGCCTAACCACCCGTAAGGGGTAGGTATATCTTGTAACGGATGATCATGGCCGGCTTGAGCCATACGGCGCCTAACCACCCGTAAGGGGTAGATATATCTTGTAACGGATGATCATGGCTGGCTCTGAGCCATACGGCGCCTAACCACCCGTAAGGGGTAGGTATATCTTGTGACGGATGATCATGGCCGGCTCTGAGCCATACGGCGCCTAACCACCCGTAAGGGGTAGGTATATCTTGTGACGGATGATCATGGCCGGCTCTGAGCCATACGGCGCCTAACCACCCGTAAGGGGTAGGTATATCTTGTGACGGATGATCATGGCCGGCTCTGAGCCATACGACGCCTAACCACCCGTAAGGGGTAGATATATCTTGTAACGGATGATCATGGCCAGCTCTGAGCCATACGGCGCCTAACCACCCGTAAGGGATAGGTATATCTTGTGACGGATGATTATGGCCGGCTCTGAGCCATACGGCGCCTGACACGAGTAGAATTTTGACGTCCCTTGTCAAAACCAGTAGACGTTCAAGTAGGTGATAACTGTAATCAATAATATTTCGATGATTTGTATTTATGTGTATCGCCGTTTGTGTGAAAATAATCTCAAGGGCGATGTGTTAAGACTGTTAGGTGTTAGGTGGTATTATGGCGCCTTGATTATTCGGCGCCCGGAGTGGACTGCTCCAATTGCGGCCGCATATGACCAGCCCTGCATATGAAATTATGAAATAAAGTGATAAACAGTGCAATATTTTGATATCCTTTTTTTTGTCGGTCCGAGTCGGTCAAGTTGATGCGCCGGAAGTTTCTATTTTTCAAATCGTTGTGTGGTTTTGTTCGTACCCACCATATTGCAAAACAATAAATAGTCCAAAAATATTTAATTTTTAAATTCACCTGTTTGAATTTTACTTTTGTTTTCGGTGATGAGTGAACGGAAATCTGGGAAGCGGAAATTAACTCCCTTCCCGACATCCGATCGAGCTGAAACTCGGCGTGTGTGTGCGATTGGTGGCAATTTCTGTAACTAGATGACAAGTATCAGTCTTATCCAGTTGTGATTTAGCTTGGTTGGTATAATTGTTTACTCCAGTTCCTTAGTCAATCTTTTTTTTTCTTTTAAGTTTTGTGACTTTTGAAAACAGATTCATTGTGGTAAAAACTTTTTTTTGTTAAGGGTTGATTTTTAACCCATCAAATCCTCCCATCGATATATTCAATAATTTTATTATTACACTTACAAAAAACAGCATACTTCCGCTGTATAATTATTATTTCGTGTGACAGCTGAAGGCATTATCAAACTGTGTGATAATGCCTTCAGAAGGCGAAACAGCTGTCACGCGTAGTAATAATTAAAATGGAGTTTTACAAATTAAATACAAAAAATCCTTCTATTATATTACAACACAATATTTACAGTGATTTTCCACTTGTTTACAGTAATTGTTTATTTTTTATAGTGATTCCCATAATAATGACAGCAATTAACCACTAGTAATTTGATGAAAATCTTCAGAAAAACTGCTCGAAGATGGTCTGGTTTTATAATCAATAATAATATCTAATATACATTAAAATAATATAAGGAATACCGTAAAAATTAAATAAAATCTCGAAGCGCTTCTGAAAATCTGATTTCACTTTTGAACAATATCGTTGTTTCTGCCGCACCGACCAACAAACTCTGGGCGTGTTAAAAATGTTAAAAGGATGTTAAAAGTGGCACCGAAACTAAAATTATTGCTTCCAAAGATTGGCAACGAAAACATTTATGAAAAAGAAAGTAAATTATTTAGCAGTCTTTTGTTGGTCTGCAAGGAGAAAAATTGTCTGCCAAGACTACTACATTGAATTTTTATTTCCCATCAAAAGGAATAAATAATCTAGCTTCCAAGAAACGGGGTCTTGCATAGGGCTTGCATATTTTTTAACAGTGACCAGCTGCTAAAACTGTACAAATCACAAGTACGTCTTGCACAGGGCTTGCATATTCTTCAATAGTGACCAGCTGCTAAAATTGTACAAATCTCAAGTACGTTCAACAATTTAATTTGGAAGCCAGCTCCCTATTTGGAGCCCTAAACTACTTAATTCTGCACAAAAGGGGCGGTTCATCTGATTGGCAATCAAATGTTAACAGACCGATTGCCATCTCTAATGCGCAGACTTAATGCAGGCATGATGAGATTCTTCTACAGGTATTTCAAGGGAGCCTGCTCAAAGGAGCTAAAATTATAAAAATTATAACTGAGCCATAGCTTAAATAAATAAAAATTAATAAGTGTTCTAGAATCGAATGAGATCCACTTCATCATTTTTCGGAGGTGCGCCTTCAGTTCTACGGGGATTTTCAAGGGTGACGTTATCCTCGGGATGGGTGTCCTGGTAACTGCCGGAGAACCCAGGGACTGATTCCGGACTTGCGACTGCTTCCTTGTAGCTCTCAATAATGATGTTTTTGAAAAGACTTTTCAATTCCTTCTGTTTTTGTTCGTATTCTTCATCTTCGGCCAACTGATTGCCGTCCAACCAGTGAAGGATCTCGTTGCACTTTTCCATTAAAATTGTTTTTGAGTTATCTGATACCTTGCGCATGATCTTTTCGTTCTCTATTTTGGACAGGACATTGAAGCAGCATGTCTCCAATCTGTTGGTTGCAGGGGTGGCATCATCCTGATTATCCGTATTATTGGAATATGACCGCGCTTCTTTGGTCATACGCTCGATGTCATAATTCGAAAAACCAACATTAATATTTGTCAAATTGATTATATTTTTAGTTCCTTTTTCTAAAGCGTAAACTTTGAGAATACCAAAGACATCAATACTAAAAGTCAATTCAATACTATTTTTATAAGGAATATTAGTAAAAGAAAGCTGCCCCAAAAGGTTATTATCGCTTGAATCGGCACTTTCTCCCTGGAAAACCTTGATGATTCGGAAGATGATTTTTTCACGCGGTGGATGCAATGTTTTGGTTTTTTTTTTCCAGGTGTAGTCAATAATGGGATTCAAGTTTAACACAATTGTTTTTTCTGTAGGAAATTTGGTATTACGCGGAATCACTTTGTGCATATTGCCCCCAGGGATCTCGATACCCAAAGAAAATTGAGTCACATCTAGTAACATGGGTTTCTGCAGCACCTCGGAATTGTTTCTTTGAAGAACTGCCGCATGAATAGCAGCTCCATAAGCTACAGCCTCATCGGGGTTGATGGACTTGTTCAGTTCTTTATTAAAGAAAAAGGTTCGAAGAATGTTTTGAATCTTAGGGATACGGGTAGAGCCTCCAACAAGGATAATTTCGTGTATCTGGGTTTCGTGTATATTGGAATCCTGGAATAAATTCTTCAAAGGAGTAATAATAGATCTAAATAGATCCTTGTTTAACTCTTCAAAGCAGTCTCTTGTGATTGAAGTGTAGAAATCAATACCTTCGAAAATAGAATCTATCTCGATATTCGCCTTATTGGAAGATGAAAGTGCTATCTTTGCTAATTCACAGGAAGTTCTCAAACGCATCAGCGCCCTCTTATCGGAAATGAGATTTCTGTTGTATTTTCGCTGAAACTCCTGAACGAAGTGGTTCACTAGTATGTTATCGAAATCTTGACCACCCAAGTGAACATCCCCAGCTGTAGACTTGACATTGCAGATGCCATCGTTTATGACGATTATAGATGCACTCAAAGATCCGCCACCTAAACTGAAAATAAGGACATTGCGCACTTCTGCTATCTTTTTGTCCACAGCGTACGCAATTGCGGCGGCGCTGGAATCATTAACAAGGTTCAACTTTTTGAATCCTGCAATAGCCCCTGCATCCATAGTAGCTTGTCTCTGGGCGGCGTTAAAGATTGTTGGAACACTGATTACTGCGTTGTCGACAGTCATTCCAAGGTAAGCTTCTGCAACATCTTTCATTTTTCTGAGGACCATGGAACTAATTTGTTCAGGGAAAAATGTTTTGTTCTCACCTTTGTGTTGAACTTTTATCTTAAATTTTGAGTCATCATTCACGACTTCAAAGGGCCAGTGATTCACATCGGTTTGGACGGTCAAATCTCCAAATTTGCGTCCGATAAGTCGTTTAATAGCTAAAATGCAGAAATTAAATAGGGATATAACATTATACAACGAATAGTTCTACAATTCTGTACGGTACAATTTTAAAAAAAAGCATGAAGTAAATAATGTTTATTTTCTCTGTTCAGTAAGAAGAGATTTTGAGAGATTTTTGATTGACCGAAATACTTTCTCCGATTGTAGAAATATAATAATGAGTTTTCGCGGCTTAGTTCAGTTGTCATACTTATTAAAGAAGAACTGTGTTATTCTGGGCTATTTGCTTAGTTGTTAATTCTCTTCGATTTCAAAACGTGGTTAATATTAATGACATTACAAGATTAAGAAATTTTCGTGAACTTTGAATAGTTTTATAACTTACCATAAATGGAATTATTGGGATTTTTTGAGAGTTGGGTCTTAGCAGCATCTCCAATCAGAACTCCTGCCTCTGTGAAGGCCACGTACGAGGGAGTGATACGGTCTCCTCGCTCGTTGCTAATTATCTCCATCTTTCCATGTCTGACGACGGCTACACAAGATCTGCTTGTCCCTAAATCAATACCGATGGCTGGTGCTTGTGGTATTGCCGTCCGTAGTCTTGTTTGTGATATTGGTGCCTGTTGCGGTGGTCGTTTCATTGGCCGCGGTGTCTTTTGACGCTGCATGTATTTTCCCCCCATTTCTGAATTAGATAATCAAAAAATCTTTCTAAAAAATGTAAATTAATGGACAGCATTAAAAACAGAAATTTTTGGTGTATCTGGTTGACAAGCATGCTTGATTTTATTTGAAAGAAAAAAGATCACGGTTAAAGAACACGGATAAAGAGCACTAGTTTATTTAAAATACTACTGCAACAGACCTCGTATAAGCCATTGAAAATAAAAGTTAATGTAATGAATCTTTTACCCAGTCGTACTTTATTGTTTATTTATTTAGGCTTTTTTTAGGGGCTTTAACAATGAACATTATACTGTCTTTACTATACATAACTAAATTGTCTCAGTAACAATCTTATGTATTTTTAAGTAATAAATTGAAGTTGTTCCTCGACTCGGTATAATTATTTCCCTTCATCAGTATTCTTGGCAGAGCGGAATACTTTATGATAGTTACGGCCGTTGTTCCCAATCCCACTGATCAACTGTTGGAAGGAAATTTTGGCTCAACATTCCTCAAATGCATAATCACGCTCTTCCCAATGAAACTCTCCTGTCTAGCTAGAGGAGCCAAACAGTTGGATTAACCTCTGGCTCAGTAAAAGGGTTAGTTATAAAAAGTGTCAACAGAGTGAAAAATAACAGCGAAATGTCGAACGTCATTTGGATTTGCCAATTTTATTACTATTTTTATTAAGTAATTAATATGGAAAGTGAAGATGAAGGTGTCAACGATAATATTTTTAATATATATAACGTTATGGATGATAATATCCAGTTACACAGGCGGCGAAGGCCAAAAATTGAATGACAACGATTTCTTTAACCCTTTTCGATTCTCAAAAATGCCGTTTCGAATGCCTGATGATGTTGTAAACTCCATAATATTCATTTTCCCATTCTGTGTGAAATTAAAAAAAAACATTTAAATTAAGTAGCACATTTCCGTACTAGATATTTGCAATACATTTTGATAAAAAATAGTTGTTTCGTATCAAATTTTTGTCCTCAAATCTAAATTTAAGTTTAGTATTCAAAATGACCGCGAAGCCGATCCCCTTATGAGAACAAATGGAAGATGTTATTTAAAAGTGCTACTTAAGTCTATTTGTGTATTTCTCAAGAGCATTTTAATTAATGTTGTAATTAAAGATCACTGGATTTTTATTCGAGATAATCTGACTTTTTGACATTTTGAGATAATTATTTAATTAAAGTCTGTTTTCATTGCACCAAATTAATAATCTCTTGATATTATCTTGAAGAATATTAACAATGATAAATATTTTGAATTCTAAAAATTTTGAGGTCATTTGCAATAATTAAGATAAGTACATCATGAAATATTTTTATAATACCATTTACGAGTAATTATGATAATAATAACATGATGTATCTAATACATCAAAAGAATACCATATCATTATGTAAAGAATGCATTAGATAAGCCTTTAATCATTCAGATGTTCAAGACGGTAATATGGATTGTTCGAATTTTTTACAGGCGTTTTATATTTAGCACTGAAACAGTAATAACATATCCTAATATATGATATAAAAATTGTTAAAACCGACATAAAAAACAATGGTGGGTTCTAAAGTAATATATTTCTGTCGGTACGAGTATTACGCCATGTTGGGTTACCTCCTCTCTCAAATCGCAATCTCAAATCACATCCAAGGTAGATACTAGTAAATTCTTTTTATTGTTTATAACACCGGATATTTTAAATAATGTTGATTTGGACTGACGCATTCTGTGGTCACGGTTTTGACCTACACCTTCTTACGTTGCATGCAACGTTTATTAGAGAGAGGGGGAAATTACAACGCGGCTATCGGCGGTTTGTTTTTGGGTTTAAAAGCTATACAAGATGATATTTTGCATACCTTCGTTCAAGTGATATTTTCTTTTTACAAAAAAGTTTTTTCCATATCGACAAAACGAGTTGGAGAATAATGAACTCTAGAACATCACAACGATGAGTTGATCAGCTAACATTTATATTAGCTTCACGAACAATTCAAAAAAAAAATTGCAGATTATTTATATAAAATATGAGATTTTGCATACCTTCGTTCAAGTGATATTTTATTTTCAAAAAAGATTTTTTTCCATATCGACAAAACGAGTTGGAGAATCTTGAACTCTAGAACATCACAACGATTTATTTTGTTAATAACATTTATTTTATTTTCACGAACAACACAACAAACATTGCAGATTATTTATATTAAATGAGTGAATATTTTCACGAGTAAGAAAAAATTATCAGTGAACGACGATTAATTTAATTTATCTTATCTAATACTCACTCAAGCAACTTGACAAACCTTAACATGTTAGCCCGTCGTCCGACGGGTCGTTAAGCAATCGACATAAACCGAATGGTGAGACCCTGTGCAAAAAATTAAGTTGGTTAAAAAAAGGTAACGGTTTGTAGCGCAGTTCTGTGTGGAACTTTTCTGCGCAGGGTGGATTATAAATTATGGTGGTTATAAACGGCATTTTTATTGCGTAATTTAAAATGTTTGCCATTCCTTAGTCACAGTGAATGTAACATTATTTGTAGTACATGATTAGTATTTCTTTAGAAAATGTATAGATTATAATTAGTCCAGATATGGTTATGCATTGCTTACGTAGCGTACCAGTGTGTTTTTACCTTTACGATCGTATTAAGATGGAGATCGCGGACTTAGTTAACAATCTGGCTGATTTGACAAATATCGATCGGTCGCGCAACGGAAATGTAAAAAAGCGGTAATACCCATTTGCAGTTCTATGATAGGGTATTTTAAATTGAAATATCGATTTACCAAAGCAAATACGGAACGAATCGAATTGGCCAAATTTAATTTCAATTCAAAACAGACCCTGGTCTGTTTTGTATTAGTTTACCTGTCAATGACATCGTAAATAATGTAATCTGAAGAAACGTGAAGTTAGCGACTAAAAGCGAAACGCGAAAATGACCGTATTTTTGAGGATTGTAACAAAGTGGTCTAAAAATTTTTTTCACGAAAAATATTATCCATAAAGGATTTAATCCGAGCAGCTATATAACCATACCAACGCTGCACTGGCGTATTAGGGAATCTTTATTAGTAAGACTAAGTAAAACTCTCTTCGAGATATTTATAAAAAATTCCAAAGTAATGTTTTGAAATATTTTCTTATCATGTTTTGTTTGGTCTTGTTTGTTTTTTCTCATTTTCCTTTTCCTTTTATTGTAATCATAAATAATTTATTTTTACTTATGTATGACTGAATAAAACTGCTTTTCAAGGCATTCTGCACTGCACTGTACACATCTGAGCTGTGGACACAATACCCAGCAGGCAGCAGCGCAATGGGGCAAGCTGAGGGTGTGCTACAATAATGCATACAGGTAGCTCATGCAACTACCGAGGTTCTGCAGTGCCTCCACAATGTTTACTGAAGGGAGGGTGCACTCATTCCCCGCCTTACTTCGCCACCGACTAGCCAGCTTCTGGGGTAGGACTCGGAAGTCAACCAACATCATCGTTGTGGCTGCATCCGAGTGGCTCAGTTCCCCACTCAATGAGCGATGGATGCAGATGATGCGGCGACCTCCCTGATGGACGGTTTAATTAAACTTAATCTAATTGTTTTTTATTGTATTTATATGACTATTTTATTTTTGATTTATATTTTAATTTTATATTTAGGTACCTGCCTAATATTTTTATTTTTTTTATTCTGTTTGTTTTATCTTATTTCCATTTTTATAATTTTTTTTTATTGTATTTTATTGTTTCCCTGTTTTATTTCATGTAATATGGCAGACTGGGATTGCGCTATCCTCCCAGTCGTGCTGGATTAAAACTTAAATAAATAAATAAATAAAATAAAATAATGCTGTGCCACATAAATGAAATGATTGGGCATGCAGATAGCAATGTAACGAATCATTATTATAAATAAAAATTAAATGCATCCAGATAACAATATATCAAAAAATTCCATATGAATGTAAATGTAAGATTTTTAGAGGGCGTGTCTTTTTTACTTTACGTAAGTATATTATTAGTGTAATTTCACTTTATCATTATTTTACTCTTACATACACTAAATCACCATATCATTGTCTTACTCATACACACACTAAATAACTATTTCATTTTCTTACTCATACATACACTAATTCACTACATCATTGTCTTACTCATACATATACCAAATCACTATATCATTGTCTTACTCATATATATACCAATTCACTATCTCATTGTCGTACTCATACACACACTATATCACTATCTCATTGTCTTACTCATACACACACTAAATCACTATATCATTGTCTTACTCATACATATACTAAATCACTATCTCATTGTCTTACTCATACACATACTAAATCACAATATCATTGTCTTACTCATACATATGCCAAATCACTATCTCATTGTATTACTCATACACACACTAAATCACTATATCATTGTCTTACTCATATATATACCAAATCACTATCTCATTGTCGTACTCATACACACACTATATCACTATCTCATTGTCTTACTCATACACACACTAAATCACTATATCATTGTCTTACTCATACATATACTAAATCACTATCTCATTGTCTTACTCATACACACACTAAATCACAATATCATTGTCTTACTCATACATATGCCAAATCACTATCTCATTGTATTACTCATACACACACTAAATCACTATATCATTGTCTTACTCATACGTATACTAAATCACTATCTCATTGTCTTACTCATACACACACTAAATCACAATATCATTGTCTTACTCATACATATACTAAATCACTATCTCATTGTCTTACTCGTACACACACTAAATCACTATATCATTGTCTTACTCATACATATACTAAATCACTATCTCATTGTCTTACTCATACACACACTAAATCACAATATCATTGTCTTACTTATACATATACCAAATCACTATCTCATTGTCTTACTCATACACACACTAAATCACTATATCATTGTCTTACTCATACATATACTAAATCACTATCTCATTGTCTTACTCATACACACACTAAATCGCTATATCATTGTCTTACTCATACATATTCTAAATCACTATCTCATTGTCTTACTCATACACACACTAAATCACTATATCATTGTCTTACTCATACATATACTAAATCACTATCTCATTGTCTTACTCATACACACACTAAATCACTATATCATTGTCTTACTCATACATATACTAAATCACTATCTCATTGTCTTACTCATACACACACTAAATCACAATATCATTGTCTTACTCATACGTATTCCAAATCACTATCTCATTGTCTTACTCATACACACACTAAATCACTCTATCATTGTCTTACTCATGCATACACTAAAACTAAATCATTATCTAAGCCCAAAGACTGTATCTATAATTTAAATTGTTCTTACTTTATCTGTTATTTCAAACAAGAGCGCGTGTTGCTTTTACGTCCAACAGATGGAAATGTTATTTTTTGCAATAAAATCGTGTTTTTACAATTCACATGAGGCATCTAAATAATATAGGTATATAAAAACACAGGCGTCTTTGGATACAATGTTGTCTCAAAATGTCAAAGCAATCCTTGAAGAACTTTCCGAGATTTTAGATTTGAACAAATGAACATTAACATTAACATTAATATAAAAAAAAAAAATTTATTGTACTATTTTAAATCATTATTATAACCCGGAGAGCAGATGATGCGAAAGTGAATGGTGGAAGAAGTCGTAGATGCGCGATAAAGACATGACACGATCAAGTAAGTTAATAAATGTAGTAAATTATTGTTTATTTTCTCTCCACCAAAGCGCATTAAATAATTATTACAATAAAGAAATCATTATTAAATTCTATTAAAGTGGTGATTCTTTTTAGAGGTGAGCACATAATTTACCATAATATTTTTTGAACAGCGTTAAATTGAAAGAACATGAAAAGTTTTTTTAAATATATATTTCATGTAAATGTATAAAAATAAATTCTACCTACGTAGATGTACATGAAAATATTATCATTAAGTTAAATTGAGTAAGCAGAACATTAATTTACCTAAGTATACATAAAACGTATCTAAGTATAAATGAATTAATAAATGAATTCTGAAAGTATTGAGTGAATTTGAAAAAGTGTATTAGTCCGTGTGTCTATAAAAGTTATTGTATTGGTTTATAGAAACATATATTTATTTTGATAAGTATCGAACCAAAGGGTTTCATGGTTTCACGTAATTTTCAGCCGCATATTAAAATTTTAGTCTCATGTTATGAATTCTATGATTTTAAACAGAGAAATTTTACTACTATATTGAATTTTCAAAGTTAAAGTTATCCTCGGGATGGGTGTCCTGATGACTGCCGGAGAAACCAGGGACCGATTCTGCACTAACCACCACTTCCTTATAGCTCTCAATGATGATGTTGTTGAAAAGACTTTTCAATTCCTTCTGTTTTTGTTCGTATTCTTCATCTTCGGCCAACTGATTGCCGTCCAACCAGTGAAGGATCTCCTCGCACTTGTTCTTTAAAAAAACTTTTGAATTATCTGTTACTTTGCGCATGATCTTGTCATTCTCTAATTTGGACAAAACATTGAAGCAGCATGTCTTCAATCTGATACTGGCAGTGTTAGATTCAACCTGTTTTTCTATTTCATTGGAGCACGACCGCGCTTCTTTGATCATACGCTCGAAGTCGTCCTGCGAAAAACCAGGATTGTTTTTTGTCATATTGAAGATCTTATTGGTTCCCTTTTCTAAAGCGGAAACGTTTAGGATACCAAGCACATCAATTGTAAAACACAACTCGATATCATTTCCAGGAGGAATATTACTTAAACAAAGTGTCCCTAAAAGATTATTATCGTTCGTCAGGGCATTCTCACCCTCGAATACTTTGATGAGGTAGGTGGGTCTTCCATGTAGTGTCGGTTTTTCTTTCTTTCTGTGGTAGTAATCCCTTAAAAATGGGTTGAGGATGCTTTTCGTATTACAGCCTACAATGGGATTAAAGGTTAACACTAACGTTTGATTTGTAGGAAATTTGGTATTACGCGGAATCACTTTGTGCATATTGCTCCCAGGGATCTCGATACCCAAAGACAATTGAGTCACATCTAGTAACATGAGTTTCTGCAGCTCCTCGGAATTGTTTCTTTGAAGGACTGCCGCATAAATAGCAGCTCCATAAGCTACAGCCTCATCGGGGTTAATGGACTTGTTCAGTTCTTTATTAAAGAAAAAGGTTCGAATAATGTTTTGAATCTTAGGGATACGGGTAGAGCCTCCAACAAGAATGATTTCGTGTATCTGGGTTTTCTGTATATTGGAATCCTGGAATAATTTCTTCAAAGGCTCAATAATAGATCTAAACAGATCCTTGTTTAACTCTTCAAAGCAGTCTCTGGTGATTGAAGTGTAGAAATCAATACCTTCGAAAATAGAATCTATCTCGATATTCGCCTGATTAGAAGATGAAAGTGTTATCTTTGCCAATTCACAGGAAGCTCTCAAACGCATCAGCGCCCTCTTATCGGAAATGAGATTTCTGTTGTATTTTCTCTTAAACTCTTGAACGAAGTGATTCACTAGTATGTTGTCGAAATCTTGACCACCCAAGTGAACATATCCAGCTGTAGACATAACATCGCAGATGCCATCGTTTATGGCGATTATAGATGCACTCAAAGATCCGCCACCTAAACTGAAAATGAGGACATTCCGCATATCTGTTATCCTTTTGTCCACCGCGTACGCAATGGCAGCCACACTGGATTCATTAACAAGCCTCAACTTAGTAAATCCTGCAATAGCCCCTGCGTCCAAGGTGGCTTGTCTCTGTGCAGTGTTAAAGCTAGCTGGAACACCAACTACTGCATTGTCGACAGTCTTTCCAAGATAGGCTTCAGCAACCTTTTTCATTTTTCTGAGGACTATGGAACTAATTTGTTCAGGAAAAAATGTCTTATTCTTGCCTTTGTGTTGAACTTTTATCTGAAGTTTTGTCTTATCTTTCAAGACTTCAAAGGGCCAGTGATTTACATCGGCTTGGCTGATTGAATCTTCAGAAATGAGTCCGACGAGTCGTTTAGCACCTGTAATGCAGGAATTGTATAGATTTAAAACATTAAAATATTACATAGAATACTTTAACAGTTGTGTACTTTATAATGAAATAATCCATAACTTAAAACTGAATCAATTTCTGTATAGAATAACTGTTTTTTTAATAGACATTGTGAAATGTAAGCATGTGAAATTGAAAAAAATATATGACGAAGAATAAATTAACAACAAAGTAAATAACAACTATGAAGGGCGTGGTCTTAAGTGAGTCTTTATGCCTATGGTATTTCTCCAGTGGAGTGGAATGGGAGTACTCTGACACATACTGATGCCTTTTCACTCAGTCCTATTGGAAAAGTGTACGAGGAAAAAAGATAGTAATGAGTATTCAGCCTACGGTATTACGTGTAATTTACTATGAAGTTTATGTTCGATAGCATTATCTGTTGAATACGTTTAGCTCGCTACAGGCTGTTTCAAAAATGTACTTAATTTTTTTTTAAATAATATATTTTATTTATTAAAATACCTGCGAGAAAAACTAGTCCAGTGTTCACAAATTATATAATACCGTACATTTACAATTCATTATTTTTGAATAGATGTATTTACTTTAAATTACTCCAAAAGTGGTTCCTATTACCTACTTCATTATATTAGATTATGTAAGCTACCTTACTCCAAGAATATATTTTAGTAACCTCTAGCACCTCTAGTAATCTTAGCTCTTCTGGTTACTGCCCTCAATATCCCACAACATCCCTGCTCAGTGCTCAGCACGCCTCAGGTCCCCGTCCCCACTGCCCCCAGTCCGCAGATACTCAAAGTAGGTATAAAATACTTTAAGTATTTTGTACCCGGTATTTTGACTAGGTATTTTTATATACTACGAAAAGTAATCACAGAACCCACCTCTAGTAGCCAGGAAAACACTTTCTTCGATTTTTCTTCACATCAATTTATTTTAATAAAATATAAACACAAAGGGTATTAACTATCAGCCGCAGCTGAAGTGTACTTGTGATCTCGAAACGTAGTCTGTGTGTACTTCTACACCTATTAGCTCTACTATACTGCTCTGTAATCTTCCAAGACCACATACTCAGATTAAGGATCCAAGTTCCCTATTTCACTACCTCCCACTTCTCTCCTACTACTCTCACAGACTGCTTTCGCAGACTACTGTCTCAGACTACTCTCACATTACTACTCTAATACTGGGGGTATCTGCTCTTTTAAAGTAAAACTTACGAAGAATGATATAAACATTAAGAAATTTGACCTTCGTAGGACCATTTTCTCCAACGCTTTGCCTGGCGCGTAAAACTATATAAAATTAACATTCTAAAACGTCTATTTTTTTACCATGTTTGAGGATATTTGGTCACGATTGCATGAATGAGAAAGCTTTGTTTAATGATTTGTGAAATTTAAGCATGGTTAGTGGATTTAATTTAGATTAAATTTGATAATATTATTATTAAGTTCTGCAAGTGTTTTAGTTTTTTATTATTGTGACAGCTGTTTCGGCTTACAAGGCCATTTTCAAACTGTGGTTAGTCCACATTGAGACGACGTTTTTATACTATTTCAAATGTAAATTTTGAAGGTGCATACATTGATTTATTACTGGTTACACCGATGACATGATCTATTGTTGGTTAAACCAATCTATGTTTTCCCCTCAGTAAATGGTAATGGGTTCTTAATTATTTACTAATGACTTTATTGCTATGAATTATTTGGGTGCATTATACTGCTTGGGTTTTGTGAAAATACTGAGAAGTGGTGAGTAAATTATTTTCCGTACTTTATTAATTAGTGTTAAATTTGGGTCATTCGTTCGTTTATTGATTTCTAATTGTTCAAGTAAATTTAATCTAATGCCCTTTTTTTCTATATGCAATGGTTTAGGACCCTTGTTGTTAAGTGGGGTATGATTATTCACCAAGAGATGTTCTGCGAATTTTGAGGATGTGTTTTTATTATTATAACATCGTATATGTTCGTTGAATCTAGTTGAGAATGCCTTCCCCGTTTGTCCGTAGACGACATCCTTTGATACGTAGACGACATCCTTATATGTTGGAATGGTACCAACCGACAGTTAGATATCTTTACTAATTGGGCCAACACCGTTGGACAAACGGGGAGGGCATTCTCAACTAGATTCAACGAACATATACGATGTTATAATAATAAAAACACATCCTCAAAATTCGCAGAACATCTCTTGGTGAATAATCATACCCCACTTAACAACAAGGGTCCTAAACCATTGCATATAGAAAAAAAGGGCATTAGATTAAATTTACTTGAACAATTAGAAATCAATAAACGAACGAATGACCCAAATTTAACACTAATTAATAAAGTACGGAAAATAATTTACTCACCACTTCTCAGTATTTTCACAAAACCCAAGCAGTATAATGCACCCAAATAATTCATAGCAATAAAGTCATTAGTAAATAATTAAGAACCCATTACCATTTACTGAGGGGAAAACATAGATTGGTTTAACCAACAATAGATCATGTCATCGGTGTAACCAGTAATAAATCAATGTATGCACCTTCAAAATTTACATTTGAAATAGTATAAAAACGTCGTCTCAATGTGGACTAACCACAGTTTGAAAATGGCCTTGTAAGCCGAAACAGCTGTCACAATAATAAAAAAACTAAAACACTTGCAGAACTTAATAATAATATTATCAAATTTAATCTAAATTAAATTTATAAAAAAATTAAATGGAGTTCTACGAATTAAACACAAAAACAATAAATAAATGGTTAGTGGAGTCTAATGTGAGTGTATTGTATGTTTCACGAGTAGGTTGAATGATTATGTCGGCAAGAGCATTTTCATCGTTTTATGTCTTATATAAAATTTTTAATGCTAGATTTTTGCCGATTTTACAAAAATATTCATTCATGTGCTTGGTCACAGATTCTGGATGGTCTTTTAGGAAGGTGTGTTGGCCACTTATGTTTAATTTATTGATTGGTGGCAGTGGGTGATCAATGTATTGTGGAGCTCTTCTAGTTTTTTATACAAAAAAAATTCTATGATCTATGGTTTCAGTTTTATTTTTTTAGTGATTCAGCGGTGGAAGTATCAATATGTTGCAAGAGGGTTTCAGAGAAGGTATTAAAAGCAACGTCTACATCTATTGAATTTATAGTCCAATTCAATTTTAGAAGTTAACGAAATGAACCATTTTATTTGTTATATTATTATATGATGTTCTGGTGATCATCTGTCTTTTATGCATAATACCAAATATATTGAGAAGTGGTCTGTAATGGTTGATTGATATACAGTTCCTTTGGTATAATTTTTGTTATTAGAAATATGTGGTCAATATATATGAATTAGTCGTATCTATTACTCTGTCAGGAGAATTAATGTGGGAAACTTGCCCATGTTGAGTCATGAGATTTTTATAATCGAGTGTTTGTGAAGACATAGGCTTAAGTACGAGTAGTCGTAAATCAATGTTAATGTCACCAATTACCAATTTATCTTCGTTAATAATTACAATTAGTTCTTCTATAGGTTTAAAGTTTAATAATGCCATGTCTGATGAATCAAAGAAGGAGGAAAAGTTTTGTTGTTTAGGTGACCGGTATAGAAAAATAATGGCGGTTAGGTAGGTTTTATTTTAAGGCAGTGGCATTATCAATGTATAGTTCAGAGATAATCAGGTCTAGCTCGGATTTTCCATAGAAAATTACTCCATTTGACTGTGTCTTGTTATATAGTTTATTGAAAACTGTAAATCCTGCAATGTTTTTGTGAGTGTAATTTGATTTGATCCAACGTTCATTATTTTACTGAATGTTGGATCGAATAGGTTAGACCGGCAAGTGTTACAAGTAGGTTGTCATAGTTTTTATCAATTCTGCGAATATTTGTTGAAAATATTTTCAATCTTGTGTAGGGCTTTAGTATATCTAATAGTTTGTTTCTGTTAGAGAAAATATTCAAGGTATGAATAGCACGGTTGATTGGCGAATTTGCTGCTGTATTTGTGTTGTAATTAGGTGTGTAGAATAGCGCTATATGTCGTGTACGTCTCAAAGGTGTGTTACAACTAATTAATAATAATAAATATCTTTATTGTGACAAATTTTCAAACCCTAACTATAGAAATACATGTAAGACTGTTTTGTGTACATTGGTTTATAAATTAGAAGAGTATATAATTTTATCAATGGAAATTAAGATATAAACAGTAGGTAAAATAAATGTAAATAATAGAAATGTTAATGAAGTTATATGTTAAGGTTTATCATAGCCCGCCTCACTAGGCTTAGCCTGTGTTGAGGCAGCTATCTACCAAGTTTATTTATAGTACTATAACGTACCTACAATTATATAAAAATATGAACACTCAATAGTTAGGTAGCATCAATATCAATACATCATATACCAAGTTCGTTTCTAGTCCTAATAATATACCTACAATTATATGAAAATACATACAATAATTAGGTTGCATCAATGACTGCGAATTTGGATGAGTGCACCGGTAAAGGCCCTATCATTACTTTTAATCCAAATTTTTACGCTATCTTTGAAATTTTTTTCATGAATGACATGTTTTAATTTTATCAGGAAGAATGTTATAAAGTCTAGTCGCAAGATATCTGATCGTGATATCTGATCGTAGAATCATTTCCGATTTAACCTGTTTGTATAAAATCATTAATGCAATGTTTGATACCCCTAATTTATTATATGTAATCTCTTTTCATACTCCAAGCAGGTCAGTTACAAGACAGTACCTACCATATTATTGTAGCAATTCTATATTAACGTCCCAATATCACACTCCTATGCGACGGATTCAACAGCTAGGAAACAAATACTCCGATGTTGTTGATATATTTAGTACATCAATTTCATTATATGTATAAGCATACCTTATTGAAGTTTTTTTCATCAAGTAGGGGAATATTTTGATAAAGCTATTTAAATTGACAGTATTACAGTATTTTGAACGTTAAAGGCATATAATAGGCATATAATAGGCAAGGCAAACTACCAAAATATGTTTATTATTAAATCGCTAGGTGGCAGTAAGGGTGCCTTCACCAATGTACAATATTCAACATTATACGTGAGTTATGAAGAGACATATAGATATTCAAGTAAAAAAACAAACCAATAACAAAATGTGGCTTGTTTATGGAACTTACTATTTTGGTAGAGTATTTAGTATGATCTTTTTTACAAATGTTTCATCATTTGCTTGTTATTGTAAATCATATTAGGTTTGAAAAGCTGACAATAGGTTTTTAAGTTCGCGATATTATGTGAAAGGAGGAAAGCAACCGTAAGCGGCGTTTTGCACCGTTAGCGGTTGCTTGGTTCCTTTCGTGGTCCCGTTTCGTTAGGGACTGAAGTGTAGGTAGGTAGGAGTGAGCGCTATTCCATTATAAACGGTGTTTGGAATCTCATGGTTCAAGTAATCCATTAAATTATTATCAATAAATTTTACATGTTATTTAATGTTATCATGTTATACATTTTATTGTTACTGTATTTGTAATGTTTAAGTGTTGCTTTGCTTGATTCTCCGTAATGGCAATCTTGTATTATTCTTCTTATATATTGACCTCGAGAAATAAAATAATTTTTTTTTTTATATTTTTTATTTTTTAATTTTTCTGTGTTATTTAGTACAACTAAACAACAATATTTATAAAAAAATAATCAAATTGTTCTACTCTCCGCCCTTCTATGCAAATATCATCGCTTTCTTCTATCGCCTTTTCAATAACAAGCTCTTGCTCTGATTCTTCACAGCTCCATCCTTGGTCATTGGTCACAGGTTTTTTCCCCAAAAAATTGCTGTCTTTTTGGTCCTGAACATAAAATAAAATTTTAGTAAAATACAAACCTATTATTACGATGTTGGGAACACGCGTCATAGAAATCATAAAAATTCTCGCCTTTCGACAATATACTTCATGAGGGCTAAAGCAGGTGCATGTAACAAGTGTTTCGATATATCAGGAATATAGGTAGAGATGGCAAAATTTCGTTTTAACTAAAAACGCGAAAAAATATTTATGGTTCGAAAATATGGCATTTATAAGTTTTCTTTGCGTTTCAAGGCATTTGAAAGTGTTTCCAGTGATTTCTATTTCACGAATTAACGCGAAAAACGTGATTTTGGCCGTATTTCAGCTAAATTATTCTATTTAGCGAAATAGGCGCGAATTTCCCGAAAATACCGGGTATTGACTGACAGGCGTACGAGAATGAAGGAGCCCACTATTGAAACGTGCGCAAAGCTATCATTCAATCAGTAAAGTGCCTTTTCCATTGTTTTTTGTATTTACCTGTATTTCAAATATGCCTACTTTATTTCATTTTTGGAAGCCTGTCCTACCTCTTTTTACAATTTTGTTACTATTTTATGTGTAAATATTTAATATTTTTAATTTATACTGTACGCTGAATTTAAACGCTTTCCGAGAATATAGCGTATTTCGTAAGTCAAAGAACCATACAAATTGGAGAAGCTGATACAGTAATATTTAGTCCTGTACAACTAAAGAATAATTGAGAAAAATGCATAAGGAAGGTAGTTTCATGTGAATGTGCAGGGAAAAGTATTATGCCTACTTTATTTAATTTTTGGAAGCCTTTCCTACGATTTTTTATAATTTTGTTACTATTTTATGAGTAAATATTTAATATTTTTATACTGTAGGCTAAAATAGCTTTTTGACATTATACAATTTGTGCGAAATAAATTACGCCTATTGATGTTAATCGCAATCTGCATTTGTTGTGTTTGTGTTCGACCCGTACTTAGAGTTTCCTTCCTTATTAATTTAATATTAAAAATAATTATTTATAATCTTTCACATGGAAATATGTACTTGCAAATGAAGGTTAAACATATATTTTACCAAAAATACTTAGAATATGCGCTAAAAACATTCACGAAATACATTTTTTTCTATTTTGCTACGAAACGCTAAATTATGCCTCAAAATGCTATAAAACCCTAAATTTCCAATTGTTAGTGCTAAAAAATCTGAAAATTAATGCTAAATTTTGCCATCTCTAAATATAGGTAAATAGACTATGAGAAATCGTCTTTTCAAACTTTGACATCTCATATCTCAGAACAAGTTAAATGAAGTTAGAACCCTATCCAAATGAGGTGACGAATAGTAAATGCGAGATATTTGAAGTATATAAGTACCTTTTCGACAGTAGTGGCTGATGAACCAATAAGAATATCCTCGTGGTCTAAATCTTCCAAGTTTGGTCCTTTGTGTGCAATATTTACAGTAGACTCATTTGGTTCTATCGTATGTTGGTGTTTTTGCTGTATTTTTTCCTAAATAAAAAAGCAAAAAAAAAAAATATTATGATGTAAAAGTCCAGAAACCCGTGACTTCAACGCACTCAAATTCATTTGTTGCTCGAAGCATACCTTGTTTGGAGTATTTTTTCCGGCTGCTATGGATAAATCATGTGTTGATCTACAAAGAGAAAAATAATATAATTATTTGAAACTGTACAACACAACACATAGATAGAATATCTTTGATTTGACAATGTGTGAATGGTTACGTATTTATACGCGGAAAGGTGATATGAACTAAAAATGATCCGGCGTGAGATGGTAATTTTTGGTTCAATTACCAAACGTGTCATGAAAAAACGTTCACTCTCACAATTTAGACATAGCGTAAAGACAACGAATTCTCACACACACCTGCATAAAGAGCGCGCCAGAACATCATGAACTTCGTGCTAACCGTTAGGAATATAAACGCATATTGAATGTTGGATTTTACACGTTTCAAAGAATTTGACACTTGAAAATATACAATGCGACAAATTTATATGAAAAAAGAGAATTTGTGAGTACTTACTGTTTTCGTAGCTTTTTCGAAATATATACGCCGTAAAACAAGGAGCGTATAGTCTCACTACCGTTCTCGGGGGCTTCTCACCCGTAATAAGTAAAACAGTGTAAATGTGTTGAAAATTTGGTGCAAGATGAAGTATTTATTTAATTGTTAATATCCACAGATATCATAACGATAATAAGAGGCCGTACTTCTACAGATGTGTATATTATATACATATTTCAAATTAAAAATATTGTGTAAAACCGTTTTTAATGCGATAATCATGGATCGAAGTTTTAAAAGTGGGTTGTATGGTGTATCAATGTTTTTATTTTTTATAGTCGAATGCCTACAACAACTACGAAAAAAAATAGGTAGACTGAAAAATAATAGTCCATTAATTGGTATAAAAAAATATGAAGTCTGAGAATGACATACGGAAGGTAGTATTAAGCCGTTTTAGGGAGCCGTTTTCCAGCAAATCACCATTATGCCCTATAACCCACTCTTAACAGTATTTTGTAAGCTGAAAGAAATAAATTATTTTGGATTTTTTTTATTTTTATATGTTGTACCTACACAATGTGTGGATCAAATTCAACAATATTTTTATTTATATATGTGTTTTAAACAGTCATTTCCTGCACTATTTACGAGTATAATTTCTTAAATATTGTTATATATGTATGTAAAAGCCTTAATAGGCGTAAAATAAATAAATAGATATAACTCATTTGTTTTGGGTAAGAAACTTTTATAAGTTATGTTCGAACTAAATATAACATAAGCAATTATAAAGAGATTAGGTGAATGTATTAAGGACCAGCGCACCGTCTTTCGAACTGGAAATGGACAACGCCCACATCTTTTAGTTTTCATAGGGTTACCATAGTTGTTTAAATATAAGCGCATCTAAATTACCATCTTACATTTGCTACATCTGTTGAAAATTATAGACAACATTGACAAAATATTATTGACAAGAACCAATAAGTCAATAAGAATACAGAACGGTAGAACGTCCCATTATATTTTTTTACCCGCGCTAATGAAGGCCATTCCATTTCGTTTTAAGAACATGACCAATAATACTATATTACCGTTTTTAAGTTTGTTATAGTAAATGGCACTTAAAGTGAAATGGTACTAAACTGCGCTATATAAATGCTATGTTATTATTATTATTCCAAATCATGGTACTGAGAATCGGAAACCGAATGTTTGCAAGTAAAACTTTCGTTTTACAATATAAAATGAAAGTATTTATTAGGAGTAAAAAAACATAATATAAAAAAAAAATATATATTATAATTCTTAAACGAAAATCTGAAACAGAGAAGATACGGTCACATCTAGGACTTAAACCCACTAAGGCGAGGGTCCTGGATTCAATTCCTAATTATTTAGTGAACATCGTGGAGGCACTGCAGAACCTTGATCTGTATGAATTATTGTGGCACACCCTGACTTTTTCCACATGTCCACAGCTCAAATGTCTACAGAGCAGTGCAGTTCCACATCTTTTAAAGACTCTTTGATTTTCAAATATGGTTAATATTGACTAAGATTTACTATATTTTTATACTGTATAAATATATTAACTCACAGTAAATGGAATTGTTAGCGTTAGATGAGAGTTTGCTCTTAGCGGCATCTCCAACCAGAACTCCTTCCTCCGTGAAGGACACGCACGAGGGAGTAGAGCGATCTCCTTGCTCATTGGTGATTATCTCCACCTTTCCGTGTCTGAAGACGGCTACACAAGATGAGGTGGTTCCTAAATCAATACCGATGGCAGGTGCTAGTATTTCCTTCAATACTTCTGATGTCATTGTTTTCTCCTTTGGCCTAAGATTTTTTGTAATACTCTCCTTCTAAAAATAATGTGAATATTATTAGACAACAAGTCAGAAGACATGATTTAGTCAACGTTTCGGACATCATAACAGTGGCCATCATCATGGAAAATGTGTAAACATCTATCTGCCTGGTTGATGGACATTGTACCACTGTTCGAAACGTTGGCCAAAGAATTAGATAGAGCAACATCCCAGAATAAATCATAATAATTGTGGTCAGAAATTCTTATTTTTGAATTTTATTAACTTGTCACCCATGTTTTGGACAGCGGTTCCTTCCAACTAAAATCCATGTTTTTTAATGCGGTATTAACCCTAATGTACAAAGTAATGTTTAGAATCGCTTCAGGAAAATATAAGTTTATAAACGGTTTTTAATGAATTATCCATCATGATATTGCCAATAATAAATAATAAAACACCCTGATTTAAAAAAAATCAGATTTGTGGTAAGGCGTGATATATTCTACCAAATTTAACAAGCAGGAGATTTGGCGTAGTAACATGTTGATTTGGACCTTAAAGTGTCTTGAAATGCACAAACAAATACCATTCAATTACGCACAAGTAAAGTAAGTACTAAAAAAAGAACCAAGAAAAAAGAGCTGAATACTAAGTTACAAAAAAAAGTTTTTTGTGTTGCATCTTTCAGGGAAGAGATATTTTATTCTCATAAAAGTTTTTTTTTCGTTTAAATCCGAGAATATTAAAGAATGGAACCTCACAACGACGAGATTCTAGGCGTCGGCGTAGGTTCAGTGTTCTCGTGTTGTCAGGTTGAATCCTTCAAAAGTATCCATCCTTCAAGGCCACGAGAAGACACATATCACAGAATCGTCAAACTTTGGCAAAATGACATTGCAGTCGTCTCGGAACGCGGGACCGGACCGGTTGCGTATTTGTAAATACCCGACGCGTTATCCGCCCGAAGCTGAGAGGATTACGTGAAGGTTTTTTTAATATACCTACTTAAATCAAAACTTGTAGTATTTAGTATTATTTGTTTTTGTTTATTCGTGCCAAAAATTTAATTATTTTTGGAAATAATTTGGTACTTCCCCCATAAACTGCACGCAGTTCAATGTATGCATTTTATTGGTTGGTTTAAAATCGTGAATTCCTTCTTTTGATTATCTGATTAAGTAATATGACTGTATAGTTTAGAATTATTGTAACCGGAAGTGGCGCCCTCTGTTATTTTCAAAAATAACCGTAGGAGTTTTCAAATCGCAGGAGCGGGTTTTTATCTGTTAGTAACAATGTAATATTGGTTGGAGCGTGTAAGATTAGTGCTAACATTACCTTTTCTTCCTTATGTTTTGTTGTAATTGTTTTATTTTAATTTAAAGTTTTCACTGTGACAGCATTACGCGCACACGTACATTTTTATTTTGAAAAAAAAGAAGATTTTTTATCGTAATCACAAGAACCACAAAAACAACGACATTAATTTAGCGATGTGTCGCAAATATTGAATATTTCAATCTTGATATTCGTAAACATAAATTTGATTAGATTAAAACCAACGTACATCTACATACAGCTTTAAAAATAACGTGATACGATATATCTAAGTAACCTACATAATAATTTTATTATAAATGTATCATTAGATGATAACAAGCGCATTAATATATACTTGGAATCTTGAACATCATACTGATATACGAGTACATACGTGACATTTGTTGAAGGTCTTAAATATTCTGGGAAGGAAATTTAATATTACACTTATTTATAACAAGTATAGTTTTAATGCAAATTATTAAATAATCATTATAATGCAACAAATACTCAATTCGTTATCGACCATCAAAATTTTAGACCTTTGACCCATATTTGTCCACTATAATATTGGAGTTTACCTACAATTAAAACTCTTATTATATTGCTTTCCTTTTCCTAAATATTTCTTGGTGAGAGAGATCTCTCTTTCTATCCGATTTCGGCTTCTCTTCTCCTCTTAACATTTTTCAGTGTTCAAAATTCAACCACTGCCGCCAACAGCTAGGTGTACTGGACGGGAGTCCGCACAAGACTGTAGATTTAGGCGCCGGGTCCAAACCGTGTCTTCAACCGATGAGAATGCTCCTTTACGGCCGATGATGATGATAGTAGAAATATTTGATGAAATCTGCCTCCCGCACCCAGGCTTGGTGAATGTTGGGCACTGGGTGTGCTGTCGTCTCTGCTCGCTTCTGGCGTTGGCGGTTTTCCAGAGGAGGGCTGGCTTGTCTTGAGGAGGTAACACCAGAAGATCTTGGAGCAGAAGACTTGGCGAGGTGAGGCAGATGTTGGGCAGGAGTCACTTGGTTTCGGTGGTAAAGATGAACTGATTTATTTTTAATTATGTGGCTGCTTATATTCAATTAGCATGACTCGCGCCCGACATTGGGCTGGGAGCCCAAAAGTGGTGGGGGATTGTACCCGCGCCAATAATGAGTTTATATGCCCCGGACAAATGTCGCATATTCATTTTGCCGGCAGCACAGTCGAAGGTAGTCGCTTAAATTTGCGAGTTAGAAAAGATTTTGAAGGCTTACATGAATAACAATTACATAGTTTAAATGCATAGTAGTTATAAGAATGTGTATCTTGACAACTAGATTTTTTGTTTGCCAAGATACGACAAAAAATAAGAAAAGTTTGTAAATAAATGTGTAAAAATGATCTCAAAGCGATCAAATTTGTAAAACATTGTTAAGTTGGTATTTTTCCCAGATCCCCCGTAACATAGCGCTCAGAAAGAGATAAGATTCACTATGCTACGAGGTTCCTGGATTTTTGTACACGCAAAAAAGGTAAAAAATATTGTTCAAAAAATGGTTATACATATGTGTGAAAAACAGCTTTTTTAATATCTCCTCAGCGGTAGTATATAGAAAATAGTGTTTATTTGACTACCGCCGAGGGGATGAACAAGTAAAATATAAACATTTGCAATATTTAAAAATTGATTTTTCCTAGTAAATTTTACATAGAAAAAATGTTGGACATCGATCCACGCGGCAGGTGAGCGGGCGGTGCGGTATCGATGCCGTTCGGGGTCAAAGTTTTCAAGCCGCCTGGGCCGAAAATTGGACAAAATGACCAGTGGCGGGGAGTGATGATTTCGCCAGTGGCGTGGGGTAGGCACATTTTATAAATGTAAAACAGATTTTATGAAATTAAATAATGTGGTCAACTACGTCCGTTACACTAGGGTTTCGCAAACGATAACGCGAAGCCGTCTTCTTAAATTGTGGTCTCAGCAGACAGGGTGTACTGGACACCTACGCCAGTGACATTGACTGTAAAATGCCGGTTTCCTCTCGGGGGTACCTTGGGTAAAGATTTTCAATTGAAACACAACTTCACGAATGTCGTCGGACAACTAACTGTTGTTTTAATATTTATTGAGTTAAAATTCAACACTTTCTACACGTGTTAATGTACAGAAATTATTCTTATATCTAAACAGGATGCATTAAGGAACCGAGAAAAATAACCGAAATTTAATTACTACAGTTAAATCCCATTTGACACATGATACGTGTCCGGTGAAAAGCCTCAAAAGGATTCGATAAATATTTATTTCCTTAATTATTTAGGTACAGCAGCTGTGCGTTACACAGGGAATGAGGAATATTCTGGATACGGAAGGCAACATAATAAGAATTTTAATGGTAGGTAAAACCCCAGTATTTTGTAGTGCCGTTCCTTATCCAGATTATTCCTTGGTGAGAATTGTCTGTTGGCAGTGTTGATATCAATTTTGATCACCTGAATAAAGAAGCGTCGGTAGAAGGTCTGCACTCACCCCAATCGTTTCTCCTTCTGACTCCAGAAGTAGGTCTTTGGGGGTCTGCCCCCCTTGGGCGAATGATTAGTCTGAAAAGGTTTGTCAAGTATGAGGTCCCCGGCTCCTGAATATTGGACTGTCTTATTTCTTTTTTATAATTTGTTTTGAAGGTATATTCACTTTTCTAATTTCCACTTTCAAAAATTTTCTCTTTTGACAGTTTTCAATCCAACAAAGTGAAGCCACTACCGATCTAGTGCTCTCCAAGGAGGGCTCAACACCAGCATCCCTAAGTATTATCTTGACCCATCCACCGATAATTATTCTAGAAGCTGCATTGTTGGACCAAATGTGGATAATAGCAATTAGTGGAGAATTATTACCAGCTATCATGAAATTGTGTAGCACACAGATCGTAGAAACTATTAGTTCTACCTTTTTAGGTGGTAGTTCAATACGGTTTCATAAAATTCTGTACCTGCTAGCCATTACACCAAATACACTCTCAAGCATAGCCCTGGCCCTTGACAGACGATAATTGTAGACTCTTTTAGCAATGGGTTGGCTTTTGTACGGGTATGGTTTCATTAAATAATTTGATAACGCAAAGACATCATCGGCCACCAATACATAAGGCATCGGTTTCTGCCTCCCTGCTAGAGGTATGGGAGGAAGAAGTCTCAGTTCTCCTTGTTCTAAACCATTAAATAATGATGTATTACGAAATACAGCCCCATCAGAAACACGGCCAATGCAGCCACAATTCATGAAAATAATTTTATATTCCGCATCAACGACGATCATTAGAACGATACTGTACGTTCCTTTATAATTAAAGTATATGCTCCTACTGTTTTCTGGACATTTAATGACTACATGTTTTCCGTCCAGGGCTCCGATACAACGAGAGAAGTGCGACTTTTGTGCGAATCTGTCTGCGACATTATTCCAATGTTCTTCTGTTGACGGCAACTGTAAAAGTAATACAAAAAAAAATATTTTTGACTACAAAATACTGGCGCTGCGGGAAACGTTACGGAGAAGGAAAATATTGAGATGCCTAGCGACAGTCAACATCGGAGCGGCCAAACCGTGCTGCAAAAAGGAAAAAGGAGGCTGATTTGCTGTACAAATGCAGCAAAATATTAGATTCCACTGTGAATGATGACCCAAGTTTTTGGTGACTTTGTGGCTTCATCTCTCCACAAAAAGACCCTCCACACAGCATCCCCAAAGATGAAATAGGCCCTGAGGGAAATTATTTTCTTCAGGGCCTCCTGTGTGGAGTTAATACAAAAAAAAAAAAATCGCCTCGTAGCTCATGAATATAAAAAAAATTCAAGATTCAAAAACTCATTATTAAACTGTGGAGGATGACTTAGAGACTCCCCTTTCTCCTATATGAGTATTTCTCAAAAAAAGTGTACATTTTGGAAAAATAAAGTGTGCCTAGAAACATTTCAAAAATTACACATGTTTTTAATTAATCATACAAAAAAAATATGCACCATTTTGTAGAATAAGGCTTTAAAATATCAAAGAATAAACATTACAATCGTATTAATTCGCAAATATTTTTTTTTTTTTTTAAATATCGATTTTTACCTTCCATACAAAATAAAATTGCCACCCTACCCACCTTTTTTGTTTATACTTCATAAAATGCGATATTAACATTATAATATGTGATTTTTTGTAAGTTTTAGGGTCTTAATTAAATGTACTTTCTGTACAAAGTAATTTTATATGGGGTTTCATAGTAAATTAATAATTTATGCACAAAAAACAAAGTGAGACATATTCATTTACTTTTTAGTAACTACTCCTTAGTTACGTTTTATTAGTACTTCCACCGTCATTTTTGAACCCATTCGTAAAATTTAACATGGGTAACATTAGCCTCTTTCTGATTGGTTGTTGGTCTGACTTCTCCACCATAAAATTAATTGTTAAAATCAGTAACAACGTGTTTCTTTAGTGGGACCACTATTTCGTAACAGGAAATATTATAGCCTTTTTTACAAAACGGTAGGTCTTTTTCTACTCATCTTTTTGTAATATGTGCGGTACGAACATTGCTAAGCTTACTTATTAACACTTTTAAATGTTATCAAACCATTGACTTTTTATAACTCCATTTTATCAAATTCTTATTACAATTTCGTAACGTTTGTTATGAATTTCGTAACGTAACGAAAAAGTTCAATGTAAAGCTGAGTGTACACAGTTACAACGTGATTAAGAAAAGTAAGTATATTGTAAGTGTGTCTAGCATTTTTATGAAAGTATTATGTAAGTTTGGTAATAATGTAATATATTATGCACAATGCACAAATATACATATGTATTTAGATATAATAGGAAAAAAATAAAATTTATTATACCATAGAGCAGATCTGTTGATGGCGATGGAAAGTAGGTAGGTTGTAATACATAGGATGCGCTGGAAATTCCTGATGGTCAATGGCAGAGCAGGTGTCGTCGGACTTGTATGTTTTATCATCGCGATTATATGGCATTATACATAATTAATATAATAAACAAGTACTTGAAGATCATGCTGAGCCGTCCAATACGTCCAAAGTTTTTTATAAAAGCTTATTTAAATATTAATTTATTTTTATTTACTCTGATAAAACCATAACTACAGCATAACTTTTTTTAGGAATGCCCCCAAAAACCAATGCCGAAAGGCAAAAAGCTTACAGAGAAAGACTGAAAAAGGAAAAGCCAAATAAATATGAGGAAATCCGAATTAAGCATTTAACAAAAGTTAAAGACAATATCAAAAAGAAAAAAGAAATTCTTACAGAAGAAAAAAAAGAAGAGCTACGAGCAAAGTGGAGACAAGCCAATGATAAAAGAGCTGAAAGAAAGAAAAAGGCTAATCCTACGACACAAGACAATAATACATTTGAACGTAGAAAAAATAATAAAAAAATCCTACAGGAAAGACTACAAAAGCTGACTGAAGAAAATACTCGATTAAAAAGTCGAAATAAGAATTTAAGACAGTGCTGTAATCGGGTGAAAAGGCAAGTGAACATTCTGAAAATATTATTTCGTAAACAAACTAAGACTAATAATGATGCTATTCCCATTGAAACTACTGAAACTCCACGGTGTGACGATACACCATTAACGAAATCAAATAGTTCTTTAGAAGAAACTTTACCAAATGTGTCCACGCTAGAAAAAGATGAGGTGAACAGAAAGCTAATTTTGCTAAATACAATTACAGATTCTTTAAAGACAGAGTTCAATAAAGCAGATCCCAGAGAAAAGAGTACTAAAAAAAGTAGCTACAAACCAAATTGTAAATAAACACAAATTAAAAACAGAAACAAAAAAAAAAGTTCTTGGGCTGAAATGTTATAATAGGAAATAATAATGCCATAGAAAATAACACTGATATTGAAAATATGAATAATGAAAATAAAATAGAAGATTCTCACAAAATCAAAAATAAACCATGTGGAGTGACTATTCTTAAAAACGAAAAACTGTAAAATATCCATACAAAAAAGAAAGTGGTTTGTAAGGGCCTTATCTCTAAATGACTATATTCATGCGCCAAAGCGGAGTGATAAACCAAAGACTGAAAAACTGACTGTGAAACCAAATGTGTCTCGGAAAGATTTCAATTATTACAAAGATGAGGAAGAAATTTATAAAACGCTAATGGATAGTGATTCAAACTAAATAATTGTGTGTTATTAAATTTTTAATAGTTTAAACAGTGCCTGTTCTTTAATTTCTTAAGATTTGTTGAATACTGTGTTAGGTACTTAAATTTGGGAGCTGATAATTTGATTAAAAAACATTTATTTATACTCCCTTGTTTTTTTAAACCCCTTACGACGGGTATAACAAAATACAAGTATTTTGGGTCGTGAGTTTATGTATGTTTGTAGTATGTACAATAAATAAAAAAGTAAAGGATAATTACTTACATTTTAAAAAGACGACAACTAATTAAATTTAATAAATGATAAAAAAAAAGTAAAATAAAATTTGCCATTGTGTAAACAAGCCTTATGTTTACTATTTAGTTACGTCTTATGAGTATTTCGTAACACTATTTCGTAACTACATTTTCGTTACGTACATTTATTTTGAGACTTATTACTCATATATTTGCCGCAGTCATCACAACTGCCATCGACTTCAAATCAGAATCAGTTTTATCTAAGTGAACCGGACAATTCGGGAGAGCAGCACTACAAATATAACTTGGTGGACCTTGTGGAAGGAGATATTTCAGAAGACGATGGATGATGTAATCACCTATTTTAATTTAATCTGATTTTTTTTATTTCACGTTTTATTCCACTTAGTTTTTACTTTTTTTTATCAATAGTTTTTTTTTCAGTTACGTTTTCTTATAACTCCGATTAATATAATTTTGTGTAATTGAAAAAACACACTTTGAAAGACACCAGTTTTTATTTGAATTAACAATGAGCCAACCGGGTTCGCTTATCTCAAGCTTCATCAGGGTTTATTATATTAACTTTTACTTTTATACTTACTATTATACAGACATAGTTTTTACTTTTATACTGACTATTATAGAGACATAGTTTTAAATATACATATTTTTGGCTTGTAGCTTCCTCTTAAATTCAAAGCAAATTTGGGTTCATGGATCATGAATAATTTCACGATGGAACGAATTCACATTTCACTTTTTTTTACATTTACAACTGATTTTTTTACCATTGTACTTTTGTACATTTGTACTTTTGTGTTCTATACAGGGTGTCCGGGGTCAAAGTACAGTAACTTCGGGAGGTGATTCTACATGATGGTAGAAGTAAAAAAGATAAATAACTTTTTGAAATTTCTTTTAGATGTACTTTTCAGCTACAAACGAAAAATTGCGCCAGCGTGTGCGACATAGTACTGCATTGCTTTTGTCCCGTTTACGCTCGAGTTTCGAGATCTTGTGAAAATTCGAGTCGAATACGATTAGGTCGTGCAATCCCTATTTGTCGGCCATAATAAAATTGTATATTGTTCAATATTGTTGTTGATAGTCACCGAAATTCGGCGTATCGTATCTAATTTTACGGTTTTTATTTCACTTTATAGTTATTTTGTGCATTGGACTTCGTTTTTTTTAAATAATTTGGGTTGATATGGACTCTATAAATGGAAATATGTTAAAGTTTCTTCGTGACCGTGCATTCGTGATTGACAAAATCTAATTAGAGTCGACGATCGTTGGGTTTTACGTGGGATGTATGAATTGTGTTATGAAATTACTATATTTGTAAAGAATAATAGAAAGAATAATATAGATGCCTTATGCAGGTGTGTGTGAACATATGTATAAGAAATTAATATTTGTTTTGATACATAAATTAGTTCAAAATCTAGTAATATTTTTAGACATTTCCTTTGTCGGAATACATGTTATCCATTTTTTAAATTATTTTTTTGTACGAAATGCATAAAAAGTGAAGTGATAGTTTTCTTCTTAATTTTGTAAACAAAGGGAAAATATTTTCTAAATGTGGAATTATCTACATATTATTGACGTTTCGAGTAAAAATGTTTCGGTAAGTTAAAAAATATATTTTTCGTGTTTGATATAAAAAAATTTATGATTTAGAAATATTATTGTTTCTTTCAAATACAAACATGAAAAATAATTTTATCCAGTTTCTAAAATGGTATTGGTCTTTATACGACAGCTTCTCAAACAAGAAACATATATTTTAGTAAATTTAAAATAGATCGGAAACATTCGGAAATTTCGTTAGAAATTCAATCGTAGTGAAGACTTCTTTGAATACATAGAAAAATTGTGGGGGCCGGCATTTGAAAAATGTGAGAATTATGCTCGGCTACAATTGAGCACACACTCTCAATTTCCTGACCTTTGTGCTTGCAAAACGAAATCTTGAAGCCTGCTCACTTGTTCAGTTAGCTTTTTAATAAAATTCCTTTCTTCATGAGTTCATGGAAGAATAACTGTCCGAGTTTGGTGCATTGGTGGATGCCTTCGTCTTTTTTGGGATGCCTTCGTCTTTTTTGTTACACTTACGGATTCACACGAGGAACTGTCAGAACTCAAATGTTTTCGTTATTTTTTTCGTATTTTGTCACGAATTACACTCGCGGACGAGGGAATGTCAACCGCTTCGAGAGACACAATGTGAGTGGTTTATTTATGGACACAACATTTTCCGATTTGCAGAAGAAACAGAATTTTAGTCGTGATATTGCAACTAAATACCGTACGTAAAAGAAACTTGATGTCAATTGAACAAGACGGCGCGGCGCGGCGTCGCGTAGTAGTGTGCATTAGTGTGGTAGTGTGCGAACAGCTGTGGTTGAATTCACGGTAGGATCGCGCCGCTAATAGCGCGAAATTTGAACACTGAAAAATGTTAATAGGATATTTTATTTATTGTTATTGAAGTGAAACTTCTTTACGCGCGTTATGCAATTTCGAGGACAGGAGTAAAACCAACTCATTACCGTCATGAAAAACCGTGGTCATTTCGCTATAGGAGCCTAGCCAATATTATATACCTTTTTTAGGTCGCTCTCCAAACTCAGCTTCGCGGTCTAGAGGCAGAGCGCGCGACTCTCGTCGTGAAGAACCGAGGTTCGATCCCCGCTTAATCTATTTTTTTTTCGAAGTGAAACTTCTTTACGCGCGTTATGCAATTTCGAGGACAGGAGTAAAACCAACTCATGACCGTCATGAAAAACCGTGATCATTTCGCTATAGGAGCCTAGCCAATATTATATACCTTTTTTAGGTCACTCTCTAAACTCAGCTTCGCAGTTGTTACCTAATCAAGAACGCTCCCGACCCGAAGATAACACCGAGCACACCCAGCATCCGGCTATACATCTTATCTAGCGGTGTCTACACTTGGTGATCCACCAAATAACATTATCATCATCGACGATGGACCCGGACGTGGGAGCGCGTGACCGCCCGCACAATGCCCTATCAACGAGAGCACCGATAAATAGGACTGCAACACCTCACAGGGTGTCAATCTTCAACCTTCAGTTAACAAGACTACTTGTCAATATTGTTGTTAGATTCTCCATTTGAAATTACGTTTAACTCGCTTGTAATTGTGTGTTTTATAAATAAATATTGTTACTTCACCGTCTCATCATTTTATTTAATTAAAATAAAATAAAGGAAAACCAAGAAAGTTAACTGGCGCCCAACGTGGGGCTTCGAGAACAATCCCAAGCGTTCCAGATACCTGGATCTGGCTAAGAAGTTCTGGCTGATATCGTTTCAACCCGTCGCAGAAGTCTCGAACCCACAAATCGTTAACCTCATTGAAGACACTATGAAGAAAACGCTGATAATTTACATGTGAGTACATTTTTTCAAATTTTTCGTCTATCCCATAATCCGATAGATCCTTACCCTTCTTTATCCACAAAGACAGAGTGTATTTTTTCTTTCTCATCCAAGAGCAAGTTATATTTATAGTACTAAGTAGTTCCATATATTTTTTTATATTTTTTTTAATCTAAAATTAAAAATGGCACTATCAAACGAGAGATCCGCGTCATGCACAGATTCCATCTTCGAGTACCACGGGTCTCCAGATGAGCTTTATTTCTTCATCAAAGCAGCTAGAGGCTTTTTATCTAGAAATGGCAATACACCTAATAATGTGGAAAAAATTATTTCTAAATTAAAAGGTAAAGCCCTAGAAGTAATTCTAATGCACGACCACGATTTTACAATAGAAAAGATATTTGAAATTTTACAAAAAGAATGTGGCAATAATAAAACAATTTCGCTATGGCAGACGGAACTAATTAATTTACAAAGAGGAAACCGAGATTTCTCAACTGTTATACATGAGGTCAACAAGATACTGTTCGCGATAAAAATAAAGTTAACCGAGTCAGTCGGTGCAACAAACGCACCAGTAATATTTGCCGCTTATCAAGATACAGCTCGTAATACTATAGTGAATATGTTGCCAACGCACATTAAGTGTGCAAATTTAAATAAAGATTATGAAACGTTGTGTCACGAAATTCGAACCTTAGACGCATACGGTGAACTTACTAAGAAAACATCGACGCAACGTCACTTCGACACGGAATCGTTTAAAGACCATCATTTCGCGTCCGGAAGGCAACGTTCGGCCGTGAATAATAGAGAGCCATGGGGAAACCGCGTTTGGCAAAATAATAGTAAATTTAATAAAGACGTTGGACAAACTGCACTCGAACAAAATAATTCCTACACACAGCGTCAGTCCTACTTTGGTAATAAAAGTGATAATCTTGCGCCGCGCCGATATAGTAATAGCCAACCGACATTTTTACCGCGCAATAATAATTACAATAGAAATGAGGATGTTAGCATGCGTACTGCACCTCAGCGTCGCCCTGATAGAGGGCCCATCATCAATTTAGGAAACGATCGCATGGCTCAGGAGTTGTTCCATAATGAACACCCTGAGGATTTTCAAGAGGGAGAAATAGAACCTCCAACTCCATAATCCATTTGCACAATTTAACTTGTGGTCTACCTTTTATTAAAGCACCCCTGGGAATTAAAATATTAATAGATACGGGCAGTACGAAATCATTCATGACTAAGGAATTATATAATAAACTATTCTTTGACTGTAAATACATAAATGAATCTTTTGCGGTACAAACAGCGCATCAAAAGACTTGCCACAAAGGAACCGTCATTACCCCGTTTTGGAAGAAAGTTTTTGGTGAAAACGACAATGAAATGCGCTTTCACGTTTTTAATTTTTCAAATAATTATAATGTTTTACTAGGCATAGATATGTTAAGTTTAATGGGGGCCACGTTAGTATTAAGAGATAAAGTGCTGCGTACGCCAAATAAAATTGTAAAGCTCTTTCATACGGAAGAAGCGAACGATTTAGATAATATTCTAAACAATAATCAGGATTTATTTTCGACAGAATTGTCAGGGAACTGTGCCCCTGTGGCGGAACATAAGATAACGCTATTAACGGAAGCGCCGGTATACCAAAGGGCTTATCGCCTACCGCACTATCAGCGTAATGAAATAGACTCGCAACTCCAAAAAATGTTCAAAGATGGGATCATCAGGCCTAGTAACTCCCCTTGGGCGAGTCCCGTTCATCTCGTACCTAAAAAAAATGACCAATCCGACATTAAAAAATGGCGTATGGTTGTAGATTTTCGACGCCTTAACGAACAGACTCGTAGCGATAAATTTCCGCTCCCGAACATAGAAGATATTTTTGCACAACTGAATGGTAATAAATATTTTTCCACGCTAGATTTAACGAGTGGATATCATCAAATAAGAATGGCAGAATGCGATATTGAAAAAACTGCCTTCAGCGTCCCTAATCAACATTGGGAGTTTCTTCGAATGCCCTTCGGATTGAAAAACGCAGGAGCCTCCTTCCAACGAATGATGAATGACGTCCTACGCAAATACATCGGGAAGATATGCCTTGTTTACTTAGATGACGTCATCGTGTATTCTAAAAACGAGTGCGATCACCTTAAGAATTTGGAAATAATTTTTAACGCTCTGAGAGCCGCAAATTTAAAAATTAACATGAACAAATGTCATTTTATGCAAAAGGAAGTGAAATTTTTAGGGCATATACTAAATGAGACTGGTCTACAACCAGACCCGGCAAAACTAGATGCCATACGTAAATTCCCCAAGCCTAGGAATATTAAAGAAATAAAATCGTTTTTAGGTCTAATAGGATATTATCGCAAGTTTGCCCCTAACTTAAGCGTGGTTACTAAACCACTAACCGAATGCACACGAAAGGGTGTTAAAATTGATACTAATTGTGAACGATTCGTTAAAGCGTTTCATCAATGTAAAGAACTGCTAATGAACGCTCCTGTATTAAGATACCCCGATTTTGACAAGGAATTTACCATTACGACGGACGCTAGCAATATAGCCCTCGGCGCCGTACTGAGTCAAGACTCGCACCCAATTGCGTATATCTCGCGTACGCTTTCCGTAACGGAAACTAAGTATAACACGACGGAAAAGGAATTGCTAGGCATACTATGGTCCCTGCAGCAGTTTCGACCATACGTTTATGGCCGCCATTTTCAAATCGAAACAGACCACCAGCCTCTAGTCTGGTTAACAAAACTAAGAGAACCGAACGCAAAACTAACGCGATGGAGATTGAAACTCCAAGAATACGATTTTTCTATAAAACATAAAAAGGGTAATACTAATCATGTAGCGGATGCGCTTTCGCGAGTCGAGATTAATATGAACGAAACAACCACCAGCTCGATGATGGGAGAAGTTGCCTCATGCTCCCGAAGTGTAGTTAGCACTTTGCACAGCAATACGGACGATAACGAATCCGGCATTCCAATTAGACACGAACATCCTCCTCCTAGAATGAATAGGATATTTGTCAAGACCGCAGCAACAGCCTCACGAAAACTACAAGTTAAAGAAAACGGAACTGACCATGTATGGTACATTCCCGCAGATGATGCAACTAATGTATTCATCCATTTTATAGAGCAATGTTGTGATAAAAATAAATATGCTATAATTATAGAAGACGATTTAATGTACGAACGGTTAAGCGAAAGTTATAGAAAAAATGTTGATAAGAACTCTTTAAAATTAATTCGTTACACTGATATAAAAATTGAACCTACCAATAAAGAAGAAGAAGATGAAATAATATATTCGACACATGTAGAAAACCAACGACACGTTGGATTAGAAGCCCTAATGACGAAAATAAAAAGGAAATATTACTTTTCACAAATGCGCCACAAAATTGTGAAATACCTCAAGACATGCATAGTATGTCAACAAACTAAATATAATAGGCACCCGGTATTGGCGCCATTAGAATCCACCATCACTCCACATACTCCAATGGAGATTTGGCAGATAGACACATTTCATTTTAATAGGAGACGTTATTTAACCATCATAGATCGTTTCTCTAAGTGGTCACACTGCGCACCACTTGATAACAATAGCAGCATAGCTGTAAGCGATATATTAATAAACATATTCTCTATTGTAGGAGTACCTAAGGAAATCCACCTAGACCATGAGACCATATTAAATTCGGTAACAATTCGCGAACTACTAGCCCTTTATAAAATAAATGTACACCTAACCACGGTGGACCACGCTCAATCGAAAGGAGATATAGAACGGTTCCACTCAACTTTCATCGAAATATTACGCATAAACAGACAAGTGTTAGATAAATCTACCCCTACGGTTCAAATTGCTCTAGGTATAATAGCGTATAATAATACTATTCACAGTGTGACTCAACATACGCCGAATGAAATCCATTTTTGTCAGGGAAACAGAACCCTCGCCGAAGACGGGGTTATCACCCAAGATTACGTCGCGCAACACGCTAGAGAATGTAAAACCTTACATCAAATAATTTACAAAAGTCAAAATGTCATAAAGAATAAAACTTTAGCTCGTGTAAATAAGAATCGTAAGCAACAACAGATAAATATTGGAGATAAAATTTTGATTCAAACCCATGACCGCGGTAAACATATCAATAAATTTCGTGGGCCGTATCTGGTCACCGCATTGCTACCCCATAATGTTTTGAAGTATGCCTCAGATAAAGGAATCGGAACAATTCATAAAGATAGTGTGAAACTGTTTCAGGCTAATCACGCTGACGCGATCCCTACGGATTCGACAAATAACAGACGATGAACACTTCATTATCTCACCGCTCGGGACCGCAAGAGTGGCAGAGGGTCAATGGAACGTCATCCACACATTAGATGTAAACCCATTAATAGTTCAAATGGAACAATTGGAATTTAATTTTAAGAAACTTTTGAAACAACATGATTTTAGCTTACCTAGCATAGGTATAGAAAGAATAGAATTTCTAATAGAAAATAATAACGGTTTATTACGTAATCTGATAAGTAAGCGAACTAAGCGAGGACTCATTAACGGTCTGGGGTCTATCATTAAGTACCTTACTGGTAATCTAGACGATAACGATTTAAATGAATTGAAAGATAAAATTAACATTAATAACCACAGGGTATCTCTGACCTCTCGTACAATGGAGGACTATTACACGAAACTTAAAAATCTTTCCGATAACCAAATTGTTTTATGGTCACAAATAAGCCGCGACCATTACGAAGATATGAATGAATTATTGCTGATACACTTCATATATCAGGCAGAAACGATAACGGAACTGTTGGACCGCTTAACAGAAGCCGTGTTATTTGCTTCACATAATATGTACCATTATAGCATGTTAAAACCTGAGCTTTTTTTAGACGCTATTAAAAACGTAAATAAGCGACAGGTGCCATCAGAAGATTTTAATTTGCTTCAGCACTTGCTACAAGTAAGATTAGTACGATCAGAAAGAAAATTGCACTTCGTTATAACGTTAACTCTGGTAGAAGAGTTATTCTATAGTTATTATGATATTTTACCCATTATTTCCAAATCTTCCGATAATAATTGCCTTATACCCGCATCCCTCCCAAGACGAATTTTGAAGAATGGAAAAGATGTATTTTTAGCCGACAGATGTCAGGAGATGACCGACACTACGAGTATATGCAACAAACAGATTATAACATTAGACGACTGCACCAAAGGATTAGCGGATTCGCAAGACGAAAAAAACTGCACACTAAGAAAAATTTACTGTCCCAATGAGCACACCCGCCTCATTGCACAAAACATGACGTACGCCTTCAGGAACATCCCATCAACTATTTATATAAACTGCCATGAACACCAACGAGAGACTACTATCTTCAAATCTGTATTAATCAGCAGCCCAGATTGTAACATACAAGGAAAAACCCTAGCTATAGGACAAACGGTAAACCAGGAAGATATTGCGGTTACCTACTCCAAGGAAAAACTATAAGTGTCGAAACTTCCACAGATCCAAATTCAAGATCTTTCAAACACGAAAGGACACGAACTAACTATCCCTATCACAAACCCAATTGAAAGGAGTCTACATATATCATTAACCAGTGGCTGCATTATCGCCGTAGTTACATTACTCATATGGAAAATCTTCAAACTCTACTTCCAGAAGAAGAGGAGTTTGAATTTAAGGGGGGGTGTGTTACCTAATCAAGAACGCTCCCGACCCGAAGATAACACCGAGCACACCCAGCATCCGGCTATACATCTTATCTAGCGGTGTCTACACTTGGTGATCCACCAAATAACATTATCATCATCGACGATGGACCCGGACGTGGGAGCGCGTGACCGCCCGCACAATGCCCTATCAACGAGAGCACCGATAAATAGGACTGCAACACCTCACAGGGCGTCAATCTTCAACCTTCAGTTAACAAGACTACTTGTCAATATTGTTGTTAGATTCTCCATTTGAAATTACGTTTAACTCGCTTGTAATTGTGTGTTTTATAAATAAATATTGTTACTTCACCGTCTCATCATTTTATTTAATTAAAATAAAATAAAGGAAAACCAAGAAAGTTAACTCGGTCTAGAGGCAGAGCCCGCGACCCTCGTCGTGAAGAACCGAGGTTCGATCCCCGCCTAAACTATTTTCTTTTCTTTTTGTGATTTTTTTAATAATAATTTTTTTTAAGTGATAAAATGCTTTTTTTAAAAGTGATAAAAGACTAAACTTTTACATATTTTGACTATATGATATTTTGGTCGAATACGTAATAACCGCGGTCTAGAGGCAGAGCGTTCGATACTCGTTATGCAGGACCCGGGTTCGAATCCCATATTTTTATAACTTTTATTTTTTTTATCACATGCTACTTATAAATATGTGAAAAATAAATATAAATAGAATGAAATGAAAAGAGAGAGAGAAGAATACTAAAAGTTTCACTTCCGTCGTGCGTAGGCTTGCCACACACTGTATTTTTTAAAGTTTAATTTGTAGAACTCCATTTCATTTTTTATATATTCAATAATATTGTTATTGGGTTTATAAAAACAGTTTATTTTTAAACAAGTTCTGCTGTGTAATTATTATTACGCGTGACAGCTGTTTCGCCCTCTGAAGGCATTATCAAACTGTGATAATGACAGTTTGATAATGCCTTCAGAGGGCGAAACAGCTGTCACGCGTAACAATAATTACACAGCAGAACTTGTTTAAAAATAAACTGTTTTTATAAACCCAATAACAATATTATTGAATATATAAAAAATAAAAAAATAAAGTTAATAGGATAATTGAAACCAAAATCGGATAGAAACAGAGATGCTATCTCTCCCACCAAGGAATATTTTGGATAATGAGCTACGTAATAATAAGACAGAGTGTGCTGAAGTAGACATTTTTGTCTACACTGTTTATAAAAACAGGTTTTTTTTTAATTTTTGGGCTAGTTAAATTATGCTAATTAACACTTTGGTCCTTTTTATGTCTCTTGCAATTTGTGATTTAACTTGACTTAATTTAAATAATGTTCTGTATTATTATCATCTAAGCATACCTGCATAAAAGTATAAAATATGTAAAAATAGTCCACTTGGCGGGCTGTGGATTCTAATTCGAATCCCTGCTGCACCCAAATCTATTTTTCTTTTCCACATGTTTAAAATAACATAACTTTTTTTCTTCTTATAGTTGAAACGTTATAATAAAAATTAAAATCTACGTTATTTTTAAGGCACTGAAGTACCTACCAACTTAATTATCAACCATGAATATTATAAGTTAATTTTTTTATTTCAAATAAGTAATATACAATTTTTTAAAAGAAATGTCACCATCTATTTGACAATTATTTTTCCAAACTTTCTTCAGACTGGTGGGTACCATAATATTTATTATTGTAATCATGCGAAATCTGGCGGGATAAAAAGGTAGTATCCAACAAGGCCACCATCTTGAACCGAAACCGGAATAAACTCATCTACAGATAGATGAAATTACAAATGAGATAATATTATTTTTAAATAATTTGAAATAAATAAATGTCACATAAATATTTTGTGACAAGTGAAGTTCTTGCTTAATTGGGGTTATTTTGTCTATGGTGTTTTTTTTCGAACTTTGGCAATATTTTGAAGGAAGGAAGTACAGTTTTGTTTATGGTCACTTCCTCCCCGGCCTTCTTGGCCAGTGGGTCGGTGGATCCAGTCACTCGCCTTTTAAGGGGTTTTAATCTGAGTTAATCATGTGAATAGAAGTTATTATTTTCTTTTAAAAAGGGCGCGGGGTGTTTTTCCTTTCACGTACAGTTCGTGTTGGTTATTATTTTCAGTGGTGATTATGGAATCCCGCTTTTATTGAAAGTTGGCCGGTGGTCATGTCGTAGTACTCGTGTTTCGGACTTGAAACCGCGAATGGTTTGGTCCTAGCTGTGGCTAGTAGTTCTTGGCGGAGTATCCCCGTGTCGCGAGAGAACGGATTGCTGTCCTGGCTCCGTAGAAGAGTCTGGTTGACTACCACGTGCTGCAGACCTGATGTCCCTGCAGGCGTCCATTGAAGGAGTTGCGTCCTCCCGCTTCCACTAAGAGAACGGATTGCTGTCCTGGCTCCGTAAGAAGAGTCTGGCTGACTACCACGTGCTGCAGACCTGATGTCCCTGCAGACGTCCATTGAAGGAGTTGCGTCCTCCCGCTTCCACTAAGAGAAGGATGTCCTGGCCTTCGTCCCGGGTCCGTTCCCCGCTACCGAAAACAAGTTTTCGTTCGCCATCCGTTGTTAGTCCTTCGTTTCTCGACCACGTAAAGTTAGTTTAGTTTGATTCAGGAGTCCATCTGGTATGTGCCTATTTTTATTCCTATGGTTATATAGTTATTATCTGTACTCCTTTGTTGTAACTTTTGATGGTTTCAATATATTTTCCATTAAGAATTCGCTCTTATTATTTATGATCACCCAACTTACTTGACAGGAAATTAATCCCACAATCTTGAGATGAGATCTCCGCTCTACCGTTTTCGTAAACATTGGAATGTACCTACATTACTTTTCACCGTTACATTTGGCGCACAACGTTTAAAATATTTCATTTTCGGTGCCGTATCCTTTTTTCTGTCATGTCAGGTTGGATTTTCATTAATACTAGTTGATAATATTAAAATTAAATCGATGTGTGTGTACTTTACATTTATATACTTACATTTACATATTCTATTGTCTACTATTGTTTTTCTTGCTCGAAAATATCTAATTTCTAACATTATAACCTTTAATATTAATGTTATTCAATGTTATGTTCATGTATTCTCATACATAACCTATAATAATTATGTTGTTTGCATTTTCAAATGTCATTGTATTGCAAAGAATTTTTCATTGTTTGAGCATAGACAATTTATTACTGTTGAAGTTTTCGAAAGTTTGAGTAAATAAGTAATTATTTTCTTTAAATTATAATATCGATTGTCTATGATTTTTTTTTTGTTGATCTATGAACAAGATTAGTTGTCAAAATTGTCAAGGTTAAACGTCAATCCTTGTTTCTTACATGTCATACTGATTAATAACAACTTGATTAAACATCTTTGTTTATACGCAATACAAATAATATATTTATATTTTACAAAAAGGAATTGAATAATAATTAGTAGAAACTTTTCATTATTATTTGCTACAAAATATAGTTCGGTATACAGTGGTGCCTCACAACTTAATTCGTTCCAGGAGCAAGTTCGTTATGCGAAAAGTTCGTTATGTGAAACGCGTTTTCCCATAACAATACATCTTAAAAAAAAAAAATCGTTCTGTAGCATAAAATATGGTAAGATGACATAAAAAAAAGATAAATTTTTTGTTATTATTTTTATTTAGATACATCTAAAAACATAATGAAAAAAACACACATTTTTTAATTTTAAGAAATAATCGAATCTTGCACATCTTCATCCATTTTCCGCCGATGGTGTAGTGAAAAACCTGTCCAAAGTCGTTTGTTTCTCTCTTTTCTTCAACATCTGCCGGAAATAACGGACAAGAGTATCGGAGTACAGGTCGTTGATCCTGTTTGCTTCAGCGGAATCCGGATAGTGGGCATTGGTAAACTCCTGAACTGCTTTCCATTTGACCAGGATGTTCTTGATGTCAGCAGTTGGAATTGGTTGATTGTTTGATTGTTGCTCCTCGTTATCAGATGACGCTTCCCTTTGAGCATTGTCCTGTTGTTGGGCCAGAAGTGTTTGGAGCTCTTCAGTTGTCAGCTCTTCTTTGTGTTCCTCAATAAGCTCCTCTACATCCTCTTCCTCTACCTCTAATTCCAACCTTTGGGCCACTGTGATGATGTCCTTCACCACTTCTGTGTCATCAACTACTGCTTCTTCCTGAATCCACGAAGGCACAAGCATCTCACATTCACTCCTTCTAATTATTTCCTGTTTCATTTCAAGAGAAATCACCTTCCTGCTTTTTTTAGAACCCATCATATAAAAAAAATGTTGAGTTTATCTTAAAAGGACGACTGCCGTGATACGTGTGCGATTTAATTCGTAATGAAGAACGATTGCTGCGATACGTGCGTAAGTTAAGCGTACTACGCAGTGACTAACGAGTCTAACGACTGCCTGCGCGGGAGGATGCAATTAATCGGCAGTGATCGTAGAAGATCGGGCGACTTCGTTGTGTGAAGCGAAGTTCGTTGTATGAATCGTGAAATGAACGAAAAGGAAGTTCGTTGTGTGCAGCATTCGCTGTGCGAGGCGTTCGTTGTGTGAGGCACCACTGTATTCTGTATTATCATAATATCTAGTTTTGTTTACGTTCCTAGGAAAAAACAAATTCCAACGTAAACACAATTTAAATCTCCTTTTGATACTTTCGAAATACTTTGTTACAAGTCATTCGTAAATAAATCATAATTATTGAAAATAATATCAATGTAGTGTCAAACATAATATTATGTACTACGTACATCTGTCATTATTAATTAAGTTGTTGTTGTTAATGTCATCTGACATTAGGTGCTAGTAATTACTACATTGTTTACAAACATTGCGATCAAAGGCGATTGTATTTGTATGAATGGTAAATAATAATACCTAAATCATATTAAAAAAAAAATTACCATGCATTTGTTAAAAACATTGTGTTTTTATATTCAATACGGAGGTATATTTTTCATATCAATACAAACAACTGTGATATTAAAATTCAATTTATTTGTAATTACAATGCATACAAGGTACAAACATACGTACGATATAAACTTTTTAAATATATTTGCACAGTAATATTCAAGTTTTTTTATGAATCCAGTACACATTTAAATTACGACTTTGTCAAAAATAAATTACCTACCTTATTATTATCACAAATACTATCAAAACAAATACCTTGTTTACATTTTAAAAATACTATCTGTCAAAATGTGTACATTGACATTTGTCATCTATCATGATGAAACATAAACATGCAAATAATGTTCAATATTGTTATTTTATAATGAAATACCTTTATTAAAAAATCTTTTAAATGATATTACCATTTCATATACAAAAATAGTAACGAGACTCGAATTTTATTTTGTTAACAGCTGACATTAGCTACAAATATTTATTTGTTGATTTTTTTCAAATGTCAACAGTACGTTTTATATATTGTTAAGTATATTTCAAAAAAAACTAGCCAACGATCTTTTGCATTCTGTGTACAGGGGTGATAAAGGGTCGTCAGCAGTTACTAGTAATAAATATAAGTTAACAACACACAACATGGACGCATGTGTGTCGCTATCTCATTGTGGACAAGTTATTAGACCACTTGTTAATATTAAAATTAAGAATTTGTTTTTTCTTCAGGTAGATTAGTTTTGTTTTTTTTTAAGGAGGCTAATGTTTTAGTGTGTAGGCCTACCAAAGCCTTCACATTATTGCAATATATATTATAATTCTTTTGTGACTGTTCTGTTCTCATGATTTGGAGTTTGGTACCTTCATTTCTTGTGCTCAGTACGGACACTAAAATCTATTTTATTGACGATAAACCGTTTATTTACCCTCGGTAAACTGGAACGTGATCCTTGTGGTCACTGGCGCCCAAATTTTGTTAGTTAAGTCTTTCTTTCCTTCGTTACTATGCTTTTCTTGTTAATAATAACATACACTAGTTTCGGGATTTTGGTATTTTCAAATATTTTATTATATTGGTTATAATACACTTAGTTACTTACGTGCACACACATTGATTTACTACTTGGTTCCGTCTGTATAACGGATTATGTTGTAATGCTTTTATTTTTAAGTTTATGCCCTTCTTTCTTTAGTCCACTGGAGGCCCTTTTATTGGCCCATTGAACCTCCAGGGAACTTGAGAATGTATATCTTGGAATTTTGTGTTTCAGAAACTTGAGCTACTTTCTGATGCACAAAAGTTCTGTTAAGTCTATTATTGATAGTTTGTATTTCATAAACTTTAAGTATGGTATAGCTTTCCTAAAAGTTCTTTAAATAAGTCTTAGTTCATAAGAAAGTTGTTTTGTCTCTAACAAAGTAAGTACTGCTTTGGCGTGCTTAACTAGTAATTAATTCTTTTGGAATTATCACTTTGCCTCTAATACAGGAAAATGTGTATCTGTATAGTTTTTTTTAATTCTAAATGTGATAAACATTAGTGTCTTACTGTTTATACCAGTATTAGACTATAAATTAAGTATTACTAGTGTCATTCATTAAATTTTGGTTTGATCACCCCTCGAATAGTGTCAACTCACTGAAAGCCATAGTTGATCACACAATTTTGTTTTGTTTGTACAAGAAATGCTGACGGTTTGTCTACACTTGGAGTGTTTTTTAAGGAATGCCAGCTTGGGTATTGCCTTGGTCTCTTTTCTTTTACAATCAATGTCACTCTGTTGAGTGTTTGCTGCAGGTTGTTATATGGATTTTTGTATATCCTAAGATATGAGCTTAACTTACTAGTTTCTGTTTTGCTTTTTAGCACCAATTGACTTTTGTCATGAACTGATTGATAAATAGATAGGTATTGTGTTATGTAAATCCTATTCTGTCCACCTTGATTGGCAGGTATTTATTGTTTTATAAATCCTGACCTGATTTGATTTTCGCAAAATGGATAATTTTGAATATTATTCTTCTTTGACGACTCTGTTACATATAGGTTTTTTCTTCGAAATTGTAAATCCTGGTTCAATAACGAACGATAAATAATGACGGATAAATAATCCAATACAAACCCCTACTCTGGTCACGTCTAATAGACAGTTTGTAAACTGATTCTATATTACTTTTATCACAGAAAAGTATTTTCTTGTGTACTAATTGTGCCAACGTTGAACTTCATTGTTCTGAGTTGTAAAAATGTATATCTAAAAAGATATTTTCATTATCTATGATTGTTTAATTTTAAGTTTTGTCATAAGAATGTTGTCATAAGATTTTTGTCATAAGACTGTTAAACCGGATGGACTTAGTTAGATAGGTTTCTCATTTTGCTATTTAATTATAGCGTAAATTCAGTGCAAGTGAGGGCTGTTTAACCACCCTAAAGTGAAGCCAAATTGGCCTTGATTTCCTGTGCAAGGAAAAGTGATCATGTTTTCTTTCTTTATTATTAAGAAATTTATTTTTTAAGAAATTTAGTTTTTAAGAAACTTAATTCTAAGTTGTTATTTTAACTACTAATTATTGTTTATGTTTTCATTTTTCTAGATACCTGATGGACTCATAGTTAAGTTTGTTAGTGGTCTTAGTTGTTCATGTTTGAGGGCAAACATTTCGTGGGAAGGGGGGAATTGTCACATAAACATTTTGTGACAAGTGAAGTTCTTGCTTAATTGGGGTTATTTTGTCTATGGTGTTTTTTTTCGAACTTTGGCAATATTTTGAAGGAAGGAAGTACAGTTTTGTTTATGGTCACTTCCTCCCCGGCCTTCTTGGCCAGTGGGTCGGTGGATCCAGTCACTCGCCTTTTAAGGGGTTTTAATCTGAGTTAATCATGTGAATAGAAGTTATTATTTTCTTTTAAAAAGGGCGCGGGGTGTTTTTCCTTTCACGTACAGTTCGTGTTAGTTATTATTTTCAGTGGTGATTATGGAATCCCGCTTTTATTGAAAGTTGGCCGGTGGTCATGTCGTAGTACTCGTGTTTCGGACTTGAAACCGCGAATGGTTTGGTCCTAGCTGTGGCTAGTAGTTCTTGGCGGAGTATCCCCGTGTCGCGAGAGAACGGATTGCTGTCCTGGCTCCGTAGAAGAGTCTGGTTGACTACCACGTGCTGCAGACCTGATGTCCCTGCAGGCGTCCATTGAAGGAGTTGCGTCCTCCCGCTTCCACTAAGAGAACGGATTGCTGTCCTGGCTCCGTAAGAAGAGTCTGGCTGACTACCACGTGCTGCAGACCTGATGTCCCTGCAGACGTCCATTGAAGGAGTTGCGTCCTCCCGCTTCCACTAAGAGAAGGATGTCCTGGCCTTCGTCCCGGGTCCGTTCCCCGCTACCGAAAACAAGTTTTCGTTCGCCATCCGTTGTTAGTCCTTCGTTTCTCGACCACGTAAAGTTAGTTTAGTTTGATTCAGGAGTCCATCTGGTATGTGCCTATTTTTATTCCTATGGTTATATAGTTATTATCTGTACTCCTTTGTTGTAACTTTTGATGGTTTCAATATATTTTCCATTAAGAATTCGCTCTTATTATTTATGATCACCCAACTTACTTGACAGGAAATTAATCCCACAATCTTGAGATGAGATCTCCGCTCTACCGTTTTTGTAAACATTGGAATGTACCTACATTACTTTTCACCGTTACATTTGGCGCCCCAACATTTTCCTTACATTACATAAAATAGTAAAAATCATAACGTTAATGTAAAGTTAGATACTAATCGCTAACTATTCCGCCTACCGAGATACTGCAGCATCCCGAAAATTTTCCTGGAGGGACAGTTGCACACTTACAGGACACTTTTTCAGGAAGCTTATGTCGCCTACGTCAATCAAAGAATACCATCATCCCTGCCATGGTTGCTTGGTTGGAGTCCCCCCCTGGTGGCCCGACAGCAGACTGGAGACGGTCAAATATCCTCCATGAACGACCAAATGCGAAATTAACATTTCATATTTTTTACTCCTTATCTGTTTTTAAGTAAATCTATTTGAATTAAACTTTATTTACGGTAATGAATGAATGCAAATCTTGAAACGGCAATTAACCCACTTTCCGACGTCCAATCGAACTGAAACTCGGCAGATAGACTCTTTGTCGATGACAATGCAAATCAACTTTTGGTGGCATTCACGTACACACACGCGAATATATACGCTTTTTTCTTTAATAAGTTAATATACGAAATAATTGTCGGTTCTACCCAATTGGCATTTGGCGAGGTTGGTAGCAGTTTTCCTCAGTCAAACTAAAAAAAAAATTGTTTTGTTTCAACAGACATTTTAAAATCAGTGATTTATAAAAAAAATATTTTGTTACGTCTTGTTTTTTTTCAATATGATATATCGGTTTTTTGCTTAATATTTGTTTATTTTATTACTCTGAAGTAGGAAATGTATTGTATTTATCTTAAGCACCCCTGCATACCTTCTGGAATAAATTATTATTTTTATTATCAAAGTATTTTTTGTTTTGTATTACTTATTGTTGTTCACACTATAGTGTATTAATATATAACTAATCTACACTAGAATGAGTTGTGAACGTGGCTTTATGCACGAAGCATACATTTTTTTTATTAGTTCTGTTAAAATTGATCAAACCACTGAACATACTAGAATCAACATCTATGTAAATTTGAATGCAAACTATTGTCGCAACTGACTTAATACTTTTGGTTCTGGCCCATTTAGCAGGCGCTCGGTCTCTCTTAATTTTGTGAAAAATCACCTCATGGGCGCTGTACAAATATATAATAAATTTCTACAATCATCCATCTTATCACGAACTATTATTAACGACTAGACAAACTATTATCAATACAAAACCAAATATATACATTGCATTTGACCAATGAACGCGATGCTGCGTTAGAATGTACATATATTATTATTTGTTTATATTCTGTACAGGCAGATCATATATTACACATAAAGGATTAATTCCTGGGAGATCACTTCAGATTCACTGTTTATTGTTTATTAGAGAAATTTAGATACAGTTCTCATGCCGAGGACATAATTGGAATACATTTAATTAGAAATGCCGTTTTTTATGCTGGTATTTAATTTAATAATATATATTTATGTTCTTTAATTAGCGTTTTCATGCAAACCCTCCTAGATCACAAGTCCGGGACACTCATTCAAAGCAGCCTCCTAACTTGTATGGGATTTTACAAAAAATTTCGTTTTAAATTATTTTTACATTTTTTCTTATTTATTAAAATGTTTTGGTTTATTTAAAAAAGATAAATAAAAATACATTTTTGGAGGTTCCCATCCAAGTTGGGATCCGGCCTTGTGATCTAGGAGGTTTTGGTTAAGGTGAGAAACATCAAATTTTATGTTGGTCGGTACAACAGTACAAGGATTTGATTAGAATTTATCTTCCTTAATGTGATTCTTCCCCCGGTATGAGACAGATTGAGGAGTAAGGCTTCGAATCATTTAAATACAATAAGAAAAGTGTGATTTGGATAAACATATTATAGGCAACTTAAAAAAATAGTACTACAAGAGTGCTACTCTCAAGCAGGTATATTTAATTCAAAGGTATATGAGAGCCCAAAAAGATAAGTTTTTCGTTTAGACCTGAATTCTGTTGGGCTTGTTTTGCTTCTTATACGAAGCAAAATATCATCGCATTTGAATTTTATTATTATTATGAAACACAGTTTTGTATTGGAAATTTAAGGCCTGATTGGCCAGACTTTTAAATAACGAAACACGCCCACATCGCATTTCTACCGTTCTTCTTTGTTCTGTGTATAATACGCAATAATATAAATATACGTGTTACCTATGATATACCTTGAAAGGTTGTTCTCATGGATTGCTTAACTATTTCCTTAGTAGAGGTTGGTTTTTCTCGTAGGAAGGATGTAAATGATATCCTTTAACATTGAATTAAAAAAATTGTTTCTTAGTGACTCGTGACAAGTCAAAATGACTAACATATTTGCTGTATTTTTATCGGCATTGGTACGTATTTTTTACTACATACAAATTTTCGATTATTATTACCTATTCATTATTGTAAAATTAACTTTGCAAACATTTAACAACAAAAAATACTATTTTTGATAGTCAGTGCATGGGTAAAACAAAAATTATTAAAAATTGATGAATCTTTAATTTAAAAATTGGAACATCATATCAGACAAGCGATAAAGTAGGTACCAAACTTATTTTATTCATTAATAATTCTTTATTTGAAATGTTTTACAGATTTCATCATTTTTCATATTCACTAACATTCAAAAAGGTTAATTTCTTATAAATAGTACCTACCTACTAATTTTTGCGGCACCAAAAGGATCAACCTCAGTTTACATTCGGTTAACAATAAAATCTCAAATAAGAACGATCCTCAGATTCTCGGCCCTTTTCAGTGTTTAACCAAACTGTTACCGCCACTGTGAAAGTATGGCCGTTGTGCATGACGAGTTCGGAATCTTTAAAAATTCGTTAAAAAAATTTCTCAAGAACTCAAGAAATTTCCGCTTGTAAGTACTACGTGTTTCCAGACACTGTATATAGATATCGAACGAGTATAGGTGGATATGTATCTGATTATTGGTAATTGTAATTAGGCATGCACCTCAGCCCCAGGAAATTATATGTTCTGTGTTTTGTCAGAGTTATCTGGCAATCATGACGATATTTCCAGGTACTAAACTAAACAAAGGTTGACGAAGGTGATCGATTAGTAAATATACCCGTTCAAGAATACAAGGCCAAACATCCATCTTAGATTCCTACCGTAATGCTTTAATTAGGTTGCACACACAGACATAAGAATATATAGACTTGAAATTAAAGGTGAGGGGTAAAATCAACTATTGAAGAACGAAGGGGGTAAAGCTGACTGTGATTCGTCAATAAATCAATCTGACAGGATATAGGCATCTTGCCTTATAATATCACCATTTAGTTCTTAAAAGTAAAATCTGCTTTTGAATGAATAGACATTTTTACATGGGAGCGCAAATTACTCGCCACGTTATGAACTAATTTGCGAAGTCCAAATTCGGCAAAGTAAATTTCTTCCATTTTCAGAGTCGTAGTTAGTTTCAGAGTATTTAGTTAAGACACTTTTACAAATGTTTCATAATTTACTTACCCCAGTAAACAACGATGAGCACACTTGAGAATCGCTACATTGTGATGTGATAGTATATGTTTCTAAAACTGATCCATATAATACGGTGTGAATAAGCTTAAAATAAAGTAAAATAATGCTTACTTATGGAATGTAATACGACAATTGGGTTTATTCTCTTTTTCACATCTATTTTTACAAGTTTTCATATCACAAGCCACCATTTTGCCGTGTTTTTTCATAAAATGCCTCGACCATAGCTCGACGCTAGTTCGCACAAGAATGATGACGTCACATTCTCAAGATTCACGGGAAGCCATACGCGAGCCCAGCCGGCTCCAATGGAACCGGTATGGGGATAATACGCTTTTAATCACTTAGGGCAGGTCTACTAATATTCATATGTCTATGGTTGCACACCTATTTGTGGTAATCATATTCTTATTTACTTGTTAATAAGCGACCAGCTGACATCTATCGGAGTAAAGTTTTGATGTTGTGAATTCTAGTGTACCTTCAAACTGGGTCTATTTTTAAGCCGGAAATAATATTATTCAAAACAATTGAAACGGATGGATTACATTAAAAAAAAATTGTTATACAATATCACATTAAAAACAAATTATTTGTAGCTAAATCTTACACTCTTCTTTGCTTTTGCTGGATTATATGGTAGAGTCATAAGTTATTTATATACGATATTTTTTTAAGATGAGATACATATTACCTATGCCCTAATACAATCCGTATGGGTGACCGGATAAATCATCAAAATGATAATTCATCACATCTTTAAAAAGTTATATAAAGTCATGGAAAGTGATGAAACATAAACTTTTTAACTGGGTTTAGTAGGTTAGGTTAGTTTAGATAAGGTTAGGTTAGGTTAGGTTAGGTTTAAATATTTTTTTCATCGTTTCTAATGACTTTTTAAAAGTGTGTTGAATTGTCGATGTGTTGATTTATCATGGAACCGTTCTATTGAAGTTCTGTTTTTAAATATCACTATAGGCTAGACAAAACTGAAATAAAAACAGAACTTGAAAAAATGTTTCACAGAACTTGAAAATGAACGTTGAAATTTGATGAATTGCTTAAATTCTCCGAAACAACACGTCCTAACAGTCTTCCTCACAAAAAAACACTTCACAACCGTTAAACGGTGTTAAGGTCACACATTGTATAAAGACAGCACAATTTCTATTTCCAAATATTACTCATAAAAAATGCTAGTTCTTTAACTAGCAACATTGCATTTTGGCAGACTCATGCGCCATTCGGCGTTCCATTCCCCGGCAAAAACACGACGCTTTTGATTTGCGATTAGTGACGTGAGATTCAAACTAAGTCTTTGTTAATAATGTCTATTCTAATGACCAAACAGCCGCCCGCCCGCCGGCTGCTACATAATAAAATCCTCTTTATTTCAAAAATTTTAGTGCAAATATTATTCGCTTTCATGCAGGATTCATTCATTTTGGCGAAGATAAAAAATCGACTATTGTTTTTCTTTCACCTGGATTCGGAAGTGCGGATCGTCCCCGTTGTTCCCCGTGAAGACCCGCCAATGTGAAGATTGTTTAGCCACCTCAGTGATAGTGTATCTTTGAAAGAACATCCACAAAAAATACCAAATCTAAAATTAACCACTAACTATTATCGAATTACTAAAATAAACTCTTTTCCGCACTTATTTGCTTTAGCTTTCACACATTAATTATTTTTTTAAATAATTATTTTATTTATTGGGCAAGCAGAATTCTGCTGATGCGCTAATATCTGATTTAAGAGAAAGCTACAAGCCAAAAATGTGCACATTTTTGGTATACCTTATATTGTAGGCAATAGGCATTGAAATCGCTTGACAAACTGAGTCTAGAAACGTTCGATTTCAAGCAAAAAACTGGTTTTTATTTATTTTGTAAATAATTTTATAAAAAAGCAAAAAAGTTAATCAAGTGAAACTGTCACAGATAATATGAGCTATAATACTATATTTTTTTAAGTTGTTTCCTTTATGCTTTTATACATTTCTATTGAAAAAATATTATTTTTAATAGTTTACATTTATATTTTTTATTGAGTAATAATCTATTTTTTTATTTGTACTCTACTCAAGCGAAGCCATAGGAAAATCTTCAATTTATCTAAAGCATATTTGTTGGTATTCATAAAGTACACCAATTCGTTATAAAGATGAATCAAAATAGTGATTTGGCTTTAAGCTTCGCCTTCAGTTTAAATTCAGTTATTAATAAGAATCTAATCGACATTTAAATTGGTTTATTTTAGTAAAATCGATGACATGTTGAAGTTTGTTTCATGTATCCAATACTCAATTTGCAAAGGAAGTGTTCCCTAGGATTGGATGCAAATAGTGTCCTATTATTTAGTGTTAGATTTTAGTTGGTGCTCTAATTTGGAGCTCTGAACATTTTAAAGCATTAAAAATCACACTTTAAAACTGTAAAAAAATAATACTCGCAGTGAAGATGCATAATTATAAAGTCAATTGTCTCAGTTTGACATAGATATTTTGATGTTACGTTTTCCTTCAACAATATTATTATTCAATTTATAAGTTCTACAAATTAAACTTGAGAAATAGATATTTTGACTTACTTAATATATTCTAGTTACGAATGGGCGATATGTTTAATGTTGTACGTGATTTCCAATCTTATAGTTCTGGAAATTAATCTTAGTCGAAAAAAACCGGTAACCTCAAATTTAAATTCTTAAATTTTAGGTTATTTTCATGATTACAGGCCTTTTCCATGGTGGTCAGCTCTCATCCCGAACCATTGGCAAACATAAATAAGAGAGGTAAATATAAGAGAGGCAAATGAACAAGTTTGGGGGTACTATTGATATATTTACTGACTCCATTCATAGAATTGATAGTAATCTATACCAGCACTTTGTTGAATCCTAAAAATTATAGTAGCGTTGGTAACGTAGTTTTAGTGATTTGTCTTATATCTAGTATTTTTCTAGTTTCTATTTTATTTTATAATACTGTTAAATGTTTTACGAATATTGTTTCATATTTAGTTTATCAGTTTAACGCTATTTCATGGTTTAAAAACTTTGTGAATAATTTTCGATAACTCAGTAGATATTTTCTGTTCTTATAATTAATGTAAAAGCCCAGTTAAACAAACATAACATCAAATATTGTAGTGGAAATCAAAAAAATTGACCCAATTTTAACATTTGACAAAACTTCGACGGTTTCTAACGTTTTCTTCGAAAACAATTCTTGAAACCTGCTGATTCTTCGATTATGCAATTCTTCGAACATCTCAATTCTTCGATTTTTTTACTTAGATATTTAAATTGTATGCAGCGGAATTCGACGAAAATTCGAAAAATTGCTCTTCTAAGAATTGCGATTTCAAAAAATGTGTATTTCGAAGAACTTCTATTCGAAAAATATGATTAAAATTAAAATTTCTTCGAACAATTGATTTCGAAGAAATTATTTTCGAATAATTTATCTAAAATCAACGCCGACTGGTCGGGAGACGGAAATGTAAAAAAAAATCCATGCCCTTACCAGGGATTAGCATACATTTAACTTTTGATCCGTTTTCTTTAGCTGCAGAACCTGGAAATATTCCCGCTGCCCTTACGAAGTCGCCCTGTGGAGATGAAAAAACGTTATGTGAAACTACTGACCTGTATCCAGCCGAATACATTGATAAAATTCTCAAAAATTCTGTGAGTTTATTTTTTTACTATACGTACCTATTCCCTTTAATTATAAACCGGGAGATATTGTATTACAAAAACTGATTCATTTTTTTTAAAACTATATTTTATTATTATTCGTTTAAATTTATTATTGTTATCTTTTTTTTTCTTTAACTTTTCTTTATCTTGAAAAGTTAAAGAAAAGTTGTGCCGGAATATTTAATTTAACATTTTATATCTAGTGTATCTATATCTATTCTAAAACTACGTATGTATTATAATGATAATCTGTTACCTACTATTTGGACTTCACAACATTAAGACATAACCCACGAAAGACTTTAAGCTTCCTTAACATTTAAATGAGTTCATTGAACAATTTAAAACCTTTATAATACAAATATTTAAACGGCCTCCGTGGTCGAGGGGTAAGGTTCTCGACTAGCAAGCTGGAGGTCGCGGGTTCGAATCCCGGCATGCGCAAGTAAATTTTATTGCATTAATTTGTGTTATTTCAAAAATTACTAATTAAAAATAATAAATCGTATATTTGTGGCACGTTCCAGAATAGAAGATACTCTCAGTATCGCCCTGGTGTAAGACCACCAAACGTTGCTTGAATGGCTTTGGTTGTGTTTGGTGACCAGATTTGAATAGACGGGTACTTCCCCACCTTTCTCTTCCCCATCTCCTTACCCTCCCACTACCTTCAGTCTCACAGCATACCCCAATTGGGGATGCCATAGTCTCACTGGCTCGAGATTGTTGAGTGCAATTGGTATTCTTGCGGTATCACATAAAAAAAATGTTTTGTGTGGAAAATAAATTTGTCTTAGGAATAAGACAATTAATTAATAAATTAATAATAAAGGTAAGGAGATGGGGAAGAGTAAAATCGTAAAATAGTAAAATCGTAAAAGAGTAAAATCGTTGTAGCCCTGCGTAGGTAAAGTCAATTGTCTCAGTTTGACATAGATATTTTGATGTTACGTTTTTCTTCAACAATATTATTATTCAATTTTTAAGTTCTACAAATTAAACTTGAGAAATAGATATTTTGACTTACTTGATATATTCTAGTTACGAATGGGCGATGTGTTTAATGTTGTACGTGATTTCCAAACTTACAGTTCTGGAAATTAATCTTAGTCGAAAAAAACCGGTAACCTCAAATTTAAATTCTTAAATTTATTAGACTTTACTATTAATACAAACACTGTTTAACAAATAATCTGGTAACATTTTATTTTTTAACTTATATGTAATCACTAATAAGTAGGGGTACGTAAATTTCGCAAATAAAAAATCGTGATTTCGCATTTAAAAAAACCCAAAATAGAAAATTTCGCATTTATTTCGCAAAAAAGAAATACGGTGTTAAAAACTCAATTAAAGGCTAGCATTGCTGTAATTTCTACATTGTTTGCCTGCGATCAGTTACGACAATGTTGTAGATACTAAAGTACCTGTCGGCATCAACACTATTGACAGGGCAATTATCAACACTAAAACTTGCATTACATCCACAGGAGCTTCTTGGCCGACCAATCGAAGTAATTGTCTGTGAAAATGTGAGTACCCGTCAATTAGTTCGTCTTGTGGTACACTTTTGAAAAACGGAATTTTTGCCAAGCTTTCCACTATGGAATTTGAATTGACAGAAGAAGAGGGCAAATTTTCTGCTTCCGATGGACAAAATAATCTGTCAATGTGCTTGTAGCACTCATTTGTTGGATTCGGCCCCATGTGTACCAACAATTTATCCAAGCTCTTTTGAGCATGTCTTCAACATCATGCTGTGATCGATAGAATTTTCGGTTCATAAAATAGCCGTCTCTGTCTGTTTTGAACAGATGTAATAATTGTTAGCGCGTCTGATCAACATTTGAAAGCACGTAACGTAAAAAGGTGCGAAAGTATTTAATTTTCAAATTTCGCTTTTATCGCAAATAAAATGCAGATTTCGCTTTTATCGCATCTATTTCGTAAAAACGAAATTTACGTACCCCTACTAATAAGGTATTATAAACTAAACGTTGCCACACACTTAGAATATTGAGTTGGCATTGTATTATAGAGTATAAATATAAATCTTGGTTTCTTGGCTCCTTGGCTCCTTGGCTGCTTGGCTCCTTGGCTCCTTGGCTGCTTGGCTCCTTGGCTCCTAGGCTCTTTGGCAAGTTAGCGCCCGGAGCGGACTGGCCCTGGTTCTTGCTCCTAATTTACAATAAAACGTTTTATTTCCATATAACTTTCTAGGCTGACCAATTCAAAGATCTTTTGGGAGTAGACGAATTAAACGTTGAAATTGGAATGAGAACGAATTTGGAGACTGAATTCGAAGTGTGCAGATCCACAGAAAAGGTTAAAAATACATTCTTATAATTGACATGCATAATAAATATTTCAATTCATTTCAGGGGAGAAAATTAAAACTGGTAATTACGACTGAAATCACATACTCGTATAATGTCTGCTCTACACTCTGGACGAGACGCACTGAACGGAAAATCTCTCTTAGTGCGGTCTACTCCGATTTGAAAGAAAACTGATTTCTCGGCTTTTTCAATCCTAAATAGGCCATTCAATCCTAGGCCTATTGACCTTACTTCGGATAATTTCTTGGATTCTTAGTTCTTGTATCTATAATAGCTATATTTTTAGTGGTTTTTGTTTCGCAGAATTTTAACAATTCCTCAATTTTCAAAGTTGATTTTCAAGTTCTACTCAAGTTTAATTATTTTTTTAGTTAATAATAATAATGTTTTAACCATTTCCATGGCGCCGTTTTCGTGTAGAAAACCACCTTAAGGGCGATTCTGTTTTAATGGAACTTTAATGGAAAAAGTACTTTCACAGAGCTTCAAAATCAGCTTTGTAATTTGATTAATTGTTCAAATTTTGTGAAATAACTGGCCCTAAGGTTGTGATTAAAGCACTTTTATTTTTCGTTTCAGGTGGTTTATCCAAAATCTGCAATGAATAAGGACGACGATTGGCGTTTTGTTATAAATGAACGAGTTAATTTTCAGGGGATACGAGTAGAACTTTGTCAGTATGTTAACATTTAGAGAACTCAATCAAAATTCTTTGTAGCCTTAGATTGGGTCGACAAAAATACTCTTCCAAAATATTGCAATAGATTTAATTTTAGTTTATTGGGTATAAAAACTTTTTTCTATAAAGCTAGGTACTTCGTGTTGCGCTTCCGAGTCTTTCTTGAACCACGGATAGCCTTGCAGTGTTTATCAACAGGACATAAGTGAGTGGATGACACAGAGCCGGTACTGAGCCAAACTTTATTAGTTAGGTTTTATTAGCGCCTTGGCAAGTCGGCGCCCAGAGCGGAATGGTCCAATTATGCCTATACAGGGCCGGCTTATTAGTAAACGAAACTTTGTAGGAGGATGAAGTGCAGCACGGCTTTGTACCTCAAACTTCAAACACAATTGCACTACTATTGTCATTACTGTCTTTCCACGTTTATAAATAAAACATTTATTTTAAAATCAAGTTAGCAATAGATTGTGAATGTTTGTTTGTTTTTTTTTTTATTTACTCTATTTGTTTTCTGTTTTATTTTTGTTTCTTTTGATTTTAGATCATATATTTATCTGTATGTAATCGTGTGATTATAAAATGTAACTTTTAGTGTCAGCAAATATATTTGTGGTTGCACTTCTTGTTTGTCTAGTTTAGAATGGGATTAATAGGGTTATTAGGTCGCACAATTCAATGACTCAAGCAATAAACACCTGGGAATGTGTGTATTGCTGTCGGTAGGTATATTATGTAAAAGCCTCTGAAAATGATTTCCTTACAAAAGTAGATAGGTAGTTACCTACTTGAATTTCCTGATCGGCATTTTTTTAAACATTTTTTAAGGGGTCGGCCTATCATTGTAATATGCCAATAAGTGGGAATTGTTATTTATGTGTTTTTTGACTGCACAATATATTGCATTTTTTTAAATATATTTCAACAGTTACAATTGCAATACAAATTACAAAAAAAAATCCGAAACAAAAAATTTTAATAAGTAATTTAGTTAAAAAATTGATCAAAGTTACCCCATTTTAAGGTAGATACTGTGTTCTACGGCTCAAACCTGTTTTCGCTACCTACAAGCATCTTAGTAAAATTTCTTTTGATTTCTTTATCACGACATAAAAAAATATAATATGAAAATAATAATCTTGTGGCATTATACTGTAGTTTTATTTTTTTAAATATGTCATTTAATATGTTGGGAAAATAAATGTGTAATTGCATTTTTTCAGGGAAGAGAAGCAGGCAGTCCTGTGCAATAAGTGAAAATTTTCCCACTGGCTTCAATAGTTCGTGTCTACAGAAGTATACTTACCGCAAGCTGCTAACACTACTTCCAGATGGGACCCTGGGAGTGGACCTATTCAAGATACCAAGCTCCTGCAGTTGTTTTGTGACCAGTCCCCTGAGGAAGAAGATGTTTGACACTGCCATTCCTGGGAAAGAGACGCATCAACCAACCCCTAACACAACGTCAAGTAAAACTACACCTGTCTTACGTATTAGATTCTTAAGCCGCGTATTCATCTGCGAGCCGTACTTTTTTCCGTTGTGGGCACAGTAAGCAGACTCCAGTGCAGCTATCGGCAAGTGGCGGCCCGCGGGTACTGTAGTCCCTGTACGGACTACAGTACGCGCAGCCCGGCCACAATATACACTGCGATTTTTTTCATGCCTATAGTATATTAAACAACAGAACAAAAGCTGTTAATAATTTTTTTGTCTATCGAGGGAATTTCATATAATTGATTTTTCGGCATAACAAATGTACACATATTATCTTCAAAAACAGATTATTTTTGGGACTTAAAAATTTAAAAAGTTAATGAGAAAATCGGTAGAAATTGATAATTCGGTGGCTTAAGGTGGAGACATACTGGGTTGACGTACGCTACGTAAGCAACGACTGGACTAATTACAATCTATACAATTTCTATGGAAATAGATGCTTTAGAAACACACTTGATCTTAGCTGGCCAGATCGGCGTGTGACGAAGAAAATGGGGGTGGTGTCACGCTTCCGACGAGTATTATCTATGCATCTACTGTTGTGTTTGGTATATCTATGGTTGTTTGTTTTGCCGTAATACAGATAAAAAAGTTACTCGTCCTCAAATTCACTTTCTGAATTGCAAGACATGAGAAAGCTACGAATTGCATTGCTGACAAGTGAAACACATAAATATAACCTAAAAAATAAATGACAAATGACGCGCCTGCGCGCAGCGTATTTAAGAATTGGAGACCACTTTTCACATGGTCATACAGCGTTGTTTGTGTAGAACCAGTATGCAAGTTGTCCTATGAATGTAGTAATGCGTGTATCGCGTACGTCGACCCAGTGTGTTTCTACCTTATGCGGCTAAATTATGAGAAAGCAAACTCGTTAAATAGTTCTAGTAATTTTTATTAAGAAAATGTAATGTATAAACTCGCAAACATAACTTATGAATAAAATGACATTTCTTCCTTTCTGCCAAAATGGCAGAAGTGAATCCTGCAGGTGTTGCTGGTTCATCTTATTTCGCATATTTGTAATTGTCAAGAACCCTACCTCGCTGGCATAATGTCGACCCAAACATAGTCAATACGTACAACGCTATACCTCCAATGATAAAAAGGCTGAATCAACCCAAAAATGTTCCAAACTGTGATCTTTTTTTTATATTATTGCTTTTATTTCTGATGATGATTGAAATACAGTGAGTTGTATTTTGAATTGCGTTTCACTAATGTCCGGGTGCATGGCCAACATGCCCAACATGGTCAATACGGCCAACATGACCAACATGGTCAATACGGCCAACATGACCAACATGGTCAATACGGCCAACATGACCAACATGGTCAATACGGCCAACATGACCAATATGGATAACACGTAACAAGACTATTTTGCTCCTTACTCTTGAAAAGGATTTGTGACAAAGCTTAAAAAAGTTTTTCGAATGTAGAAGTCTTCATTTCTTCATTCCAAGAAATCGGTGGCGTGGTCCCCCAAAAAATTGACATATTCATACGACCCACTACCAAAAGTAATTGCCGACCGCTGCTCTGGTGTACTCATTTTTAAAATCTTCTTTTTTTTAAATATTATTACGGAATTTTTATGTTTGATTTAAAAAGTTTCAATAATAGGTAATTTTATTTGTATAACTGTTTATTATTTACAATACATGTAGGTACATGTATCAAAACTTTCAATTCTAATGTGTTTTTTTTAAATATCAATGTGATAACTTTATAAATACTATCGTTCAGAATGCATTGCTTGGAATGACTTTCGCTATATTTAGTGACGAAGATCTCGAAATGTTCCTCTTTTATTCTCTTCCCTCATCGCCTCCCGCCTCACAACAATTCCCGTTATTGGGAGTGCCATTATTGGGAGTGCCATAGCATAACTGGCTCCAGGCAGTTGACTCTTGTGGACTTAACATGTATAAATAATAAGCATCATATCAACCCTTTCTTTCAACAGAACAAGAGACCGAAACGCCCACTTCTAATTCAAACATCAATAATGTAACGGCTACTCCAACTCGGAACTGTGAAGATAACGTCACTTGTCAGCTAAGTAAAGAGCTTTCTAGTGTCTCACAAGGAATTCTAAAAGATGGCGTAAGTTTCTTCTTAATTCTATTAAAATATGCAGCATTCCATACATCGAACCGAATTCGTCTGTGGGATATTACGAATGTTCAAATGAAATATTGAACATTGTCATCAAATTTGAATGACCAAACAGTACCACTTTTGAATACATGAACAAGGCCACATTCTAGATCACTTTCAACTTTTGAGGTGTGGTTAGCTTGTCAGCTGATCACAATTTGGTATAATAATAAAACATTTATTTGCAAGTAGATAAATTTTACATATTTTTTAACATAAATTCTATTGACAAAAAGGTCACTGCTCAGCTATGTATTACGAATCTCTGCGGGAATGCACCTGGTTTTCAGCAGTGCCTCCAACATAATAATACACACATATTTAGGTATAATAATGAACAATGAAATAATATTAACAATAAAAACTCAAATCCACACAAACAAATAAAATTAAAAATAGAAATAGTAGGTACAAATCAAAGAAAATTAATAATATAGTCAACAAATATTCAAAATAAACAATATACATAATCGCAACCACATGTATTCCTTAAAAGTATTCCTTTTATTGTAACGATTTTGAGTATATAGACCATTCGCAGCAGAGCTTTTTGAAGCAATCCAATGATGTCGAATAATGAGTAAATAAATAATAACAAATCATACCACTGAGCGCTGATATTCAGTCAAAATACCAACGATGACGTCATTTATTCAAGAAATGTTTGAACCCCGCTGATGGCAAATAGGTTGTCACGTGTATTGTCTCCAGGCGATCGAATTGGTACTCATATTTTGGTTTTAGGACAGGTCTATTTATTCTTACGTCAGTGGCTATAAATGTACTTAGAATCGGCGTTTAACGCATTGACGCTGATTAGCAATTTTCATAATATCAATCAATGAACTTCTTTGAAACAAACTAATCTAAGATTTAATCATTCTACCGCATAAATCTCAAAAACCCATAATTGCAACACTGCCACAACAATGCATTTGCCTAGCGGTTTCACGGTTTTAATTAAAATTTTACTATTTGACGTGTACCCGGCGTAGTTCGGGGACTTATAAATGGTTTGGATAAAGTTTTGAGGTTGTGAATTCCAGATTACCTGACAACTGGGTGCATTCTTAAGGTTGAAATAATATGATTGTATAGTACATAATAAGTATTTGTTTCACATGATCGTGTCATGTCTCCCTAGGGGCGTCCTCACCCTCTCCTACCTTCCAAGTCTTACATTATCGTTACACTTCTTTCTACGCTCATCACTTACGTCTCATTTTATCACAAATACTTATTTGATTCATCGAAAGATATCATGAAATCGGATGAATGGTATAGGAATAGGAACCCACACGGGACAAACAAAGACACATTCATTTTTATATATAGATATTCGCTGTTTGGAACCTTTAACTTGAAGAAATGCAAAATAAATAAGTACCTAAGAGACTTTTGTAGTAGGTACCTACTTACACACATTTTCAAATTAGCTTGTAGGTAGGTACTTTAGCGAATCTATTGAACGTAATTTTTGTATCTGCTTTATTTCAGACAACCAAGATTGAAACGAATGAAGAAAAAACATCGGATGATGTAAATGATGTAACCGATTTAGAATTATGCAGTTCGAGACATTTGGTAATATATTAGAATAATTATTTAATCTGGTTCTTGTACTTGGTTGCGATGTTTCACGCTTTCTAAATTTATTTTGATGGATATTTATTTTTTTTAAATGTAAATATGTTCCAAAAAGTAGGTTCAGTGTTGCAGTTATGGATGTAATAATTACAAGCATCAACAAAAAGTGCAAGTCGTTTTTCAGAATGCCATTAAACGTTGACAGGTTGGTTGGTGAAATATGATAGTAGTTCATCAAATCCTTGCAAATAATAAATTACTGATTACGCAACAAGTGAATTATATTATGTAAAATAAAATTATAATTTTTCTAAGGTGAATTCAGCAAAGCTGTGTTAGTTGAGTTCCGTGTAACATTCTGTGTTGTGTTGGAAGTTATAAATCATCGTCAATGTTGATGTTCTGAACGTATTAAATATAATGATATATTAAATTGATTTATTTTTACACATTCATTTTTTTTAATTATAATTTTTTCATAATATGCAAAATCTTCTCGTTTATTTGGACTTTCTCATTAGCATTTTTTTCGTATTACGGTACACACCTGCCTAAGGAATTATTGAGATAGTGACGCAAAATTGTTTACATAACTACTAGTACCTAAATTGTTTACAGAACTACTAGTACCTAATATTGTTTTACAGAACTAATAGTACCTAAATTGTTTACAGAACTACTGGTACCTAATATTGTTTACAGAACTACTAGTGCCTAAATTGTTTACAGAACAACTAGTACCTAAATTGTTTACATAACTACTTGTAACTAATATTGTTTACAGAACTACTAGTACCTATTTTTTACAGAAATACTAGTACCTAGATTGTTTACATAACTACAATATTGTTTACAGAACTACTAGTACCTAAATTGTTTACAGAGCTATTGGTACATACTATTGATGGTTTATGACCTATATACTATTATTGTTCTTTTTACAGATGTATTTTCCCAAGACGTTCCTTAATTAAAATCCTTAAAATATTATTATTTCATTTATCATTATCATTTATCATTATGTTAATTTGAATGCACTATGCAATGTAATTAATTTGTACTTGATTTATGTAAAAGCCCGACGGGCGTAAATAAGCAAATAAATTAATAAAAGAAGTGTTTGTATGCAAAGATGAATGAAGCCAGGAGTGTATGCCATCACAGAGTTATGCGAAAGTCTATCTCTTTGCCTAACCCACTGGAAATGGTGTGATAGTTCGTTAGATTGTTAAATTATCATTCGACATATATTTTTTTTGAGATGTATTTGATTATATTTTATTATTATAAAATTTATTATTCACAAAAACAGCCGCTGACAGATCCATTGTAAACTCTTCATCTTTCCCACAAATCATGCGTTTCACAGTTCTATCAGAAGGTTACCGCACACATTTCATCTCGGCATCGGATCGGCATCGCCTCTAGTTGTCCCGAGGCGAAACGATGCTTATTAGTGTGCGTTGCAGAAGGAAGTTTCATTTAAAGAATTCTGAACGGCTCGAGCTGATACCTTGTGCCGGGGTGATATCTGTACGACAACTTTATCCCTTCAGTGATGTAGGCATTATAATAAATTAAAACATTCTAATTCTCTTAAAATATTGTTTGTACATAAATTGTTATTTTTTTCAGTGGAGAAAATCTACCCTGTGCGCTCAGTGAATACTTCCCGAAAGGATTTAAGAGTTTGTGTAAGCAAAATTACACCTATCGCAAATTCCTAACTATTTCAAAGAATGGCACACACGTTTTTCAATCCATTAAAATGCCCAGCACTTGTAGCTGCGTTGTGAACAATCCTTTAGGAATGGGATGAGATGAGTCTAAAAGTCATGCGCATTTCCACCAAATAAATTTTGAGCTAATGCTAAGTTGTGCAAGAAAATATAAGTGGAGGATAATATTACAGAACAATATCATATTATAATAAAATGATTAAAAAAAGTGTTTTATTATTTTCTATAAAAATAGACCTACATATTGTTTTTTTTTTACGAAAAAACCAAATAAGAGTTCCAACTACCCAAAGCCAGTGAAATTACGGCATCCCCAATAGGGGTAGCCTGTGAGTTGTGATGTCTGGATTTTGGGAAGTACCCGGTTATTCAGATCTGATCACCAAAGACCGCTAATGTCATTTCATGCAACGTTTCAATTCTCACTTGTGGTCTTTCACCATGGCGATCAGTGGAGGTTCTTCCCTAAGGTTAATTGGTTTTTGACCCCTCAAAATTATAAGACAACAATAATAATAAATTACATACATCAAAATTATTGGTCTTATTCTTAATTTATTTGAAATGTACCGCAAAACGAAACGAAAGGCGGTGAGTGACGAGCAGTGACATCTGTAGTCTCTAATAGAAGCTTTCGTTCACAAGTCCACACGATTGGCTGTGTCAATTTAAAGAATGTCTCCTTTGGCATCTTCTGTCCCATGCGCGCCATGGTATAAATGAGATAGCTCTATGTCTTTCGTCGAAGTCAAAATTAGGTACCGAAGAAAGCTTAGGGATGCTTAGGTCATGACCGTGAGTGAGACAGTACGATGAATATTATATGTTTTAAAGAGATGGTGACATAAAGTTATGTCAGTTATTTTATTTTACACGCTTGTTATGTGTGGAACATTGGTTATTTTACAATTGCTTCGCACCCAGTTACTTTGGATACTGCGGACGGGAGTTTCAAACTCTTATTTTATTTACTTTAATGTTGTGCTCGACTACATTAAAACGTAATCTCTTAAAAATAATTGTGTAGTTATTTCCAATTTACCATATTAACTTAATATGTATTTAGAGTCACGGACTTACCAATTGATATGGACAATAATGTGTTGGCATTTTTCACGATATCAAATAAAGATTAGTCACACATTTTTTTTAAATGACCTACCACGCCTGATGGCGATACTACTACCGCTCTGGGAGGTGCTTCAAATAGACCTACTACGTTATTTAATTTGTATTAATCATAAGAATTTATCGTTTATTATTTATAAAAATACTTGCTGTACCCCGCTACGCGTTGCTATGGCTCTGTCTGTCTGTGCACATAGAGAAAAAATTGTGAGTGTTGCTTTTATGTCCAACAGATGGAACTGTTTAAAAAAAACAACATGTTTTTACCTATCAATGCCATCATTGAAGATCTCTCAGAGATATAAAATTTTGAACAATGAACATTTACATTTTTATTCATATAGAAGATAGGTAGATTGTCCAACAGAATGAGCTGTTTTTCAAAAAAGCAGGTTTAAAGAAAAATAGGTTAAATATAATATTTTAATGATAAACTAATGTTTATAAGACACGGTTTTTATGCATCCTTTGTGCTATGCATAAAAACCATATTAAAATTAAAATTCTTGACAAAATGTTTCACCAATAAAAGAAAATACAATACGTCTCGACGCCATCTAGTGGGAGATTCAGCACTAAGAAAACCTTTCCTAGAAAAATGAAATAAGGTTATTGGCAGGTGAAAAAAATGTAACAAACAATGATTGTTGAACGAAAAATACTAGTACATTTTGAATTATTTGGTAATTAGGTTTGAAATAAGCCGACAAAGCTTGATTGGTAAAGTAGCTGACCGGCCATTAGAAGGCTGCGGGTTCAATTCTCGTCGGCGGCATTTATTTTTTCTCAGGAGATTTTTTTCAATTTGTATGGATGTTTCAGGTTAATAATTTATTTATGTATTTTGTAAGAAACAAACAGCTTTTATATAATACAGGGTGTATCGGCACTAACCCGACAAACTTTAACCAGCTATTCCTTAGCACATTTGGAGTAAAAAATGTTATGTGCACTTTTCTGTCCGGTAGCATTTTTTTTTCAATTAAAAACAAAAAAAATTAAAATTTTCCACACTACATCACTGTCATTGGCATCGCTTTTCGTGTTCAACAGCTGTTATAAGCAAATATGTCGAAAAGCGTCTTCGCTCTTTCGCACACACTAAATAATAATAGTTAAAAATGAGACGAATGGTGCCGTGCCATTTCGTTGTGATTGTAAAAGCGCGCCAATATAGGTACACACGTGCATTATTCAACGGAATTCGAATAAAATATGGCCAGATGGGTTTTCAAACTTTGACAAAGGATAAAACAGTGGTGAAAATATGAATAATAATTTTTTTATTAAAAAAAAACGTTACCGGACAGCAAAGTGCATATAACATTGTTTACTCCAAATATGCTAAGGAATAGCTGGTTAAAGTTTGTCGGGTACGTGCCGATACACCCTGTATACAATTATAGATATAAATATACAAGTTAACTGAAGTCAAGCCACAGAAGTTTCTTATGTTAAAGTGCATTAAAAATGAAGTTTTAGTATCTTAAAATTAATTTGGTGTTAGGAAAGGGAGAGGAAGGGGAAAATAGGAAGAGGATAGGAGATGCTCCCGATACATTCCATACTCTTATATTAATAATCGATCGTACGCATTACTTCATATCGATATTTCTTTAGGTTATTAATAATAATTGCTTATAATAATTCATAATATTCCCATTTATTTCAATCAAAACAGTTGTAAACAATAATATTTATTATTGTACAGAGATTCAGTAGTTCACGGAAAGTAATAAGTAAATGCATATTATATTATGTTATTATTGACAAACTATAAGTTTAACTTGTACAAAATACAAAACTACAGAGAAAAATAATTTCAAAAATAACATGTAATTATCATGATAATTAATACAGAAAACAGCCAGTGGAACGACAAACATGATTTATTGAAATCATTTCATCAGAGAATGTTGATTTTTGTGGTCATTTTAAGCGCCATCTTTGGATAATTTTTAACAACTTATGAAAATCACAAGAGACACCATGGGTGCTGCAGATTTCTATAATTCAAAGATGCTGGCTAACAAATAGTACTCACCTTTAAATTTAGTTAGTTTATTGTATTTGTCTAAGTAGGTTAATGCAGCAGTATTGAAATATAATCTCTAGATAGATTAATGTGCTTATTTTGATAAGGCAGCCAAACTTTGCGTTGTCTTGGAACAATCTGTCAGATTGCACAATTTTTTTTAAGAAGATTTTGTTTGGTGATAAAATGAATACCATTTTTAATGTGAAGTTGCTAAGATGACAAGTATCTGAAAAGTTTGTCTAACATACAAGCTTTTTTACTTTTGTCAGGCCTACTTGAGCTGAAGTTACAACTTGGCACATAACCACCGAGGGGATTGAAAACTAATATTTGGAAATCAGAGAAGGACCTAATAATGCAAATGTTAGCCAAAAGTCAAATAAAAGAGAGAAATGTTCAATACCATATCAAATTAAGTAGTAAAAATGTTAACAGTAGTTTATGGAACTACTAATAATTAATAGCGGTTATTAATTGACTTGACTTGAGTAATTTTAACAAAATTTACTGAACTATTTTTGACAAATAATAGAGAAGATGGCCAGTTATGTGCAGTGATTTTTATAAACTCTATTATTGCTCATAATGAAAGTAATATTAATATATTTGAAATGAAAATGAAATCAGTTATTGATCTATAAATTAATCTTAAATGGAGAATTCTGTGCGAAATTCTTAATTTTGGAGATGACCGTTCCCGAGAATTTTCGCTGCTTTATTTCATTAATATTTGACTATATAACTTGTGAGGTAGTGTATAGTTCACTAGTTCAGAGCAGTTTAGAGAAACACCTTGACGCTGCTTACCAAACTTCATGTTTAGCGCTGCCAAATTATTGCCAAGTTGGCCACTTTAAAATACATTTTAAAATGAGTTCTTGCTAATAATAACACATTCACTGTTCCACCGACAGCTTCCTAATACTAATTATTGTTTCGACCATCAAGAGCATAATCCATAATTTCATATTATATAAAATACATTGTCATTAAACACATCCTACACAAGATAGAATACATAGTAACAAATTATAAAACTTTGGCACTCACAAACTATTCTTCACTTAACCTAAAAATAAATATTAAGTTGACATCTTGTCAACTTCACTACCCTAAATATCACGTACTGTATTGCAACAGACTAATAGTACAGATTCCCTTCCCACAGCTGAAAACATTTTAATCGAATAGGTATCTTAAAAGACTGACTCCTGATATTAACTAAGGATTATATATGATACTTTAAATTCAAAAGAAAAATACTGACACATTTTTAAACAAAACAAAGTATTTTATCACCATCAAATCGTCTCCCAAGAAATGCTTATATGTACTTCATAATTTTAATCATAACTCGATATAGCAGACAATAAAATAGAAATTCATTAAATAAAAGCTAGGTGGAGATTCGGCAAACAAATGTATGCAATAGCACTTTACTATTAAAGAATTCTATTTGATTGAATGTTAGAATGTAACTAGCTACTTCTAATTGCATTGAGTGTACACTTTGACGCATTTTTAAACTCAACAACTTATATTGTTCCCTCAAAGACTAATGTCTTTCAAATTTTACCTAAATAATTCCAACTTTGGACTTGATTTACTCAAAAACAAAAGAAGTTATACTACAAATGATCTCCAAATATAATGGAGATTTACCAGTTCTCCGCATTCATATAAATTTCCTGATACTTTTATTATTTTATATAATTCTGGTTAGATAAAATACATGTTTCATCTAATATTATTTAGTTTGTTGAATTTTCAGATACATTCAATAATATTCAGTCTTATTATTGAAGAGAAAAATTTAACTTTCAATTATTATCAAAAAGAAATGATGCATAGTTCATGATTCCGGTTTGGCTGGTTTCTTTGCGCGAGTTTGTGGGTTTTCTGCGCCAAAGGAGGCACTTCTGGAACCTATGCCCAACGGATTAGACACAACACAGCTGCAGCAACTGGGCAGTTTGAATACATCTGTGACGGTGCTGCCGTTTTTCCCCAGCGCCAACATCTTGCGGTAGATATACTTCTGCTGACACGAACTGTTGTAGCCGTTTGGGAAGTTTTCACTGAGTTCGCAAGGAAGGTTCTCTCCCCTAAAACACAAATACTTTTATTAATCAAAGTAGTTAGGAAATTATGATTTCTTTCTGTTAATGATGGGCAAAGTGTCATATTGCCATGACATGATAGCCTCCTAGGCTTGTGCTTATTCTTTAATATAAGTTTTTTTCTGGGAGGATACCAGGGGCCCCAAGCACAAATCATCGATAAAGATTTTTTTAAGATTATGTCAGTACCCATGTTGTGAACGATTGAGCAAGACCAGATCGCCAACGAATAAATAACAGTTTCCATCGACTGAATAAATGAAAATTTGTTTAATTTAGTTAATTGAGGATGTGAACTGTTGTTTGTTCATTAGCAATCTACAATCTGCGATCAAGATCTGCCGTCCTTACTAGGTAATGGAAACAAGCAACCAACATAATTGATAAAATCTTTATCGAAGTAGACAGGACTTCTCAAGAGTATGTTGTAAAGTGTAGATAAAAATAAGTTTGTTATTTATCATAATATTTTACATAGTAAGTTAGTGATAATACTCACTGGCATAGCTCAACTCTGACTCCCTGCATATAATTTGGTTGATTTACTACAAAAAGCCAATTGTCATCCTTGTTCTTAGCTGTTGTTGGGAAAACCACCTGAAATAATAAAAAAAAATTCTTTTAAACATCTAAGTTTAATATAAATATAATATGTAGCATTATTTCTTCCAGTAAGTTCTGTCGCAAATTTATTGAGGGTAATCTTCAGAAATATGTAACCGAGAGCTAACTACTAAAAAATACAGAATGAGCTTTCGGTCACTAAAATACATTTAGCTAAGTAGTTTACGTTTTGTTGAAGAGATAAAACAAAAAAATTGAATTGGACATTTCATTATTCTTAGACAATTTAATATATTATTGTGAGACTGGCTTGCAGACGCACTGGTGTGACAATGTGACAAACTTGCACGAGTGACGTAAGCTAGCGCCATCTATGTATAAAACTTTGTACCTTGTGTAAAACATTCATTTTGTCAGGTTTTGAAACCACCATCTCTGGGTCAAAAGCCAAAGCTTGTCCCATTTTAAGAAGTTTGTCAAGATGTGTTTATAATATACTGGGTAAACATGACGTACGTTATAATCTGGCGTTCATAGATGGCATTAATTTATATTTTATGAAATAACACTTTTAGCAAGTTTTGTTTTAATATTTTATGACAAATTATTTGTTTGCGCCAGTACATAAGCAACACGAATTTGAAAAAAAAGTTTTGTCGGTTTAAAAACTCAACTCTTTCAAGAAAGGCATCCAATATTGTATTTATTTTCTTGAAGTTTTATACTGACAAAACTATTTATTCATATTCATATTGCGTATCTATGGTCGAAAACAAATGAATTGTCATAGAATTTTAAAGCATATCTTGCAAAAAGTGTGTTTTCATAAAATAATTATATTAACTCCATCTATTCGCATAGAATATAACGTAATTTAAGTTTACTCTTAAAATTTTATGCGTCGTCTTCAGAAGCTTAATTAGTAGAGATAATAATTATAAAATAAATAATAAAAACTTATATTTTGGAAGGAATATTTTGTCAAAAGCACTTGTGTAGATATTTTGTTTAAGATTGGTGATGGTGTTTAGTATTTACCCGTTCTGTTGATCTGCACAACTCAAACTCGGAAACAAAATCTATTCTTTGTCCAATTTCCACATCTTGTAATTCGTCAATACCCAAAAGGTCAGTGTATTCGCCTCCCTGAAAAATAAATAAAGGATGAGAATTATGTGCTGAGTTATGTTAGTTACTTTCTCAAATATAAAATACATGATAAGTCAATATTATTTTAGTATTTTGCCCTTTTAACTGTAAAATTATTGTTGGAGATGTCACAGAATCATATAGAGGACTACTGGGGTCAAAATGCTTAGCAACATAACCAAAGTGATCATTTACTTGTGTAAAACAGACCCGTTGTTGTTGTTGCCTACAGTTGTGAGTCACGATGCCTAACGTAAAATGAGCTTTGGACCTATGCAAGAAAATGGATCTTCTCTAGTCTCTAGATAGTATAAAACAAAGTCACTATCCGCGTCTGTCTTTTTGCATGCTTAGTTATTCTAAACTACCCAACGGGTTTGCACTAGGATTTAGAGAATTTCTTCCGGAAGGTTTATGTTTACAATAGATGCACATTATATTTATAGAAAGTAGAGAAAAGTCGAGCAAAGCCGGGGGACACGTCAGATAGTAAATGATAAAGATGAATCATAAAGTTGAAAACGTAACGGATCATGAGACCATTGTGGGGTTCTGTCGGTCCCGAAGACGGTGATAGGCTGGTAACTTAGAAAGAGGCCCAGAGGCAGACCGAGGAAGAGTTACTGAGGCTAGACTACGTGGAGAAGGATTGGGCAGGACGGGAGGAAAGTAGGACTGGAGGCGAATGGCGAGGGACCGCAGCCAGTGGAGAATATTTCTACAAATTCTATACACTTGTGAAAAAACTTACTGAGTTTTGAAGGATTCCTTCTATGTAGTGGATGGGATACTGGTCGGTATTTTCGCAGAAAGTTTTGCTGTCTCCGCATGGTGGCTTGGTGGGAGCGGTGATGATATCTCCAGCTTTGGGTCCGGGGAAATATATGTCGGACGTTTCGCTTCCTGGAAATAATGTGATAAATATAAATAAAAATGTAAATATCCGTTTGTTCTAAATCTCAACTCTCCTAAAGTTCTTCACCGGTTGCTTTAAATTTGACACAACGTTGCATTCGAATATGTGTATGTCTTTATATTATATAGATGTCACCTGTAAAAGGTAAAAATAAACGCCATCTGTTGGACGTAAAAGCAACACGCGCTATTGTTTTTCTATATGCACAGACAGACTGAGATACAGTTAGTTAATAATAAATTGAAAATTCTGTTTTCGTTTACTTTATTCTCTAGGTTACTAAAATACTAGGCAAGTGTATATCATAGTTGCAAAAGAATATTGTTAGGAAGCTTACAGCGTGTCCTATGTGTACATATCAGTACCAGTTCGATCAGGTGCACGATATCGCAAGTAAAATAATCTCAGTTTATATTCGTTCGCATCGTTATTAATAGTTTTATTTTGTGTCACTTTTTAGCTAAAATTTCTTTATTTTACTTTTCATCTCAATTATTCTTTGCCTAGATAAACTACTAATATATATAGGTTAGAGACAGTGGCTGATGCTGATAATATATGCATTGATCTATTAATATGCATGTGTTCTCCATTAAACTAATGATATAAATATACATGAACTTCCTTGTGTTATAGTTATGTAAGTTATTCGCAATATCCTTTGTCTCGTTTACGCCTACTTATTGTGACTAGCGGAAAAGGGACAGCAAGTCTATATGTTCACTGCGTTATGCTGAGTATACATACGCGAGCCGAAATGCCGAGCAGAACTTCAACTTATGGGAAAGGAACAAAGCAACCGAAAATGGCGCGAAACACCGCATGCAGTTGTTTCTGTAAAATGTAAAGTCATTAGAAACTGTATTTTTGTCGGAATTTTATTGACAATGAAATAAAACAATATTCGGCGCCAAAATACATTCTATACAAATACAACCGACATCAACATGCTTTGGCTTCGAACTCTGAATCGTCAATAATCATTAATTGTTTTTATTTTGATTAAAGTCTAAACGAAACACGCTGTACGCGAGTTATGCATCTGTGTAAGTAAAGCGATGAAATCAACTAATAGTACTACGTGGTACACCCGAACTAAACTTGCTCCTTATAGCCATTACTTGTTATTTCCAAAATATGTTTTCCAAAGTCGCAGTACCTACCTACCTACCGGTCTCTACTATCAATATATTCGCAAATGTACGGTATATTTTGAAAATACGAGTAGGAATTACTTATTAAAAAAATGCACTTTTATTACTCAAATTTATTATCAATGATTGTTTTAAAGATTTCACTTTCATACTTCTCAATTTCCTCCTCAAAACAATTAACGCATTATTGCTATTATCACCTGGTTCAAGGCTTCCAATAAAAATATCACAAAATTGTCTTATTATCACCAGCTTATACGTATCGTACCGCTTGTAAAATCTCACTTGTCATAAATAACTAGCTTGCGGTTTGCGGGATTGTTTTGGTTTTCGGCTGTAAAGTTTTACTTTTCACAAACCAGTGATGCACAACTTGCGACCTGCGTGTCAATTTCATACGGCCCGCTTGGCTATAGAAAAAATTAAAAATGTGTAATTAAACACAATTTATACTAAACTAAATAGAATCACAGCATGGCTAGACTAACAAAAACTAACACTTGTTAATAAGACCAAATTAATCACTTTCAAAATAAAAAAAAACTCAGAACTTAAAAATACATTGCTCCCATCAATTAATTGGGCATTGTAATAATTTTCCCCAATTGGAAAACGTTGACCATGTAACATATCTAGGTGAAAAAATTGATAAAAATTTAAAATGGACTGAGCACATTAACTATTTAAATAATAAAATTACAAAAAAAAAGTTATTCCTTCAAAAACCATCAGGAATGTTCTTAGTAAAAAGACTTAGGACGGGTTGTTTCGGAGAATTTGAACAATTCATCAAATTTCAACGTTCATTTTCTAGTGGTGTGAAAGATTTTTCAAGTTCTGTTTTTATTTAAGTTTTGTCAAGCAACTAGCCTATAATGATATAATAACAGAACTTGAATAGAACTTTCACAGAACCCGAAAATGAACGTTGAAATTTGATGAATTGTTCAAATTCTCCGAAACAACCCGTCCTTAATAAATATCTTCATGGCTATATAATACGGTATTATAGGATGGGGAAGTGCAAATGACAATGTCCAAAAATCCCTCATTAAAACCCAAAAAGCCATAATGAAAATTATTCTGAAAGTCCCTGTAAGAACTAGCACTGACGAAATCTTCAGCAAACGTAATATCATGTCACTTAAACAACTCTATTTTAAAACAATACTCCTTTACATTCATAAATACAAAACACAAGAAATAATAACAAACACGTATATTAGAAACACTAGATCTCAGGGTCAAACACATATCCAACAAGCAACTACAAACACAACATTTGGGCCATAAAAGCTTCCTACACAATGGTACTAAACTCTACAAGAAAATCCCACTCTCATTCATATATATATATATATATAAATATAAACTTTATGGAAGAAATTCTCTAAATGACAGTAAAAACCCTATCAAAATCCGTTTCGTAGTTTAGAAGTTGTTGTTTTACACAAATATGTATCTATTTAGAGATACGTAATACTCGTAACTATGTATTTTAGTAAGAGGATGCAACATTTCAGCTGCGGATATTTGCGGTAAATTAGTATTTATTAACTTTACTATATTTGGAGAATTTATTTTTATTTTTGAATAATTCAGACAGCTGTATCGTGAATGAAGATTATTATTATTTATGTCTACTAACTTTTATTATTCACATATTTTCCAATACTCAATATTTCTTTCTGAAAATATTAGTAGGTACTATAAAATGAAATAAAATTTCTCAAGATTTGTTTCTAGTACCCAGGTACCTACATAACCAAAAATTATTTTGTAGTTACAATTCTTCTTCCTTTAAATTCTACAAATATAATAATATAATTTTCCCGAGAGTGCATAAAAAATAACATTTATAATTATTATTAATAAGCTTGTACAGCAAGTTTACATCAAGATAGGGAGTTTTATTATCTGAAATTACTATTAAGTTGTGTTATTTTTAGATTGAAATTAGTTATGAGAGGGCTAATCCATTGTTATTACATATCGATGCTCAGCATACCACTTTGGACTCCACCAACTCTCCCCAATAAGGAAAATAAAACATAGTGGTGAGATGTTGTGTAAACTTCAGAGTGGAACATTACTTTGACCTCCACCAACTCTCCTCCACCATACGAAGAAAATGAGATGGTGAGAAAACTTCAGAGTGAAAGATTAACTTTATGCTGACAATACCTCCACCAATACTCATCCACAATAATAAGAACAAAAAGAGAGAAAGATAACTCAGCATACCACTTTGACCTCCACCAACTCTCCTCCACCATACGAAGAAAATAAATGCAATAAATATAGTGGTGAGATGTTGCGTAAACTTCAGAGTGGATAATTTACCTCGCTTACCTCGGGCTGACAATCGGCCAGTCAGGATCTTGAAGTTGCCATTCTCGCTCCTCCTTCTGGGGGTGGTTTCGTTACCGTTACCGGGCCTCAACCTCTCCTGACGGGCTGTCTGACTGCCCGAGTCGTCCAGCAATCGGGGTGAGCTAGGGCGGTAGTTCTCGGGCAGAGAGCGGCGGTACTGAACTGCGCGGCGCGCCACTTCCCACGGCCGGTAGATTGGGAAGATGGACACCTGCGGACGGGAGCTGATCATCGTTGTGAAGGCCTGAAATAAAACAGATTTTATTGTAATTAATAATAATAAAATTTAAATGTTTTTAGTTACTAGAGAAAGACGCTCTCGGAGGAATTTATCGTAACATTGTTTTGAAGCTGTTTAAAATAACACTTTTTGGCGATAGGTAGAAAACCGGGAGAAAATACGAGTACCTACTTGTTTCCATTTCGAACGCTTATCTTGATATATACACGATGAACAATTAAAAAAACACAGACATAGTTGACAACAACTGATATCGTCCCTCTGATTTTTAGCAGGGGTGGAAGGCTTATTTCTTAGGCCTAGAGCTGTGCCAAAATTATCTGAAATAGTTGACAACAACTGATATCTTCAATCTTTCAACTTCCAACTCAAGCGTTGGCATAGCGTCTAGGTCCCACTAAGGAGTCGTGAGGTCAATGTGTGCTACACATTTCTTTAGACTGATACGTGGATGGTTTGAAAACTCGGTCATCATGGAGAGCATTCATTTCTATATTCTCGATGGTTATCTACGTCACCGACAACATAGACTATTTTATCTCCCGGCCTGCAGAACTAAATTGCCAATGGTCATGCCTGTGGGGAGAGCTATCTTGCTGTTGAACAGAATCAATTCGGATATCGACATTTTTGGCATCAATGAAGCTTTCTTTAAAAGGCAAGCTCTATTATTACTGGTATAGTTGATATACACACTGTGTATATCAACTATACCAGTTCGGATATCGACATTTTTGGCATCAATGAAGCTTTCTTTAAAAGGCAAGCTCTATTATTACTGGTATAGTTGATATACACACTGTGTATATCAACTATACCAGTTATTAATCGAAGAATTCTTATTACAAAAATATTTTAAAAACGCATTGAAATTAACAATTTTGTAATGTTTTTTAAATGAATAAACAGAATTGAATTGAAAAAAAAAATTAAAAATTCTTCAGCAGGCTAAATCCTCCATCACGACACAAGCAACATTTTCCGTTTTCGATTTACAAACATTTTCGGGTTATTCGCAACCCAGGAACGCTAGTCTTTCTTTAAAAATAATAGAGTATAGGTAACACAGAACAGCGGAAAAAACAGAATAGTTAGGTTATGTTAGATTAGTTTAGGTAAAATTAGGATTTGTCTTGAATGATCCGTTTTGTCAGTGTTCTTTTTTGTCATGAAACTGAAAATTAGATCTCCCTATTTATTATAAATAGAATAATGCTGGAAGGCTATCTGTGAACCTTGAATGTAAAATGACTTGCTCCCGTGAAAATCATTACCAAATTGAAATTGAAAATTACCAACTTTAAATTAAGTTGACACGTCATTTACCCTTAGAAACCTAACCGATTTCAAAAATATAACGAAATAGGAACTTTTCACGATCTTATGTCGAGATTTAGCCAAGTGATTTAAAAACATGTATTTCGCCAAACCCGTGCTAAATTTAGTCTTGGTGCTAATACAAAAAATGTACTTAAATCAAGTAAAGTCTGGGAGATAATTGCATTATCAATGGTTTTATCTATTCTTTACCGTGCTTCAATGACTTCGCAGTTATGAAAACCTGGTTAAACCCACCAGAGCAGATAGATGACTGTTAAAAACCCTCGACACCTGCCCGATACAGATAATCACAACAATAGGAAACGGGAGAAACCGAAGAAAAATCCGATACGATAAAAAAATATCAAAAGAGGGTTAAAAAATTGACCAAATAAGTCGATGGAATTCAAAGACCTTGAAATTTTGGCAAAAAGCAAGTAACTCGTGGAAATTTCCATCCAAAGTACGTGGTATCTATGTAGGTACTAGCTTTTTCCACCAATGTACTTAATATCGCCCCTGAGTGGAAAATTCAGTATTGCCCTGGCTAGAGTTGATTTAAAATATAATTGCCTCAGCAATTATCGTGATTTATTATGCCCTAATGAGCGATTATATTAGTTTATATAGCGTAAACCAACGTTTCGGATAGCGTAACAGTATCAATTTAGTATGTTTAAAGAGGTGGGGACCGAGTTGCACGTGTCAATCCTCGCAGGGTCGGTATTTTAGTTTAATGATGAGTTAAATTCATGTGGTTTTTGGCGTTTAATTTTGGTGTAGCCGTTAAATATCTTTGAGTAAATTTTTTTAATAAATTACCACAAAGCAAAACACAATGAAAATATAAACCAAATGACACATTACATTAAACACGAGTCTAGCTTTATTACGGTGGTAGTACATCTTATGTAAGAAATGATGTGAAATAATTACTATATTTTCTGTAAATTATGTAACATTATTTTTTTGTGAATAAATATATATTTTTGTGATATATTCATGCGTGAATGAGATTCGAAGAGTTCAATCAAATTAAAATAACTAAATATACAAATTCACTCGTAATGTCGGCAGGTAAATCTTTAAATATTCATTATTTTATGGGACGCAATGTGATTTTTAAACAAAATGACAAAAATAAAAAGGTAAAACAAGAGGTAAACAAAGTGAAGATTTATAAACTAATTGTAAAGTAAAAAAAGCAACGTGTAAAACGTCCATAACAAGCTATTTATAGATTTCATTGGCTTCTCGAAAGGCATGCAACCATTACAACCACCGTCTGGAGTTTGGACGTGACCAAAATTAAATGAATGACCATACAACTTTCAATAAACGACCATCAAACGTACATTCTTCAATATCTGTAATTTCTCCAGGTACTTTACGATGAACATGCTGGGATTGAAGGATTAATATCGCATAATTTGTTATAGTCATTTTATAGAAATATTTGCCAAGATCATAATATAATAGATTATAATGAATGTTATGATGTTTAGTTACACTCGTGTCATCGAATTTCCTTTAAAATAGATTCCAATAAAAATACTGAAGTAAATTCGTATAGGTAGAAGTAGTGCAAAATCGTACGCTTTTGCTTTGAAAAAATTGATCTCTTAGAAATATGGTTATTAGGGTGACCGGATAAATCATCGCAATGATAATTCATCACATCTTTAAAAAGTTATATAAAGTCATGAAAAGTGATGAAACAAAAACTTTATTTTTATTTTATTTTTCAAAAGAAAGTCAAACATTCCCGGGTTACGAATAACCTGACAATATTTGAAAATCTCCTACTACCACCACAGTAAGCTGAAAATGTTGCTTGTGTTGTGATGGAGGACTTAGCCAGCCGAGGAATTGAACACACTACGCCTGGGTGGGACCCAAACGCGATTTCAACTCGGCCACCGACCGGTCTTAACCTAGTATTAACTGGGTTAAGTAGGTTAGGTTAAGTTAGGTTAAAAAAAATTATCGTTTCTAATGACTTTATATCACTTTTTAAAAGTGTGTTGAATTGTCACTGTGTTGAGTTATCATGGAACCGGTTATTAGATGATTTAATTAAATACCGCGAGTAAAACACATCTTAACCTTCGAAATAATCAAGTCTTTTTGTAAGTTATCAGGTCTACAAAAACTGCTTCACAGTTCACAATCTCCTACTTACGAAACCCTTTTCGGATAAAGTTTTATTTTATAATATGGCAAATTTAGTTAATAATTGTAAAAAATAAATTTAAATATTTGTGCCTGGACTTAAATACAATAAAACTCATTCTGGCGATGTTTTTTTCATGGACAAATTAAAACATTGGGCCTCATTGTTAGCTGTTTGATACCAAATATTGCACGACGTGATTGCAAGACCTTAAAACTGAAATTATTGTGGGTATGTAATAATATTCCTTGCACCCCGACAGAAATGTCTACAACGTTAATTTATTTTTTATTACTACATATTTGTGGGTAGGTATTATTTTTTACATAGCTATTTAATAGGTAATTTCAGATTCAGATAATATTTAAAAAAATAATTTTAAAATAACATTTGCTTTTGCGCATTAGAGGAGCGTGTCTAGATCACTGTGAGAATTTATCAACAGTTACAAAAATTGTGTGATTTGTGTAAAAAATAATGTACTAATTCTTTAATATATAACCATAGCTTTAGGGCAAATATCGTTAAGTTGTTAGTTAGTGTTCCGTGTTCTGCCGGTATTTCAATGGAAGATGCTCCGAGGTACTAGCGTCATTGATTCATTTGGCACCGGAGCATAGTCGGGAAAAATGCCGGACAGTTGAGTTCAACAGCTCGGCTGTGGAACGATTTATCAGCCTCTATGTTTCCTCCCTCCTATAACACGGGTCTTGAGGAGTCACATCTTCCTCTCCCCAAAAATACCCTCCACATAGCACCCCAAAGATGTCGAGTATTGTAGTAGAGTGAATTTAATTTTTTTTATGTTCAATATTAGGATTTTATCAATATATAGTGCTTCCAATTTCATTTATATTGAGAACAAGAAATATCTTCCTTGATAAGTATAATACTGGTGCCAAAATTAAGTATTTAGTTTTGGGAATTGAAAAATTTAAGAATTCAGGTTTTTATCGATGGCTTACCTCTTTGCGGTCAAAATATATAAATATGTATCAAAATAAATTGTGACGCGGATTCTTTAATTTATTGATAAGAAATCTTTATTAGCAGCTTTGCCTATGGTCACTTATATTGTCCACATCCGTTACGATTAGCTTATGATGCGGTTAATAAAACTTTTAAAAAATTGATTACCGGCGCATTCCATATTTTTTTTACACACATTTTTAACGGTCTTTTCAGTGCTTAGACATTATATTTCACGTTTATATAAAGAATTTTTCAATATTATTACGTTAACATACCTACAAGTAGGTATATAATTTTAAAAAATTAACTCAGAACCGTGAACATTCACGGGATAGTCTGAATTCTTGACAAATCTGTTCCAATTTTGAAAATGACACGAATAAATAAATTTTCTGTCCAAATATTAAATTATAGGTAGGTACTTTAAGATTGTTTGAATTCTTTACACAATGAGTTCCAATTTTGTACAACACTTAAATTAATAGCAAATGTAAGGTCATTGAACCAACAACATTTAAAAAATGCTCTTGACAATCACTTGTTAAAAATCTCCAATACAAAAAGCCCGTAAGACAAACTCTCGGCAAAAGTATTATTATGACATCAATATTTATATTTATTACTATCTGTGTGTGTTGCTCGGGAACTTGTAAATGGTTTGGGATAAAGTTCTGAGGTTGTTTGCATCTTCAATATATTCCATTTATAAGTAAATTATTTTGATGTATCTCGTAAAATTTAGCTCGTGTTCTCAATGTAAGCGCCCAAAAATATTTTTTTTACAATTTGAACAAAACATGGACTTTTCTCTACACTTTTTAATAGTTTGATTTATTACATATATAAACCTTCCGGAATAAATTCTTTTAATGGTAGTGATAACTCTATCAAAATCAGTTGCGTAGTTTAGAAGAACTGAGTTCACAAACAGACAAAACCCGGATAGCGACTTTATTCTATACTATTTAGAAATTACTCTAAAAAAAACTTTTTTTAAAATGAATGTAGGTAACTACTTATACTTTTTTCTATTAATTTATTTTTTAATTTCCTTCCGTTCCTATTTTTATTATAATACAGGGTTTTCCAATAAGAGGTGTTATTTTGATAGTCAAAGAAAAATGCCATTTTTTAATATAAATGATCGAATGTTTATTTCATTAAAAAGAGGAAGGTATGCCTTTAATAGTGAAAAATAACATCAGTCAAATGACCACCACGACCACGCCTACAGGACCATATCCTTTTCATGAAATTTTCAAATTTCCAAATCGCAAAGTGGCTGCCTTATGTCCTCGATAGCCTCACGAATTCCATCTTTGAGGTCTTGAATCGACGCTGGGCTGTTGGCGTAGACCTTCTCTTTCACATGGCCCCAAAGGAAGAAGACGCAAGGTGTTAAATCACAAAATCTCGGTGGCCAATTGTGATCACCTCTTTGAGAGATAACACGGTCCGAAAACTTTTCCCGTAAAAGATCTATGGTTTCGTTGCTTGTGTGGCACGTAGCGCCGTATTGTTGAAAGTAAACGTTGTCCAGATCAATACCATCCAATTCAGGCCATAAAAAATCATTAATCATCTCTCGATAGCTCTTTGAATATCAAAATAACACCTCTTATTGGAAAACCCTGTATTTTATTGTATACAATAATGTATAGTTACCGCACCGAGAGAAATCGATTTTGCACTCACGATTATTAACAGGCTTTAGTAATAAAACTTTAATTCAAGAATTTTTTATCGATTTGTGTAGATAATAAAGCGTGACATAACAAACAATTTTTGTTGTAATGCAAAAATATTCGGATTTTCATCATCACGTGTTTCGACATCACGATAAATATATTCTTAATTTACTAAAAGTTTATCAGGAAATTCGGATAATTCGCAACCTACCGTTTTTAGTCAGAAATTGTACTGTTGATTCTTAATAAATTAGCAATAGTCATTTTTGTCCGTCTATGAAAATATGGAATACATTGCATTGCACATCCCCTGCATGTGGCCCGGAATAAAATATTAATTATATTTTTATTTAAAAAAAATAGTTCTACGATTTAAAATAAAAACAGATACTAGTCATATAGGTACTAACCCATCATCCAGGATTGATTATGCATATTGAATCATATGGGCACATAGCTGAAACAATTATTTTTTCCCAGAATCGCACACAAACAACATGAATACTATTGTGTTTATTCACAATAAGGCAAACCATGAAACTAATAATACTGTAATATTATGGATTTATGCGCTGGTTTAATCGTTATTGTGTAATCGGATGCAGGGGAATTATTGATGTCCACAGAGGAATTACCGAAGAATTAATTGAGAAAATTGATTACATCACTTTAAAAACATTATTGGTATCTAGGTACATAATATATAAATAATAAACAGCTGGCTATTTACGTTTTGTTGTGAGAAAATATCATGGTGTGAAGTTCGAGCAATTTAATGTAAGCCGGCGATGATCTGTTTGGATTAGTCAGTGGAAATAAGTGTAATTTTGAGGTGAATTATGAACAAAAAAATGTATAAATGTATGAATGAAATAAATTATTTGGCGGTTAAAAAAAGCCGAAGTAGCACAGTGGCTTAGTGCATTTGACCGGTAATCAGAAAGGTGCGGGTTCAACTCTTATCGGTGGCATTTATTTTTTCTCAGATTTTTTTTTCAATTTATTTCTGTGTTTCTGGCTAATAATTTTTGTTATGTAAATTTAAAAAAAAAATTGTAAATTACAAAGAAAATAGAATTATGTTTTTATTTCTTAAAAATATTTTCTTTTTTGTTTTCCGAACGTAAGAATAATGATAATAATATATATTAATATACATTATAACTAGCTCTCTCATTAAAAATTTAGGCGTATTAGATCTATCAAAAAATGTATATATAAAAATGCTAAAATCTGTCATTTTAAATACATCTAAGATTACGAAAGATTGTTTTAAATATTTATGTTCAGTGATCAGTAGGATTTACAGGCCCTGTTAGAAGTTCTACCGAGCCGAACCCTCTGATATATAAATATCTGGAGTCGGTGAATTATTTTCCCATTTGATCTCTGGTGAGTTGACGTGCTGTTCTTGTATTATTTTGTATTTATTATGATCATTTGTGGAAAAGTGTGTGGAAGGGTTTAGTTTTTCCTATGGGAAATATTTAACCCGCACATAAAATCGGAAAAGATAATAATAAAAACACTATCCTAATTTCGTAATTATCGTTAACCACGCATTTAGGAGGTATTATATTTTTTTTAACTGTTTTAATTAATTTTTATTAATAAATTTTAAAAATTAAATTTCAAAACTTTCTGTGTGACATATATTTTTTAGTGCATCTGTTTACATTATAAAATGAACAATAGAAAAAAAGTTAACATTAATTAATTATTTGTTTAAAAGCTAAACACTTTTCTAAAAAATGGTATACAATAACTAGTAAAAGTATTCTTATTACGGATATCTATGATATAACGGGTACGATTAATTTCTATTTATTTATTTTTCAAATCAATTAAGTACTTTTTTTCTTTATTGTTGACAAAGTTTTAACATAATGACTCATTCCGACCTTCTAGGAAACACGCTACCGGCAGCTGATGAAGGAGGGGAGTGTGGTATGAAACAGAACGTTTTCTTCGTAAATATAATTAGGTGAAAAGCTAATTATATTTAGAAAACACAACACACGCGAATCATTCCCTACCAGCAATAGGGGAGGTGCGTAATATTGTATTGGGGCCTTCCCTTCAATAAATTGTATAAAAACCTGGTGAAATTAGTTTACAAGTTATGAAGAGATCGAATTAAAAAACTGTTAACTGTTATAGGATTGTCAGATGTCGTAATATTTCTAATTCTACTTAATAGCCACTTACACTGAGTTTGGTGTGGGCGTATCCGTATTCCTGAATAACATTTTTTTCCTGGGTAGGTACTGTGAAATTAATCGAAGATTTCCACACATTGATATTCTTTCTTGAACAAATAATAATCACCTTTTTTAATATAGTAATTAGACGAACCTCAAATTTAAATATTTAATTTTAAAACGAAAATTTTAAACGGAAAAATCCGAAAAAAATGCTATGTCCTAGATGCGACCGTACCTTTTTCTGATTTTTCTGTTTCAAATTGTGGTGTAAGCATCGCTAATATTGTTTTCAATCATATCAATCTAACAATAATCACTTTCATTGTGTCGACAGTTCTCGTGCAAATTAGTTAAATTTAAAAATGTATAAAGATATAGGATTTTTTTTGTTCAGTGCTAGTAACTTTTACAAATTGAGGTTATGAGTTATGATATGAAGTTTACATATATATTCATTGATTACGAGGTAGGGTAAACTATACTATAGTGGTCGCCCACTCTCACTTTGATTATCCTTCTCTCAATAACGCATTTAAATATTTCACCGAAATCTCATTATTTCAATGTTAATCGACCGACTACCGTATAGGCCGAAAAAGCCACGTTGTCGAAACGTGAAATTAGATGTTTTGAAGCAACTCAATTAATTTTGCAGGTGATTTTATAATATTAACTGATTTACCTAGTTTTCTGGATTTAAAATAAACCCCAAATAAATAAGTGTGTGCCATCTTCAGTTTTTTTTAAGTGTGCAATCACTGTCATTATTGTGGGAATCAGTAATAACAAGTGGGCAAGCACTGAAAATTTAGCTATATTATTTTTGTTAGTTAAAAAAGTCATTTAGCTATACTAAAATATAAGTATTTGATAGGTAATATATGAAGATTGGCCTCACGATATCCAACCTCCGACAGAAGATGAAAAATAAGAAGAAGAATTGCTACTTGGTACCTGTGCCCGCTGACAAAATAATGTAGTAAATAGGTAGGGCAATTGGTTACATTAAGCAGATCATTTGGCATTGTTTACATGTCGTCAAATATTATGTAAATAGTAAAGAAGTTTTGATGAAGATATTTTTTGTTTTAATTTGCAAGATCAATGAAAGCAGAACTAGCCTTGAAGAGTGTACCTCGTGACTTGTGACACCTGATCCCGCCTTCCTCATTCTCGAAAAGACCGGTTATCCGTCAGATGCGGTGTTCATTTATAATATATACAAGCCATTACCTGACGGATATAAATATTTACCGAAGGCTTGCAGTTTTTACCGCAAATTCAGGTTGCATCTATATAAAAGCATTCCGTATCTCTTTCAAATTGTTATAAAAGCTTAAAAATATTAAAATTAACCAATTAAAGATAAGTTCCAATTAACATATTTCGATATATTTTTAAAGAAAGCCAAAACGTCTCGGGGTTACAAATAAATTGAACATATTAAAAAAAACTCCAACTAATATTACAAGAGGAAATTTCGCTTGTGTAATGATGGAGGACTTGTCTGGTAGAGGAATAGAACCCACAGTGCTTGGGCTTTTGTTCACTGAGCCGACCTATTAATTAACCATAACAATTCAGCATTCTTTCTAAAAACTCGAAGAAAATGGAACAAATAGATGTGATGTTTCTCGTGTTATCATAGTCATGGATGATTCAAAGCTCCATAGCATTGTGTTGTCATTCAATACAGAAAACCTCTGAAAATTTTACCAAGTCAGAGCTCACGTTACAAGAGGTTTTGTTGCTTCAGAAATAAACAAACAAATTGTCCGCTTCATAGTTAGAAGATGTGCGAGTCTGAGAGATAAATGAAACCGTATGGATTCGTTAGTCAGATCGAATCTTCCTACAATTATAATGTTCTTATCTGTGTGAATATCACCTACCCACGTCACTCAGTTTAATTTTCTTCTACAATAATTAGAGTAAGTAATAAATAAATTTTGTCACCATTTTTATAGATAATAAAACAAGGGTAGTTCCTGATTGTGTACTGCACCATGGTCCAGAAACTTGTTAATTATAACAATATAAACAGTGGTTAAAACGAAATGTTTTTCATTTAAGAAGATAATATCAATAAATCTAACCAAAACATGAAACGGAAAAAGCCAAAGAAAATAAACAAGGTAACACTCCTAACTGGGGATCAAACGCAAGACCTCTGTCTTACAGGGACAACACTCCACTCACAGAGTTCCTGAGAGTCATTTTTATCGATCTCATATTTTAATCTAAGAATTATCCACTTTAAATTCCCACATTTTTTGGCTGCTATCTTGTTTTATTACTATTTGTTTATATACTTACGACCTATGTGTGTATATTTAAGTACCTATCTACATTTTTAAAGGTTCATGTCATGGCTCTGAAAAGTTCTTCTTTATCCTACTGATATTACTCTAGCATTATTATAATGAAAAGGGCCTGAGGTCGTGCTTTCAACTAGTCTAGGTCTGGGAATGTGGAATAATCGCCTAGTTTTCCTTGGGTCATAAAGGTCAACGATTGTGCTATTCAACCATATCTATGGTCACTCTGAGCTCTGTGCATCTTTAAAAAAAATCTTATTTGTACGTGTTTCTGACATTTCATCCATTATATTTTAAAACTTTCAATTTAAAAACTTAATCAAAGCAAAATTATCAACAGTATACATATTATTACACTGTATAATGATAATTGATCACCTTCAATAAACCTGTCTATCATGAGTATTTAATATTTCATAATGTGCAGGTACGGTATAATAATGATGTGAATATATTCAGGTAGATATGTTTAGCTACACACAAACCTGTATTATTAACTGCTGTACCCCGCCACGCATTGCTGGGACTTATTCTGTTTGAGCAGATAGAGAAACTATAGCGCGTGTTGATTTTATGTCTAACAGATGGCGCTGTTTTAAAAAGCATTTTTTTACCTGAATGAGACGATGTGTCAAAATTTCAAATCAATCGGTGAAAAACTTTCACGAGTTTTAAAATTTTGAACAAACGAACATTCAAGTTTTTATTTTTATGGAAGTTTTTTTTTCTATCTTGAATAATTTTAAGTAGTTCAAAATTGATTTTAAACCTTCATATTTCTATCATTATAAACGGATAGAAATAAATAAAATTAAAAATAACACAATCACTTCACATGAGAGTATTGATCGGAAACATTTTTGTAATAAAAATCTAAAAAAGTCACAGCAACCATCTGAAATATGGACAGTATTGACATACTACCTACATATAAATATTATATTGATATAAAATCCGCTAATCACGTGTCTTCAAGTCATTGATCAAGAGAAGAAAAAGCATTAACTTTAGTGGCTTTAAAGAAAACCGCTTTTACGACACGGCAAATGCTTTCACCATCAAATAATAAATATTTATTTTAATTAGATGCTTATAATCCCACGATGTTTTTATATCGTACTCTTCATTAAATATTATTACCGGAAATCCAACCCACAATACCTTGTCACTTATTAATAGATACTCTCGTAACAAGAAAAATAACACACCTTTTTTAAAACAGTAAAGTATGTTACTTGTTATACTGATTTTATGGAAATCATTTAATTCTTGCCTTATTGGTTCAACAAACGATATTGCCATATACCTAGTCGTTCACATTGAGAATCGAATCGAGTTGCTTGTGGTGGATTTAGTCGTGTTTAGTGAGACGACTTGAATAGCCAAACCTTCCTCTCCTATATCTCATTTGATCTTTACTGCTTTTAGATTCTCAACATTGTCCGGAATCGAGGATGGCATTGTCTCATACTCTTCGTATAGTAAGGACTTGCCAAAAAAACTACCGGGTACATACAAGAAATGGTTGTCAAAAATTTAACAGGCTAAACAAATTGAGTTAGTGAAGTTAAGTACAGACCAGTTCCAGATTTTCAAATCGATAATAAAATCAGCCCTAGTTCTGATAGCATAATTATACAAATTAGTTTTGTTTAAAGTCGAGAACTTATGATGTCACATAAAGGTTAATAAAAAAATAATAAAAAAATATTAAAAAAATAACAATGACAATATTAGTCATAAACGTATTATATGGTGAGTCAGAATAAATGGAGACAATTGTGTTCAAAAAAATATCATTACTTTAAACGAAATTACTGGGTTACGTGCAATTTCAGTTTCAGGCTTTTTGACGCATAATTTGACGTGTCATTTAAAGTCAGGATTAGTCAGTAAAACCGGCCTGCCTCGTACATATCAATAATAAACAAGTGCAATTAATCGTTGATGAGTAACGGAGGGTTCAACCCATTGATTAATGGAATATTCCATTTTTATGTGAATGCTGCACCACACCAACGTTAGACGGGCGTGTAAGATGTTACCGATATAAAATACTTAGGAGTTATAATAGATTCCAAACTCAACTTTAACAAACATGCTGAATATACCCAAAAGAAAATTGGAAAAAAGATATCTTTTTTGGGAAGAATTCGCCAAAAACTGTCCGAAAAAACTGCAATCACCATTTATAACTCCATTATTGCTCCACATTTTAATTACTGCTCGACTATCCTTTTCCTGTGTAACGACCGAGAGCAAAATAAATTTCAAATTCTCCAAAATAGGACAATGAGAACAATACTCAGACGAAATAGATATTCAAAAGTAAATAAAATGTTAAACGAACTAAATTGGATAACGGTGAAACAGATGTTGACCTTGAACACAATGATATTTTTACACAGAATAGTAAACAACCTGCTACCCAAATATTTTTCGAATAAAATTGTATACAATAAGGACATTCACAAACATAAAACTAGGAAGTGCCATGAAATCAGGCTACCAAAGAGGGACAAAGCGAATACCCAGAATAGTATATTATATAAAAAATATTCCAAGTTATAAAACCACATTCGGACAAAGAAACTATACATACTTTGCAACAAAACTCCATAACATCCTTCCCCAAGACATAAAACTAATAAAAAATCCTAATGAATACAAATCATTAATAAAAATATGGCTGAAAGAGGTCAATGAAAAAACCCTAATGAAAACACTAAAAACGATATAGAAGACACTAAAAACGACATAGAAGACACTAAAAACGACATAGAAGACAAATAAACCATATTTAAATAACTTTAGTCCGCCTCGGCACAGGACCCCCTAGTGAGGAGGACTAAGAAATATAATATTTTATACTTAATTTCACCATTATATTTTGTATGTAACAATTATTTTATATAGTCGCTAAAATAATAAAAAAAATAAAAAAAAAATATATAAAGCGATGAAATACTATAACGCGCTGCCGGAAAATCTTAAGTCTGCCCCAATTGAAAAGTTCAAGATGTTGTGTAGGAGCCACATCAAGCAAGAAAAAAAAAACATAGTATATTTATATGTAACAATTAATTAGTCATTTGTAAACTTAAATGTACAAATTACTAAAATAAAATCAATAAATAAAAAAAATAAAAAAGAAGTAAGAATCAAATTAATTCAATAATTTTACATATATATACCTATGTTACATTAGATAGGTACTTATTTAATATTTACGATCAAATAAATTTGAATTTAATAAATGAGTAATCAGCAAACATTAGTATGCTATTTTATTATTTTGTCACTATAACCACTAGTAGAGAAAAAATAAAATGCTGTTGCATAAAATATTATCTTTTAAAAAGTTTATTTGATAGGACTCTCAACCTATTTGGTATATTTTGTCACCATATCTGAACAGATTATGTGAATAATTCAGAAAAGCGATAAAGTAAGTATTTATGTATAATAAATCATCATTATTATTCTGTGTCCTAATTGTCTTTTCCTAAATTTAAATTATAATAACCCGTGATTTTTCACAGGTCTGCGCTAGTTGATGATAATTGAAGACTCGTCTCGCAAAGGGATCCTTTTGTCTAAAATAAGACAATAATGGGAAACGTTTCAGATGCTCGGTTTATCTAAACTACTGCAATCTTTGGACAGTTTTAGTTAGCAGTATATTTTGTTATGTAGGTTTTAAAAACGTGTATCGTGGAATACGGATCTAACACTCATTTAAGATGGTGCCACTTTTGAGTGTGTGATTCACGAAATTTGCAAATATAAAGCGAAAAACGCAAACGAATCGTTGAACGGAAAGACAAAAAATCTAATACCCTAAAAGATGCCGGTATTTAACCCGAAATTGGAAACAAATGCCTTCAAATTTGTCTCCAAATCGTCAAGTACGTTTTAGCATACGTAAGCACCATTCATTTTCTTAATTTTTCTCAATAATGTGTTTTCATGGCTAGATCCTTTTTGAGGCGAGGCTTCGATTGTAAATAGTTCAACCTATACCTACCAACAATCACCATTAATCAATTCATCAAATACCTTTTGTTAATTTTAATATTTTCATGGTTCTACTCCACTAGAAGTTACTTGTTCTGTGCTCTGCTTTCAATTCCCTTGCACTATATATCGATTAATTTTGTTGTATCTGATAATAATTCCGTCCAGGTTAGTCTTTACTACTCATTATTCATTACAATGCAGAGGTAAGGCATTCCTGTGATCATGCTCCCGTGACAAAATGCTATTATTTAAAGAGCGTATTAAACAAAGCATGACAAGGCAACACATCTCACCCAGTTGCCACCTTTATTTAATTAAATACGGAAGAGTCTGACGATACAAGGTCTTGGAAAAACTGAACTAAGTACACAGGTTTTTAAGTAATAATTCGTATTTATAGTAAATTTAAATTGACATCATGTTTTAAAGTGAATATCGCAAAAGAGTTTCAACTGCCCAAAGCCAGTTTCATAATTGCAACCGCAATTGGGTTATGTTATGAGGCTTAAGGGAGTGGGGGGTTAATATCTGGCTATTCAGATATAGTCACCAAATACGACTTGACTATGAATGATTGTGTTTCACCATGGCAATTCTGAAAGAATTTACGGTTCACTTGTATTATATTATCTTTGGTTCAAGTGCATCTTCTGATATGAGACCATTAAAACAAAGCCGACAATGCACATGTATCGCCTTCACCTACAAATATCCTTGTAAGACAAATGTTTTTATTTCTATTGTAAAAAAAAGGTCTAATGGGTCATGTTTAGGCTAATTTTAGCTGTAATTTGCCGACATCATCTTTACAAACATGACATTTTCATAATAAGGTTCGTACAGAACACGTATGATATATTCGATGTTCTAATATGAAAACCGTTTTATGTTGTTGATGTTGAGATCAGTAATAAATTTTACGCCTGATGTGTAATATATTTTATAATTAAGATATAAAACATTGCCTAAGTCATTTATTGCGCATATTAAATTGCGCATATAGTATATTCTACCATTTCTATGTTTGATATTGACAGTTTGTGGTGACATTCCATTACAACGATACACAAGAAATAATTTTAAATTATCTTCTTTTCATTTTAAATTTTATTCTGTATATAAAACCATAATTTCTGTAGTAATTGCACCAGTCTGAAGATGGCCATAGTAGGCTGAAACCGGTAACGGTCAAAAATATAAAGAGGAAAAAAAATTAAAACTGTTTTAATAGGTATCTCTCATTTGGTGAAATGTTAGTATTATATTATTCTACTCTGTGGTGGTAGAAACGAATATATCAGTATTATTTAAAGTGTGGGTAGATTCCGAGAAACTACGTTGGTACGACAGCAAAGGGACTACATATCATAAAAATACGAAAAACAAAAACTAAAAATAACAATTTATGGAACTTTATGAAAACAAAAAAAACAACACACAAACAATACGAGAACAACACCAAAAATAATTATTTGTTATTCACTCTATGTAAGTGTTATACTAGATAAAATAAATCTGGTAAACAATACTTTTGCTACAAAAATAAACTGCCTACAAATTATTTACAGATAATTTAGTTATGTATGGTCATCTCTCATCTCGTTCAGAGCTCCGTTTCAACATCTATTTCTGTCAAAGAGGAAGGGAGAAGTTACAACGCAATCGATTTTAGAATGCCTCCATCTACGTCATCAATTAAAATCTGCAATCAAATGACGTCATATGGTTGAAACTTCCATGTAAAGTTTAAGCGTCCTCTCGTTTGGTAAATAAATCACATTAAATGGTCTAGATTGGTTTCCGGTCAGTGCAGACAGCATGCTGCAGGCTTCCGGTATATGTATACAAGATTTGCAATGGAAATTCAGAATCCCATAAAAACCGCAGGTAATTCCCATTTTCTAACAGAAACCAGATAAACAGTCACGTGGATTCGATCTGTTTGTTGGTATTGGAAGCAAATCACGATTTAAAACAATCGTTAGACATAAAACGACCAGCGGAAATAATTGGTTAGGTAGGTATCTACCTACAATTGGCTAGCCGTGTATTTTCTAGCGATTTACGCGATTTTCCAAGACAATAAACTTTAAAATCTAGTCTGAGTTGGGTGGTAATTAAATGTTTTCGGGTTATTCGTAACCATTCTCATCTTAAAAAAACATTTTTTCATCATAAATATTTTTTGTATAAATATAGTAAAAAAAAATACTACAATAAGTTTTTATCTTCTGACTTCCTTTTCTAGTAGAAGAAGTTTCTACTGACTTAAGCGATTTTCGGAATGAATTTTAGCTACCAAAAAAAATTAGGATTAGTATTTCTTATTTTTCTCTCTCTTATTAGTCTTCAGGGTAATCTTGATAAGATCATGATGCAACATACAAAAAAGAAGAATACAAAAAAGAAGAATGCAAAAAAACGATATGGACGTGTTTCGTGATCCAAAAGTCTGGCAAATCAGACCTTAAATCTTCTTAGGACGGGTTGTTTCGGAGAATCTGAACAATTCATCAAATTTCAACGTCCATTTTCAAGTTCTGTGAAAGATTTTTTCAAGTTCTGTTTTTATTTCAGTTTTGTCAAGCAACTAGCCTACAATGATATAAAAACAGAACTTGAACAAGTCTTTCACAGAACCCGAAAATGAACGTTGAAATTTGATGAATTGTTCAGATTCTCCGAAACAACCCGTCCTTAATATATAAAAACTAAGCCGGCGTATGTTTGCAAAAAACCTCAAAAAGTGGTCAACTTTCAAATTTTGTTCTTATTAGTGCCAGGAGTGTTTATAGAGTACTTAATGCAATATCACTGCACCAGAATGAGACACGGAGTCGAATTAACGATGATGTAATGTAGTGTTTTTAACAGTAACATTGTGGTATACAGTAGTGAATGGTGGAAGCAGTCGGAGACGCCCGAGAAAGACATTCGCAATGGCGAAGCATTGCGGGGTCTACTAGTTTTAAATACAAAACTGTATAATCAATCATCATTACAAAATTGAAATGGGACGGCGATACGGGGACAGATGTCGTGGAAAATGGGCTAAAACCACAAGGTATTAAGGCAGAGGCGACATTAGTTTCCATTCATATCTACGAAGAAGGCATTTCTATAGTTGGTGTTATCTAGTCAGTGAGTAACGCCAGCTTATTAACGAAATTATTTTTACTTTGAAGAATCCACCCGCAAACTTAAAGAAATTCTTTTTGCTTTGGAGAATCGACCAGCAAACTTACAGAAATTCTTTTTGCTTTGAAGAATCGACCCGCAAACTTACAGAAATTCTTTTTGCTTTGGAGAATCGACCAGCAAACTTAAAGAAATTCTTTTTGATTTGAAGAATCGACCCGCAAACTTAAAGACATTCTTTTTGCTTTGAAGAATCGACCCGCAAACTTAAAGAAATTCTTTTTGCTTTGAAGAATCGACCCGCAAACTTAAAGAAATTCTTTTTGTTTTGAAGAATCGACTTGCAAACTTAAATAAATTCTTTTTGCTTTGAATAATCGACCCACAAACTTAAATAAATTCTTTTTGCTTTGAATAATCGACACACAAACTTAAAGAAATTATTTTTGCTTTGAAGAATCGACCCGCAAACTTAAAGAGATTCTTTTTGCTTTGAAGAATCGACCCGCAAACCTAAAGATTAGCATTTAAAATATTATCAAATTGACTAATTCTTGGACAGGGTTTTTCGCTTGGGTCTACAATTATCTACATTAGAAAATGGATTTCAAACACAAAGCAAATTTAAAATTAGTTAAAAATCATAACCGATAAGACACACTGGTCGTTATTAGTGATACGTATTATAAATTATACTACGTTGGTGTTTACTCTCAATTTACTTATAATTATTATTTCATAATAGAAAATCAATATCTTTTTCATTCAGAAACCGGTTTTCATGGCGCCAAATGAACGTGTGTTGATTGTCTTGGCTGTGAGTTACAGAGTTCAATTTTTATAAACAAATATTATTATAAATCTGTCAACAATTTTTTAAAATAATACTGGCTGTACACTTCGGCGTAGCATGGCTTTAAACGCTAATAAAAAATATGGCGAATTGAATGATTTTAGACAGATTTGGATCAATTTTTAAAGAAGTGAGGGATACCCGATAATACGACGCTATCAAATGAATCAAATATTTGAGTCGTGTCTTGTCAAGAGTCAGAATAACTAGTAGGTATGTATGAATATGAATGGAGCGGGGAGTGTACGCCGAGATAGATTGGTGTGGTAGTCTATCCTCAGAGAGCATTCATTTCTATGTTCCCGATGACTATCTCCGTCACCGACAGCGTAGACTGTTCTATCTCCCGGCCTGCAGGACTAACTTGCCTACGGTCACGGAAAGAATCACTTCGGATATCGATATGTTTAACACAATGGAGCAGAATTTATACGGCAGGCTTTGTTGCTACAATGGGTATTACCCCTTGCTGATGGGTATGATTTTGATTTTGTACGGCTGATTTGCAACAATTTACAACGCAAAAGGCTGTTTTTCAATTGTGTAGGGTTTAGACTTTTAGAGCACGTTTATCAATAAGGTAATTATTGTTTCCTTATGTATCTTTTAAAGACGAATTGAAATTTTATTTTGTAATGTTCTTAAAAATTAATAAAGTGATTAAACCGAATTGAATTTTTTAATTTTTCTCGCAATTTTATATGAAAACATATTATTTAGGTAGTTCCCAGTGTTATAGAAAAAAATAGTAAAAGTTGAAATTGCTTAGCAACTATTAGAATGGACAATCGTATAGCAGCGGAATGAGCGATGATTGAGCACGTAGGCACACTGATGTGCCACATTGTATGATTGTTGTACCTTGTTACTATATTACTATTGTGAGATCAGAGAGGCCCTCAGGAAGTACCTACTGGTCTTGTTTGATTGACAAAACACAGAAGATTCGCAAGAAGGAAAATATTATTTGTACCAAACCAGCGCAAACTATTTTTTTTATATAGTAACATTTTTTTTATTGCACAGCTATGAAATATGTTGTATTTTCCTATTATACTCTAATTATCTTGTTGGATACATTCATAGGTATTTCAGCAATTGGATTAAATTGGATTAGATTATCATCCGTAAGCAATTAATATTTCCATTTTAACCATATTTCTCCTTCTAACGACCATGCAATTCCTAGCTTAACTGCCCCCACTCCTACCCATCCACTTCTTCAACAATTCTTTTGCCGAAGGGGGAAACGCGTAGACTTTTTTTGTATCTAACAAAGTGATGTAAACTAGTAATACTGTGTTAATGAAAAATTAAATGCCAAATAGTCTAGTTAAAACATGACTTTTCTACTATCAGTCAATAAAGTAATTTGACTTTAATTCAAAACATGGGTTTGCTGAATTAGAATTTTGTGGTCATTGTTTCTTAGTGACCAAATTTGTAATTATTTGTAATCAGGTTCTTGTTAGCTATTGAAATATTTCTTGTAATAACACCAATGGATTAGCAATGTATTGAAATTCTTATGCCAATCTCTCATCTTACAAAAGTGATAGACATTAAAAAACGGAAATTTACAATTCTCCCACCATTCTCATGACTCATCCAGCAAAAATAATGATGTTAATCAAAAAATTTTATAAAAATTAAAAAAGCTTTAATGAGACCGCCGGATCTAAATCCTGAATCCCGTGTTATTTTAGTGGGAAGAGCTGAACGGGGTTGCTCTGACCCTGACCCATATCGCGGCAATACATTTGTGGCAATCTTAGTACAATAACACAGTTACCAAGATGCCACATAGATATACATTTACCACATAGATGTAACAGATAGATATACATTTGCAGACGATAGCTTGGCTAGTGAAGATTTTGTGGATATGAACAAAATCAATAAATTTAAAACGAGCTGCTTCATTCGTCAGTTCTTCCTTTTGCCGCCTGCAAAAATAAGTGTGCCATGCAGCACACGTAATTTTAGAGAATATAGAGTTATATACGGTGGGTAAACTAGCAAAAACACTGTTTTCAGAAAAAAAGCATTTAATTTTTGTACCTTCAAACGTTATATCGCATTAAATTGCCGTTTGTGTCGATATAAAAAATCAACCCGTAAAAAACAAAGTTTTTTTTAATATAAGACATATCTTTTTATTAATAGATGTATTAATACGTAAAGATTTTTTGATTTGACTGAGGATTTAACCTTCCTCCTCGGGCTCTTAACTGCAGTGAAATATTAACATACTTACTTAAAAATAAAATGTTTAACTGAGGATTGAACGTTCCTCCCCTAGACTAGAGTCAACCGCGCCAACAAATGAGCCGAATCCTAATTGGGTAGACGTTGATGGAATGCGTTATCATCAACTTTCAGCTCAATCGGATGTCGGGAAGTTGGTTAATTTCCACTTTATTCATTCACGAAAACCAATATATATTTTTTGACTCTTATAGAAGTATAGACAACCAAAAACAATTTTAAAGATAAAGTTTTCTGCCAGAAATGAGGCAGATACAAGTGCAAATCCAAAGACATAATATAAGGCGAATCAGTACAAAGGTATTTGATTCCTACGTAACGATAATTTATTTTTAAAATTTTAGAAAATTTTAATTTAACATTATTTAGTATGTTCTGCTAGTTTATAGAGCGTAAATAACTTAATAATATCTACCGTCAATTTTTTTTTCGTCAATGTTATTTGCTAGTGTGATCACGCTTTTTTATCTAAGTATTAATTTTCGCAATAATTTACTAGTTTTTTGCAAAAATATATTTTTGTAAATTGTAACTTCTCACCAGATAGTGTGTTAAAATATTTGTAAAAATGGAATACAAACTACGATTAGTAGCCCAGAATAGCTAGGTATACACAAATAATCATTTTTTGAATAATCCTTTAGGATAAGTTGGCACACAAGAGGTGAAGCTTGAGTGTTTCAATTAAAATAAGTTTTTTTATTATTTTGTTTCGTTCCCTTGCATTCGAAAAAACCCTCGGTAGCGTAGCAAATCTAGACTGCTTGGGCAGCATCTCGGAGGACCGTACTTCGAAGGGGTATACGCAGGGCTTTAAAAAACCACCTGCTGCGCTAACACTCTCTGATGTTGGAATCTTTACTTAATCAAATGATAAATCCATGTATTTTTCAAGGCGACTAAAAGTAAATATTTCGCACGCGGTGTGAATTACCATTATAAATAATTTTTGAAGAATAAAATACGACGTACCTACCTACCTAACGATAGCAAAGGAAATGAAAAAAAAGTATTCACGAGTGTGGCAAATGCAGAAATAAGCCGCGAGTTGGAAGTTGGTATTTACGTAGACGACGGTATTTTTTGTTGCTGACCAATTACATAATGAATTGTGGCACTTTGAGACAACAATGGTGACCTTTTAAGTATGTCTGTGTCATAAGGTAAAAACAGACGCCGGGTTATATATTTTTTTGTGTACAGATCTGAATGGCTGGAAACAGATGACGCGACGAATTACATTTGCACGCTGGTCTGAACGAAGCTATAAGAATTATGCACGAATTTTGTTTTAACGTACTCATTCCTTTTATTTACAGTCCGTGCTTTAGAAAACGAATTGATAGTTAAAGGGACAAGTTTTCTTAATTTTGCACAGGGTTAGTTATATAGTAGTATCGGTTGGTAGAAGGGATTAGTACCAAAGCAGGAAACTTAATTATTGATTTATTTACGGCACTTGAATGACGTGAAACCACACAAGAGTCTTATCTGCTCCCAACCATCTGGAGCCAGTGAGGCTATGGCATCCCTAATTGGGGTATGTTGCGAGGCTGAAGGTAGTGAGAAATTAAATTAAATGTGGAAGAGGACGGTGGGGAAGTACCCGGGTATTAACATCTGGTCATCAAACACGACCAAAGCCATTTCAAGCAAGGTTGATCAAGGTTGAATCAATTCCGACTGATAATTGCACAGGGCGATACTAAGAGTATCTTCCACTCGAACGTGCCGCAATTATATTATATATTATTTTAAATTAACATAAATTGAAATAAATATTATTTTAGTAAATTGTGAAATAACACAAGCTTATCAAATAAACTTTTCTTGCACATGCCGAGATTTTAACTCGCGACCTCCGGCTTGCTAGTCCACTCCGGAGGTCGTCAATGATCTAATTTACCGTTTTACTGTTAGCATTTATTTATTAAGATAAAATCTGAATAATTGAGGCGCAAATTCAGATCGTGGAACGAGCAAATCTGCAGTAATTTTCTCCCAAATTATTTTTACAATGAACGCAAATCGTGATCCACTTAACATACTTTGCAATCATGTTTTAAATATATCAGGGACGTACTCGGAAGTTATGCGGATGCTCTCAAAGTATTTTTTGGTGGTTTTTTAATTGTTTTTGGAGGCCTATTGCGGCCCCTGGTGAAACACTGTCACTGGGGTCACTGTCCTACCGTCCCGGTTAATCCCTGGTTCATCCCGGTTTATTACAGTTTATTCCGGTTTATACCAGTTTATCCTACCTGTTCTGGATCTGCACTAATTAGCTATGTGGGATATTATAAATCCTCTTAATTTCTTCGTCAGAATAAAAATATTGGTATAAAATATTGGCATTAAAAAATGTTGGCATTAAAAAAATGTTGACCTCAAAAATGTTGGAATTAAAACTACTTTAAATACACAAGTTAGTGTTACGATTAATATTACGGTATCTAAATGTGAAAAATACAAAAAGTAATATAAATAAACATAGAAAAATCGAAGTGAACCTTTTAGCTAAAATTCAATTATCTTCCTACAATGGCAGCGTTTATGATGAATCTTAAAAATAAATAAAAGGTTTTCTATCTGGATGACAATAATTACATAGAGTGCCTATAAATAATGTAAACATATATTTTTTTGCTTTCCGCTTGTGTCCTTGAACCTGGAAAATACCGAAAAAAAATATAAGAAAATTCAAATAAATATGTAAAAGTGCGAGATTTCTTATAATCAAACTGAACACTTAGAGGAGTACTTAGTAAAAGTTTGAGATAAAATATAATTATAAAAAAAAATCTGAATAAAAACACCTTTTTACCACACCTTCCTTCCAATATCACCTTTCTCGAATAAATTATCTAGCCAACTCGCCGATTCCTCGATTAAGTTCTTAGGAAAACGAATATTTAAAATATTTTTTTAACACATCATTGTTTAACATCTAACAAGAGGTGTGTACCTAGATTACATGAAGTTAGTAATAGGTACGCAGATGTAGCGGATCTATATAACTGCATGGAATGTAGGTACAAGAAGACAGTATAGTATATTATAACATATTTTCAATCAATATTAATTTTACCTAATTGTACTGATAATTTTTGCATGTACTTGTATCTCTTACTTTTATATCCGACCAGAGTTTTTGTTCATTTTGTTATTTCTGATGTCACTTTTTAAAATAATTTATTTTGGTGATTTATCTTTGGGGTATTATGCCGTGTTACGTTACCTCTTCCTTTAGTCAAAGTTTCGGACAGCATTACAGCATCCATCATCAACTTAACATAATGCTGTCCGAGGCGTTGTCTAAAAGAGGAGGTAGCGCAATAATACCCCAAAAATAAATCAATTTAATCATTTTGGCCGTGAAAATCTCAAAACATACCAAAATAGCTATGATTTTGTTTATAATCTGAATTGAAAACCATTATAAATTGTAAGTAAGAATTATTGTATAAACAAAACTGGGTACCTTATAAAATGTAACAACCCCAAAGGCGTAGGTATTTGAAATGAAAAAATGTTAAAAAACATGGGAAACCCAAGTAATCAGAGAAGCTGGATTGTTTCATCCCACTAACAGTGGCGTACATTGCTTAATGACAAAGGTGACTGTGCATGTAGAAAAAAATACTGATATTGAAAGATGCTTATTTATTGAAAATCTTTTCAAATTATTCGTAGTCCGCTTAAAAACGGGAATACAGGCCCTTAACGAATGACTTGATAGGTTTTCTGATAAACTTTAAGTAAAATACGAACGTAAAAAAAATATAATAATATAAAATAATCACGATGTCGGAACACGTTTCATGAAAATAAAATAAAATCACTGTCATTGTATATTATCAAGGCAAATGCAGATGTATGAACAAGTGTTGCAATCGGGCTGCAATCTCGTTTTTATGATTGATTTGATGATTTTTTTAATAAATTAGCAAATATCATTTTTCTCGGTGTGGGCAGTTTTTTCAAGCTCGGGTATGAATGCGCATTAAATGTTTTAAAATAAAAAAAAATAATTTCATCTTTCGCTGATTGTTGTGGCCAAAGAATAATTGATCGAAAAAATTCCTTACTAAATTTACATTCATGTTTTTATTGGTTAAGTTTTCTTAGGGTAGGCACTGCTTTTCAACCTTTATGTACAGCACGCCACTGGTACGTACGTATACCGCTTTATTTGAGTTGCGATAGATTTTAATGCCGCAGTTATAACAGCAATTTTGCCTCTCTAATGCCAAATGAAGCAAATTAAAAAAAAATTTATTAAATATTTAATAATTTTTCGAGGTTATGAAACATGATTATTTTTATTTACAGATGAATATAGAAATATAAGAATTTAGAATAGAATATTATAGGTACCTATTTGAATGGAAAAAGATGTCGCCAATTTATTTATAATAAGATTTTTGGACTCAGATCTATGATTTACTCGAGTAAGAATTTATTAAGGTAGAAAATGTTTGAACAATAATAATTTCACCGAAGAAGAAGATGGTACTAAACGAATAAATACTAATAAACCTAAACGATACTTGAAAAATAACAAGACACAAGAAATAAAAAGGTAACGGTCTCAACTGGGGATCGACTCCAGGATCTCTGTCTTATCGGGAATCGACCCGAGGATCTCTGTCTCAACTGGGAATCGACCCTAGGATCTCTGTCTCAACTGGGAATCGACACTAGGATCTCTGTCTCAACTGGGAATCGACCCTAGGATCTCTGTCTCAACTGGGAATCGACCCTACGATCTCTGTCTTACTGGTACAACGCCTCTAATTGATGGGTATAACCTTCAAAGTTATTCCAATAAAAATCGAATATTCTTTTGGGCTTTTAGAAAAAGCTAATAGGATTCCCATATAAATAAATAAAAAATCATATGTTTAACCGGGTTCCATGATAAATCAACACAATGACAATTCAACACACTTTTAAAAAGTGATATAAAATCATTAGAAACAATGAAAAAAAAAATTAACCTAACCTAACCCTCTTAACCCGGTTAATAAAGTTCTTGTTTCATCACTTTCCATGACTTTATATGACTTTTTAAAGATGTAATGAATTATCATTTTGATGAGTTATCCGGTCACCGTTTAACTGAGACACTAACTAGGTTACAAACCAATTCTTTAGAAAATTGTAATAAATCAAAAAGATAGCTGCCAAAAACTTGGGAAAAATTAGTTGCAAAATAATAATGTTAATTCTGAATTTGAAATATGAGATCGACAAAAAAAATATTTTTAATAATGAGTTCCCAATGGCCGAGTGGTTAGAGGTGTTATCCCGGTAAGACAGAGATCCTGGGTTCGATTTACAGTTGAGACCGTTACCTTTTTATTTTTCTACGTCTTGTTCTGTTCCATGTTTCATTTAAATTTATTTGTATGATCTTCTTCAATGACATATTACATTGATGGATATAAAATGCAGCCAAGTGGTGGAGTGGGTAGTACCCAGAATTACTATCCTCCTTATATTAGATTAAATACTTGACATATCATTTTAGTATTTTACCATAAGTTACCATTAATAATCGACTGAATTATTGGGATTTCTATAGTTTAAAAACCCATAAGACAGAAAAATGCATGGGGTTGTCGGAAGACCCACATGGTTACTGACGTTTTCTTTGGCATCTTGGCCTGTCAAAAAAGAAAAATTGGTCCAATAAAAATTGAAGAATAATTTTGAAGAAAGATTAAATCGATCTTATTTCGGGACACACAGACACGTTTATCTCTATGAAGTAAATATGCTTCGTGCGCTGATTACCGATGAGATCAGAATGTCTCCAAAATCTGACGTAAGTGGTTTTTTTAAATGCCGTTAATGTAGTTTTAATTGTCTTGATAATATCGTTGTATCATCACTCATTCGGAATATTTATAAAGATAATATTCACGGCCTATCTCACTAATTATACCTGTCTCTAAATGTTCCGAAGAATGTGATTGGTGATTACTTCTAACGTCACGACTCTCGACACGGTGTCCTAATGCTAAATATCTACACAATCTACAATGCTTTGATTATTATTTAAAAATGCAAATGCAAAGTGTTTTGTAGGCGTGTTTCGTGATCCAAATATATGCCTAATAAAGGCTTAAATTTCCAATACAAAAAAAGTGTTTACGAAATTCAAAACTTGTAACTGAGACGGAGCGCTAAGCTGATATACTATGGTCTAAATTGAACAATCGAACTACTAGGGTTATTATTTATTCAATGGTATTAATTTTGTTGTTTTTCCTAATTCTCAGAACAAAACGTTGATGCCCACTTAATATATGAAATCACTAGCGTGGAGTGTGGACCCTTGAGAAATCATGGGATATTATGATTGATTGATTGAAATACCACGAAATCTGACCTTATTTATCATGATTAACCCTTTAAATTTGAACAAAAGAAATGCACATTTCAAATAGAGATATAAAATAATTTTCTGGAAAGGAAATATTAAATTATAAATAAGTACTTTTTCGCTTGTCTGAATTCTTCATACATCAGTTAAAATTTAAAAAAAAAACTACAATTAAAATAATTTTCGGTTTAAATATTATAATAAAGTTTTGAAAATGACACTTAAATTCAAAACAAATACGAGTTCATTGAACCAGAGTTACATCACGTACAGACTTTACAGACCCACTTAGAAATTAGTATTACTTATTGAAATTGATATTTATTTAAACCCCTATTCTATGACCAATTTTCATTCATTAGTCCTGTACTGTTAACGTGCCTCCATTTAATTGAAAGAAGAATTCAGCCTAGGCTTAAGGCAAGGGTTTGTAAATAAATATTATTTGGAAGTAGGTACCTGATTATTAAGATCTGGAGACCAAACAAAGCAAAATTAATTTCTGATCAATGTAGCCTGCTGAAGGAGTCAGAAATGAACTATATTTTTATCAATTTCACATATAAAAAAAACTTAACTAAAACATAGTCGAAGTTAGCCATCTATTTAGTAAACGCAAGGCTTGCTTAAACAATACAGTGGATGCAGATGAAATGCCGAACGGTCGAGTTAAAACAGGACTTTACAATGCTTAGTCAATTAATAAAATGACTTTTTTATTTGCCCATGTGATTTGACCCTGACTTTTGACCAAGGAGCTTACGGCTTTGCCACGGAAGTCGTCGATGTATTTTTTTTCACTTATATTTGAAAATATAAGTGAATATATATATTTGAACAAACTTACAACCAATTTCTACCATCATCGTAGGTGGAAAAATTCTTGTATAGTGACGGTGGACTTATCCGGGAGAGGATTGAACCGGCGACCCCTGGATCTAATTCTAGTGTAGTGACGGTGGACTTATCCGGGAGAGGATTGAACCGGCGCGCGACCCCTAGATCTAATTCTAGTGTAGTGACGGTGGACTTATCCGGGAGAGGATTGAACCGGCGACCCCTGGATCTAATTCTAGTGTAGTGACGGTGGACTTATCCGGGAGAGGATTGAACCGGCGCGCGACCCCTAGATCTAATTCTAGTGTAGTGACGGTGGACTTATCCGGGAGAGGATTGAACCGGCGACCCCTGGATCTAATTCTAGTGTAGTGACGGTGGACTTATCCGGGAGAGGATTGAACCGGCGCGCGACCCCTAGATCTAATTCTAGTGTAGTGACGGTGGACTTATCCGGGAGAGGATTGAACCGGCGACCCCTGGATCTAATTCTAGTGTAGTGACGGTGGACTTATCCGGGAGAGGATTGAACCGGCGACCCCTGGATCTAATTCTAGTGTAATGACGGTGGACTTATCCGGGAGAGGATTGAACCGGCGCGCGACCCCTAGATCTAATTCTAGTGTAGTGACGGTGGACTTATCCGGGAGAGGATTGAACCGGCGCGCGACCCCTAGATCTAATTCTAGTGTAGTGACGGTGGACTTATCCGGAAGAGGATTGAACCGACGCGCGACCCCTAGATCTAATTCTAGTGTAGTGACGGTGGACTTATCCGGGAGAGGATTGAACCGGCGCGCGACCCCTAGATCTAATTCTAGTGTAGTGACGGTGGACTTATCCGGGAGAGGATTGAACCGACGCGCGACCCCTAGATCTAATTCTAGTGTAGGGACGGTGGACTTATCCGGGAGAGGATTGAACCGGCGCGCGACCCCTAGATCTAATTCTAGTGTAGTGACGGTGGACTTATCCGGGAGAGGATTGAACCGGAGCGCGACCCCTAGATCTAATTCTAGTGTAGTGACGGTGGACTTATCCGGGAGAGGATTGATCCGGCGCGCGACCCCTAGATCTAATTCTAGTGTAGTGACGGTGGACTTATCCGGGAGAGGATTGAACCGGCGCGCGACCCCTAGATCTAATTCTAGTGTAGTGACGGTGGACTTATCCGGGAGAGGATTGAACCGGCGACTCCTGGTTCTAATTCTAGTGTAGTGACGGTGGACTTATCCGGGAGAGGATTGAAACGGCGAACCCTGGATTGTAATCAAACGCTATGAACTGCTCGACCATTAACTAGTCTACCAGTAACAAAATGTTCATGAAGCTAGAATCAGACAAGTATTTCACACCTGTCTTTAGCAGAATTGAAGCAGAAAACACTTTACAATCGGAATACTTGTAGACTTGTCGTAAATACCCAGATCTGTCAGTCTAAGGTTGCTATTTGTCATTCCTCTTGCAACCGTCGCGGTGTGGTATATGTGATTTAACTGTAAGTCAAGATTGTACAGATTGATTATACAGGGTGTATCGGCACGTACCCGACAAACTTTAACCAGCTATTCCTTAGCATATTTGGAGTAAAAAATCTTATGTGCACTTTGCTGTCCGGTAACGTTTTTTTTTTAATAAAAAATTTATCATTCATATTTTCACCACATGTCACCACTGTTTTATCCTTTGACAAAGTTTGAAAACCCATCTGGCAAATATTTTATTCGAATTCCGTTGAATAATGCACGAGTGTACCTATATTGGCGCACGTTTACAGTCGCAACGAAATAGCACGGCACCATTCGTCTCATTTTTAACTATTATTATTTAGTGTGTGCGAAAGAGCGAAGACGCTTTTTGACATACTTGCTTATAACAGCTGTTGAACACGAAACGCAATGCCAATGACAGTGATGTAGTGTGGAAATTTTATTTTTTGTTTGTTTTTAATTGAAAAAAAAATGCTACCGGACAGCAAAGTGACCATAACATTTTTTACTCCAAATGTGCTAAGGAATAGCTGGTTAAAGTTTGTCGGGTTAGTGCCGATACACCCTGTATATTAATCTGTTTGTATTTCCCGGCATTATTGAAATAAATCCAAGAATAGAGCAAAGCCCCGGCAAGGCTGAGGTCCTTGGTTCAATTCCTCGATGCGATCTAATCTTTATCTAATTTTTCTGTTTTAAATTTTCGTTTGTTAGTCGCTAATATTGTCTTCAATGATTAAATATTACACTTTAAGGTTTAACTGATTAAGTTGTTAAAAATTACCATTAAGGATGAAATTGATTGTTAATTAACGTTAAATTAATTGCGATAATAATATTTGATTAAATGTGACAAATTCTTTGGCAATGTTTTTTTTTTGTTAAGAGTCATAAAATATAATCGATTTTTTTCACTATTAAAATAAATAACGTGTTCTGAATATCCGTTAAAAGAAACGCTGGTACAATCCTAGCTGTGAAATCCGTATCTAAAATCTTTTTGTACATTTTTACAGACGTTGTACAGATTTACAAATAAATCTATGCAGGCGGCTAAAATGATAACAAATGAGCGAACTATGGTGTTTTATTTTATCTATCAAGTTCTAAAAAGTTCCAAAATGTTTCGAAATGAAGATATTCACGTGGTTTCGAAAATCATCTAACTACTTAAAATGGTCTAAAGTTGTCCCATTCATTCGACACACATACATCTATTTTATAAATACATATTTACATAAGAAATATATATCCGGCTTCTTCACTATAATTGATATTCATTTTAATAAAATGTATTACTTAACCTTGCTAATTCAATTATGTAAATGGGTCTGTGAGATAACAGATCCGATAAAATAATTATTGTGAAGTAAAGACGTTTTTTGTAAGAAATGTATGCAAAAATTAGTCCAGTCGTGGAAGGATGACCTGTGTCGGGGAGAGAGATCAGGGGGCGATTACAGATCTGCTTAAGGATAAATAATTGTCCTTAACCTTAAAATTAACTACTTTTTGGTGTCATCCGTGATAACTGGAATCGCAGGTGACGAAAAAGTCGTTGATTTAAGGTTAAAGGACAATAAATTCCTTATCCTTAAGTACAACTGGAATCGCCCCTCAAGAGGCGGATTCCCGTTATTTAACCGCAGTTAATGAATATACCCTCCTATCCTCCTCACTTTAACTTTGGCATAAATTAATAATTAACTGTGAGCATTTAAAATTTTTAAACACACTATCCTCGGTCTCCTAGAGAGCGAACCAAAGCAAATATTGAACAAATTTTATACCATATAAATATTAATAACTAGCTGTAGCTGTCGCTGTGGCTCAGTCTATCTGTGCAGATAGAGAAATTAAAGCGCGTGTTACTTTTACGTCCAACAGATGGCGCTGTTAAAAATATATAAATTTGTCCAACAGATAGCACTTTTTCAAAAAGTCATGTTTTTACCTATCACAAGTGACATCTATATAATATAGGTATATAAAAACATACGCGTATTCGAATGCAACGTTGTTTCAAAATTTCAAAGCGATCTAAAAAAACTTTGAGAAAAACATTACCGTGTAATCTGTTGACAGCTTAACGGAAAAAAATATATTTCAAATATCTTTCTTTCACGACAGAAATGATATTGTTATTACGAGTTGTAAACACTTTATTTATTTTCATGCATATGACAGAAAATATGTCAGTAACCAGTTGAATTAACATAGAAATTCAGTAACAAAAACAAAGAACTGAGAAATTAAATTTTCATGAAGTCGTTCAAGAATTTTCACAACTTACAGGTTTCATTTTAATACGAATTTAGTTCTTTAATAAAGTATATATTATATTTAAATGTTCTATGAAATAACGCACAAAATTACATTATGACACATGTGTTTTTATGTAAATATATTCGATTAAGTAATGTTATACCTCCGAGCTATTGAACGAGTTTGGCAGCCGAATCTACCAGCGCTAAACAGATAGTACTTACCTACCTATACCTAATTATTTTAATGGCGGTATATTACGAAATTCGTCGGAGGTGATATTTTACTGCGTTACAACTAAACCGACTTGTTGTTTCACACTTAAATTAGGCTAAATAATTATAATAACTATTATTTTCCCCCAAGGTATAAAAAATAACATCTATAACATTCTTGGGGAGGCAGTGTAGATGGTCTTTAAGGAAAAGAAGGAGTTAAGTTATAGTTTTCACAAACTAGGGATACCGTTAAAAATATGTGGAAGTTTAAAGTTTATTGTTATGATAGTAATTAAATTTATTGTAGAAAAAATGAGTAATTTTAATTTATAGTTATTGATTTCAAAAACAGCTTTTCGTAAACGGACTATGATTTATTGATCGAATCATGACGTCACGCCCGTCGACTTTAAAAGGTTTATAGCCGTGTTATTTACTGTCGAAAGTCTAAACATTCTAGTCTTTGGGGTAGAGAGTAAAAAAATAAATGTTTCTCCTAAATTTTAACGTCGTCCGTGGTCGAGGGGTAAGACTCTCGACTAGTAAACTAAAGGTCGTGGGTTCACATCTCGGCGCGCACAAGTAATTTTATTTGATTAATTTGTGTTATTTCACAATTTAATCATTTAAAATTATGATACTCTCAGTATCACCCTAGTGTGAGACCATCATTCAGAATTGAAAGTTGCTTGAAATGGATTTAGTCGTAGTTGATTTGAAAACCCATGTACTCCCCTACCTTTCTCTTACACATCTACTTCCCCTCGTCACTACCTTCAGCCTCACAATATACACACATTGGGGATGCCATAAGCTCCATGGCTCCAGATGGTAGGGAGCAGTTGAGACTCTTGCCATAATTCATAATTTGACATAGGCAGCAAATAACAATAGAAGACCCCAAGGCAAGAAGTTGTTAACTTACATTTTCGTAAAAAATGAGTTAGAATGCTCTCTAAACTAATTCGCATACGCTCTTTCCAATGAACACCATGCCAGAGCTTAAAAACGGCAAGAACATGCTTAAATCAATGTGATGAACATGTTAACTACGTGTTTCTGTGACATTAAGTTGATAAAATAAGGGCAAGAACTTGTTAACTACTAAGTTAGCAAGTTCTTGCCGTAATTCTGTAATTAACAACATCTTCCCATCTACATTGGCTTAGATTTTTATGGTTAACATGTTATTCACTCACTTTGAAGTTTACCTTGGTGGTTTTAAAAAGTTTTGCAGTGCACGTTTTTTATTTAAAAATCATCGAAAATGAGTTCCAGAGGTGAAAAAATGGTGAAGATGTGTCAAAAATTGATCAGGGAATCAGGTAAGCTGTATAAAACATTATCGTTCATCTTAATTTATCCTTAAAGTAGTTTGAAAATGGGTGGATCATTTTTGTTTTGGTGTTTTTCTGTCTAAAAGTCAACAATTTTTTATTGTAATGCTTATTAATTTGTTTCAGGAAGTGTTCAAGAGTCCACTAATTTAGTACAACCTGAGAAGCATTTAGAAATACCTCAAAATAATGTAATTTTAATGGATGGTAAATGCAAAAAAAAAGTTTTACTCTGTGACTCTGAATATTCTTTTATGTTTTCTTATGTTTTGAATTCCTTCATTAATGCTTTACAATATTTCGTTTCAAAAAGTGTTCAAGACTCTTTGACTGGTGTTGAGTTTGGGATATTATTAGGAATACCTCAACATGATGTCATGTTAATGGAAGGTAAACTTAAAAATACTTTATTGTGACACTAAATTCTTTTGAACATTGAACTAAAAATGATTATTTTATTGCACTTTGTATTTTCAGAAGATAATCAGAGGAGTCTAGAGTATATCGCTACTACCACTGGTACAGGAGATATAATTTTGGAATACGTACAACAAGATGAGATACTCAATACTTTAAATCAAACTAGTGAGGATAAGGCTTTATAACTTGAATTGAATTTTATTTTACTGATTTGCATGTAATGAAGATTAAATTATTATTTTCAGATGCAGCTCTTGCTGTGGAAAGCAGTGTAGGACAATATACTGAGGACGCTGAAAGCGAAATTGAAAACAATTTAAACGTTTCTGATATAGAAAACAGTCATTTAGAAGGTAATTTGTATTGCTGTACCTAGGTATATAATTTCAGATTAACTTAAAAAAAAATCATTTTTGACTGTTCGCTAACTGATATGAATGTGTGTATTATTTTCAGGCACTAAAAAGAGTAGGAAGAGGCCCAAGCTAGGGCGAGCAAGAGAAATAGCGCCTGACGCTAGGATGAGAGGTGATTCTTATGTTAATTATAAAAAAAGCCTTAAACCTGCTAAAACACCAAAATAGGAAGAAAATCTTTGTGTTAGCAACTGCAGATTGAAATGTAATTCAAGATTTAATGCCGAAGTTAGGCAAAAACTCTTTCTAGAGTTTTATTCACTACATTCAGAAGCCCAATCAACTTTGTTATTGAGATCGATGAATATTAAAAATATAACCAGGATCACTTCGGCCAAACGATCCTGCAATATTACGTACTCTGTTTCAATACAAGGAATTAATGAACATGTTTGCAAACCAGCCTTACAATCCATTTACCAAATAGGTAGAGGCAGATTAGATATTTCGAGGAGAAAAGTAGCTGCAGGAGTTTTATCACCAGCAGTAAGTCACAGAGGTCGCCACTGCACGAGGCCTAACAAAACACCAGATAACCAGCTTAAAGAAGTAAGAGAACACATCAATATGTTCCCTGCAGAAGCTTCACATTATTCCAGGAACAAAAATCCCCATAAATTGTACCTCGCATCCGATTTGTCAATCCCAAAACGGTATGAGCTCTATAATATGTTTTGTGGAGAAAAAGAGTATGCCCCTGTTTCGTTGAATCGTTACACTAGGAACTTTACAGAGGATTTCAACTTGTCGTTTGGTGTGCCTAAGACAGACACTTGTGGGACTTGCGATAGCAAAAAATCTGACCAAGTTCATGTAAATATGTATAAAGCTGCATTTCAAATGCAAAAACATGATAAGAAAAAGGCATCTGAACTTTATACACAATACAAAAAACACTATCGGAAAAAAGGTTAACTTTCAAATAGGAATTCGCTGGATCAGAGTGGAGGAATTCGGGATTTATAAATATCGAAAATCACTCTCCGAAGAAGAGCCTTGGAAAAAAGTGGATCTTAAAAAAAAAAGTTTGAAAAATTATCTTCCCCGCCAATGCTGTCATCAAAAGTGAGAGATAACAAAGAAATCGATGCGGCCAAATGGAATGTTATCCAAAAATTGTAACCATACCTGGATGAGTTTTATCGTGGATTTTTTAAAAGTCTCACATGCAAAAATTTTAACAAATTGACACATGCTCTGCTACCTTTTCTTTTCAATAATAATTATTATTTAGTTACTATATATAAAAAAAAGTTTAATTTGTTTGATTAAATAAAACAACAAGAATTTAACATGTTCTTGCCTTTCAATTCTGTATCTTCCTCACCTATCCCTGAAGATGGCATGAACATGTTAACTACATATTTTTGTAGAAAACATGTTTATTTTAACTTTTAGACTGCAAAACTACTTAATATTACTAAATGTAATGTAAATTTGGTTTGTTTACTACACCATGAAGGATCAGCACATTGTATATGACATTCAAATAAAAAATTATAAGTCAAAACGCAAAAGTCTAAATATCTCAGAATGCCTTCAATGTAAGTTAACAACTTCTTGCCTTGGGGTCTTCAATAGATCTATTATTGTTATTACATGCAGTTTGTAGTAATCGAACAACGAATCGAAGCAACCTGCAGACACATTATGCGCATCACACCCTGAAGGCTGTGTCAATCAACGAGGAAAACACGATTAATCCATTCACATGAAAAATAAAATCACATATTTTTCCTTTACAATTTGCGAGAATGAGTGATTTAATCAGTATGCGACTGGCGTTGAAATATCTGGAAAAAATGTTGCGGTATAATTATATTATATCTGAGATTCGTTCCTTGTCCTAAGGAATATATTTCAAGCAAAGAACGAAGGGAAAACCCAGAGTATGAAATATCATTTACGCAAGTATTGGGTTCTTCTTCGGGGGTGTGCCGCTTGGAATTTCGAATGCTGGGTTTTTTCTCCAACCTGAGACCTGGGTCTGTAACCACTGTAACTGGAACCAGAAACCGCACGTTTTGACAGTTCTGTCTCACTCATAATAGATAATACAGAGGGATAAGATCGGGTTAGTAGAAAACGTTAATCACAATCACACGCATATACCGGCACAATACAGAATTAGTACTTGACAGATTTTTAAACCGCCCGATCCCCAAGTAAAGGAACGTATTACGATCGTAGTAAGACGGAGAACGCGGAAGGCATTTGTGGAGAGCATTTTGCTCTATTTTAAACGAGTCATGTTTTAATATGTCACAACTTTCGTCTAATTGCCTATTATAGTTTTATTAGAGCGCTCCCTCTAACATTCGTATTTACATATTTCCCTTTCAAACTATCTTCATCTTCTTTTTGAACGCTTTCTATGGTGCCTTCATTTATAATCTATGTCTTCTATTAATAAAAAATATTTTGTTACACCTTTCATTCAAATCTCTTACTAAATAGTAACTATTTGGGTCAAATTGTATTTGTACATTGTAAAGCGTACACAGCAAGTGTCGATTGAAATCAATTCTGAGAATCCTATTAGGAGGAAAGAGTAAAGTATACGCATATAAAAAGTTCCTTTCATTTCGAAACCACAACGAAACAGAGGACATTATTTTGCTTATTACAGAAAACTTTAATAATATGGTTTGATTTTAATGCGGGGTAAAATATATATTGCACGAAACTAATAAGATTAAACTATTTAACCAGGATTGTCTAAACGTGAAACGATTCAGGAATGAGCTGTTAACGGTGACCAATTAAATGTCAAAAGTTCAAAACAGCATTTCGGTAATGAGATATAATGACTGAAATATAAATATTGAATGACGCAAAAAGCGGCCTAATATAGCAATGACTCATCTGTGTATATTACGTAGTAAACATACTCGAAATTAAGCTGCAATATATATTTAGAACCAGGTATTTTTTGTAATAATCTATTACCCGACGTACGAACATGTATGTATTCGGAAATAAGACGAATACGTCATTTTTTCGTGACCGAATTTTTAAGGCATAGTATGGAGTAATCGACATGTAAACAATCTTAACCCTTCAGGCTTTTAAGTATGTTTACAAGTCCCAAAAACGGTGAAAATTCTCACGGAATTTCTTATTTTTGAAGTTATCGTACAAACAATACAATTCAATTAGTTAGAAATCTGTCACTCCAATTTTTACGCCGTTTATTTAATGTAAATTATTTATTAACTTTCAACTGACAACGAAAAAAACCCGCAATTTTTTAATCAAACAATATGATCGTTTTTAGGATTTTATTGACAGAATCAAGTATAAATATTTGAGAAGAATAATAATTTCAATTTCCAACGACGCATTATAGAACACAATACTTTATAATATATGAACTCCCTGGTTAGACCTTCATAATGTCATTCCGAGACTTGAAGGGTGAAATTACACGGGGGGATTAGGAAATGTACCTTAGGTACCTTACGAGTTAATTATTACTTTTTTATTTATTTTTTTACTATTTTTATTACTTGCTAGAGCAGTCCCGATGAGTTATAAAACTCATTGTATGACAAGAGGAACTTATAATACACAGGAGTTAATAGTTACTATCTTACATTGGTATTTTGATATCAAAATTATAAAAAATAGTAATTAATAAATATTATATAATAAAATTAATAAAAATAGAAAAATAATAAAAATTAAAGGTTTCACATACAAAACAGTACGAAATAGAAAAAGGAAGGTTAAGTAGAACAAACAAGAAGAAACAAAGAAGGAAACAGACAGAAACAAACACATAAGCACAAATCCACAGACATATGAATATATAGACTAGAAATTAAAGGTGAGGGGTAAAATCAACTGTTGAAGAACGAAGGGGGTAAAGCTGACTGTGATTCGTCAATAAATCAATCTGACAGTATATAGGCATCTCGCATTATAATATCACCATTTAGTTCTTAAAAGTAAAATCTGCTTTTGAATGAATAGTCATTTTTACATGGGAGCGCAAATTACTCGCCACGTTATGAACAAATTTGCGAAGCCCAAATTCGGCAAAAAAAATTTCTTCTATTTTCAGAGTCGAATATTTTGTTTACGTATTTAGTTAAGACACTTTTATAAGTGTTCATAATTTACTTCCCAGTAACAACGATGCGCACACTTGAGAATCGCTACATTCGACCAATGTTGGCTCGATGTGATAGTATATGTTTCTACAACTGATTCATATTATACGACGTGAATAAGCTTAAAATGATGCTTAAATATGGAATGTAATACGACAATTGGGTTTATTCTCTTTTTCACATCTATTTTTACAAGTTTTCATATCACAAGCCACTATTTTGCCGTGTTATTTCATAAAATGCCTCGACCATAGCTCGACGCTAGTTCGAACAAGAATGATGACGTCACATTCTCAAGATTCACGGGAACCCATACGCGAGCCCAGCCGGTTCCAATGGAACCGGTATGGGGAGTGGGGAATAACACGCTTTTAATCACTTAGGGCAGGTCTACTAATATTCATATGTCTATGCACAAATCCAATATAGGAATTTACAAGTAGGTACTTACCCACTAATACATTGGTAAAAATAGATTATGCTCGATTACAAATACAGGTGATAGGAGAGGAGAAAGAAAGAAACATGAGAAAATACAACACGACATAATTACGACATGAAATAATTAAAAACACTTTGTTTTTACCATGATAATCTTTATTTTAAAAAATCAACATTTATCGAGAACGATGTTCAATCAAACATCGTTCAAACATCAAACATCGTTCTCGAAACATGTTAATTTTTTTTAAATAAAAATAAAGATTATCGTGGTAAAAACAAAGTGTTTTTAATTATTTCATTAATAAAATGGCGCCACAAAGTGAATTTGCTAAATTTTAAGAAGTATTATCGTTTTATTGTTTTTAAAAAATATTCTTTTAAAACCTTACTTTGAATTGTTTGTATATGCTGGCTGTTTTATAAATGTGAAATAGAGTTATAGAGTGTGTAGGCAATATAGTTAAGAGATTTTATCCCATATTTTGTAGTGTGTGTTAGAGGAATACGGATTTTATACTTAGTATTGTTCTCACATTAGACAATGGAACTCATAATAATACTCATTTCGGTTGTCTTTGCGTTAGTCATGAGTAAATCTGGTTTAATAAACTCAAATGCTTTGAATTTAATAGTCCTTTTCAAAATTGGAACTGATTGTTGGAAAAATTAAGAAACGTTAAATTAGGTACCTACTTGTAATACAGCATTTAAAAAAATATATATTTTTAATGTAATTTTCATAATTGGAACTGATTTGTGAAGAACTCTATCCTGTGATTTTAGTTAGTAAATCTTCAGTGGCTAATAACACGGACATTACGGAATCCCACAGCATTATTTTCAAGTACCTACCTAGGCGATACGCCAGTCTTCTGTAATTATTTGTACATGCCACGCTATGTATTGTTTGCATATTATAATGTTGTGTTTGACCCATAATGTTTAAGCAGGTTTGATATACTGGTACCGTACCTAGGTTGGCTGGAAGAAATAAAATAATTATTACCTGACCTTTAAAATATCACGTAAGTTCATTTACGTGTTTTCCGTGTTGGGGTTATGTTGTTCAGCTGTCAAGGTTTTGTTCAGAGTATCGAGATCTGGCCTGAGATTTAGTTTTTGTTGCATTGCTAGTAATTGAGTAATATTACTGGAAATATAATGTTTGCTTGTGTCCTTGCCTTAAGACGGCACTGCACTGACTGCTGACCGCCCGCGCTGAACTCTCAACGCAGGTATAATATTTATATAGTTAATTAATCTTGAGGAGAAACGCGACTCGCCGATTCACTTTCACCTTCCTCATAATATCTCGTAGGTAGATAACTCTCAGATGGAATACATCGAAAATTCTCTCACTGGTGCAATAAAGGCCTTCATTAAAATGGAGATTAATTATTTTCATAAACTTTCAGTAGTAGTAACCAGTAAGCAGACATAAATCTCCTTGTAAAGAAAGGGCACTTCTGAAACCTTATAGAAATGAGGAAACTACAAGCAAAAAATGTGTATATTTTTGGTAAACCTTATATTGTAGGTAATAGGCATTAAAATCGCTTAACAAACGGAGTCTAGAAACGTTCGATTTCAAGCACAAAACTGACTTTTAATTACTTTGTTAATAATTTTATAAGAAAGCAGCAAAAAAGTTAATCAAGTGAAACTGTCACAGATAATTTTAGCTATAATACTGTATTTTTTGTTGTTCCCTTTATGCGTACATAAATTTCTATTGGAAAAATATTTCTTTTAGTAGTTTTCATTTATATTTTTTATTGAGTAATTTATTGGTATTAGAATACCAAGCGAAACGATAGGAAAACCTTCAATTTATCTACAGCATATTTTTTGGTATTCATAATGTACACCAATTCGTTATAAAGATTAATCAAAATTATTTTTCTTTCATACATTTCATGGATTTATATTATATATATTATTGTTATTAATTTATTTATTTTTCATGTTTGCACTAAATGGTTATACACCAATTTACAGGGAGAAGATTACAAATTTGAGGTACATGTAAGTGAAAAACGGTCAAAGGGGCAGTTTTTCTATTCTGCGACATGCGCCTAAAGTGTCTGTAATTGACGTTGTAAATGTCGATGGACAATGCAGAACCGTTAAGGGGAACGTTTGCGCGGTCTTTTTCACACAAAACTTAAATTTTTATTTTATGCCAAAGTCCCAACCTGAATAAGGGTTTAGCAAATATCTAGTACTGATGTGTATTAATTTAGTTATTTAAATTACAAATTTAAAAAAAAAATGAAAACTAAAAAATTCAATTTTTCACGTTTTTAGAGACAAGTTTAGCAATTATTTGTGACTCAATGGTAGTTGAAAGAATAATCTTCCACTTTTTATATACAGTAAGATAAATTATTTATAAAAAACAATTTTGATGGGTTTAAAATTAACTTTCAAAAGACCGATTTACGTAGGAACACAAATATGTCGCATATACATTTAAATTCCAACACAAATATACAAAGAAAATGCTATTTTTTACTAATACATTAAAACACTATTTTGGCTGTCGTAAATATATGAAATTAAAACTATTACCGGATTTGAATAAAAAAATAAAATGAACAATTTTTTTCCCAGCTTAATAAATGTATCAGATTTACGTATTGTGATAGAAATGTTTAGCGAACTGAAAATAATATGTACAAATTCCATGACGCCACTGTGTGAGAGAGCTTTGCTATTTCAGTCAAACATTATATTATTCTTAACCGTTTGGGTGCCAATCGTCGATTTTCGTCGATTCGTGTTTTAACGAAGATTGCCGATCGTCGATTTCCGTCGATTGCGTCAGTCGTGTTCTGATTCGCTCGTACGTCTGTACGTAAAATTCTCATTTTTTCGAAACGCCTGGACTTCGGGATCCTCCTCCGCGTGATTCTAAACCAATATTCTTTAATAAAACACCGAAAAAATCATCGAAATCCTTGAAAATTCAAAGAATTTATGGGGTTTTAAAAAAATATATAGTTTCATAAAAAATAATGTTTTTTTGGTGGCATTTTACAAGCAACTGTATGAATTTTTTTGGCACTCAAACGGTTAAAAGTAAGAAAGTAACTAAAAGTAAGTAGGTACATAAGTTTAAGTTGTTTTTAGGAAAAAAATGCCATCGCTTCTGGGTAAATCAAAGACCCACTTTGCTTATTATAATACTAGGAAAGGACGTATTTCCAATGACATAACAGGTAAACTATTACACTAAGTACAGGTATAATCAATACATATATACGTAGCTACACCAGACGAACCTTTGCTTGAAGTTATTTCGTATTCATTCTGTCTTTTAAAATCGAATTCTGTAAGTCAACCGTGTAAAATAAAATTACCATCCCTAATGAATGGTTCCATGATAACTCAACACAGTTCAACAATAAAGTCATTAGAAACGATGAAAAAATTTTTTTTTAACCTAACCTAACCTCACCTACTTAACCCAGTTAATAAAGTTTTTGTTTCATCACTTTCCATGACTTTATATAACTTTTTAAAGATGTGATGAATTATCATTGTGATGATTTATCCGGTCACCCTAAACCCTAATGCATAGATGCAATATGAGCGTAATGAGTCTGTTCTCTTCATGACCCTCTTCAAGACCCGCATTAATAAATTTCATCCCTTCACAACCCGCCTCAAAACGTTGCCTAAAAATAATCAAGTAATGTAGGTGCAGCTCCCTAACACGATTTTTTTTTTTTTGTTTTTCATGTTTTTATTCATAATTTATAACACAAAATACCTACGAGGGTTTTAACATTTTCGGCTACCTCGAAAAACCGATAATACGATTTTCAATCTATTAGAACACTTAACTTAGTTACAAGAAGGCTAGAATATTACGCCTCATGAACAAATATTAATATTAGCTTCTATTATTCTTTTTCATTGGTTCTATTCTATAATTTCTCTAAAAAAATTTACTTCTTTATAAGTGTTCCATTAAATTATTAAATAATATATCAAATGTTTATAAAAGCCCGTTTGTGCGTATAATAATAAAATAGATTAGATTATAAAACATGAAATTCTACAAAATACTGAATTTATGTTATCAAAGGAAAACTGTATTTTTAATTTTCTTTCGATTGTATCTCAGATTTCGTTAAAAATTTGATCGCAGGTTGACATCGGCAGTGTCGGCACTAGTTTTTCTTATAATTTTATAAATGTGAAAAATTTATTTTGGCTGATTTTAGAATCCGAATATAATATAATATAATTTGTTGTGATGTAAATGTTGTCCAATTAGTGAGAATATTAAATAATTATATAGCAATAACATTAATGGTAATCACAAGCATCTGCCTACACAACTGGAATATTATTATTATTATTGTATAACTTTTATATTTCCCAATCGGTTTAGAATAATTTATCGTAAACCACTTGCATGCGACGGCCATTTATTATTTGTCATTGTGTCCACCTAATAATTTTGAATGAATTCAACACTCGGCAGGTACCTGTAGAAAACGTCAAATAAATAAAATTTGAATAAATCAAGCAATATCAAGCGACAACTTATTTTAGATTTTGTTCGAATATAAATTTGGTTCAATATAAATATTATAATATCCACCACTAATATTGTTACTATGCCCGGTTACACAACTTTAATATCTACCACTAATATTGTTACTATGCCCGGCTTCACGACTCTTTTACAGTAAATTTTTCGTATTGAACAATTAAGAAATAATTAATGGTCATACAAAATAGTATTTAGATTATTTGTATAGCGTCGATTTTTGTGAACATTACCGTAAAGGTAATATAAATGTAAATTTTGAAGGTTTGTACACATTTTGGAATTAGGTTGCTAACTTAAACAGTTGATGTGAAGTTTCGTAGTCATTTTGGAATTAGGTTGATAACTTAAACAGTTGATGTGAAGTTTCCTAGTCATTTTGGAATTAGGTTTCTAACATAAATAGTTGATGTGAAGTTTAGTAGTCATTTTGGAATTAGGTTGCTAACTTAAACAGTTGATTTGAAGTTTCGTAGTAATTTTGGAATTAGGTTGATAACTTAAACAGTTGATGTGAAGTTTCCTAGTCATTTTGGAATTAGGTTTCTAACATAAACAGTTGATGTGAAGTTTCGTAGTCATTTTGGAATTAGGTTGCTAACTTAAACAGTTGATGTGAAGTTTCGTACTCATTTTGGAATTAGGATGTGTAAATTTGCCAACGTCAGATATCTCATTCCATTGTTTATGCTAAAATACGCTGTAAAATTATTTGTAATAAAATAAAGATTTGATGTAATTAGTTGTATACATATTTTTACTGTAAATCGTGATTAGATTGGGTAGATTTCTACCTAAGTAATGCTTTGTTTTGTTTGTAATGTCGAAACAGACATTATCTTAGTTATTAATTTCTAGAATATTACGCGAAGTATATTATAGTATTATATTGCATTTGCACATGTGTATAACATGTACATTATTTATATATTGTGTACAATACAGAAATAAAACACATACAAGCATCATATTCACATGAAAGAAAATAATAGGCGAAGAGATTATTTGAGTGGAGTCGTCACATTGCAATTTATACGAGCACAGCCTCTACAGTTTCTTGGAAAGAGCGCGGTTTTAGCCAGCCAGTTTATTTATCATAAATATTTATGATTTTGATTAAACACGACGTAGATTACTAAAACGTAAATTATTAAACATTTCTCCTTATAAACCGCATCTACGATAAGTCGCAAATTGTAGACTCATGACATATTAAAATTTAAAAAATTAGGTTTGCCAAAATTACCTCGCGCTAAAAAAACTCCCTTTGCGGAATTAGACTTTAGATCATCATGAATTGTCCGTCTCGGGTAAACTGTGACTTTACTCATAATAAAACATTAATTAAATATTATTACACATTAATGAAACTTTAAATAACTTTGTAATGCAATCGTAGAAGCAAGTTATATCCACTAGTTAGTAACTATGTTTTGTATTCCCATAAATGCAATGCATAACATAAACGTCAAACGTCAACGTAATTAAGCCATTCCAAGGGCATATAAAACATAAAGGACTGCCTGATGATTGACCAATCATGGCTTGTCAGCCCGATGCATAATGCATAGCCATAAAAATATTAAAAAGAAACTTCTCATTACCATGGGCTGAATGACATTTTCAAAATAATAAACAATAATATGAAGGTAAACATACCAAAACGGCGAAAACCACCACAAATCCGTTACACATATTGATCATGCTGAATAAAAATATTGTTTAAATGTCACAATTATTATTAAAATGATGTTTTTAATAATACTGCTTGTCAATCTATCTCACACACTAAAATCACTTAGTTGAATTGAAATATTCGTACTAAAATGTCAGATGATCACGTAAAGGATATGCCGACGTCCTCACTCCGCGATATACAATTTGCTACTGAAAGAAATTGTTAATACTTATTCATTTTTAACAACTGGACATCGCGACGTTGCGGTGGGCGTCCAGTAAATGGCACCTTGCTAAAATGGATTAACAATCCAACGCAGTACTCGGAGTTTCCTTTTTAATTGAGCCTTTATATTAAATAATTTATTGTAGTTTACTAGTTAGAATCTGTTAAATAATATCATTATAATAATACATCATTATTTTTGAAAATAAAATCAAGAGTTATTGAATAAATAATTATTAACGTTTTCAATAGACATAATATAATATCTCAAATATTGTTTGATTATTACGCCTACAAATTTAATTTATTTGCGAAAAGTGTCAATATCCACATTAATGCCATCAATAGCCATGAAAACCTAAACAATATTTTATTATTGTGAATCATTAACATTCCTTGTGCTATCATAACGCAGGTTATGATAGCAACCTTCAAGTTCAGCAAACATGAGAATTAACACCTTTGGTTTCGTATTTGATCTTCGGCATAGAAAAAAATGCCAATTTAATATTTTTATAAAGTATTATTATAGAATTATAGAAACGCGGCCCGAACCTCGAATTATGGAAAGGAACGAAGCACCAGCAAATAGCGCCAAAAGCCGCTTGCGGATGATTCGTTCCTTTCCCATAATTCGAGACTCTGCTCGCGTTTCGCTTCGCAAATGTATTCGCAGCATAAGAATGCAACCTTCGACTAGTGCCAATGGTGGACTGAAACCTTCCAATGTTAATTCCTCGACAGGTAGATGACGTTTTTATCAGACAACATACACAGGGATTTGAAATTTTAACTACGGAATGGGTAATATGCCTTTGTAATAATAATAGTAGTTAATAATAATAATTTATTCCAGGATGTGGGAACAGGATCCTTTGTTTTATTTATTTACTTTTCGGTTCAGGAAGAATTTCTAAGGCACTCCGTAATTAAAAAATACATATTCATATTTAACACTTGTAATACCTCCTAAAAAAGTCGTTAAAATATATAAATAACTATTTTTTGCCGTTTGAACAATATAACATGGGTTTTGTTTTGTTTCTTCGAAAAAGAATCCACAAACCAATATTTTTCCCGTATTCTGACCAAAAAATGTATACCGTGTTGTGCCTTGAGGCTTCTTCTCTCCCTGCTCTTCCAGGAATCACTGTTCGTCGCTGATTTCCAGATATTTATACAATTTTATTTCTTCTGTCACTTACTATAATCTTGTTGTTGACCTGGCCAGAGGTATCCCGACCGATCTGTCCATTTCAGAAATCATATCTTCTGAAGGTTTCTAAACTATTCCCGCCTGTCAAAAAATCTTTTTCTGTGGATTTATCCAACAACTCTTCATTCGACCCTCTCCCCTCCTCAACAACAACTTCTTCGCGTTCAACTAAAACTAAGTCATACAAATATACTATCTCTCAACCGGCTCCTGAAAACGATCAGCAACAACACAACTCACCACTCTTAAACCCCAATGGTTCTTCCCTGATTAGTGCCATATTTCGACTATGATTAAAATTAAACAAACCACACGAATTGAACTCTCATATGGACAAGTTCCTACTACATTTACCCGCCACCAATATATTATCTGTCAAAGACATAGACATATGAATATTAGTAGACCTGCCCTAAGTGATTAAAAGCGTATTATTCCCCACTCCCCATACCGGTTCCATTGGAGCCGGCTGGGCTCGCGCATGGCTTCCCGTGAATCTTGAGAATGTGACGTCATCATTCTTGTTAGAACTAGCGTCGAGCTATGGTCGAGGCATTTTACGAAATAACACGGCAAAATGGTGGCTTAGCTATGAAAACTTGTAAAAATAGATGTGAAAAAGAGAATAAACCCAATTGTCGTATTACATTCCATATGTAAGCATTATTTTAAGCGTAATTACATCGTATAATATGGATCAGTTTGTAGAAACATATACTATCACATCGAGATATATCTGTACGCATCGTTGGTTACTGGGAACTAAATTATGAACACTTATAAAAGTGTCTTAACTAAATACGTAAACAAAATATTCGACTCTGAAAATAGAAGAAATTTTTTTTTGCATAATTTGGACTTCGCAAATTTGTTCATAACGTGGCGAGTAATTTGCGCTCCCATGTAAAAATGTCTATTCATTCAAAAGCAGATTTTACTTTTAAGAACTAAATGGTGATATTATAATGCGAGATGCCTATATACTGTCAGATTGATTTATTGACGAATCACAGTCAGCTTTACCCCCTTCTTTCTTCAACAGTTGATTTTACCCCTCACCTTTAATTTCTAGTCTATATATTCATATGTCTGCGGTCAAAGAGGACTATAATGACTTCAAATAAATGCTGATAACTGCAATAAATAAATCAAATCTTCCCTCTTGAAGAACCGTTGTATTACAATTACAGTACGATTAATTTGTATAATTGTAAAGTAATTCAAGTGAGATTAAAAAATAATGAAAATAGAAATACTCGTGTAATCCATAAAAATAAAAATGTTCGTTTGTTCAAAATCATAAATCTCCAAAAGTTCTTCACCGATTGCTTTGAAATTTTGACACAACTTTGCATTAGCATGCGCGTGTGTTTTTATATACCTATAGTATATAGATGTCACATGTGACAGGTAAAAACATGTTTTTTGTGTAAAACAGCGCCATCTCTTGGACAAACATGCTTTTCTTGATAAACAGTGCCTTGTGTTGGACGTAAAATCAACACGCGCTATTGTTTCTCTATCTGCACTAGACTGAGCTACAGCTACGTGGCGGGATACAGCTAGCATACTTAAATAATAGACTAGGTTTTACAGTAAGAGTTAGTAATTTCCATTTTGTATTTCGGTAATCCTGATTTATTTATTTATATGTATATGTTATACGTCCATGTGGGCTTTTACAAATATGTACATAATAATTCAGCGGAACAAAAGTAAATTTTATTTTTATTTATTTAGAATCTAACTAATGTAGCTGATCTTCATTGTAATCATTTCTGAGGTATGTTATAATAGCCTTCTTGTAACTATATTCCGTGCAATTGCTCTAGGTACAGGCGAGTACTGTTAGGCCAGCGCCACACTTGACGGAAATTCCGTCGCGTAACTTCCGCGGGAGTCAATCCGAGAGTCGGCGGCCCGCCACGGAGCGACCCGATCGTCCGCGACGGAACGACCGATCTTCCGCGTAGTGTGCCCGCTATTTGTAATTTGTATGCAATTACATGTATTGGCGTTCCGTCGCGAAAGATCTGCGACGGAATTTCCGTCAAGTGTGGCGCTAGCCTTAGAGGGAAAGTGGTATGAAATAATTTTTGATGAAATGTGAATTCCTACTCGGTAGTCCGAAGACCATAATTTCTAACAGAATATCAATATCAAATATCAAATTGCGCATCTATTATTTTATAATAAAAATAATATTTAGATGATATGTATAACGCCATTTTGCGAACAGATTAATTCGCAAACAATAAATAATTATTTTTTGTTTCAGAAAAATTAAAAGATTAGTTATCGTATTGAATCTGTTAAGAGGGTAGCAAAATAAATATTTTTTTATTCAGTGACGCACGAGCTAAAAAAACTTACCTGTTGCTTTTCGATACTATATATATGTAATATATTTATTACTAACCTTTGTGTAAAAAAATGTAAACATATGTACCCGAAGTAAAGGCCCCAAGGGCGTATATAAGAGTAATAAAAAAATATATTATTTGTATTTCTGTTTTCGTAAAGAAATCTTTTTATACGTCTTTTTCTAAGCTAATTGAAAATGCATGGAAGAAGCTCGTTCAATGAAACTCTCCAGCTATGTATGCTCTGTTATTCTGTGATGTTGATCAACGAAAATACACGCCTTCATTCAAAGATCCAAACGTTCCATCGTCCTTGTATAAAGATTAAAAAGTAGTTATAGATATATCTAGCAGTCCATAATAGAGTACTGGTACCTACCCTGTTGTATAGCAGCGACGCATAAAACTGGCAGAAGTGGGACGAAAGAAGACTGAATGCTGTAGTAATGAGATGTTTATAAATGTTTCTCAGGCGTTTATATGATAAAACCACATATGATCTTTTGGGAAATATGGAGATTAGCAAATAATGCAAGGCTGATATAAGCGTAATGAGTACGTTTAAGAAAAGGACGCTTAGTGTGCCAAGACCGAGTTGTTTGTTGATTCGACCTCTCTGCTCACCCCTGCGGAGAAAAAATCACGTGATACTATAATTGTAGAATTTGTGAAGAAGATTAGTGAATATGTCTTTCTAAAGAAGAAATTAATCTTTCGAATGTAAGTAAACATGAAAAATTACAACATCAGTCAAACATTTAAACCAGAGAAATACACATTTAAAATAATGAATTATCAATTAATAAATAATGTACCTACTTCATCGTTTATCTTATATGATTCATACATATCAGTTCCAATTATGCATAATATATATATTAGGGTGTCCCAGGACATAAGGAAGATTTTTTTTTCATAAATTTAAATATGCATACCCTCTTATTTTATTCCATTTGATCCCAATAACTCATACAATAAATATTATTTTGATTAAACACTGACAACCCGTGCCTACTTGATGTCAAACATATGGTACAAAAATTTGTACAGAGTTAATATGGAAGGATTTTAAACATTCATTTTTGTCGGATAAATAAAATTGAAAAATGCACAAATGTAGTATTTTATTATTATTTTTCGGAATAACTTATTGAGTAAAACCTCAAATTATAATATTTAAATACTGAAGACAATATTAGTGATTTTTTCAAACGAAAATCTGAAACAGAAAAATCAGAAAAGGAAACGGTCACATCTGGGACTCGAACCCAGGAAAAAAAAAAAAAAAAATAAGATAGGTTTATCTAAAAAGACGCTGTCTAGGATTGCATTTAGTTCGGGTTGAATCTTGCGATCATACATAAAGATAGTTGCCAATAAAAAAAAAAAAAAAAAAAAAAAATGTGCGGTGAAAAAATGAAGACAACGTTGGTAGTTCTTATTCGAAGTATGATACAGTTAAAAGTGACCGAATAGGATAGGGTCCCATTAGCGCAGTTGGTAGAGCATTGTCCCGGAAAGACAAGGGTCCTGGGTTCGAGTCCCAGATGTGACCGTTTCCTTTTCTGATTTTTCTGTTTCAGATTTTCGTTTGAAAAAATCACTAATATTGTTTTCAGTATTTAAGTAGTATTTTATATTTAAAAATGGTTTATTGATTAAATTTTCTTTTCAAAGTTGGTATTTTACAGTCAGGATAAATCTTTCGGTGTTCCTGAACGCATCGTAACAAAAATTGTTTTTGTTCCTCTTCGACCGTGATTAAGCCATGAAAATCTTCCATTATCTTAACAGCTCTTTCAGCTGTATCATTCAATACCCTCAGCGACAACATCTTCTTTCAGGCTTCTTGATACGAAACATTATTTGACCACATCGTAGGGCATTCGTTAAGAAAACGGGCATCTATTTTCAGACGATCAAACAAAGACTTGCTTTTCACTGATATGAAGCCGTAAATATTTTTCTCTGAAACAAAATTCACTAAATTATGATATGAAAAAAACTTCAATACAAAACATAATTGTAACAACTTATTAAACTTACCATACAATTTACCATCAATATCTTCCTCCGATGGGATGAAACGTTTGTCATGGGTTGATAAATATATTTTTTTGATATTTTCGAGCATTTTTATTTTAGTTGTTTGATTCACAGCGTCGTCAAACAGCGATAAAATAGATACATCATCGGTCAAATACCATAAATACTTACTGAACTTCTGTAAAGCTGCCATTGAGATGTTTTCATCAATTTTTTTGTAAGCCTTCACCGATTTCAAAAAGTACGAGTCCTGGCAACTTGACATAGGATGTTACTATGAACAGGCAAACGTCTAAAAGTGCCGCCTTATCCTTGCCGGTAATTTTAAATTGCGTACAAAGTGATGATATTTTCAACAAATAAAGCGCCCTTGCCATTCATCGAGCACATGGAGGCCGAATCTTAAATTTTCTCGCTGTATCTCCGCTTAAAAATATCACACAGAGCTGTAACAACTCTCGATAGTCATCTCCAAGTATTTTTTTTGTCAGTGCAGTACGGTAAAAGTCAAGCAAATCATCGATTTCGGAAGTGGTTAGGTGCAATGTGAGATTTTCTCTGTAGCACTGAATTTTATCGGGATCAACATTTTTCCAGTTATCTAGAAACTTTTTGAAGAGTGGGATGTCAGTTCTTGTAGTCACTTGACTGATTTTTACTTCAAACACAGCTTTTAATACCAACTCATACAAATGATGGCGGCAAGCAAAAATAAACATTTCTCTATTAAGTTTTTGTTCAAGAAGCACACAAACACCATTGAAGCGATCTGTATTTGAAGCTGTAGTATCACAATCGAATTCTTTGAATTGAAGACTTACTTATTGGAAACTGATCAATATTATATCCAAGCGTCTCAAAAGTAGCTTCAAGAATGAAAACAGAATCTCTCATACTTAACTGTCACCTCCTGTCTAGAGCTACGACCAACTTTGGCTACGACTAACTTTGGGGTAATTAAAGGTGGAAACACATTATTAAAACCCGACGCGACCCGATGAAACGCGATGCGTGTTGAGTCGAATCAAATGTATTGTTTTCTTATGACCAGAAACACACTATGAACATCCGACATGGCGTCGCGTCGGATGTTCATAGTGTGTTTCTGGTCATAAGAAAACAATACATTTGATTCGACTCAACACGCATCGCGTTTCATCGGGTCGCGTCGGGTTTTAATAATGTGTTTCGACCTTAAGTCTTTTCGCATCGACGTTTTACTGGTTTCAGTTTGATTTTCTGTAGCGGTTTTGGAAAATCTTCTAAATTTGTGTCTTCGTTAGAATCAGAAGATGAGTCGTTTTGTAACGGTTCGTAAGACGATGTTGAAGGAGTTGGAGCAGATAAACTAATTTAGTACGCCGCTTTTCTTCCTCGACTGTTCTAAGGCGCGCTCTCTCCTCTTTATCTATAAGTTTTTTTTCAACCCCCTTTAAGTAGCCAGGATGACCTTACTCTCTTTGCCGCTGCAAGAAGATTCTATCTTAATTTAATTATATTAATTCAAGAGCATCGGCGTGTGCAATCTCAAATAAATTATCTAAATTTTAACAAACTCTTGACGACGTTGTTCAAATATGTCTTGCGTTCTCTGCGCATGTCCCTCCAACTTGATATAAGTTTACAAGTTTTTTCACACAGTAGGTAAAGGTTTGATTGGTATACGCGCCTTTTCCCAATAGATAACACACTCGCGAATAGTGAGATTAGCACTTTGATTGACAGTTAAATTCGCTTCCCTGTTATTGTAGAACAAAACATCAAGAACTTGTCCATTAGATGGCAGTTTAGAACCCGATAATTGGTGTTTTACGACTCCTATTAAGAATATACTTTTTTTAGAATTGCGTAAATCTAACGAAATCTTGCTTGAATGAGTGATATTCGTTTACTAACAAAAAACCAACTTACTACAAGCTCATCAACACGTTTGCTCGCGGGCGTCTTAATGTACAAGTGTTAAAAAGTTTCTATGCAAGTCGGCACGGGTTATAGTGGTCCCAAGTAAACGAAATTTTAGTGTTTTGTCATTATTGAAACAAAATTAGAGGGTATGCGTTGAAAAATAACAACTTTAATTTTTTTGGGACACCCTAATATAAATATATAATTTAAAAGCTTATTGAACTTGAATATTAAGTATAATTCTGTTTATAAAAGTGGCACCGTAGAAATATTCCTTTCGATGTGTAGGCAGGTACGTTGTTAGCCTGCACTCGAAATGCCCGAAGAGCTTTGCATTGCAATCCATTCCGAGAATTTCATCTGTATTATGACATGCTGATTTTAAATTTTCCATTGAGGAAAGATTTCAGGTTTGTATTAGGCCGTCGGCGTCGTCCCATAAATCGGTAGGGAATCGCCACTAGACGAGTGCTGTAAGACCCTGCGTAAAAAAATCTTAATAGACACGCTGTTGAACGTTTCCTTACTTTTTCTCAGGGTCTTACCGCCCCATGGGACAAAGGCCTTAGACAGAAACTGAACTCAGTTCTGCGATATACCGTCGCTTCAAGGAGCAAAAGTTTAACGATACATTATTAAAAAAAAGATTAATTACATCATTTTTGTAAAGCGTATGCAATACATCCACCATCAGTGATCTTCGTTTTCAGAATCTGTTTAGGAACGAAATTCTGCTACAATTTAAAAAATAGTCAAATAAAATATAATATAAGAACATATACGCCGTCAAAGTAAGAATATAATAGGTAGCCATTGCGCCCGCCGGGTGACATATTCTTATTTCGTATGGTGGAGGGGTCAGTCATCTAGGTCAATAAGCCAGTCTAGGGCCTTAGGCGTCGCCCTGCGACAGTGAATTCTGCCGACATTCTTTGATCACATGCTCAGTAGTCTGTACCGCACCGCATTCACACATCGCCGACTCTTTAAGGCCCCACCTGTGCATCATGTGGACACTGTGGCTGTGAGATGACCTTATACTATTGATAGCGGACCATAGTTTACGCGACAGTGAGAATCCAGGGGTTGTGCACGAGATGGGCATTTCTCACGTCGGCCGATTGTCACTCAAGTTTCCACCTATCATCTGGAGTGAGAGGTGTCGTAGGAGCCTCTCTCCTTCCATCCAGAAGGGTTTTCAGGACTTCGGGCGGCATGCAGGGTGAAAGATGACATCATTGGTGTATACTGAAATCGCAATAAACTCTCTGAAAATTGAATTCTTCCATGATTTACCCAAACCGTCCTTTCCAATAACACGAAAGTTTGTATTCTTTGATACTATTCTGTTACACCAATAATTATTTTTGTCACTACCCGATCAAGGCATTTGATTTAGTTAGATGTTTGACTTAGTTAGTTCTAGGTGCATCCCCGATTTTTCACTTGGTCGTTATGTTTTATCTGGAAACTACTTCAAAATGATAATTATTATTTTGGTATTCTAACTTCATAAGCTGGCAAATGAAATTCTGTGGATATGATGAAATTGTCAGGCATTTTTAGTTGAATATTTAATTATGCTTTAATAGGTACATACGCTTCTAAGAAATTGTTTTTAATATGTTCTCATTAGTAGCTACATATTTAAACTGTAAATGCTTAATGAAGTATGTGCACAACTGCTATTTAAGAATTCTTAAATAAAGTACATATCGCATGGTAATTAAATCTTTCTTCGAAATTTTATCGACATCCCGTCATTTGTCGTTTAAAAAATTAATAACTGGATTATAAAAATATTTACTTACGATAATTTACAAAAATGACAATTCTTGCTGGCTAATTTAAATAATTATTCCCGTTCGTGGCGGATATTGGTACGTTATTATTATTAATTACATTTGTGTTTTGGATATTACCTGCGCATTACTCACAGGTGTTATATTGCTCTTCAATAGATTGTGATTATAAATTATATTCAATACGTCATACAAATATCGGAAGATATATTGTTGCACCTGTCAACGGTTTCTCAGCCATGAACATTTCTTATGTTCCAAACCCCCTTCATTATAATTTACTTTACTGATTTAATATGTAGCTGAAAATTTCTTCTTTGTTGCACGTTCCTGGAAAATCATAATCTGTCACTTTGTTTAAAAAATTACCATACGCCACTGATAAGAGTTCTAGGGCCAAGTAGTAAGAAGGTACATTCTAATGCATTTCCCGGAATCGTCTTTGTTTATTGATCGTATGAGAGGTGAAGTGATGATCCTTTTAATGACGGTTTTGAAGTGCATTATAATGGTCAAATAAAAACCTTTTAAATGCTGTTAAAATGATTTATTGACAGTTAACAGTTCTGCGAATAGGCCATTGTAAAGTACCACAGATTTTACGTTGTTGGCATAATCTCTATACAGTGTAAACAAGGCGGTATTATTGTGTATGTAGGACGTTATTTTAAGGATGATTTTAAATATTTAATAATTAAAAGACAATTAGAGTTTTATTTTTGAAATTTACTACACATGTTTATTATAACTCTAAAAACGTATTCAAATTATATATGGTTGCGTATATTTGAAAACAACGGAGCGCAGAAAACACCCCTTCTCTCAAAAAAATAAACCTAATGAATTTTGTGATCGTTGGTAGCAGTTTCGACCATATACTTTTTTAGAATTTTTTATCTTCATCGGAGTTATAAAACAAGTTTAAATAGTGCATCGATCCTATTCTGCTAGGAGCTTTAAAGATGGTTGACTGAAGAAATACCTGTACCAAATTTGTGTTTAATAGGTTATTGAGATATCGTGGTTGCCGATTTGTAAATTTATTATGCGTAATTAGCGATTTATCAGCCAACACAGAATTATTAACAGGTTATTCCGTAGAATTAATTATGTTCAGATTAGGTTTTCTCCTCAGTCTTTCTCTCCTTTCGTTCTTGTTACTTGTTTCTCATGACTTCTATTAGCTGCGTTTGCACCACGCCCCCCGGCCATACTCCTTACAAGTTCTATAACTTTTAAGGTCATTTTATGAACATCTTTCTACGATGTGGACCTGCGTATTAAAGAAAATCTACTTCAATTTTTTCAAATTGCTAGACTACAATAAATATCTCCGTAACAACATAATTTCAATTACGGGAAGGTACCTTTACCTTCCATTTTGCCATACATTTTTAAAATTATACTGCGTACAAATAATAAGAAAAGTTAGTGTTATTTAATTTTTATATAATAATGTGATAGATTCTGTGTAGATATAAAAGGTATTATGTTGGATTTAGACACCAAATTAAAGCACACAAGAAGTTATATTTTATGGATTTTCCCCATGTAAAATACTCAGTAGTGACGATACGAGTCAAATCAAGATCTACCAAAGGATGGTATTGATTTATTATAATCTGAGACATTTATAATAATGCTTTTTTTCACTTTGGACGGTCAATTTAAAACAGTTCAATTCAGAATTAAATTGCACCAACCCAATTTATGGAATCATTTCGATCCTGCAAGTTAAACTACCTATTTGTTTACATTTTTTTATTTATTTTTCGGAATAACTTTATTGAGTAAAACCTCAAATTGTAATATTTAAATATTGAAGACAATATTAGTGATTTCTAAACGAAAATCTGAAACAGAAAAATCAGAAAAGGAAACGGTTACATCTGGGACACGAACCCAGGACCCTTATCTTTCCGGGACAGTGCTCTACCAACTGAGCTAATGGGACCCTATTCCCCTCGGTCACTTTTAACTATATCATACTTCGAATAAGAATCGTCCCAGATGTGACCGTCTCCTTTTCTGATATTTCTGTTTCAGATTTTCGTTTAGAAATCACTAATATTGTCTTCAATATTTTTTTATTTTTTTACATCCTGTTAATTAAAATAACTCGTTATTTTAATGATTTACGTTTTTGAGGTATTTGAAAGGAATAACAAAACTTTTGTACCTACTTCTGAAATAATATTTGATATATGAAATTGTGTAATTAAAAGTGTAAACTTGTAAATAGGGAAATGGTGTAGTTTTGTAGCGTTTAGAGTTTTCCTTTAATCAGATAGTACCAATATTACAACAGCGTCATATTATGACTAATAGATTGTATGATATTTTTTATGACAAAAAACATTAATTTCAACAGATTGTAAAGGAGATGAACATTTCTGAAAGAACTTGAGTAACTCCAGAATCACCTTCTCAACAGATTCTACCACGATCCCTCCAAACATCATCAATTCAAGACTTTCCCGAGAAACACCGAACATCACGTATATAAAACGCCCGTCGGAACAGTACTACGCAAACAGCTAAAGGAGAAATTATTTTCTTGAATAGTGGGAAATCTTACAGGAAGTCATAGGAACAAGAAAAACGTATCTGCTGAACAAGGTAATCACAACGAATAGCTGTATATTGTAATAACCGAACTGTTTGAAGAGTCGTCGATAATGATTTCACAGAACTGGGTGTCTAGCACAGAGAAATTGATAACTTTACAATATCGGATTGATGGGCGTAACTACCGACGATTTTTTACCGATTTCCCGAGCACGGTCGCGCTGTTGATATTCCGACCGATACTGATAACTCAATAAATAAGAAAGCTTATCTGATACAATGGCGGCGGCGATGAAATTTGTGTATCGGCCTTCGAATACCTTATTGGAATAAGGATTTATCGATCGTCCGTGCATAGTTCCGTTGTGTAGGCATGTAACAATAATGCTGGAATACAGGATAACTGACCACAACAGAGATTTCCGTAAGAAGGGGTGACTCTTGAATCGAGATATCAGCACAATCCTCGCTGCCACTCAGAAATTCCACGCTTCTTTTTAACGTTTTTTCTTAAGTGAATTTTTAAAACGTGAATACCGCTTAAGTTTAGTCTATAGTTAGTGAGACTATGGCATCCCCAATTGGGCTAGGTATGTTATGAGGTTGAATATACGTGGGAGGATTATGACATTGGAAAGAGGATGTATTAAATTACCTGGCTATTCAGATCTGGTCACCAAACATTGCATTTAAAAACACGTTTCAATTCTGATTGGTAATCTTTCACCTGGGCTATACTAAGAGTATTTTCCACTCTGAAACGTGCAGAAAATATACAATTTACTATTTAAATTAGATAATTGTTAAACAAAACTAATTAATTCAATAAAATTTACTAATAAATAAAGGACTTCCGTTTTATGAATTTTTGTACTGTTCTATAAGGATAGGTATCAATTTTACTACTCATCGTAACATACTTTGGTCTGTTGTCCAACGGGTCGTCCAGTTTAGATATATAATTTTACTACTCTTCGTAACATACTTTGGTCTGTTGTCCAACGGGTCGTCCAGTTTAGATATATAATTTATGAATCTATAAGGATAAGTATCAATTTTACTACTCATCTTAACATACTTTGGTCTGTTGTCCAACGGGTCGTCCAGTTTAGATATATAATTTTACTACTCTTCGTAACATACTTTGGTCTGTTGTCCAACGGGTCGTCCAGTTTAGATATATAATTTTACTACTCTTCGTAACATACTTTGGTCTGTTGTCCAACGGGTCGTCCAGTTTAGATATATAATTTTACTACTCATCGTAACATACTTTGGTCTGTTGTCCAACGGGTCGTCCAGTTTAGATATATAATTTTACTACTCTTCGTAACATACTTTGGTCTGTTGTCCAACGGGTCGTCCAGTTTAGATATATAATTTATGAATCCATAAGGATAGGTATCAATTTTACTACTCTTCGTAACATTTTTTATTTTTATTTTATTTATTATTTAACATTATAAATGATAACAATATGCAGACTTATATATAATGTTTTCGTTATTATTCTATTTCTCCATAATTTGAGCTCCAGGAGCTCGTGTTTATGGGAGGAGTCTTTACATTTAGTTGTAATGATTTTTTAAACAATAATCAAAAACTTTTGAAATAAATACAAGCATAATATTAACATAGTTACACTAATTAGAATTTTTTTTTTAAGATAATTAAAATAATACATCTTTTTTACAGATTAAGTAAGCGTGAGGAAATTAAGGGTACAATATATCAAGAAAAATTTAGAAAAATAGTTTTTTTTAAAGACAATCAAATTAATATATATTTTTTACAGATTGAGTAAGTGTAAGAAAATTAGGGGTACAATATATCATAATCCAATTTGAGGGACTTAATTAACTTTTTGAATTGTTCATAATTCACAGTTTCGGTTACACTAATTTTATTTTTGGACAATAATATATTGTACCATCTCACACCTAAATACGAATAGTGGTGCTGAGCCGTGGTCGTTCTAAGCATAGGAATGGCTATTAAGCCATTAGTTTTGAATCTATTGCTTTTGCTATCTGAGGGGTGAATTTTATAAATAAAATATTCTTTATAAATTTGATATAAGGCGATTCTCTTATACAATTCTGTTATAGATGGTACATTAAATTCCTGAAATATCTCTAAAGTAGGGGAGTCATATGGTTTTCTAAGGATGATTTTTATAATTATTCTTTGAATTCTAATTATGGGCTGTAAAGAAGCCTTAAAAGCCCCTCCCCACCCAATAATCCCGTACTGCAATAAGGACTGAATTAATGCATAATAGACAATTTTGATAGTTTTCTTATTTAAAATATTTCGTATATTATAGAAAATATAGATAAGTTTTCTTATTCTTTCAACAGTGAGATTAATATGGTCTTTCCATTTAACATTTTTATCTATTAAGATACCAAGATATTTTATATTGGATTTATGATTTAGTTTCGCGCAGTCCGTATTAGATGTACCGTCATTTACACAATTTTTAGAATGAATTGTTATGTTAATTAGGTTATTTGGCACATCTTCTTGTAGAGTGAAAGGAATACAATATATAATAATAAAATAAAATATTTTTTTGTTTTAAAACCACGATATTTATTAATTTAAGAACCGACCGGTTTCGCTTTACTTAAGCATCATCAGGGTACAAATTAATACTGTTAATTAAATTATTGTTAAATTAAATTACTGTTAAATTAATACAGTATTAATTTGTACCCTGATGATGCTTAAGTAAAGCGAAACCGGTCGGTTCTTAAATTAATAAATATCGTGGTTTTAAAACAAAAAAGTATTTTATTTTATTAAATATGTCAAACCACAAAGTGATTGCTTTCTACAATAATATGGAATACAATATGTTTTTTCTGTGTTAAGTGATAATAAATTGCCATCGAACCAATTTTTTATAACCTTCATATCCGGATTCGCTGCATTGGTAATTTCGTTCCATGTCTTTTTTTCGATAATTATTGCAGTGTCGTCAGCAAAGGATATAAGTTTACCATTAAGTGATAATTTAAACATATGGTTAACGTAAATTATAAATAAAATTGGGTCCAATAACAGTCCCTTGGGGAATTCCAAATTCTAAAGTTTCATCTACGCTAAGTGAGTTATTTAATTTTACTTTTTGGTTTCTTTGGGTTAGATAGCTTTGCAGCCAATACCTTACCTTACCAATAATACCGATATCATTTAATTTATTAATTAGTTTTGTATGGGAGATACTATCAAAAGCCTTACGTAAATCAATGAAAATGCCAAGGCATTTTTTTTTATCTAATGCACGGTATATAGTTGAAGTTAGTTCTGAAATGGCATCATGAGTGCCTAGTTTCTCTCTAAATCCAAATTGGCTAGGACTAATTATTTTATTATTATCAATATAGTATAAAAGTTGCTTTTTTACGATCTTTTCGAAAATTTTTGCAATGTTTGAGACAACAGATATGGGTCGATAATTTGATATTTCTTCAGAGCTGCCAGATTTAAAAACGGGTGTTACGATAGATTTTTTATAAACGGAGGGGAATATTCCACTATTTAAACTAATAATGTGTGTAATTGGAATGCTTAATAATTAGTTATAATTTTTCAATATTTCTACTGTGACTCCATCAAACCCTGGTGCAGATGCACCTTTTAATTCACTAATAATATTTTTTATGTCATCTGTTGTTACCGGTTTGAAAACTGACAGATTATTTTGTTTGTGACAGTCCTTTTCGAAATTATCTATTTTATAATTTTCATCGATCCGTGTAGCTAAATTTTGTCCGACGTTAGCGAAATATTTATTGAAGGCATTAGCACATTTTGTCTGCACTGGTTCCATTAGGGCATTAATAGAATTTTTTCCGATATTAATTTTTTTAATTTGAGTTTTTTTGTTTTTTCTACTATTTATTTCATTTATTGTTTTCCATACATGTTTTAAATTTTGTTTAGCCACATCAATTTCATTTTTGTAAAAGTTTTCTTTAGTTGTTTTTAGTAAACAGGTTAATTTGTTCCTAAATTTTTTATAATCTATGTATATTTTTTATCTAAGGGAAATTTCTTTGTCAAGCGATATAACTCTTCTTTTTTTCTAATAGACACGATTAAGCCATGTGAAATACATACTTTGGTCTGTTGTCCAACGGGTCGTCCAGTTTAGATATATAATTTTACTACTCTTCGTAACATACTTTGGTCTGTTGTCCAACGGGTCGTCCAGTTTAGATACATAATTTTACTACTCTTCGTAACATACTTTGGTCTGTTGTCCAACGGGTCGTCCAGTTTAGATATATAATTTTACTACTCTTCGTAACATACTTTGGTCTGTTGTCCAACGGGTCGTCCAGTTTAGATATATAATCTATGAATGTATAAGGATAGGTATCAATTTTACTACTCTTCGTAACATACTATGGTCTGTTGTCCAACGGGTCGTCCAGTTTAGATATATAATTTATGAATCTACATTTAAAACTTTTAGGCGCATTTTGAATTTTTAACACGATCTCAGAATGTTGTCAAATTTAAAATGATTTTTTTCTCCATCTGCAAACAATGTTGATGATAAAGTGTTTGACGGAACCTATTAGCCTATTGTTTTTTTAAGTAATTCTGTTCCTAAGTATTAGACATGTATTTTTAACGTTTTGGCCATTACAAAAGTTTTCAACAATCAATGGACAGATTTCTTATTATCTTTTGTCTTTTAATATACAGATAATAAATTTTAGAATGGCCAAAACCGTTAAAATACGTGTCTAATACTTAGGAACGTATTTTAACGGTTTTGGCCATTATAACAGTTTTTAAAAATAAAGTGACAGATTTCTTATTATCTTTTGTCTTTTAATATACAGATAATAAATTTTATAATGGCCAAAACCGTTAAAATACGTGTCTAATACTTAGGAACGTATTTTAACGGTTTTGGCCATTATAACAGTTTTCAACAATCAAGGGACAGATTTCTCATTATCTTTTGTCAAATTTTACCCGATACTGACTCTTGCAATGCGATGTTTTGCATTTTGTCTGTCTATAAATTTGTTTGTTCGTTCTGTTTTCTGCTCAAAGTAGTAGCCGTTTAAATGGTTAGTATTTTATTTATCTGAAATCATCGTGTTTATTTGGATTTTCATTTTCAATATTATTCTACCTACCTCCTAAGAAGTTTGAAAAAACAATAATTGTTATCGAGATAGAATTTTTTTACGTTTCTTTGAACGAATTTTATAATTCCTTACCTGAAATGTATAAAAAAAGTTGTATAAAATATCGGTATGGTTTACATATAATAATTATTATTATTATTTCAGAGGAAATTTTGTTTTGATTTATTAAATAAGGACAATAGTCTACATAACATAGGTAACAGTAAACCATTTTATTATACCCTTCCTTGTGTAGAGGTGTAAAGGATATAAAATAATTATAACGAGTTTTTTAGGAAGCTGCAAAATGAAAAAAAAATAAAAGAGCATTGTCAAATTGAACGACAGTCTAAACACGAAATTGAAAAACGTCGCAACGCACCCCGCGTCCTTGGATATTTAAAAGGGGACTGTGGGTAGATTTTCCAAACCAGTTTTTTATTTTAAAACTTTTGACTCTCGGTCTTGTTACTAAATACATTCAAACGGAATTATTTGGCTGTATTGCGAGACTGAAAACCTCAAACCTTTGAATTTATGCTATTTTCTGTTCAGTTAATTTTCAGTAGCTATTTTACGATTGTAAACGAACCGTTAATAGCTCCGCTGTAACCTTTCCTTCTTCATCACAAATCGGATATAAATTATGTGATAGAAAAGGTGCTAACGACGGAGCTCTCGATGGCAAGACAATATAACTATTTTCGATTTTTATTAATTGTAGGTAGATACCTCAAGACTGAGTATGTTTACGGTATTCAAAAATCACCTAGAAAGGTATTTAATTCGAAATTAAAGCATCACTTGGTAAATGTATTTTTGATGTGGGATGAAATATTGTTAAAATATTGGCTCTACTTTGATACCTGGTACAGAATGAACATGCACGCGGTGTGTGTGGTTAAAACAAACCCCTAGGTTGGGAATCATGCAGGTCTTGGTCAATTTAAGAACATTTTAATTTCTGGTACAAATTTTCTTAAAATCTTTCATCAATGAATTCAATAATGATAATTACCCTATTTGATACCTAATTGAATTTTACAGATATAATTGATTATTATATTACTCTATATAATTGCAGGTGATCCTAGCCATGAATAATGATCCCCATCATAGTAATTTACATATCTTGAAAAAACTTTCAACGACTTTTATATTTTGGATTAGTTTTTCAATGAGTAATGAAAACTGAAATGCACAATATTTAATTTTTAAAACCACAACTTCTTGTCACGAGAATGGTAAATGGTTTAAATAAGATTTACTAATATGAGCATGCACAGATAGACACAAATACAATTTTTTATATAAACCACGTGACTTATTAGTAGTTAATGAAGTTATTATTTTCTCTGAAGAAGATAGAACAATTAAAGTATTAAAAATGATTTTTCATCAGGTTTCATGTCACTTACATACTTGCGTTTACATTGCAAGGTGTTGGAAATTGTAAGGTAATAGTGTATAAATTAATAATATATGAAATAGAATACTTAATTAGTTAGCAGAGGAATATTTTGAGGAGCTAGTCTAATTACATGCAATATTTAAAGAAATAAATATTATTTTCTTTTACAATACAGTTGTTTAAAAATAGTCAGCGTTTCGAGTAATTAAAATTTTACACTAATTATCTAATATATTATAAATATTGGATAGTAATATTTCTGAAAATAAATAGAAAAAAAAAACAGAATAGAAAAAGAATACTTACGAAAATCATCGGTAAAATATAAATCAGTCTGTTGGTTTTGAATAAAATGTAACGTTAGTTTTTTTTTAATTTGGGATAGCATTTCTCACTTTTTATGAAGACAGTTAAATCGTTCTACAGCCTTGGGGTATCTTTTGTTTTAATTTTGAAATATTTTAGATATGTCCTTTCGGATGTTTTTTATTTTCATTTAAAATTAAAAAATAATGTCGAATTTGAAAATAATTGCTACGGTTTATATTTACGGCTTAAATGTCTGCCAGTTACCATTGGGTGAGTAGAATCCAGGAGACCCATGAGAATCATCACTAAAATAGAAAATGACAACGATATCAATTTTAATAAATTATTTTCATATCACGTTTTATTCAAAACACCACATATCCAAGAAAACCTCGACGATACCTACATAGATTAAAGTAAGTCACAATATTTAAGCCTGTGACAGACCACGCTATAAGCGCGCTATATTTTCATGACTTAGCCTATTTCAGCATATTGGTCACCATACATTACAATTAGTAGTGTATGGCGAGCGATATGAAGTTTAAAGCTTAAAGATATTCTCTTCTCTAAATCAACACTTTTGGCACAGGTCAGATTGACCAAAAGAGAACCTGTTTACTAAAGTGGTACGATTGAGGTTCATTGCAAAACTGTGCCCTGGCGGAGTTCTCAATTGGGTTAAACCCAATAAAAAATCGTGAAGAGATCAATTATTATTATTAAACAATATCTGGATCAACGAACTCGTTTTGGGCAAAGAAAAACAGATTTGAAAGCTTTTTTGGAGTCGTAAATAAAATAAGAACTTGACCGATGGTCCAAGTAGTTGACTGATGAGTCGCAAGTACATAGGTTAAGAGGCAGCCATAACTATTTGGGTTTTACCAAAGACGAGTAGGTTATACACTATAATTATAATAGCCAGTTTACTTCTAAAAATTAATGATCATAATGATTTAAACCTACTTTGCAATTATTACACAGTACTTTGATGATAGCGTATAAGCGAGGGTACTCCTAGCCAATATAAGACTGTTAGCTATTGTAACATCTTCAAGTTTGTCTCGCTTTTCTTTGGGTGACTTCAAAATGATAATTTACAAAGGTATATCTTTCCAGGGGCTCGACCTAAGCGGAAAGAAAATGTAAGAACTATGTTGCAGAAATCTTTTTTATATATATCAGACAACTAGTGGACCCCGCTATTGTTATTGTCTTTCTCGGGCATCTCCGACTGCTTTCACCATTTAATATATACTACATATAATGTTACCGTTAAAAAACTACATTACTTCGACCTTAATTCGACTCCGTAACTCATTCCAGTGCAGATATATTGCCCAAGTATTCCTCGGGCGTCACCGACTTCTCCTACCATTCAAACCACTATCTAAACACTCCTGGCACTAAAAAGGACAATACTTTAAATTTTCGGCGATATCAGTCAACTTGTTTTAGAATTTTGCGAGGACAAACAAGATTGAATTTTTATATACAAAAAGAAGATACGCCAAGAAGCAGGGTGGGAAAGTTTCAACATAAATGAATATATTTTATAATGTTGCCAGCAATAATTAGTTTTGTAATTGAAAAGTTATGCTTTTCATAAAATAAAATGTTCATGCTTTAAGATTTATTACTTAATCCTGTATTTTGATAATTGTTAATCAAACCGATTCCCGCTAGTACTGTGAATACTAGGAACAATTCACAGTGGCAAATTTTATAGCATTTTAATCACTTTCACTGCTGTTCAAACCATTTACAATTACCAATGTTAAATATTGTGACTTATTTTAAATCCGTGAATCAATCAACTCTTCCTGAAGATATTATTGTTTCGGAGAAAACATTCAAATTAGTGATCGTGATTGATTCCGAAAGTACCCACGGCATGTGAAATTATTATTATATTATTGTAATTATTTTGCCATTTCTATTTGAGCGACTCTTAATTTTTAACCCTCTATGAAAAGTTGTCAATATCAAAAAAAGATTTTTAAGATACATTAAATTATTTATAATTTTGACTGAAATTGATTAATTCTGATGAAATATTACTTGTTTTTAAATTTATTTTTGTTTGCGTGGAAAGTTTTCGAGTGAGGTTTTATTATGGTTTTCCAGATAAAAACTTCCTTGACTACTTTTTAAGAAAATACATTGAAATTTATTTACGTACCTAATACCTGTGTACCTTCTTTTGGCAGTAGGTACCAATATGGAAACAAATGGATGTAAAACTAAGCATGAATCTCGTTCAAAGGGTAATAATTATTTTATAAGCAATAATTATTAGCCTGAAACACACATCCACATTGAAAAATCTCCTGATAAAAGATACATGTCCCGTATTTTTCAATGTGGATGAGTGTTTCAGTCTAATAATTATTGCTTATAAAATAATTGTTACCCTTTGTGCTATGCATAAAAAAATCTTGTCTTAAACATTAGTTTACCAAAGAATAATAATTAATATGAATCTCGTTAGTTAAATCCTTTCTTTTATTTCTATTGATTATATCTTATTAATTATATATAATCCTCTTTCGTTAAAGGAAAAAGTGAAGTATTTTATATTATGTGCATTTAAATGATTACAATTAAATATATTATGGGAGTTATTTGGTCGCAATCAGGTTATACTTATCAGATTTGTCTTTTTGAGGGCTTGGTTTAAAATCGTCGATAATTATTATGCTGCGTATAAATTTGCGAACCGAATTCGAGCTGAGTTACGAATTACGTGAAAGGAACGATGCAACTGCAATCGGCGTTTTTTTGTCATTTCCGCTCGCGTGCATATACGCAGCATTATATACCCATATCCGAAGTAATGAGTGCACTGCGTTGGGAATAAGTGTAATTTATTAGGTAATTTTTTCAATGGAATTTGTTAATTGTTTTACCTTAATAAACCAGCTCGGCCTTGGAACTTAAATGAGGATAATCGATCTAGAAATATTTTTTAAAAATTCCGCAAAAATTCTTGAATAAACCTCACTGTTGTGACATCACAGAATATTTCTGTAATGAGAACATAAAATATTTGTTTAAAAGTCATCTGGAATAAAAAAAATTATAAAACAGGAAAACGGTGACAAAACTTGGTTTTAATTACGTGATTAAATGATTCATTGGATTGATTGTAAATTTCTTTATTTCCGGACTTTCTAAATATTAAATGGTCGCCACCATTATTATGACGTCAAGTTTATATATCAGACGTCATCATGTAGAAAATTATTCACAATTTAAAAAAATATATATCGTAATGTGCGTTTGTTTCAACGGATGCGATAACTGGATTAGGTACTAGAAATAGAAAAACGTAATGATAGCACGGGTAAACAACCCAGTGAGGCCAACATTACTAAATTGAAATATAAAATATTGTAAAAAAAATGTATCAATAATAAAAAAAAAATTATTATTATGCGATAAAGTAATATACATAATTCAATGTAATAATAATATTAAAGGATATTGTTCTTTTACCGCTAACCAAAGGTCGGTATTATTACAACAATGCGGTGATTGAAACGAAAAACAAACTATTATATTATATTCCATCCGCAATGAAAATAAGTAATTTGGTACTTATTACTAATAGTCTAACGATAGGTTGTAATATTGAATATTTACCTATGTTTGGTTTAAATTAATATAAGAGTTATATTACTGAATTTATTTATTTCAATAAGATAATGACTGAATTAGCTGCATATTAATTACTTGACATCATCTTTTCCCTGTGTCTTTTAAACATTTTTTTAGCGGATTCCAGAAAAATTAAATATTATAACTGCAAACCTTGATTAGTTGTTTCACAGAACTTGAACAATTCATCAAAATTCTAAAAGCCCAGTTGGGAGTAAAAGCATATAAAAAATGCGTTACAGAAAAAAATCAAACTTAATCATACAAGTTCTGTATAAGTTATGTGAAAAACTAGCCCATAGTGGAATAATAACTGAACTAATAAAAAACTTTCGCAGAACTTTGAAATTTGACAAAACGGTTAAACTCTGTGAAAAATATTTGAGCAGACGACACTGTCTTCTATTTCTATAGTAGTATTTTTTAAACACGTCTTTTTGTAATAAAATATATGCAAGCTAAAAAATCAACCTATTTTTTAACTACAATATAAATACATATTTTTTTCAATTTTAAACCTAGTTGCGCCATACCTTGGGCCGGCTGGTGGCCAATTTCAAGGTGTTTTGGTTTCACTGAGCCTTCCTTGAACCTTCCTCCCCAGGGCTCTACTCATAAACTACTGTGAACTTATAAAATGTCTTGAAACTTTTTTTGGTTTGACTGAGAGATTAACCTTCAAATCCCAATGGTGTAGGACCGGCCTTTATTTCGTACATCAACTGCTGAAATGTCATCCAAATTCAGAGAAATGCTCATACATACGTTCGCGAGTGTCTGCGTGATATAGTCACAAAATTAGAATGTATTGTCAATGACAACGAGTAGGAGGGGACGGCCAAACAACTCGGTCTTGGCACACACTCCTTGCCTCATCCACATTCATACATCGTCTCACACATATTGAATAATAAAATAATACTGGCAGTAACACATAAATACGGCAATATGTAAGTAATCATAAAGAAAGGTTATGTACAATACGAGTACTATGCACGTATGTTGTGTACATGAAGGTATAAACTACGTATTACAAGTTTTTTTGTTATTTTTGTTATTTGTTTTTGGGATGTTATGCCGTGTTGCGCTAACTCCTTCTTTAGCCAATGTTTCGGACACATCTGCCCTGATGATGGACACTGCAATGCTGTCCGAAACGTTGGCTAAAGAAGGAGTTAGCGCAACACGGCATAACATCCCAAAAACAAATAACAAAAATACTTTTGGCCGTGAAAATCTTAAATCATATTTTACGTATTACAAGTATTTTTCTAGGAAAAATGTTTTATATTGTTTCCGAATGAAAGATAAATATTTACTATAAGCCTATGACTGTTAGCCTTAGTGTTAAAGGAAACAGCGATGTCCGTCAGAGGTATGAACTGTATACCGATTTGAAAATATATCTGCATATAAACAACATGTTTCTTAAATAAATAAGAACAAGCATCTTGTAACGTAAAAGAATTGTGCAAGTTTGGATTGCCAGGGTAGTGCCCGATTATTGTTTTGTTGAGAGTTTTTCGGGTGGCTGCACTGCGATCGGTTTGACGGGCGGGCAGAATAACGCGGGTAGATTTAGATTGGAACAATACGGGAACAAAAACGGGAGAGTACGATTCCGCGTTGTGCGTGGCGTTTTGCGGGAAAAAATTAAGATTGTACAAAAAATGGAAAAGAGCACGCAAATACCATGAACCGATCGTTCGGAGACTTTCCGTGTAAATTAACCAAACATAAACCAGACGTTTTGACTCCTGCGCGAGATCAGCCGGTTCTTTGTTCGAGTGGTATTGTTCGAAGAGATTAAAATATAAAATCAGTTATTTGAAAGTAAAAATGGTTTTATTTGTGAGGCGTAATTCCTTGGGGACTACACTGGATTACCAAGCATGCTGTCGAAGCGACACAAAGATGAATCATCATTGTTCCGTTAGACGTTAAATGGAAGCTGATTAATTAAGGATGGCCTCGCGCACTCGTTCGCACTCCATCTGTCGAATCTCCACCCGGCGCAACCTGCTCATCAGACGTGACAACATGAACAAGGTTCTTCAATGTTTTTTACACATTATGCCTGCTTGCTTTAGCCCCATAATAGCCCTGGTGATTGACAAGGGTCCATGCTCATAAGACGGGACATCAAACGGGACTTCAGACGTGACATTTTTTATTTTTATTTTTTTTATTTTTTTTTTAACACAATATGGAATTTATTGAAGGTTAAAAGAGGCAAAAAAAATAAAAGAAACTTGTGTTGAATTAACAAATTCATAATTAAATAGTTTTCATTGTTTATTGGAATGAATAAAACAAATGAAATGTTTAAACTCTGATCAGATCAAATAAATAAATACATTGTGTTGGCAGCACTTATCCAAAACGGGAAGCGGCAGCTATAAACCATAATATTACATTGAGGGAGCAGAATAAATGTAGAAAGACTCCCGTTGACAAAACAATCAAGCTGCTTTCAAATTGGCGGTGGTTCAATTACACATCTTTAATAACAATGTATCTATGACAATGACAGTCACACATCTAAATAACAGTTTATAATGACACATTTTTTAACAACAAATTTGTCTATGACATATTGGATACTATCTATTATGCATTTAGTATGCATCAGCTGTTAAGAAATTGTATAAAACAACTTTATGGTTAGATGCAAAAATATTATTCGAAAAAAGCATTCAATATAGTGCTGTAAATGACTGACCATCTGTTCTGAGCAATATTTAGAACGATACAATAAGACTTCTTTGTACATCCAGAAATAATAATATTATTTGCACTTGGAGTAAGCCCGTCAAATTTTAACGGGCGGCACTTACAGTCCAGAGCCAAACACAACCACAATGCGAAGGGAACAATCATTATTGAAAACCAAAACATAACTATTATACAGAAGCGAAATACAATACAAAATAAAAACTCCCATGTTTTGGTCTGACTGTATCAACATACCCAAGATTGCATTTTACATATCCCTCTTAACCTAAACCAACATGCGTGCTATGGAAATAGGTCAAACGGGCAAAAAAAAAGAAGAAGAGGAACACCGTTAGGTTAGGTGAAGTTAATAGGGGAATACACAATGCGATTGTGAGCATTTCGATAGTTATGCAAAAACTAACAGTTTTATTATTGATTGCATTTTCCGTCCGTATAACCGAGATAAAACACAATCCGATACTTAAAATAATAATTTACAACTGATATAAATTTACAAGTCTTTTTCTCAAACTCGAGTCGACGGCATCCACATAATCGCAGCGGTGGTCAACAGAAACGATTGTCACAAATATCAGAAAACGATCCCAGTGGGGTCAGCGACCGTGTAATAATCATTCTTTCTGTGTGTGCATCCGCCGAATCTCGTTTCAAGTCAAATAATCGAGATGATTAACCACCAACTGAGTGTAAGTCTGGACCGGTACTACATTCGGCTGAATGTGGTGGACGGCCGGTCGGTGAAGAAGTTCTTGAGAATGAGGACTTGGCCAACGGTGATGACGATGATGGCGACACTCTCACCTATGGACCACCAGTGCACCCGCTCGTTGATGTCTTCGGCGCGCTTGCGAGCAAGTCTACCTGTTGGATTAGATAGTGATACTAACCATTGTAAACTAGAATGGTCCGTTACCACAGTGAAATGGGCGCCTTCTATGTAGGGCCTGAAGTGGTTGACCGAATCCAACACTGCTAGGAGTTCGCGCTCCGTCACGCCGTAGTTTCGTTCATGCACATTAAGACACCTAGAAAAAAATGAAACAGGGTGCTCTTCTCCATCAAATACCTGAGTAAGTACTCCTCCAATTCCCACGTTACTCGCGTCGCAGTGTATCGTGAAAGGAAGCAAAAAATCCGGACAATTAATAACTGGGGCAGAAGTCAACGCTTTCTTTAATTTCTTAAAAGAGACCTCCGCTTCAGGAGACCAAGCAAAATTACTAATCCCCTTCCTTGAACCAGTGAGCTTTGTTAAGGGAGCCGCAATGGTTGAAAAATCCTTGATGAATCTCCTATAATACCCGCACAGGCCAATGAAAGCTTTTACCTGTTTAGAATTTTTTGGAATGGGGTAAGTACGAATGCATTCCAACTTGACTGGATCTGTGCGAAGACCTTTCGCATCCACTATATAACCGAGGTATTTTAATTCATCCTTACAAAACTCACATTTTTTAAAATTGACAGTCAAGCCTGCTTCTTTCAGACGTAAGAAAACCCTATTCAATTGTTCTAAATGAGAATCGATATCTTCGGAAATTATAATTAGATCATCTAAATAACAAAAAACGTTTTCGTCGAACTCTGGACCAAAAAGTGCATCTACAAGACGCTGAAGTTCACTAGGAGCGTTTTTTAACCCAAACGGCATCCTAACGAATTCAAACAGGCCATGTCCAGGTACTACGAAAGCCGTTTTGCAGCAAGAATCCTTATGTAAAGGGATCTGCCAGAAACTTTTCGATAAGTCAATGGAGGATATAAAACGTGCACCACGTAGGTTGTCTAAGATACGCGTAATATATGGCAGTGGGTACGAATCCCTTTTAGTGACGCTGTTAAGCTTTCTGGAGTCCAAGCAGAACCTTGCAGAACCATCCTTCTTAGGGACGATCAAAACAGGATTCGACCAAGCCGAACGTGAACGGCGAACAACACCTAATTCAAGCATTTCCTTAAGTTGAGAGTCAAGTTGTTGTTGACGCGTTTGAGACAAGGGGTAATACCGTTGCTTAATGGGATCTCCTGTCGTATTAATTTTGTGCTGAACTAAATGAGTTCGACCCAATCCACATTTTTCAAAAGAAATTGTCTTAAATTTATCTATGACAATATTTAGCCTACGATTGTCTTGAGGGGACAGTAGGGAAGCTGACGTGATTTTGCGAATTTCACCTATAGTATTCTCAACATCACGACCACTGTAGGCTTTTGAAAACAACTGAGGAGCGATGTCAAACTGTTTCCAAAAGTCGACTCCCAAAACAATCACAGGTGAAAGAGACGGAATAACAAAAAAGGTAATATATTTCTTAATATTATTATAAGTAACATGTACCCGCATAGTACCAATTACATTTTGACGTACCCCATCTGCGGTGGTAACGTACGATTCTAACTTATCTAGACTAAACCCTAAACTAATAAAGAAGTTGTAAAGAGAACCGCCAAAACAACTGACAGTCGCACCACTGTCCAAAAGACCCGAAAAGACAAGATTTTGAATAGAAATATTCGCATGAGGTCTGATGTCCTGTCCAGAACTAGCCATCGGCATGCATGCGTCCATGTCACGCCCGAAGAACCGGTTACTGGAGCTATCAACTAAGGGTGATGATCTCCTGGCATCCTTGCTAGCAGGACGCAGAGGATCACACGCTAGTTTTTTGGGTTTGTGCGAGCGGAGTCATCTTTACGTTTACCAGAATTTCTCTGAGATTCAGACTTCCATAGCCTACAAAATTGTTTTGTATGACCTTGCCCCTTACAATAAAAACAATATAAAGTTTTTCTATTATTAGAAGAAGAAGATGAAGTATGAGTTGATGAAGAGGAAGTTGCTTGAGAAGAAGTGAAATGCGGTAAGGGTTTATCTACTGAGAGCTTTTCAAATCTCCTACACACATTTACCAAAGAAGTTAAGTCCTTTTCTGCAAAATATGCGATAGCCAAGGCATATTTAGGTAACAGACTATCAGAAACTAGGTCTACCAACTGTTCCTCCGTAAGTGGAACGTTTAATCTGAGATTAGTTAATTTAATGTCCTCGACGTAATCCACAACACTTTGATTAAATTTTTGTTTCATTGCAAATAAGGCTTTTAGGGCCTCTGTTTGGTTAATATAACGGTCAAAACGAGCTATGAGGTGATTTCTCAACTCAGGCCAAGATAAAGAATCTTTATAAATTGTCCGATACCAAGACAGAGCTCTCCCCTCCAGAAGATCAGCAAAGGAAATCACAACCGATGACAGTTCTAAATGACGGCATCTAGATAACTCTTCCACACGTTGTATAAAATCCCTAACATCAGAAGATCCCGAAAATTTAATACCCCAAGAATGTACGGACGTATTTGTATTTGCAGATTGATAATAATTATTATTAACTATGTTTGTAGTCTGATTCGCATTATCACTATTGCCTTCATTTTGTTGTGAAGAATCACTACCGGATTGTTTTAAGTTCTTATTATACATACGAGCCTGTTCCCGCATAGCTGACAATGTACTTTCTGGAGTGATATTCACTTCAGAAAGCATTTGTATCATCTCCTCCTTTGTAGCTCCGTTTATATTAGAAATCGCCATTTTGATTGTAATGAAAAAACAAAATTTTGAGAAATTTTTCAAAAAAAAAATTATTTAAAAAAACAATACCTCTGAAATTTTAAAAAACAGTCTGGTACACTAACACGTTACCGCAAGTCGTAACAAATGTGTTCAAATTCTTTATAAGTGTATAGCTCGCATTTACAAATGTAACGACATATCAAATGATCGACAATAATAAACATTATCGCTGTCACTATGTTCAAAACAATATCAACTGACAGGTCCGTGTTACCAGTGGAATAAAACAACGGTACACGAATATCAATTCAGTAGTTAATTTAAAAAAATAAATATTTCGAGCAAATGAGCGAACGAAGCTAGTTCACGTCAAAATTGTACACCGGCTACCGAGCAAAACATCAATGTAAAGCGAACGAAGCCACAACGCAACCACAATGCACACACATAGGTACTTCGTAATGCACATCATATCTATACATTAAGCATATGATTAGAGAATTTATACATTAAAAATTATTAAATTACAATTTTTAATCTTAAATTTGATACGATAGAGAGTATCCCCTTGCCATAGGCTTAAATACGAGCACCTAAAGTTGTTTTAAAACTTTATTTACGTTGGAGCGCCAATGTCACGTCTGAAGTCCCGTTTGATGTCCCGTCTTATGAGCATGGACCCTTGTCAATCACCAGGGCTATTATGGGGCTAAAGCAAGCAGGCATAATGTGTAAAAAACATTGAAGAACCTTGTTCATGTTGTCACGTCTGATGAGCAGGTTGCGCCGGGTGGAGATTCGACAGATGGAGTGCGAACGAGTGCGCGAGGCCATCCTCAATTAATCAGCTTCCATTTAACGTCTAACGGAACAATGATGATTCATCTTTGTGTCGCTTCGACAGCATGCTTGGTAATCCAGTGTAGTCCCCAAGGAATTACACCTCACAAATAAAACCATTTTTACTTTCAAATAACTGATTTTATATTTTAATCTCTTCGAACAATACCACTCGAACAAAGAACCGGCTGATCTCGCGCAGGAGTCAAAACGTCTGGTTTATGTTTGGTTAATTTACACGGAAAGTCTCCGAACGATCGGTTCATGGTATTTGCGTGCTCTTTTCCATTTTTTGTACAATCTTAATTTTTTCCCGCAAAACGCCACGCACAACGCGGAATCGTACTCTCCCGTTTTTGTTCCCGTATTGTTCCAATCTAAATCTACCCGCGTTATTCTGCCCGCCCGTCAAACCGATCGCAGTGCAGCCACCCGAAAAACTCTCAACAAAACAATAATCGGGCACTACCCTGGCAATCCAAACTTGCACAATTCTTTTACGTTACAATCTACTGCATTTACAGGTGTACCAAGTTTCTTTTAAGTTCACCGTTCCACTATACAAAATGTTTTCAATCATTTTTACTAGACTACAGACAGGAAATATAATATTATTTATGATACAACTTCTTCGATACTTAAACAAGAAGAAAAACGCAAAGATCGTAGAAAGAAGAAAGGTCGAATAGATGTACTATAAGATCATCTACTCGACCTTTCTTCTTTCTTCGATCTTTGCATTCTTCTTCGATACTAAACACGAAGAAAAACGCAAAGGTCGCTTGAAATAACTTCAGCCATATTTCTTTCATGGGCGGGAAAAGGGTCGCAAGGAAGTGGTCAAAACGAATTGAGACGAGACAATATCCTAAAATAAAGCCAGTTTATTGTATGGTTGGATTTTCCTTATTAAATCTCTAAAGTTAAGCGGGAAGTTTATCGACATAAGTGATTGAAGTCACGTAAAAAACTATTCGGCGCGCGGCTCGGCGTAGAAGATCCTGTTTTTATAAATCTTAAATATAAATAACTTAAATGCATAGGAATTCCTCTAGAAATATTTGAGATTTTAGTAACATGTTCATCAAAAATAATTAAAATGTGAGCGTCGAGCGAACCCCGGATATAAGAGTCTCACGTCGCCTTAATATCCGGATGAAATTTTTTGGTACATAAGGACTTTTTATTATTTTTTAATTCATTAGTTCAAGCAATATAGGACGAACTAGCGTTAATCATAGATTCAAATTATGTCTGATAAAAATGTTTCTACTATAGACTGATCCAAACATCAGAACAAAAACATTTTAAAAAAGAAAAATCTTATTCACGTGATGACTTACACATGTATTACATACACATATTATAGACATTTTGTATTAGAATTAATTGTCCGACCGTCGTCATATTCCTATATATCAAGAATATTTTATTATCCAAAAACTTAGGTGAGCCACAAATTAATTATGTTAAATTGCAGAATAATAAAATAACCAAAAATCTTAAAACTAAAGATAAAATTATTATTTTTATTTTTTTATTCCATTTATTAAATAGATTTTTTAAATACTACAATTTTCAATTACCATACTAGGCTAATGCCCGTTTTATGGTAGTCATACAAATTATACAATTTGAGAAAAAATAAAATAATAATAATAAAATATTAAAACGTTTTAAAATAATATAAACGTAGTAAAGGTAATAGTTTTATAAATTCTGTAAAGATTTCTCGCCCTCTTTTAAATATCCAGCGTTGAACACCTTTAGTAAGAAGGGATATCTTATTAGTTGATTTTTGAGCGAATGTGGTTCTAGTTTTTGGGAACTCGCATCCCAGGTTTGCTGAAAAGCGGGTGTGTACTTGATGTTATGAAGCCACCAGCTAGTTATTTTTACATATTCAGGATATACTTGTCTTAGTGAATAGTTGGCGAATATCTAAGACCCCGATTTTAGCAAATAGAACATTGGAGGGGTGGGTAGGTTGGCATTTAAATATAATTTTCAGTATTAGTTTTTGTACTGTAATTATTGGAGACGGATTCAGCACAACCACCCCATCCCATAATACCATATGTTGCAATGGATTGAAAAAGGGTAAAATATACACTTCTTAGAGTTTGTAGGTCTAAGATGGATCTAAGAGAGCAAAATATATGGCAAAGCCTACGAAGTCTTTTTACTGTATAACTGATATGTGCTTCCCATCGTAGTTGGTCATCTATGATTATTCCCAAATTTTTAACTTCCTTTGATGATTTAAGGGTAGGACATGTGCAATTAATATTAGGTGAGGTTTTGGACGAGTGTATATTGAGTGAACACGAGTGAATTATTGGTTTAGGGCAGCTGTTGGGAAAATTATTTTTGCGTATGAAAAATGTCATATATTGTGTTTTGTCGATATTGAGTGTGAGGAGGTTTGTCTCTAGCTAATGTTTAATTGGAATTAGGCCAATATTTTTTTTTGTAACTGATTGCCATATTTCACCTTCAAATATTAAGACTGATAATATAATATCTTACCTCAAATATTCATCGTACATAGTGAGTTGATGTATATAAGAAATAAAATTGATCCTAGTACACTGCCTTGAGGCACACCGTAGGACATTGATATTTTTTTCCTTATATGTATTTTGTCAGAGTGGATAAGAGTTTGTTGAGTTCGGTTTGTTAGATAGTTATCAAACTAAGTGTAGGGTACCCCTGTTATTCCGATCTGTTAAAGTTTTTTAAGCAGTAAGGGGTGGTATACCGTATCAAACGCTTTTGCGAGATTGAGGAAAACAGCTGCGACCACTGACGAGATTATGGGAAACGATTTTTGTGAGGGCGGCTATTGCATCTGAAGTACTTCTGCCTTTGCGGAAGCCATATTGGTTATCTCATAGTATTTTGTTATCTTCAAGAAACATGTAGAGTCTGTGTTTCACTGCCTTTTCTATGATTTTAGATATTGAGCTAAATAAAGATATCGGTCGGTAGTTATTTACAGATAGTTTGTCACCTTTAATTAAAACCCGAACTTAAAAAAAAAACAATTTTATGTACCTGTACCTTTATATTGAAAAACTTTTCATGTATCTGTACCATTGCCTAATGTATAATACATCAATGAACTGTACCTTTATATTGAAAAACTTTTCATGTATCTGTACCATTGTCTAATGTATAATACATCAATGACCTGCACCTTTATATTGAAAAACTTTTCATGTATCTGTACCATTGCCTAATGTATAATACATCAAAGACCTGTACCTTTATATTGAAAACTTTTTTTCTTGGCTTGTAAAAAGACATAAAATGCTCGGTTATTTCCAAAGTCAAGATATGTTCCACTCGCAGTATTTAACTAAAAAATCTAAAATATTTTTAAACGGTTAAATTTTCAAACCAAAACAAGCTATTTTGCGTTTAACGATTGGTAAAGAAAGATATACAATCGTATCTGAAGTAGCAGGTACCTAGTTCCCAACAACTTTCTATTTGCTTGCTTAAAACATTCGCAAATGGGGATGCTCGACTGCCTAACTCAAGGCACTCGGAACTCCAGTTCGGTTTCATTTGAAATTAAAGGACACAAGACGCAATACAAATTTACCATTGAAGTAAGTACCTTCATTACAAAAGGGCACACCGACACTCTCGTCAAAGATAAAAACAGTATAAAGGGTAAATCCCTGATTAAAAATATCTTCAAATCGGTATGTGACGGTTAGATCAGCAGTGAATAATTATTCCACTATCCATATTAAGTACGTTTCCTTCGCAGGGATCGGGACTTTCTGTAATGTTTTAGGTACATATTATGGGTGCAGTCTCATTCATACCCGCAACGCATTTAAAGTCGGTTAACTTGACGTCATCATAGGCATGTTGAAACCGCAAGTATTAATTAAATATCGCTATCGATATGAACTTAAGTTTGACCAGGGACTTCCTTGGCGTGATTAAAATATTTCTGTGGTTAATTAATGTTAAACTTTCGGAAGTGCATTACGCTAAGATAAAATATTATTAAATACTAAAAATATCTACATATTTCTTCTTGCTTATCGGCATACATTTGGCTATGCTCTATGTTGCTAGGTTCACACTATCCTTGGCTATATAAAGTCGATTGTAATTTATTTATTTTTAATTTAAAAATTAAGAAGTCTTTTCATAAGCTCAGAAAAAATAAAGTATCATGCATATGAAAACTGTTTTAAATTTTTTAATCTTCTACTTTCGAATTCGTCTTCTCTTATCGTTTTATTGTTTAATGTGGTAAATTAAGCTCTTTAGAAAATCATCGTAAAAATTTGTGCCTGAACTTCGCCCAATAAAACACACTTTTTGGCGATGTTTTTTTTACTTAATAAATTAAAATTAACAGCTAAAATAAGTTGTGTTTACTTCATTTCAAAATCGTGAATGGACGAGGAAATGATGAAAATATAAACATCCAATACATCAATGTCGACGGTCTCTTTGTTCCTTGGCTAGTAATCAAGAAGTAGCGGATTAAAATCTCGGCGTGCTCTAGTTAATTTAATTTTTTTTTTACTTTTTATCTCTATTAATTCTATTAAAATAATATATAGTATATTTGCGGCACTTTCCAGACTTGTAGATATTTAGTATCGCCCCGGTGAAATACTACCGTCCACAATCGTCTGCGGGACAGATCCAGCCACAGAACTTGAAACGTTGCATGTTTGATAAATATTTGCTTAATAAATTTCCTCCCGTTGTAAATAGGTTCGTATGTTCGGATACAACAATTATAGTATAATGTTGGGTATTAGCCTTGTTATTTTCAAATGTTCGAAAGTTAAAAAGTAGAAATTGAACAGGAAATCTTGAATTTGAAATCAAAGGCAGCTTTATTACAGGATATAACACCTCTTTTTTCGATCGGAGCTCTTTTCACTGTCAGCTTGAGGGGGTGGCTATTTTATTTTATTTTATTTGGAAAACCAACAGTTATAATCATTACAAGGTATGGTGTAGTAAGTGTTAAATTATTTAACCAATAATAGGTTTTCACTAAGGTATTTTAATTATTTAGTGAACATATATAATATTTATGTTAGAAAAAAAGTTACAATTAGCCTATAGGGATGGGATGGCGGAAGGGAGGGGGATGGGATGGATCTAGTCTGTGTAATGTGTAACATGTACGTATGTGTATTAATAAAAAAATAATAATGATAATATAATTATTTATTGATTTTAGGTTTGAAATTGTGGGGTGCTGAGTTAAATAAGTCTAATTTACTGTATGAAGTATTAAAATTGTATGAAGCACGGTGAATAAAAGCATTTTGTTTTGAGTTAGTGTTACATTGAGGGATGTTTAATGTGTGATTTTGTCTGGTTTGTCTGATGGGTACTCTTAAGTGAATTCTTTCTAGTAATTCCGGGCAATCTATCACAGAGGTGGCAATTTTTTGTAAAAATAGTACGTCTGCGGAGTTTCTACGACTTTCCAGTGACGAAATCCTGAAAAACGCTGCTGTCTCCTCGTGACTCAGATGAGGACGATAGGCCCGAAAATCAAGGTATCGTAGAAAACGATATTGCACTTTCTCAATCCTTTCTATGTGTGACTTATACCTGGGATTCCAGACTTGAGAGGCGTACTCCAGAGAACTGCGTACATACGCAAAGTACAGCATTTTCATGGTATTTACTTTTTTAAAATTTTTGCATGTTCTGAGTACAAATCCAAGTACCTGGGAAGCTTTTGCAACCATGGATTCGATATGGCGCTCAAAAAGTAATTTTGAATCTAACACTACTCCCAGATCCTTAGCCTCTGTCATTTTGCTCAGTATTGTGCCGTTAAGGGAGTAATTAAAAGAAATGGGATTTTTATTTCGGGTGAAGCTGATGGTGCCACATTTTTTTACATTTATTTGCAGGTTGTGTTCTGCACAATAAATATTTAGGCGATTTAGATCTTCTTGCACGCGGGTACACTCATTGATACACGTAACAGGGGAGAATATTTTCATGTCATCTGCGTATAATAAAGTTCTGGAGTGGTGAAAACATTTCCCAATGTCATTTATATATATATTAAAGAGTAATGGTCCCAATAATGACCCCTGGGGTACTCCCGACGGCACGGTTTTCCAGTTCGATTTATAGCCACCGACAACTACTGCTTGGCTACGGTTTTCAATATAGGACGAGAGCCATCTGAGGAGGTCTCCGTGTACACCGATTTGTAAAAGTTTTCTCAGCAAGATATCATGAATAACTAAATCAAAAGCTTTGCTATAATCTGTATATGTATATTGCATCTACCTGTATACGCTGATCCATGTTATCTTGTAAGAATTCTGTGAATGCCGTTAAGTTAGTGGTTGTAGATTTCCCCCTCGTAAATCCATGTTGGTTATTATTGAGTGACGATCTCAAGGCCGAAAACATCTGGTCATACACAATTTTTTCGAAAACCTTACTAAAGATGCAGAGCTTTGAAATTGGCCTATAATTTTCGACGTTAGATTTTTGGCCATTCTTGAAGATGGGAGTTACAAATGCCGTTTTCCAAGTGTTTGGGACTATTCCCTCTTTAAGGGAGCGACTAAAAATTATGGATAGCGGTTTAGATAGGCTGCGGGCACATTTGTTTATGAAGAAAGGGGGAATTTTATCTGGGCCTGCGCCTTTTTTGAGATCTAAATCTTCAAGGCGTTTCTGTATATGATGCTGGTCGACTTCAATATTATTAATGCTAGCAACACAGAGCTCTTTGGGGTTGTCCGGTAGGATCTGGATGTTTCGAGCATTATTGTTGTAGACAGACATGAAATATTTAGAAAATAAGTTACAGATGTCAGACCCATTTTCAGCTTTTTCGTCTTTAAATGTCATAGTGTTCGGAACACCGTGAGATTTGGAGTTGGATTTTATGTAATTCCAAACTTTTTTTGGGTCGGAGGATATATCACGTTCGATTTTTAATAAGTAAATATTGTGGCATTCCCAATTAAGTTTTTTGTGGCGTGATCTTAGTAAAGAGAAAGTGGCGTAGTCAGATGGGTTTTTGTATATCTTAAACTTTTTAAAGTATTTGTATTTTTCTGATGTCAATTTAATGAGGGCCGAATTATACCATGGCGGGTATTTAGAATTCCTATATAGTTTTTTGGGAATGTGGGCGTCTATAAGATTATTTAATTGTGAATAAAAAAATTTTAATGCCGTGTTTACATCACCAATCGAAAGGAGCTCATGCCAGTTTACCTGGTCGAGACATGTATTAATTTGTTCGTAATCACCGCGCCTAAAGACGTAACCGCTTCTTAGTTCCTCCACTAGTGGATCGGGTTCAGAAAATGAAACTTCTATGATTAGTGAGGTGTGATGAGGGTCTTCTGAAATTAATGGTTCATCACATGCAGAGACCGTGACGAAGTCATTACATAGGACGAGATCAAGAAAGTGACCGTTGGTATTTGGAATTCCATTATATTGGCGCAATCCAGAAAAATGCATGCAGTCTATAAATGATGTGCTAACAGGCGATAAGCGATCACTGGGTATAAAGGACGTGTTATTGGGAGACTTATTCCATGAAATGTCAGAGAGGTTGAAGTCACCTAGGATAATGTATTTGTCTGAGGGAAATTGCAACGTAAGTGCAGAAATTTGGGTGAGGAAGCTTTCCATATTTTCACGATATGTTGGTCCTTTAGGGAGGTATACACAGCATATGTGAAGATTTATGTGTTTGGATCCCTTGGATTCTAATGATATCCAGATGTCCTCAGCTCGCGAATGCCACCCTGGGCGCTCGTGAGCTACCAGTTCACGACGAACAGCGACTAAGATACCCCCGCCCAAGCGCTGCCCTGTGCAAGCGTAGTCCCGATCTCGGCGGTGTACATCGTAGCGATCATCAAATAACTCTTCGTTGCGGATGCCATCAACAAGCCACGATTCGGTCAGAGCGATAACGTCATACTCGTTGGATCGAACTGCCATCAGCAATGTGTCAGTCTTTGTGCGTAGCCCTCTTACGTTTTGGTGATATATATTTAATTTATTTAGAGTCATTGGACCGAGAAAAATCGATAATTAAGTTTGTAATTATTTTTATATAATTCCCAAATATTTTTGCAAAATGTTTAAAGAACGAAAAGTGTGTTAGTATGAATAGATCCTTAGGGTAGGTGATGGGGATGAGGGAGTGAAAGGTACATTTAGAGTAATATAAAACATTAAGAATAGTTAGTTGAAATACGATAAATTTGAATGGTCTTATCTTGAGGCTTGGCTCGGCTGAGGGCCTGCTGCATCTTCTCGGTTGGGTCCTGTGGCCGGAGGCTCGCGGTCCATCTTCTTCAGGTCTGCCTCCTTTGATATTATGATGGGCGCTGATGACGTATTTCGTCGAGCGTGAATTATGCAGTTTTGCAGTTTTTTGTCCATACATACTATTTTTGTTTTGTTGTCGCCTAATTCGGTATCCGTGCTGTTTTTATATTTTCCGTACCAATTTTAAAATTGTAAACAATACGAGTATATACCAAATTTTTTTGTTATTAAAAAATGGAAGTAGTTTTTAGTTTTAGTTTTAGTTAGTTTTTTCAACGAAGGAAAACATAAACCACACGATAATTTTTATCATCAATCACCAAAAAGATTATAAATTGACTACCCCGTTATTTTTCACGTTTCTGCGCTAGTAATAGGCAAGTCATGAAGATGAAATGTTATTTTTTCCAGGGTATTTTTGGATATCTACATATTCAACGGACGGAGAAGGGGAAGGCGAACTTTTATTAAGTATTTGGGAAAATTTAAAAATAATATGGAAATTTCGGATTAAGATCATATATACGCTATACATACGCTATATATACATACGCTAGCCGAACTGCCCAGCTGAACCACAACTTATGGAAAAAGAACGAACACGTGTTCGGACATCTTGACAAAAAAATTGTATTTAACTTAAAGTTTTTAGGATACCTATCAATTAATTTGTTAATGGCCCACAATCCCGTTTTTAACAGGAATACGAATAATTTGATGAGATTTTTAATAAATTAGTAATGTTTTTTTATCAGGAAGTTTTCTCCGTGTGCAATCGAAGTCAAGAACCTACATTTATTTATAAAGGTAAGAGAGAACAGAGCAATGTACAATTCGATTTGGTTTATTTTAAAATAAATTTTCCAAGAAACAGTGAAAAGAAAACCAATCTATTTTAGTGCCCACGTACTGCTTCCTAGTAATCAGTATTTTTGTGGGCACCACCAGCGAAGACATTTTTTTACAACTGGGACCAAAACTGCGGTTTTAATTGGGAAAGTTTGTAACGAACCAAAAATAGCTGTATTTGCTATTTAAGATTCTAGAAAAGCGTGGTAATGGTTGTCAGAAATAAAAAAAAGGGTTTTACCAAATTAAATGTGGAAGCAAATATTGTAGACAAACAAATACCCATGGCTATTTACGTAAGCGGAGCATTACCCATTACCTAAAAAACGAATTAGTCACATTAAATTTGATATGGTAAAGATTTGGTCTCCTCCACAAATTATTTTTTTATTTTTTTTTTTATTTGGTACAATATTTTTTACATTATAAGTTTTCCAGTAATGTAGGCCTCACTGGGTGGCTTGCCCGGGCTGAGGCCTACATTTTATAATATGAAAATATAATCTACATAATACATTTAAAGAGAAAATAATACATTTAAAATTAATAATACATAATAATATATTTAAAATTAAAAAATACTAACATTGAAAATAATCTTGTGTGTTTGTGAGTGATGTGTGTTTATATTGGTTTTGTATGTTACGTGTAGGTTTTATTTTTATTTTATGCTATGACATTTTGGTAATATTGTCTTTTTTGTTCTTTAATCCATTTTGTAATTTTGGGTGTGAATTTATTTTTATTTTCCTCAATTTTAATTTCAAGTTTTACACTGTTGAAAGCTTTTATAGCATGGTGTTGGTAGTTTCTTTGTCCAAAGCTTGAATTTACTGTCGGAGTTTTTAAGTTTTCTTTGTACGCTTGTCTAACTGGTCTGTTAGTGTTATTTTGTGTATGTTGAAAATTATTTTTTTGTCAAAAATGTAGTTTAGTAGTGTTTTAACGTATAATTGGCGTATATCTAGTACGTCACAGCTGTTGAATATTTGGTCTGTATCAGTTTATGTATTATCTATGTCAGTCTATGTTTTTTTAGTATTACCTTTAAAATCGTTTTCTGAGCGGTTTCTATGTAATTGATAGCCGAGTTTGTTGCTCCTCCCCAAGCAATAATTCCATATTCTATTATTGATAGGCAGAGTGCAAAATATATTGTTTTCAATTGTTTTATTTTATAAATGTTTCTTATGTTTAGGAAAATGTGTATTGTTTTGAGAAATTTATTTGTGATTTATTTGATGTGAGGTATCCATCTAGGGTTATGGTCAATTACGATTCCTAGATTTTTTTTTTTTTTTTTTTAGTTTTTTTTATTAGTAAAAAAAAGATACACGAATTACATAATATAACAATTACATAATATAATTACACAATATAGTAGGTTATTAATTACATAATATAAGTATTCGATGTACCCCCATAAATAAGCAGGGCTTGTGTGTATGGGGGTGTTGTTATATTTGTTTATATTTGGTACGATTCAGTTCAACTGTTCGGAATACTTTTTAAGGTGGCTTTTGAATTCGTTTATATTTGCATTCATGTTTCTAATTTTTTCTGGTAATGAGTTAAAAAAATTAACTCCGAGATATTCATGGTTGAACTGTCCTATTGTTTTTTTACATTTAGGAGTACTTTATTTGTTCTGTTTTTTCTAGAGGAGGGCAATCGAAGATGTTAGTGTTTAAACATTCGTGTATTTTTTTGGTGTTTGTGTTGTTTTTTGGCTGTCCGGTGCTATTTATACTGTATGTTGTGAATTTTGTCTTTGATATGTTAAGTGTAAGTATGTTTGAGTCTAGCCATGTTTTCAATAGGCTCCTTTGTCATTCTTTTCGAGTCTTCCCAGTTCTTCCCATCGTTCCTCAAGTTTTCTTCTATGCAGCCGGTCCACTTCCTCCCCCAGGTCACTACCACCGGATTCTGCGATCTGTTTCATTGATCGAACCGATCGAAAATGGATTTGAGAATTGTCGCGCGTTCACATTTCTATTATATATTAATAGGGTTGGATTTTGCCTTTTTATCCACCAAGTATCTTCTATGAGTTTTCAAAATGCAATAATCAAATTCGAAAACAACCAAAATTTGTTATTGATAGTATTACAGTATTTGAGTTTGTTTCTGTCTTTGTACCACTTAGATTTTAGTTTCCGAACAATTTCTATAATCCTTATAACTATTTTGAATTCCTAGCATATGTATCCCTTTTTGATTCATAGCAACTGCCATTGGTTCAATTCTGCTGTCGTTGTATAGAATAGAACGAAAATTGAAGATGATTCAATATGATTCATATTTATTATACATTTCTAAACTGACATGTAACAATCTTTGTTAGTGGTTAATTTGAGATGTCCACTGATAGTCCAGTCGCCTGAAAGGGAGGGCACCTTGCGGCAGATCTTTTAGTTCTGATTTTTGCTGAGTTGTTTATGATATTGGCCCAATAAATATTCCAAATTTTCTACCTCGAGTGCCAAACGCAATATTGTCAAAAATGAAAAAAAGACCATCATAATGTTCTATCCTTCTTCAGTTTTTGGCAATTTTAATCCTGAAGGACTAAGTTGAGCCTAAAACCGTCTCTGTAGACTCAATAGTTTCTAAATACAGCTCTTAAAAATTTATCAATTTTTATAATTCTTTTGCAATATTTTGTTCTCTGCAAGAGATGTGTTCTGCGGGAATTTGGCAATCTTGCATTGATCAATCAATCTGCAATCTTTAATATTTTAGACAGCTGCAGGTTAAGTAACCGACCGCTATCTCTCCCTACCATCTCCTCCCCCTATCTCTCCACACCACTCCCCCCTCAAGACGAGGCCCTTCGTAGAACATTAAGTACGCGTCGCAGCACCCTCCGTTTCCCACAACGGATTTCACTATATCCATCAGCAGTGGACATGTTGGTGAGGCTAATGTCAACAGCCACATGTCTCATCATGACTACAGCTGTCACTCTTGCCTCTTCTTACGATGTGGTGTCAGTGGCTGGTGAGGACATCGACTTGTTGATAATGCTCGCTGGGATCTCACACCAACGTGAGATTTTTTTGAAGAAATATGGAAGAAGCAAAGCCACGTACGTGATCTAACCCAGAATCAAAGTACACTAAAAAACTTGAGACTTTCCTTTTCGTCCGTACCTTCATTAGGTGTGACTCGACCTCCGGCTTCTTCAGCCAAGGGAAGATGAAGAAAGTAAGGGAAGTTGTCCATGGTAAAAGACCCTGGATCTCGAAAAGGAAGCAGCGATTTTTCTCAACACCACCTCTACACTTGACAGCAGCAGGGGAGCCAATAATAGTTACTCTGTACGGTGAAAATCCTGACACCCAGAACGTTGATGAGCTGCTTGCGAGGGTTGCAGTGAAAACGAACTTCAATCTTGCTAGATTACCTCAGTTGTTTCACTCCTTGCGCACCTACCATCAGGTAAATCGTCCTAATATTCATTTTATTAATAAACATATAAAATAATCTTTTATATTTCTCTCTTCAACTATAAATGTACAATCCTTTTACAGGTGCAGAAGTGGTTGGAAGCCGAATTGAACCCTCTCACATAGGTTTGGATATCCACATCAAGAGGCCTCAAACCCAAGACGATGGCCAGAGACGTAGTTCCACAAGACTTCTTCCGGATGATTTCGTGAGGCTGAAAAGTGGTTGTAGCAGCTCTGTGGGAAGACTCTGTAGGAAGTGCTCATTAGTCCGCAGCGGGATTCCCACTCCCTAGGAGCGACGATCTGCATAAAACTGGGCTCTTTCATTGAATAATATGGAGTCTATTTCGGTTTTTAATCATCTTAATTAAATGTGTCAGTTGATTTTTAATAAATATTTTGTAATTGAAACCATTAATTATTCTCCTTTTCTTTCTTAAGTACCCCCCCCACATAATAAGTAAAAGGAGCAAAACAATATTACTTGAAATGTCGTCCATTTCGGAATTTTTGACACGAATGGAGAGGTGCTTATGGTCATGAAACGTTCAGACAAGGCTTCGATAATGTAACAAAAGAAACGATAATGGGCTAGAAATGATAAATATGAAAAACGTATGTATGGATGAGTGGTTCAACTGTAGGTCCCCTCAAATCTCTTCAGCTTCTATTGGAATATGCGAAGGGAAAAAAACTTCGATTATTCATTGGACCAACATCACAAACAACTCCGCAAAAAAACGAGTAGTAGTGGATTTGACGCAAGGTCTGATGTACATAGTTACTGGACTATGACTGCGTATTATTATTTTCCTCTCATATGTATTCCGACAATAAATGTAAATCTCCTACTACCACCACAGTAAGCGGAAAATGTTGATTGTGTCGTGATGGGGGACTTAGCCAGCCGATGAAATGAACGCACGACGAATGGGTGGGACACAAACGCAATGAGTCAGTCACTGATCACTGACCGCTCATTTTACACAAAAACTCAGGGAAGTTAGGTTTGTCAGGGATTAAAGATGAAAAAATCTTTTTTTTTTTACTACCCACCATTAAATAAAAAAATCCATGGAAATGATTTAATTTATTTATGTAATCTGTAATATTTTATCTAAAGACGTATTTTATCATGAACACAATTATGTATTTCATTAATTATTATATTACAAAATTATAAAAAAGAGAAACATTCCCGGGTTACGGACCTGACAATGTTTGAAAATCTCCTACTACCACTACTGTAGTAAGAGGAAAATGTTGCTTGTGTTGTAATGGAGGACTTAGCCAGCCGAGGAATTGAACACACTACGCCTGGGTGGGACCCAAACGCGATGCTAACTCACCCACTGACCAGTCAATAATAATAATATTATTATTATTTTTAACAAAGAAAGTTTAGAATAAAAAAATATACCGCCATCTGTTACCAATTCAAAATCTTATATCTAATCGATTATTTGCACTTTCCGGTTTATGTGGTGTATACTTCTGATAAAATTCGCTAGATGGCAATACAGTACATACTTTCATACTTTTAAATAAATTGAATTTCAAGTATTAAAATTAACAATTATTTTTATGGTTGGAGAGTTCAAGAAAAAGTGATTTTCAATAATAATTATTAGAAATAAATCAATGTAAAAAGTGATAGATATAAAAAAAATATTTATAACATTAAATTTTACATCTTTAGGAATTATTATAAAAAAAATTGAAAGAAAAAAAATAATCATTGAAGACAATATTAGCGATTCTCAAACGAAAATTTGAAAAGGAAAAAGATACAGTCGCATCTAGGAATTAAACCATGGACCTTATCCTTGCCGGGTCGCAGCTCTGCCACTTCTCTCATTTCAATTTCGTTTTTCATTCAAGGATGAATATTTAAAAAAAAAGAATATTTATTTTTAGTTTTTTTTGGAATAAAATTACTTTTTTAGATTTTACTTAAAAAAAACAAATTTGTTGATAAAAATGATACAATGATTCGAACGTTGGCGATTATTAAACAAGTAAATTCCCGACATAAAATAAAAATTATTTTTTACCTAGACGTTTTGTACTTCGAATAGGTAGGTTCATTCATGAATGATAATTTTCTGCTTTATTATATATACGATAATTGTGAGGTGTTAATTCTGTTTGCGGTAAGGTAACAAACTAGGTTTCCTAAATGTTCCTGAGGGGATTCCGTGAATTTATAATGACAGATTTTCATAAAATAGAAAAATAAAACTTGCACTTTGCCATATATATATTGAATGTGTACGATAACCTCTAATAATTTAATAACCCACGGCTACGGTGCGCCGGAATCTTACAAACATAATAATATATAATGGTTGCATTACAAATCGTGAAAGCATTTTTTTATGCTAAATGATTCACCCCGTCAGCCACACCGGGAACTATTTATTGGATAACCAACACTTTTGATAGGTACCAAGTTGATAGCTACGTTTGGTGACTCAGCATGGGTGCCCGAGTTCATCGGGTGACGTGTGTTCAATACTTGGCGGCTGATGCGCCTTCTCACCAGCTGGAGGGCGGGTCGGATCGGGAGAGACCGGTTAAGTGAGACACCTTGACCTGTCCAGCCGGTCTCTCTCGACTCATCGTCTACAACTGCAGAGGAAGGGATAGATTCATATGTCCGTCACTTCTGTACACATTGACCCCTAGATTCATACCCACCCCTCATACCCCTTTCTTTCTCAGAGCATCCCGTGTAGGATTAATAAAAAAACAATAACACGAATAAAAGGAATTTGCATTTTTCGGGCAAATACCGTAAATTTTCGTATTTTTTGCGCTTTTTTCAGGTATGTTGTTAAAATTATATCGATCCGGTGTTAGGTACATTATTTGGCTCAATTTTGTGTTCATATTATAATATATTAATCAATAAAAACAAAATATAAATGGAATGCCTTACGTGTTCGTCATCATAAGAGTGCAAGTGAAATGATTAACCAGTAAGTAGCTAGTTTCATAATTAATTGTGATAATTGCTTATTTGTATTGCCTCTGTATTTCTAAGAATCGATACGTGTGCAATGCATAGGTATTAAAGTAGCCTATTATCCGCTAAATGGTCATATCCGTTTGGTTTATGTTACATTGAAAGTGATAAGTTGAAGAACCTTTGATGACATTGATCTCCCTTTTCACTCCACTGCCACTTTCTATCTTGGAGGGACAGGAATGAGTTCAAGCATCGATTTTTTCAGAAAATGAATACATTTGTTTGGCAATAAGATAACTACTAATTTGGTTGAAGAAACAATCATTATAACTCTGAATAGATAATTTCGTATTAAACTATTCGTATGAAAGTTTTCTAAACACATTCGTAGAATTGATACCTGCGTAGAAATAAGATGAAGAAAATATCAGGATTTAAAACGCAAAACCATATCCGATGAATACAAAGAGTACAAAAGAAGTTTATGCGTTACATACACACACTATTAATTTATGTATCCATCATTGTTCTTAACACGAATTTTGAATTAAATACGAAAAGCCAACCGAAAAATATTTTTCCCTAATTTTTTTATTTATTGATCTCTCGAACTATGCCTTATTCACCTATTTTGAAAAAATTCAGCTTATATGTATCTAACAAGTACAATATAGGGAGATCCCATGCATTTTTTAATGCTCCGAAAGAGGAGACTTCTGCCTATCAAAACGTGCCAATCAACAGAGCGAGGCAACTGCTTAACAATTCTGCTTTGACCATCGTCTTAACGTCGTTTTCATCGTTTTCAACGTCACTTATAGGCAGTTCTGCAATTGTATTTTGTCAAATATAAAAATATAGTACAATGGCCCCCATGACCTTTTTATACTTACCTTATCTACCTAAAACGGGAAATTTTCTCAGTAATGCGGGGGTTTAAGATCACAGGGGCCTATCTACAAAAACATGGTTTTGTGGTAAACGCAAATAAAGAATGGAATGCTCGTATGCTCACCTGTATGCCCGACTGAAAAGGTGAAACTGCTGTATGCACGATATAGAACCTTTTGACACTAATATAATTACCGAAACCAAGCTTAACTCAAAATACCAGTTTTTGTAGTTAGGTCCTTGTGATCCCAGGCCCCGCATATTAGGGTTTAACCGTTTTTGTTTTATTTTTTATTTATTGTTTGATGGTTTATAACGTTAATAAATTAAATTTCAGTTTTAAGGGTAACGTGGAAAATTCATATTTTCTTTCTATCTATGTTTATTTTTTATTACTAATTATTATTATGAAATACAAATTAAAGTATTCACAGTCGTCCTTACTAGGTATTCCTATTCCGAGGCATCCCTAATGAGGAGTTATTATTATTTGTGTCATATAATAAAATCAATTCTTTTAAATATTAAAATAAATAATATGATATGTTAACATAAAATAAACATACACTAGACAGCAGTTTGTTGACTGTTATATGAGTATTAATGATTACCTCCACACTGGAATGAGATACAGAGGGCAGTTAAAGTCAATATAATGTAGTTTATTTAAATGTGCGTATAAACAGGACAAAATTTCAATCATTACCACCACTTGCAACCGCTAGTGGCGGTATCGATAAGTTGTTATACAACAGGGCGATTTTGAAAGTATCTTCCACGCTGGGAAGTGCCGCAATTATACTATACATATTATTTTAAAGGTATTAATTATGAAACACCACGAATTTATAAAATAAAATTTACTTGTGAACGCCGGGATTTGAACCCGCGACCCCCGGATTCGTAGTCGATGCATGAATACGCACACCGACTGCGTGACTGCATCGGGCGCGATTTCTTATTACGAGCCATGGAGCTTAGAACTGTGTAATTAATTTGTCATAAAAATTAGAGGTCATAGATTTTTTTCTCCGTATTTGCAAAATGTTAAATGATAAAAAGATTCGTGAAAATGCTGATACTTGGGCGAAACCGGGTAGTAACCACTTGTAAAAAAACAAATAAATTAAATATATACGATTAAGGAAATAAAGACATCGTGCGATTGAACTTTTACTGGCAATGATGCAAGTGACAATTTGTTCTGTACTAATCGTAAGGCACCAATTGTTACCGCATAATAAAATTTTATTAGTCAACTCAATAACATAATTACATTGTTTAATCATATTACAACGAACCGCAGTATTATTTATGGAAATTAATAATGTATGCGAAAAGGTAAAAGTTTTTTTTGAATTGGTCTTCTTTTCTGATGGTCTTTTTACGAATTTTCACCAAAAGTTGATCCCGTTTATTTCGTAATGAGAAATTCAACAAGAGAGAATGCTTTCTCGTTTAAATACCAATACTGTTACATGGGCGAATACTAATTTTAAGCAAGCAATCATTTTTTTTATATACGAGTATTTAGTATCTTCTACAAAGGCTGCTTTCAAAATAATTGTAAATAAGTACTAATATTATAAACATAGTATGAACGAATGATGTTTTATTTTTATTTCTTGTATTTGCGCAAATCGGTCAAAAAATCATTAGATATTTTAATTGTAGATAGGAACTGAAAAGCGCAGAACTCTCAAAAATCTCAAAATCTCACTTTACTTGTCAAGATAAAAACTTTAAGCCGAAGCCATACACATTTCACATATTTAATTAAAATATTTTTTAGGTAAATAAAAATATATTTTACAGATACTTTATCGCTTACCTGAATTCTTCACACATCAGTTCGAATTGTGAAAATAACGGTTAACATTCCGAAATGAAGCTTTGCTTGGAATGGCTTTAGCTATTTATAGTAACCAGATCTGAAAATATTTCTTAACCTTTGTCTATCCTCTCCCGGATTATTTTCTTTATATTGAGATGTCATAGATCCACTGGACTGAACAGTTGATAATTTTGTGAAGTGTTAATTGATTATAAAAGTTTTTCACAGATTTTCTACAGTGAAAACAAACTGATTCCTGAGATCAAACTGAGTTTAGAATATTCGATAGATAGATATCATTGATCAAAGATTAAGACATCCGCTTGGAAAATAAAAGTTTTACAGGTCGAGTAACCAATAGATTAAAACATGCAAAATAATTATAGTCCAGTCAGTGGGGGATAAAAAAGGGCTCCACCTTGCAAAAGGTTAGGTAGTAGCGATTTTCACATATATTGTTAAGATTGGGACTCTAAAGAAAAATAAAAGTTTTCGACCTTGGGGGGGGTCGAGCTCGACCCGCCATCTTGGATTGAAGGTGCCAAAATTTGGTTTTTTCAAAATAATTATGAAGTGGTCGTTTTTACAACCAAATTGTTGAATGAAAATTTAAAGACAACTAAATTACCTACATTTTTTGTTCAAAGTTTTTTTTTGTAAGTCTAATAGGTAACGAGTTACAGCGGTTGAAAGAAGAAAATTTTGACAAAAAATTGCAAAACTCCAGTTTTCTTGGTAAATTTTGTTGATAAAAAGCTGTTGGATTGGTTTTCTTAGCATTGTCCCTTCCCCGAAATCAATTCACTTCTTTCTATCATTACTAGAATTGTCGGGGATGAAAAGATTAATTGTCATTTATCCAGAGAAATAGGTACCGAGAGGATGTCGAACATGGTTACAACGTCTGAAAATTTTGAATCTATAAAATTAAAACGTAATGACAAAGTTATTCCATTAGTAGCAGCCAACAGCAGCAAAGGTCGGCGAAACAACTATTTCCATCAACCCGCTAATGTTGTTCCAGAGAATGTGTATTGTGAAGAAATCCGACGAAGAATTGAAGGATTTCCTTAAATTCGAACTCGCCCACAGACATATGAATCATATGTTTATGAAATCGCCCCATTTCCTTTGTCGCTTTTCACTGAAGAAGGAATGCACAAAGGTACGAAATCATCATTTTATGATGTTTTCGAACAACTTCCAGAAGTCGTGCAACTTGAAGGTAGCAAAATTAATGTTGTGGATGGAGGATATCTTTTACATAAAGTTGTATGGAATCGGAATGATTATTTTGGGTCAATTTGCGAGAAGTACGTTCACTATGTAAGAAATCTCTATGGATCACATGCAGTCATTGTTTTTGATGGATATCTGCTTGATGATGGTGAAAAAAATACGAAAACCGCAGAAAGACTTCGCCGATCGAAGAAGCACGTGTCTGCAGATGTTCTTTTCGATTAAACAATGCCAGTTCAAGTTTTACAAGAACGATTTTTAGCCAATGAAAATAACAAAGTCCGTCTGATTTCGATGCTTACAAAGCAATTTATACAGGATGATTTTACAGCTAAGCAGGCTGAAGAAGATGCTGATGAGTTGATTGTCAATACTGCGATTTCCTTGTGTTCATCATATGACGCTGTTTTCATTATTGGCGAAGACGTTGATCTCCTAGTTCTGCTGACAGCATTAGCACCACCCAAAAGTAGTATATATCTTCGCAAACCCGGGAGAGGCAAAACTTTTGAAAGACTGTATTCCGCGAATAGTGTGAAATACAAAGAGGCGGCTGAGAATATTCTGTTTCTTCATGCCTTTAGCGGCTGCGATACAACATCGTCCTTCTTCAACCAAGGAAAAACAAAATTTTGTTCGCTTGTTGCAAAACGACACAAGACTCAATACCATGATAGGAATCTTTAAACAACATGATGCAACACCAGAAGACACACGCTTTCTTGTTGCTTTGTACGAGGGTGTCATGGATAAGGAAACCTTGGAAGAAGTCCGCTACAAACGTTTCGCAAAGTCGACAACAAAAAGCGATTCAATCTTGCCTCTTTGCCACCAACGAACGACGCTGCATGGTACCATGCATTTAGAACGTACCATCAAGTCCAAAAATGGTATGGAATCCAAAAAATCCAGAAAACTGGGGCTGGAAACGTGACATCAACGGGCTTGTTTCAGTAAGAATGACAAAAAACCAGCACCCGAGACTTATTTTTTTCATGCAATTGTAAAAAAGGATGCGGCGTTGCATGTAGCTGCAGGAAAGCTGGATTGAAGTGTTCTATTGTATGTGGGTGCTGTAATGGTCAAACATGCCGAAATTCGCCAGAGGTTCACATCGATGTCGAGGACGAAGAAGAAGAGATTTTGTCAATGGAAGCCCAGAATCTCAGTATCACAGGCAATGAGTTAGATGATGACATTGATGACGAAGACTGTTATTAAGTAACATAATTTATAGTAACATAATTTCGAAATCTACCATCGCTGGTATATCTGTGGAGTAGACCTACTGGGGATACCACAATAAAAAAATGCGCCATGTTCTCTACCTCATGGTGGTGTGGAAATGAGTGAGCAAAATTATTATAATTATGTAATGAATAACCCGAAAAAATTACAAAGTTGGGAATTTCATAATTTTTTAGAAAAATATTCACATTTCCGCCACTGTAACTCGTTACCTATTAGACTTACAAAAAAAAACCTTCTACAAAAAATGTAGGTAATTTAGTTTTCTTTAAGTTTGCGTTCAGCAATTTGGTTGTAAAAACGACCACTTCACAATTATTTTGAAAAAAACAAATTTTGGCACCTTCAATCCAAGATGGCGGGTCGAGCTCGACCCTCCCAAGGTCGAAAACTTTTTTTTTCCTTAGAGTCCCAATCTTAACAACATATATCAAAATCGCTACTACCTAACCTTTTGCAAGGTAAAACTCCCCACTGACTGGACTATTAGTGCACAATGTTTTTTTTAATTTCAAAAATTATTTTCACAATTTTGTTTTTTAAAATACGTAACAAGTAATACATTTTAATTTATAGTATTGTTACAGGAATTGTGCATAGCGGTTAAAGGGTAGGTAAAATTATTAAGATTATCTTATTGAAGATTATAAATCTCATTGTAATATTTGATCATTGGAAAAGATGATAAATCTCAAAGACAGTGTGAAAGAGATAGAGACACTGAAAGAAAAAAAAAGAGGCAACGGTCGCAACTGGGACTCGAACTCAGATCTTCTACACGGTGAAAATGAGTATTGATAATTTATTAAGAATCTCTTCAAATTATTCTCTTCAATTAAAAACGGGATTGCAGGCCCAGTAAAAAACAATGTATTTTTTTTTAAGAAAGTCAAACATTCCCAGGTTACGAATAACCTAACAATATTTGAAAATCTCCTACTACCACCACGGTAAGTTGAAAATGTCGTTTGTGTTGTGATGGAGGTGATTTTGATTTTGGCGCCCTTGAGGTGATTTTTCACAAAAACGGCGCTCTACAAATTATCCAATTATTATTATGGAGGACTTAGCCAGCCGAGGAATTGAACACACTACGCCTGGGTGGGACCCAAACGCGATGACAACTCGGCCACCGACCGGTCAAATTTAGAGTAACCATTTATAGTAACCATTTATTATTACGACGTCGGAAGTCGGAACACGTATTCATAAAAATCATATGGGTCAATAAGGTGAACCAACAACTTGATTGGCACTTACCTACTTTCAACCAATACTTGAAAATAAATGCATACATTTTAGCTATTCTAATATATTATATGATGTATCTATACTATCATATATTTCTATTAATACTGATCTAACCTAGTCTACCTATAAGTTTTGCATGTACTTGTATATCTAACTTGTTATATATATCTAGAGTTTCTGTTAATTGTATATTTTCTGATCTCACTCTTTATAATTTACTGTATATGGTATATTTTATACCGTTGATATTAAAATAAATAAATAATATTTTCGGATTTCGTCATTATATATTATCAGAAATTATTATAAATTTACTAAAAGTTTACCAGGAAACGGCCTGAAATCCCGTTTTTAACCAGATTACTAAATTAGCAATACTCATTTTTCTCCGTGTAAACTTACCGGGACTATTGTTTTATTGTGAAGATTAAGTTCAATGAAAACGGATTAAAAACAATTCAGAAACTTTGGTTGATATTTATGAGAAATGATTTTATATTCATAATCAGATGATAGCGATATTTATCGGAAGAAGAGAATGTTAAACATCCGTGTAAACTTGCTCTCCCATCGTTTCTACCGATGCAGTGCGGAAGTGAAAAGTACCTTCCATAGAGCCTATGCCTACACCTGCGACCTATGCTCTACATACGAACTGTATAAAGTTGCGTAAATACAAATCTAGCAACTATAACTAACGAGAAACATGCATAAGTAAGTAAGGATAAATAAATAATAACATTTTTTATAAAATTTTACTAATCAATCTTAACGATTGCAATACCACATCACGGGCATGTGCCTAGTTTGGTGATCTTAACGGTTCCATGATAACTCAACACAGTGACAATTCAACACAATTTTAAAAAGTGATATAAAGTCATTAGAAACGATGAAAATTTTTTTTTAACCTTTGGGGATTTATGGTGAGGCACGAAATAAAAGGCGTGTCGTGAAGGTCACAGTGTTTATTGAGTCAGTTGCCGTGACGAGGAGATGATGTAGGACAGATGTTGAATACTCCGGTTGCTGCGGTGATGTGGTCTAGGCGGTAGTTGGCGACAGCGCGCTGAGACCGGACTTGATGAATGTCAGGCACTGGCGATCTGGGAAATCAATACTCCAGTGCTGACGGAAGGCCGAAGGTGCGGCGGACCTCGTAGGCAGTTGAGCTGGAGCGGCGTAGACCAGTGAGGATGCTGCGTGTCCTCGTGGTGATCATGGTGGCGTGGAAGAAGCGCTGGTCAGAGACACTGTAACCAGGGCGCTTATAATCCGAGTAGCGCTGGCCAGGGACGGCGATCTGGGCCGAGGCGCTAAGATGATGTCCCGATAGAGTCCATGATGGTACGGGCGAAGCCGGGTATCATGTCCTTCGCGGGGGGGCGCGGGGGGCGCACCGATCGTCACTCGTGAGATTAGTAAATCGTTGGCGGCAGATTGATGACTGACTGCCTGACTCGCTGCGTCGGGCTTATTTATACTGTTCGGCCGGTGGCAACAACAAGTAGTTAAATGGCAACTAAATCGAGGTCACTCGCTCGGTCTGGACCTTTGGCGAAGTTTCGGCGGCGCGGCAATTATGTCTAGGCGGTAGACTCAAACCTTCTGGCGAGTTTTCGTAATGTGAAAGACGGCCTGTGACGTATTGTCGCCGGTAGACAAGTAGGTGCTTGTTTTGTTTACGATTCCGGCTGAATAGCTCAGGAGTAGATACTAAGTAGGTCGAGCGGTTTATTATTAACTATTCAATGGATTCTTCTCGACGCCACAAACCTAACCTAACCTAACCTACATAACCCGGTTAATAAAGTTTTTGTTTCATAACTTTCCACGACTTTTTAAAGATGTGATGAATTATCATTGTGATGATTTATCCGGTTACCGATCTTAACACACCCAAACATTGTGAAAAAACCAAAAAAACACTGACTAAATAAAAATTTAAAAAAAAAACTTTTAAATATTTTTGTACAGTTTATGAAAATTTAACGTAGAGCTGCGCGGCCTCTTTAAATTTAAATTACAAACAACTGATTTATGTTCGAACACAAATTACATCGTATAGGTATAATATTAAATAACTACAATTTTCACCCTAAAACGTCTTTTATTACGATCTTTTAACTAAATTTGTGTAGCCATGTCCATTTTTCAGAATCTTTACTTATCAATAATAAGGATCATAAAACTACTCTTTAACAGGTAATGCATTCAATCCAGCATTTAATTGCGAGCATACCTACTTTCCAATCCATTTACTTGTATAAAATATCAACTTTATCATTGAACCTATCTGGTTTGCTGAGAGAAATCGAAGAATTTCTCGCTACCTAGAAATATCCATCGATTGAGGGTGTTGGCATCTGTATAGATCTATAGAGATCTGGTATGTTAGGAATGGTTTAGTTATTAAAGTAAGTAACTGTGGAACACCTACACTTTAAGATGAATCACATCAGTCAACTGTCAATACTTAATAAAATACAACACATGTGATATTTCGATGATTGGCGTTATATTAAAAAATTGAGGACAATAATTACTGACGTGTAAAATATATTATGAGACCACATTGGCAGTCCGCATGTACTTTTGGACCCTACTAAAGGGAGTTAATTAGTTCATGAGGTTTTTTGTTTTACTGAGCTGGAACGTAATCAATTGATCGCGACTTAATTAAATCTATGGATCATATATAATATTTCTTTCAATTCTAAGGGCTTCGTTGTTTCACCTCCTTTATTTAATAATCCAGTTATTTTACATAACGGATGACATTATTAGCTGTGCATATTGACAGCTTATCTGCTAAAAGCAGAGGCTTTTATCTACCTACGAGACTGTCGGAATCATATTTTGACCATGCTCGCAAATATCGCTAACTGATCATAGAGACCAGATTTAGTCAATATCGAAATGATATAGGGTTTAATCCATCTACCGTACTAGATACCCCAGTAGTACTCTGATAAGTGAATTTCTGAATTTGCATTGAGTCCTTGCTAATTTATTTGGTTTCATAGGATGTAGATGTTAAGCTTACCCGTTCCGAACTATTTGTAATAAATTATCTTTTTTTTCAGGGAGTGACAAATTAAATAAGTCCAGCTTGTATGCAAACAATACTGAAACCAAAATACAGACTGAAACAGAAACAACTCAACCGCACTAAAAACACAAATCTATCGGTGACTTTTATAAATTTTAATATGCAATATCAGCACGGGAGAACCCAGTGAGGATATCATTATCTCTATTTTTGAAAAGGAAGATAATAAAACATTTACTTATTCATTATAAAATATAATTTTGCCACCAGCCTCTTTTTTACTTTAAAGATCTATTTTAATTTTTTTTTTTTTTTTTTTATTTATTTATTAAGTTAAAAGAAATTTACATTTCACTTTCTTAACTTAAATATATAACATTAAATAAATAATATTCTAATATTGTTCTAATAACTTAAGATTAAAAAGTTTTTTCTTAAATACATTTATACTCTCCGTTTTAAGTTTATCTGGAAGGAGATTGTATATTTGTACACCCTCGTGGCCAATGCCTCTTTTGCCACTTTCAGTCCTTACAGCATGTGTGTACAATTTGTTATGTTGCCTAGTATAATGTTCGTGTACTTGTGACGTTTGTTTAAATGTTGTGTTTGTGTGTATAAGTCCATTTTGGATTTTGTAGATTAGGAGGCATATGTTGTATTCGTACAATTTTCTTATTTTAAAAAGTTTCATTTCCTGATACAGTTTTTTTGTGGGAGTGTCCGGGTTATAATTGAAGAGTTTTTTAATAACTTTGTTCTGTATTGTTTGTAAATCATTTAGGTATGTAATGTATGTGTTTCCCCATATTTCTATTAAATAATTTAGATGGGACTGGATTAAACTAAAATATAAGCCCCTCTTTACCTCCGTTGGTAGGAGATGGGCAATTCTACCAAATACACCAATTAGTGGGATGATTTTTGCTTTTAATTTTTCTACGTGTTGTTTAAATGTCAGATGTTTATCAATATGTAAGCCAAGGTATTTTTCGCTGTCTAGAATAAGCAAGTCCCTTTCTTCTATTTGTAGAGGTTTATGCGACGGTATTATTATTTTAGGTGAGCTTAGGATCATGTAGCCGGTTTTATTAATATTTATTGTTAATATATTTTTTATTAGCCAACTGTTTAGAATATTAAGATCCTCTTGAGATTGTTCTAATAGAGTTTTTAAGTTTTTTCCGAAGTAAAATATTGCAGTGTCATCGGCGTATAGAAATATTTCACCATGTAGTTTCAACTGGCAGATGTCATTTATATATATTTGGAATAGGAGGGGCCCCAGTATAGATCCTTGCGGAACTCCATAGTTTATATTCTCTAACTGACTGTTATTATCTTCTATGCTAACATATTGTTTTCTGTTTGATAGATATGATTTAATTAATTTGATAGCTGGACCGGTTACTCCTGTTTTTTCTATTTTTTTAATCAGTATTTCATGACTTACGGTGTCAAAGGCTTTTTGAAGGTCTACAAGAATTGCTATGACATAGTTTCTATTATCTATGCTATTTCTAAGTTTATTTATAAGATCATTAGTTGCAGAAAGAGTGTTAGACTTTTTTCTGAAACCGTATTGTTTGGCATATAGAAATGATTTTTTTTTCAGAAAGTTGTTTAGCCTATCGTATATTACTCTTTCGTATATTTTTGATAGAATTGGTAGGACAGAAATAGGCCTGTAGTTTGATGTTTGAGTTTTCGAGCTCCCTTTATATATTGGGATAACCCTTGCGATTTTACAACTGTTCGGAAATTGACCTTCTTTTAGGCTCAGGTTAATCAGTTTAGTTAGTATAGGTGTTAATAGCGGGGCAAGTTTTTGTACTGTTACACATTTTAATTGGTCATGACCAGCACTCGCATTTGATTTTAGGGATTTTATAATAGCTAGTATTTCGGGTTCAGTTGCGGGTTGTAGGTATATTGACTCCGTACTTTCATACTTTAATGTAATTTTTTCATCCAGTTCATGGGTGTATTTGTTAATTATATTACCAGCTAAAGAGGCACCAACATTACAAAAGTAGTTATTAAAGCATTCGCATATCTTGATCTTTTCTGTGATAATTTCATTATCTCTCTTTAGTTTTTTACATGGTTTGCTTTGCGTGTTTGTTTGATTCTTGATGATGTTGTTAATTAGGTTCCAAGTTTTTTTGGTATTATTTTCACATTTTTTAAATAGTCTGCTATAGTGTTGTTTTTTAGAGTTTTGTTTTTGTATAGTTATTTGGTTACGTATTTTAGTAAATTCTGTTTTCAGTAATAGGTTACAGGGTTCTTTTTTTATTTTTAAGTGTAGTTTATTTCTTTTATTAATCATTTTTAATAAGTCTTTTGTTATCCAACCAGGAAGACAGGTTTTATTTGTTTTTATTATTGTTGAACTGTAAAAAGTAATTTTGTTTATTAGATAGTTTACAAAGTTATTGTAGTTCAGTTCCGAGTCCTCGTTATTATTTATAGAAAAGGGGTTTTGTCGAATATCCTCCTCTAGTTTATCATAGTCAATTTTCGTATATTTATAGGAGGGTTTTTGTAAATTCTTTTTAGTGTAGGTGTGCAGTATGTCAAGAATCAGTAGATTGTGATCAGATATTGAAGTGTCACAGTTTGTTATAGAATATGAAAGATTTATGTCTGAGATGATGTGATCGATAATGGTGTTGGTGCTTTCTGTGATACGTGTCGCATGTTTTTTGTTTATTTTGTTTATTATATTGAAATTGTTTGACTTGATGATTTCTGTATATTTACAAGTGTGTGTGTTTGTGGAGTCAAGTAAGTTGATATTAAAGTCCCCTAGTATTATGGACCTTTTGTGAGTTTTCAGCTGTGTGTTTAACTTATCTATAAAATCTTGGAAATTGGTGTTTGGTTTTTTATATATCACTCCAATGTTTAAGTTTAGTTTGTTTAATTGTATCCAGAGGAAATTGTTGTCTGGATCTACTATATTGTCGATTAAATTATATTCTAAGTTTTCTTCAATAAATATGGATACTCCACCACCGATGCCCTCAGGTCGGCAGGATGCCTCGTGTTTGTAGCCTTCAATATTGATGTATGGTACGTCCGTTTCTTTGAGCCAAGTTTCTGTTAAAAGTATGATGTTGATTTTGTAGTTGATGGTTTTTAATAAGCACAGGATCTCGTCGACTTTTCCTTTCAGGCTTCTAATATTTAGATATAGGAATGAGATTGAAGTTTGGTTTTTGTTTGTTCCCAACTGTTTGTAGAGAGTTACGTCATCTACCCGTGCATGTAGTTTTTTTGTTTCTAAATAGTAAGTTTCGATATGATTGGTGGTCGTCGATTGACTATTTCGTTTTTTTTTATTATTATAAGATTTCATTTCGTCCATTAAATTGGTGATTTTTCCGGCATTATCGGGATCCAGTTTTTTGGAGTTTGCGTGTAGGTAGATTTGGGTTCATGTTTGTTTATTTCCTTGTCGATATTATATAACATTTTCCGGTGGTTATTCTTAATTATTTCAATTATGTTTATTCTTGCCAAATTCATCAATTTCGAGATATCATATTCATTCATTCGGTCGTGGAAAATTGGTCCGATGAATTGACAATGATTTTTGAATAGAGCAGCGTGAGACCTTATTTCGTGGTTGAGTTTGGAAACATTTAAATGATTATTTTTAGGTACCGAGTGCACTATAACATTGGTGTGGTGAAGATTATTTACAATGTAGTACAAGTGACTAATTATATTTTTCGGTGATTTTTCATTTGTCCCAGTAAAAATGATGACAAAATCTTTTTTTGTAAGGATTTCACATGACTGTAATATTGTTGAACTAAATTTGTCTACAGTGGCACCGGGATAAATATAACTTCGGCATTCTATTGTTTTTGAATTTTTTTCAATATTTCGTCTCATTTTTCTTCCATCCTCATCTCCAAAAATGAGTACTTTAGGTTTGTTTTCCGGCGGCATTACGAGATCTGCTAGTTGATGTAAAGAAATGTTATTTTCCACTATGGGAAGTTGCTTTGTTTCGGCTTTATAAGTCAAGAGCGATTGTTTACTGCTTGAAGGTGTTAAATTTGTTAAAGAATTCTCCACTTTTTTTGTTACATGCTTTAGTTCATTAATGTTTTTATCTATGTTTGTAATTTGACTTTTAATTTCTTGTTGAAAATTTTCTAGTAGTGAATATATTTTTAGAGACATCTCTTGGAAGCTTTTGAAGTTTTTGTTTAGTTGGTTAATTATTGAATTAATTTTATCGTTATCTCCCGGTGTTTCATTATGTTGTAGGGTTTCGTTCACAGATGTCTCCGTCAGCTCATCTTCATTCTGTTGTGGGGCTTCATTCACAGATGTCTCTGTCAGCTCATTTGTTTGTTGAGAAATTTTATTAGTTTCTTTGCAAGATGGGCACTTGAAACTTTGTTTATAGTTTTTATTCATCTTTCGAAAATTTATTTCAGTTATATGACAACAAAAGAAATGAAAATTATGCTTACATGTCTTGCAGTACAAATTTTCGTTGTCATGTATTTGGGTCTTGCATGATTTGCATTCCATCATTGCGGATGATTTCCACAGTGTTTTTGTATAATTATTTACGCTAAGATATTAACAAGTAATGGCAAAGGATTATATTGTTTGATTCCTTTTCACAGCATAAAATTTCTAGTGTTTATTTATTTAGAGCAAATGACAATAACACCGTTTGACGTTTGACATTCCCGGTGATATCACACTTTTTATATTAAGTTCACTAAGATTGTCTTTCTATTTTGTGAGCAATCAAGAAGTAATTACTTGGGTAAATATGTGGAATTAGTTTGATTTCACAGATATCACACTTAAATCACGCTTTTCACATAGTTTTCTAGGTTTTTTATAGGAGCAAAGATTTGGACTTGTTCACTGTTTGACGTTCGACTTGATAGATGTAATTAAAAATATACATGATTTTTTTTAGGTTTGGCAAGTTAGGAGGCTGATATGATTCAGTGTACCGGCCTTGTGATCTAGGCGGTTTTGCTGGAATCAACCGCGCTAACAACTGATCTAAAACCCGATTGGGTAGACCGACACTTATTTAAAATATTATGTGAAATAAATATGTCATCCAATTTCAGAGAAATGGGTATAAGTACGCGTTTGCGTATAAGTACGCGTTTGCGTATAAGTACGCGTTTGCGTATAAGTACGCGTTTGCGTATAAGTACGCGTTTGCGTATAGGTACGCGTTTGCGTATAGGTACGCGTTTGCGTATAAGTACGCGATTCCCACCAAAAGTTTATAGGTTGCTTTTTAATCGACAGCGAGTCTATCTGCCGAGTTTCAGCTCGATCGGATGTCGGTTAGTGGATTAATTTCCACTTAATACATTCATTACATTAAACAAAAGCGTCATTCAAATAGATGTGTTTAAAAAACCAAACGTTGTTTTTACATGGAAATCTTTACGATAAGACAACATTCTCCCAACGAATGCGTCTATCAAATTTTGTTTTATTTTTAGTACCATTATTGGGGTTGATATTATTTTTTTGTTGATATCGAAGGGTTTTTTGTCATCTTCGTTTACTCATGGTTTTATAATAGTACTGGCCCACCGGCTCCAAGCAGTCGGGAGTCTTGTGCGATAATCACATACAAATTAAAATTTATATATACTTCAGTGAATATATTTATTAATCCAGATTCTCGAATGTTTCCTCTTTACTTTCACCTGCGCAATATTGTATCCTGAACGGAATTATCGGCTTGTAGTTCATATGAAATACAAAATAGGAGAGCACAGAGGCCCACTTTCTAACAAGGCAAAGTTGTAGGGCCACAGTGAAAGAAAAAAAGACATATTGAACAAATAAATATACTTTGAAATTTGTTTTTAATAATCGAAAGGACAGGTAGGGTTCCACGAATGTGACATATTAAATAAAATATTCCAAAAACCTAGAGTTTTTTATACACTACATGGTGAAGGTTTCTCTAATGATAGACAAAATCTTACAGAAGATGGTACCATCTTTTTTTAAACCCAGATGTGAATCAATATAAGCTGAAGTATGACTGGTTAGTAAGCAAGTAGACAAATGCATCGGATTTTAATAAAATCTGTCTCAGCTTAGTCTTCCACTATTGTAGAAGCAACATTTTCCGCATACATTGATTGGTGAAGGAGGATTTAAAATATTGTAAGGCTTTGCTAAACAGGGAATGTTTGGCATTCTTTTTTTAAAATGTGTATATTTATGTGTGTGTACTCAATATAGCTTAGTGCGGTCCTGGGTATGTAGGTATTGCCTGCTTTCAATTTGTCCCGTAAAATCAACACGTAACAAGTAACTACTGTTTCGAGTTAACTGGATTCTCTGGTTGCATAAAGATTTGAAGACAAAACAAGTTCAACGAGTGACTGTCGCAAGAAGACAGTATGGTCAACTGAGCGGTGCTCTGAGACAAAATAAAATCATGTCATCAGAATGTTCTCACTGACGTTCGATTCAAGTAGATTTGCTGTTTTTGAACGAATCTTAAAAATATATACTCTTTTTGAAATAATTTATATTTATTATTGGATTTTACATATTAAAATAATGTAAACATGGATATTGGATATGTGTATAATTTATGTAATATGACAAGTACAATATACGTCGAGGATTAGCTGCAATACAGGACTGAAATTTTTTTGACCCAGTCAACATTGGTTTCTAACTAGGCAGCGCATGTTGTAGGAAACTCAAAATGTGAAATTAAAAAAAATTATATAGATTAATTTATTTGTGTGAGTAGTATACTAAAGGCGAACAGAAGAAAAAATATATATTTCAGAAAATAATAATTAAAAGCGAAGATACAACTGTGCGTCGTTATCAGATGACAATTTTTGTCAATCTGTCCAGCCTAAATCTAATAACCATTTCAATATTTTTGGACGGAAGAATGAGAATTCACACCATTTCAGTTGTTGAGGGATTTTATTATACATTTTTGGTCTGCGATAAGAGAATACTTGTTGATATATCGCAGTTGTTGCTGGTCCTTATTTCTAGTCTGATAGTTTTTTTGAAAACGCATTATTATCTTTTTTGTATAACACTATCGAACATTTCATTAATGGAGGACTGAACGCAGTTGGCGCTTGCAAAAAAATGTCGACAAAAGCAAAGCAAGTAGTCCACAATGTAGTGCTGGTACCCACCACGATGTATGGCAGTAAGGCATGGAATTGCCAAAGAAATGATGAAAGTAGACTGAATGTTGTAGAAATGAGATCCCTGAGGCCTATGTATGGTAAAACCATATATGTTCGTGTGAGAAATGTAGAGATCCGCAAAAAATGCAAGGTTGATGTAAACGTAATGTGTCAGATTAATAAAGGGACGCTTAGATGGTTTGGGTATGTAAAGCGAATGAGCGAAGAAAAGTGTTTAAGGTTTTCTTCATATATTCATATGACGCAAATGTGAATGGTAGCAGTAGTCGGGGACGCCTGAGGAATACATGGCACGATCAAGTGAATCAGACACTTGAGTCGGGCCATGTGAAGAATCAGAATAATAGAAGAGTATTTATGATACGATGAGAATGATGCAAGAAGTGTGCGCCAAAACCGACTTGTTTGGCGGTCCGTTCTCTCTGCCCACCCCTGCGGGGAAACGGCGTGATGGTTAGTTAGTTAATTTGTCCAGTCACAGTTGCATCAAGCACATTGAATTCCTCTAAGAGAGAGTCTCTCGAATATCTGGAAGGTACTTATTTCTGATTGTATTTTTAAAACGGACATTATTTAATAACGAATATAAAAATTTTGCTAAAGCTAAAGTTTTTATAATCGCTTACTCGTGGGTTTTTCTTGTAAATTTACCACTTTATAATTTATACGAAACTTGAAATAGACAAACGTAATAAAGGTTATCGCCACTTCAGTTTTTTTTTTCACTCAAATAAACATAACTGTTCAGTAGTTATGTGTTAATTTATAGAATAAGATCATTTTCATGCTATGCTGTGCTATAATATCTGATGACCACTACCGCTGAAAGTTTCAAGCACATATAAGAGGAATGGTTTATCAAAATAGTTATGCACTATATTGATACAAGAATATAACTAAATTTACAAAACATTTTTCGTTTAATTTCACCGACTCTCACGAGCCCACAGAGGCGAGAGGAGGTGAGAGATAACTAGATAACAAATAATTAGTTGTACCACGCTGATTGCCCGCATTCCCAGTCCGCAGCGAAGGATCAGAGGTTTTTAGTGCGTAGACACTTGCGAAACTTCAAGTATAATCATCACGTATCACCATCAAACAGTAGTCACGGAAACGCTAAACACTTTCTGCAGGCCTGCAAGCCGAATAGTACAGAATTATCGTACCTACTCCCGCAACTATACTGCTCCTAGGTTGAGTGGTTACGAGTTACGATCTTTAGCTATGAATTTGCGAGTGGCAGGTTCGAATCCCGGCGTGCGCAATTGACTAATTTGTGTCATTTCATTATTTATTCATTTAAAACAATATATAGCATATTTGCAGCGTGTTCCAAAGTGGCAGATACTTTCAGTGTCGCCCTGGTGAAAGACCACCATTCACAATCGAAACCTTGCTTGAAATGGCTTTAGCCATGTTCGAAGATCAGATCTGAACTGTCAGGAACATCCCCTGCCCAATATCTTTCCCCTCCCAACTACCTTCAGCCTCACAACGTACCCTAATTGGGGAAACCATGGTTTCACAGGCTACGGACTGGGTTGTTCGGTATTTACACAAAAAAACAATACTTTTATAATTTGCAATTATACAGCCGTAAGTATACGGGAAACTGATATAACATATGTTTTTCCTATACTTATAAGTTTTATTGGACGCAGTCTACTGTGCACAGAACAGAACTCCACGAGATTGTGGATTCCATTTACTGCCATTGCAGTACCTACTCATGATCTTTCGGTAAAGATTTGGAGGAAAAATATTTAATGACAGATAGAAAAATCTTTTGTTTGAGTCCCCGAACAAGCACGTTTTTTTATAGGGAGTTTTTAAATGAAAATTCCAATTTATAAATATGTATGTTTTTTTAGATTACATCTCTTCTTCTATGTCTCCTCATAGGAGGCCCTGAGGACAATAATTTCTCTCAGGGTAACCTATGGCAGAGGTGTTGGTTGTTCAGTGAATGGTTTCCGGGGCGGTGGTACCCAAACCCGCATTTTTTGGTAGCTTTATCAAACTGATTTGGAATTGGTTTCTAAGAAATGTGCCTAAAGTTAAGTTATTTTAATATGCACCAGGCATTATATTTTGTTGAGCCATCTCTTTTCTTAAAATAATCGAATAAATTTGAATTGATCACATAGACATTTTAAACAGTCAAACACAACAATTAGTACCTACCTATGCTAGTAAATAAAAAAGAAATTTTAACATGTAGTCAAACACAATAATTAGAAGGTACCCATCTATATTAGTATATAAAAAATAATTTTTAACGAGTAGGGTGACTTGGTCAACAGTGGATCACTTTTTTTTGAGGCATATAACTTCAACATCAGTTGAGGCATTGTAATGAAAACTTTCACAAAGGTTCATTGTTTATCATTCTTGTAAATTGTAATAGTTTAAACTCCGCCATTATATGGGAAGAAAAGTAATAAGTAATTATTTACGATGAGGGAAAATGATCCACTGTGGAACTTGGTGGTACACAGTGGATCAACCTATATTTAACAGTGGATCAAGGATGGGATTTCTTTTAATTAAAAAACTAATACTAGAAATAAATCAGTTTTTATTATTGAAAAAGAAGAACAAACAAAATAGCCCATGGCTAGATAAAAAAATAACTGGATTTAAAAAGAAAAAAGAGAACGAAAACAATAATCTAAAGAAGCAAAATAATTTTTTAAAACTCTTGAAATAATTTTTGAGAATTTCTTCTTGTTCCTTAGAGAACACCATATTCACTTCATAGTTAGGAACAAATCGCATATTTACTACACTGGGCGAATTATTTTGTTTTCTTTTTATACCGCTGTAACGTAGTAAAGGCAATTTTTGTATGCTTTGCCGCTCCACGGATGCTTGAGCCTTCTGAAATTATCTTTAATCCCTCTTCTATTTCCGCCTGTGTATGTTTGCCTATTTTTCTTTCTTTCGTCCCTTTATGAGGCATCCTATAAAACAAAAAAAACAAACAATCAAGACAAATCAGGCATCAGTAGTACACAGTGGATCATGATCCACTGTGTAAGGTGATCCACTGATCCACTGTAGAACAACACTCCATTTTTAACTAAACATATTATTCTGACTTAACCCTTTTGAATAAGACATATTTCTGGGTGTTAACACATGTTGTAATAACTACTGATAACAACTAAAATAAGCAAAAATGTATCATGGAAAAAATAATGAAATGGTACGCAAAAATATACTTACGTGGTTTTTTTTCTCCTACCACAAAAACAATAAATACAGCACCACACGTCTATTCGCCTGCGGAGCCGGACAAGTACCGACTTGTTTAGTAGCATGAAGGAACACCTACCTAAGAGCCGAACACACATGCAAACACACTAAGAACTTTCGAGATATTGGAGTGATCCACTGTACCATACCGATCCACTGTAGACCAGGTCACCCTACTCAAACACAATAATTAGTACCTACCTATATTAGTATATAAAATGAAATTTTAACAAGTTGTCAAACATAATAATTAGTATCTACCTATATTGGTACTTAAAAAATAAATTTTAACAAGTAGTCAAATACAGTAATTAGTACCTGCCTATCTATAAAATCTATTCTAAGTAACCGCTTGGATCCGATCGATTCTTTAGTAAATTAATTATTTAATTGTTATGATACTGACATATGATGAAGTATTTCAATGATGCCATTGCAATCATCTGGGAAATTACATGAATGCGGATTGAAAATTACAAAAAAAAAAATTAAATAAAAGTACTGGAATAGTAATTCAATAATAGTAATATTCTAAAATAAATTTGTTTGGCTTTAAGAAAAAATGTAGATAATAATATTAATACAACTTCACTAAAAAATATTTTTTTATCTAACCAAACTTTTATATTAGGTTTTGGTTACCGCCGCGCCGCCTAACCAAAACCTAACCCTAACCTAACCTGACCTAACTACACCTCATACCTCGTTTCTTCCCACAACTTCCCAACTTCCCACTCCTTTATTTACTTAATAAGACTCTCCTACACAGCATCCCCAAAGATGACATTTATTATGACGATTATTTTCCTAGTGGCCTTATGTGTGGAGATAATGTAAATTAATATGCTGCAATAGTATATAAAAAAGCATGTAACAAACTACCCGATTATTAATTTAGATTTTATTCTTGCTGATTCGTACGTTTTTTCGATTCTTTCCAGTGCCATAAGGTGTCCAAATGAGAAGATATTGCATGTCCTAGCGTGGATCACTTTAAATTTTGTCCCAAACCAATCTTCTTTCTTTCTCTCTGCTATAAATACAAAAGACGTAAACACTATCATGTCTGACGTATGCTTAGCATCATACAAAACTTATTTTTAAGGTGTTTTCGGACACGACTTCGGCGAGATAGAAATATAATTATTAAGGTATTAGAGGGAGATGTGATAAAATGTCTTTCGAAAATGTTTGTGTGATAAACGATAGCTATCTTGAACTTGAATATTAGTTCGCGAAATTATATTGACGTAATTTGCGTGGTATAATTTAAAATGTAAAATTCTGTGGATATCGTATTGAAAGAAATCGCAAAAAAATCATTGAATCATGACAAAACGCATTCAAATAAGGTGAGAATTATTTTATGTTACAGGGTAGAAAAACGATATTTTAAAACGAAAAGTTATAATTTTTGCTTATGGTTTTGCGGGTGCAATACAATTTCATTGTTTACTTTTAAACCTACTTATAAACAAAGGACTGAGGTTGGAGTTAGTGATTTAAAAATTTTAGGAGGAAAAGATCTCTCAAAAGAAAAAAAAAGTGGGTGTGTCAAGCCTACGCAAGACAGAAGTGAAACTTCTAGTTTCAGCTGATGCTTGGCGTGGCGCAGTTCGCTGGTGTCTGAGAGAGAGGAAAGAAGAGAAGAGAGAGAACGTTCGTGAGCGGCTCCCCCACCTCAACAAGGTTTCACTTCAAAAATGCCACAGCCGAGAATCGAACCTCGCTTAACTGATTGAAAGCCAACCACGCTGAGCACCAACTGTAAGCAAAGCCGCATAAATTGATTATATTATGTAGGTTCTGAAAATATGAGAGCTTGTTATGTTTTATAATGTTACCTACATCACACCCAAAATATAATATATTTTTAAAAATAATGTACAATGTACAGAAATAGAATCCCACACAAGATCGCGTAGTGCGCTCTAGCGAACGGATATTTTATCAGAGGGAGATAGTTTTAATTTTTTTTTCTGTAAATTATTACATATTATCAAAATAAATAAATTAATTAAATAAATGTAATACAATTATCATAATATACGGATTAGATAATAATTTTAATCCAACACAATAACGCAAAGCGCGCTCTAGCGGAGTAATGTTTTATCACAGTGAGATAAGTGTTTTTATTATTTTGCAATATTATTTTCTTTTAAAAAATGTTCTGACCTACTAAAAAATAAGATATTGAATGAAAAAGGCGTTAAAAACAAAAAAATAATGTGCGATGGCCGAGAATCGAACTCGGATCAACTGCTTGGAAGGCAACTATGCTGACCATTACACCACCAACGCCAGTTGTCGGGATGAGCTAAGAAGCATTTATATGTTACTTCAAAACTTTGACTAGATCAAATGAACTTTAATCGGTGGTGGGGGTACCCGCATTTTCGTTTCGGTCATGAGTCGGTTTTACTCCGGTCCTCGAAATTGCATGACGCGCGTAAAGAAGTTTCACTTCAAAAACATTAATTAGTTATTTGTGTAAATAATTAGCTAAATAATCTTAAATTAAACAATATTGTACTACCGGCTGCAGAATATGTTCAATGCGCATTAGCAATATGTATATATTAACATTTCAGATTATTTTTTTTTCAAATTTAAATGACGCGAATGTGAATGATAGACGAAGTCGGGGACGCCCGAGGAAAACATGGCACAATCAAGTGAACCAAATACTTGAGTCGGGTCATGTCAAAAGTTAGAGCAACAGAAAGGTATCTTTGAATGAAAATGAATCAAAGAGTGTGTGCCAAGATCGAGTTGTTTGTGGTCCATCCTTTCTGCACACCCCTGTGGGGATACGGCGTAATGGATAGTTATTTGTTTCAATGTTGTGTACCTTTTAATAAATTATTTTGTATCACAGGAGATCATCGATTACCCAAGAAAATTAGGATTCTTAACATTACCATCTTAACACAAACCCATTAACCACTAATGACATTTATCAAACACCACACAAAACTGCCCTTGTCATTCGAAATACCACTAATTCCCGTATATTTCTAACACTTTTGGAAAACCACTCATCTCAAGTAAGATTATCCTTTGTGATTCCGCACTAAAGTCCCAACTGCCGGAACCAGTGGATTAATGGCATATATATTTTTTAGGAAATTAAGTAAAGTGGCCGCTAGACTTTCAATATTATGGTCAAGATATTGCACAATAATATTAATTATTACCTATAGGTTATATTAAAGGATTGCGCAATTTATTGAGACAACTAAAAAGAGATAGATATTTATTGTGCAACATGATCTTATCTGATAAATATTGAATCGTCTGTGGGTGATATTGCACAATAATGGTTAATTTCGGTCTTCGCAGTCAAGCACCATAGTGTGATATAGGTTTATGATTCAGATGGCTACGAATGATGAAATAAGTAAAGAAGAAGAGTGAAAAATTATTGTGGAGTTTATTAAAATGTACCAGAGTTTACCAGCTTTGTGGAATGTTAACATCAGTTTTTATGGCAACAACATTAAGAAAAATGAACAGTACGAACAATGCTATGCATTGTGAAGAAACATCACTTGTAAATTTTAAATCAAAAAAACTGTTCCAGTTGCTAAATAAAGTAATGTTATTGACAAACGTTGCCTTGCTGGAAAAGCATCTTTTTTGAATTTCGAGAATTACCATTCTCAAGAGTTCATTAAATAATGTACCGTCCATCCGCAGAAAGTTTCGGTAGTCAGCTGGTTCATATATTCTTATTTAACCTAACAAATGGCCAAAAGTAATGGCCACACATGCTTTACTTTTCGATATGTTGAGTAGTTGACTGTAGAAGTGTCAGTTCTAACTAAATTATCGGACAATAATATTGCAACGTGTGTGTCCTCTAGCAATATATTGACTGTAATATTGAACGTCTAGGGGCCGCTTTAGGCTAAAGTGTGTTGGGAAGGGGGGTGTGTACGGGAACATGTTTTCAACATGGAACATGGGAAATAAGACGGGGATAAGAATAAAGGGTTAATATAATAACAGCTTTAGGCAAGTCTTGCTTTTTTCTATTTGTATGAAATTTTGAGTTTTACACGATATTTTTTCGTCCAATTTCCATATGGGTCGTCTTGTCAATCGGATTTGAGATGATAAAGAGACGAGTTTTATTTTGGAACCGATTTTAATACAGTTTAATTTATTATTCGACATCCGTCGACTGTCATTTTTTCACGCATAGAATAACGAATAAGTTCCTTGTGGCCGTGTTTCGTGATCCAAATATAAGCCCGTTTTGGGCCTATATTTCCGAACAAATCTGTGTTTCACCATGATTACGAAATTTAAATGGGATGGCAATAAACTATTTCAGGCAAGTGTAAGAGAGACAATGGAACCAAAATGTACTAAATCAGTGGCACATTTGTTTCTATTCAATTTTTTTTTCTTCTTTATTCTATGGTTTTACGTAACTGTATTAGGTGGAAAATTTGCAAGTTGTTTTAGTTTTATATTTAAAATATCGTTAAGATATTCTTAAAAAGAAAAAGATTCGGTCCCATCTAGGAATTGAACCCAGTGTGTCCAGGACTTCAGCCTTGCTAAGGCTGAGGTCCTGGGTTCAATTTCAGATGCGACCGATACTTTTTCTAATTTTTCTGTTTCACATTTGTTTGAGTTGTAAACATTATCATTATCTTCAATGATTTAAAATTACAATTTGATTTTTTACTCAATAATTTATTCGGCTATAACAAAATGAGTATAGCATGTGTTTATTAAAGATTGTGAACATGTATTACTGCTTTGTTCTCATACCTAATTACATAAACATTGTCGTGGTTTTAATCAGTAAACTAAATACTTCTGTAAGAAGACTTTAATTACATAGTTTTGATTTATTATTTTCTGGTTCGTTTTGTGCGGAAACGATAGAATGTGAATAGTGAATGTTGTGACATATAATGTAAGGTGGGTGGGAAAGGAGAAAGGACAGAAGAAAGTAGGGAGAACCTGGCTATGCTATTACTAAAAGTTTTGAGAGACCGCCTATCCCATTTTGGATATATACGTAATAATGTTGCGTAACCATCGTAATCGCTTTGTAAGAGCTGTTTATTTATTGTTTTGGAATTTTTACAGAGAATTAGCATGATTGAACGTATAAAATTAGCATTGTGCGTAATGTGCACATGGTGGTTTAGCTATAATTAACTTAGTAAAGAGAAATAAGAAAAATAAATCGTAAAACATTATGCTTTATTATACATTATGTAAGATATTTTTAAAGAGAAGAAAAGATTACGCTAATTATAACATTTCTAATAATACCACAATTCTCCATGACATGTTAGTAGAAGTCTAATTTTTTTTTTAAAGACTGTTTGTGTAGGCCTACATACATAGTATCATTCAATAGCATTGTAAAAACGACCCATTCGACACATTCGACGACATTTTTGCGTTCCTTCCTTACACCGTTGATATTAGCGTGTCTCATTTCATGTACATTTTCCGTACAAATTTTCAAACTCAAAAGTTGACTGCCCGGAGTTCTTAAACAAAATAAATCTCTTCTATTTTAATGGATGTGACACCAGCTCCTATACAATCTCTTAAATGTAAATAGATGTAACTGCTATAACAGTAATATTGCAATAGAGACATACATGCTGATATATTGACTGCTCGTTAGAAAAGTCCATTGTATTATATTCTACGGTGACCGGATAAGTCATCACATCTTTAAAAAGTTATATAAATTCATGGAAAGTGATGAAACAAAAACTTTATTAACTGGGTTAAGTAGGTTAGGTGAGGTTAAATTTTGTTTCATCGTTTCTAATGACTTTATATCACTTTTTAAAAGTGTGTTGAATTGTCACTGTGTTAAGTTATCATGGAACCATATTCTACATATCTGCGAATAACAGATTTCATGGCGATTAAATTCACTATCTTGAAGATATCTATTATTTTATTTTACGTGTGCGGTACCTTCATCCTTCCCCCCCCCCCCCCTTTAACCAGTGTCCCAACTTTTCCCAACTCTAAAAACACATAGTTTTTTTAATATCGTAGATATTAGTGTAAGAATTCACCCATAGATAGTGCTAGATATTATGTTACCCATAGATGGCGTTAAGCCGTCGAGTATTGTAGAGAATGAGGGGATAATAAATAAAGTGGGAACTTCAGATTATTCCAGATATCAAAGTCAATCTATCACATAAAAGTTCAAGTGTTTTGTTGAGCCGGAGTTTTATTTAATAAGAGAGTTTGTGAGAAAACCCTGGGATACAATTTTTTTATATCGATAAAAATACAATGTATAAATAGGTATGTGTTTATTACAACACAAAGATTTTCTAGATAGGTTTAGGTATGAATCGTGTTAATCATCACAGTCACTTATATGAGGGACAGGATAAACAGAAAACTTAATAATACCACCAGCCAATAAAACAATTACTTACTGTATGGTTTTTAAATAATATTTTTATTATTTTGTTATTAGTTTTAAATTTATAAAGTAACCTATCTGTGAACATTAATAATTTATCGGTTTTGTTGTCAATCTCTTTTGCACATTATATTATAAGTAAGTCTGTTTATGTTCCTTACATATACCGTACACCGCTTACTTATTAAAACAATTTTTTAAATTATTCGTAATCCGGTTAAAAACGTCATTTCAGGCTTTTTAACGAATGAGTTGATAGGTTTCCTGATAAAATTCTAATGTATTATCAGGATGTCGGAACATGTGGTTGAAAAAATCCTAATATTTTCTCGTTGGCAAATGATGGTGTAGATATATCAGGAAATCATCTTCTGCAATCCCGTTTTAAACCGGCTTACCAATAATTAAAATATATTATCAGTACGCATTTTTCTCCGTGTACTTGAATTATTAATAGTAATGAAATCTACTTTTGAGTCAGGCATTACATCTACATATTTTCATGAATAAACTAGACAACTCAAATAAATGACAGAATCCCACACTTATTTTTAGGTTATTTTATTATTCTTTCCACTGCAATTAAATTAGTAATACTCGTAGGTAAGTTTAATCAATTAATCTGATCAGTCCTTCTATTTTAACCTATTTAAGATACACATTTTCTCTCTATCCTAAATATATCCGTCAGTAAAAACCTACACAACTTTAATCAGAAAGAAGAAAATTGATGAAAGGAACTGCGACTTGTGGTGGTTTGGGTTCAAAAGTTTACGTCGATGGGAGACAAGCGACAAATGCTATTTTCAAATACCTACGTCTATTTGAATTTCCACTTTCCTATATCTGATCGAGCTGAAACTCAGCAGAAATACTCAATGTCGATGACAATGCATTCTATCAACACTTGGTGGGCAATCACGCATATAAACGCGGACATATACGCATTTCTCTGAAATTGGATGACATTACAGGAGTTAATAAACTAAATAAATGTCAATCTTTCGTCAGTTCTTAGCGCTCCCAAGGTTAGCGCTTGCTCGCTTAAGGTTGTTAGGTTGACTTAAGATTAATATGCAAATTTCAAGATTACATGTTTTTATTATATTTAAAAAAATATATATTTTTAATATTTATATATTTTTTTCATTCTTTAAACTTTTATCCCGTTAAACTACATTTAGGCAGTTTGTAAAGTAAATGTAATAAGTACAATGTAAATATTTTTTTAAAAATATTATTACCAATTATTAAAAAATACAATTAGTAATAATATTAAAAAAACATAATTAGTAAAAATATTTAAAAAAACATATGTACCTAAAATAAAACTAAAGCTACATGCTAATGAATAACAACTATTGATTGATAGTGATGACTAGTTTAAAGTATTTCTACTTATGATCCGCGATTTCAGCACGTATATGAATCTATTTGGGAATTTGCTATTTTTTATATAACTTAGTAACATGTTGAACATTTTGGATGCTTTATATCTAGGGTTCGCTGTCCGTATTTATTTCTATATTTGAGAACAGGCATGCCTTCATTTTTTGTGATCCTAGTGTTGTGTTCATGTTCCACTTTCCTCTTATATTCAGAGTCAGATATATGCTGAGTCTATATTTTGTGCCATAATAAGGCCTGTACCGGCAAGACAATCAGGTTCCAATACAACAAAGATATGTTTCGCCTTTATGAAAATATCTGTTTTGGAACTAGTAATTTAATCATAGAATTTTGTACTAATTGTAGGTAATTTAAATTAGATTTGCAAGAGTGTCCCCATGTGGTTATTCCATATCGTAAAGTAAATTCAGATTTATGCTCAGTCAATATTTTGTCCCATATTGAGGTCTGCACAGGCAAGATGTTTTCGTTTCGATACAACAATGAAATGTGTCGTCTCTGTGAAAAAATATTTTTTTAAACTTGTCACTAAACCAAAGAATTTTGAACGGATTTTAACAAATTTAAATTAGTTTTGCAAGAATGTCTTCAAGTGGTTATTCGATATCTTAGAGTTGATTAGGCAAGTGATAAGTAAATATTCGCAGGAACCAAACGTTTCAGATAATACAGTCCTACTCTCAGTATTTTACCAATTTTTTTTTTTTTTTAATTTTTTTTTTTATTATCAATATAAAGTTTTTTTACAGGCTTTTTTTTCGAAGACTGTCTCACTAGGATAAACCTGTGTCGAGACAGACGTATTTGATACATGAATTAATGTTTACATATTTTTTGATACATAAAATATTTCATTACATTAAATGACATTATGAAAAAGATACAAAATAATAAATAATAATAATAAATGATAAATTTGTTAATCAGCATCTAGTTGGAGTACATACTTATGTAGGGATTTTTATAAAATTTTTGATCATGGATCTGTCTTGGCTGATGATCCAAGACTTGATGTCTGTTTTATATTTAAAAAAAAAATCGTTCAGTCTAATGGCTTGTGGGAGAGCATTATATAGCCTTGTTGCAAAATTTCCAAAATTTCTCTGGCCAAAAGTTGTTTTAGCGAAAGGGATTTGTAAGAAATTATGTCCTTTGGTTCTAGTATCACGAGCAGTTTGGATATTGTCAAAAGTAGTTTTGTGTTTGAAGAGGTATGTTAGTATGTTTTTAGCATAAAGTTGCCTAATATCCATAACACAGATTTTCCTAAAGATTTCATCCGAACTGCTTGTGATTGGTAGTTTGAGGATAATCTTTATTATAAGTTTCTGAGCTTAGTTAGTTTAGTTGGATGTCTCATTGGAAGTTGCAATCAACAGTCGCTCCCAAACAAACGCATTCATTTACTATTTCAATTTTATCGCATATGTAAGTATCACATGTAAAGTTGTGAGGTAATATTTCAGGCGTAATCGGAACTGAAGCATGTGGAGATCGTATGTTAATCAATTTGTTTTTTTTTGGTATTTGTGATTAGAGCTTCGTCATAGGACCATTTTATTAGGGATGTAAAGTCTTTTTGAATGCTTTAATAGTAATAAATAATTGAGTAATAAGTGATAATTATTCATACATATAACAACCCTCGATTGAATATATCATTTAGCAAAATTTTCTTCAATTTCGGCTCCCTAATGTTTTTAAATGCCAAATTCCATATAAATCAAAGTGGTGAAATCTCATTTCGTTTGCATATATAATTAGGTCTCTGCATGGGTACATATTTCAAATGTACGATTTATTTGAAAGACCACTGGCGCCGATTTTTAGCATTCTATGCAAAGTTTGCCAAAACGTTTTGAGCGATCGCTTGTTATAATGTAACATATTTATAGAACCTAAAAATATGGGAAGAACGGCCAAATCTGGGTGGATTAATTAAGCAGTAAGCATTTTCATATGTTTCCATATTAATATTTTGAGGAATGATATTAATAAAATAATATAGTAAATGTATATATAAATACAACTAATTGCTCTAGTGGTTATTTTTAAAATGTATTTGATAAAAAGTGATATTTAGTATCCGGTCAGAATTTGGCTTTCAAAAGATTAAGTTAGGAACTTAATTGACTTCCTCAAAGGAATTGAGGTGTCGTTAAACTGAACATAATAAAAGCTCTGTTACATAAAAAGGAACGTGAAATTGCGGCTATTTTATAAACTTGTGCAAGCCGTTAATTTTGTCGAAATAAAAGAACCTGTTTTGTGATATAGTCTTACTTTTATGATCTCTTTAATATCTGTAATCACAAGAAAAAACGAACGGGCTCATATGTTCTACGTAATCATATCTCTCCATTAATTAATTAACACTATAAATATTTGTAAAAGCTTAAATCTCTCCTTTTTTTAAGGACTTGTGTCATTGTTGAGAATGCTGTGTTTGATCGTTTTAAGAAAGGATGGAGTGAACTTATTAAAAAAGAAAGAAAAGATGTTTGCGTCAATCTATTCCCAAGGTGTTATCATAATGTGGTAAGTTGTTAAAACGATTCAAGGAAATGTCAAACCGTGAACGTAAACGCATTTAGGTCACGTATAGACGTATTCTATGCACCGGTAATGAACTCTTTTAGTTAATCTAAATGATAAAAAAATGATTTTGTCTTAATGTATGTTTTTTTTCTTTGCTACTTATTAAAAAAATAAAAATTTGGGAATCTTGTTAGTTGTTTAATGTTACATTTATAAAAGCTAAATTTTCCAGGCAAAACTATTTTTATTAATTAAATACTTAGATACGTAGTTATACATTTTATTCACAGTCCCGAAGCAGACCGTTGGTTGTTGTATTAGTGTTACAACTAATACATTTTTCCTTCCCAGAACTTCCTCTCTTTCCTTTTCACACAGCATCCCCAAAGATGACATTATGAAATTATTTTCCTCAGGGCCTCCTGTGTGGGGTCAATGTGAAAAAAAAATTTTTTATATTTATGATTTCCTCAACTTCATGTTTACTTGGCCATGTTATGATGTTGTTTAAAAAATTACTCGAATAGATTGTTGTACTTCGATCACATTACAAAATAAGGGAAGAATATTAATCTTTACAATATAAAAAAGTTGGTGGTGAAGTAACACGTTACAACAGTATTTCTTTCTATTGCTAATTTCTATTTGATTTATTTGGCAGGTCGTGACTTTGTGAGATAGATCGGAATGTGTTCAGTTTTGGGTAAACAAGTTGCTTTAGAAAGTAATATTTTACTATAAAGCCGTTTATGCTTTGATTTGGTGGATGAAAAAATAACGTTTTTATTAGTTTTCGGCAGCTCTCTTCCAGGTTTGGAAACTAATCGTTTTCCTTTCTAATGCTTTCAAATGTATAAAATAACATAACTTTTCAATAATTGACGAATAAAAGTGAGAACAAATTCAGTTTGCTGAAAGGTGGCCTGAAACGTGCACTGAAACTCAAAATGAAAGAAACACAATTGTGGCAAAAAGAACTCGTGAAAAATAATCTATGTGTTAATCAAGGTAACGGAACAGGTGATAAATTGGGTTGAAATACTCATTTCATGAACATTATTGACATGAAAGCAAATTATTAAATTATTGTATTGCAGTATAACTATATTTTTATATAATATTATGCATACAAGTATAGTATACATTGTATACAAACCAATCAGTGGTTGTGTTGATAAATGCGTCGGGTTGGGAACCCAGACGTCGAACGGAAGTTATATTCATCGGCTGGCTAAGTCACGACATGAGCAACATTTCCGCTTAGTGTGATATATTACGAGCTTTTCAAATATTGCTTATTCGTAACCCGGGAATTTACAATTTTTTTTAAAGATATATGATAATTGTTGTCTCTCCGGGGTTTCTCACTAATTTTCTTATTAAACAATACTCCGGCTTCAACAAAACACTTGGTCTCTTAATGTGATGGATTTAAAATTTCACTGATATCATAATTGGCAGGTGGTTGGAATAATATGGACCCCGACCTTCAGGTTCCCCCCTTAATTACTATCTACTTGGCCTATATAATACTCGTCAGCTAACGTCATCTATGGGTACCCCATCGACCACTACTTGTTCAATCTATGGGTAAACCAATAGACTACTACTAGTGCAATCTATGGGTGAGCTCTTAAATTAATATCAAGGGAATCACAATAATAATTATAAATAAGGATAATAAATAAAATAGAGTTCGAAAAAGAGATGTCAATATTTCATTGTGAGGTTTCAGTTCACCAGCTAATGAAATGATTTGAAAAAGATTGTCATCGCAAATTTGCTATTTGCCTTTATTAGAGTTGATGCAATTTTAGTTGCCTTAACGAACAATAATAATTTATGATTGATTTATTTGTATAAATATGGACTTTTACGAACATGTGATATGTTCATAATAATTCAGCGGAACAGTAATGAAAAGTAAAATTTTCTTTCAAAATTATATAGAACCCATGCATAAGGGTAGCATTATGTTCCTTAATTGCTGTTATTACTGATATATGTTGTTATAGCCTTCTGGTAACTATATTCCGTGCAGTTTAACATATCTACAATTTCTGCGAAAGTATTGCTAACTGCATGCAATCTAAGTACAAGTGAGTATCTAAACGTCCTCATATTATTGTTGCAATTAAAATAATAATCGATTGAATAATTCTAGTAGGTATGTTGAATGTGATGAAACCCAATTAATCAGGTTTGTCTATAATTTCATTTATAATTTTAAAAATAAAAGTCTTTTTTAATAAATCGTTTACAGTAATAGCCGCACAAGTAAAAAGACAAATTATTTTATTCTCCCGTAGGTTTTATTCACGTTTCTAAGTGTCATTCAATTAATAATATCATTTTTTAATCTTTTTGTCAAAATTAATAGAAAGTACTTCATGATATTATGGTAATGCATCTCAATATGTCATGAAAACACGCTGTGTTGATCTATAACCTTAAGAAATTGCAATTTTGATACAAAAGCACAATATCCATAAAAATGCAATTATTGTCGAGTAGGTTTTGTGTGTAGGTTCACTATTATACGGGTCGTAAATGTTTTGTGTTGTAACGCGGTGCATTTGATTTTATTCGTAGTTTGTTACTCAACGCAATTACTCGGCAGGTCACCACTGTCTGTTACTAAATACTAAGATGATCATTGTTAATTTTGTAAGACTCTGTTAGCAGTGCATTATACTATAGATTCGATATGAATCGATTAATTAAATGCCACAAAAATTCTATGACAGAATATTTAATATTTTACAAAAATAAAATTTCCTCGATTGTTCGAATGAATATTGAACATTTTTGCTTTATGCGTTCGGGGAGGGGGAACATTAGATTACTTATTTTTAACTGAAACACTCTCAGCTTAATAAATTTTTTTAAATGCCTAACTAAACAATATATAAACATACCAAAATTCGCTTTCCCTTTCTCCAACTATTGAAAAGATGATGGCCAGAAACAAACTTGTAGGGTAAAAGCCAGAAACATAAAAAACCCTTCGTCGGATTATTACCAAAACAATTACATCGTCACGGTGTGTTTTTAAGTCCGTGTACACAGTGTGTACAAGTTAGTTAGTGGAATTTGAAGAGAATTTAGACATAAGATACAAACATCTGAAATAGTTGGAATAGGCGCACTAATTTGAATAGTGGGTTTAGGCATGTATGCAAGTTTTTCCAACTAATAATCCTCAACTTATTATTTAAACTATTTTATTTTATGTTAATTTTGTTGTTTTGTTTATTATTTTTATTATTTTTTTATTATTTTTATTTTTATTATTATCATTATATTATCATTATACTCCTAATCACAGTTTTATATTTGTGTATTCATAGATCTATTTGGCACTAATTTTATAATGGATTACATCTACAAAATTTTATTATTATTTCATATATAATACAGATTTGTATATGTACCTACACTGTATCATGTATATTTTTTTGTAAAAGCTTTTTAGGCTTATAAATAAATGAGACAAAAGAAGCAATAAAAGGGTTCCACTTTTATACCTCCAACTGACCTCCAACTGCCTCACAACGCTCCTAAAATACATCAAATCCGATCCAAGCGCACCGAATATCGCGTTCTGAATGATATTAATATTCAATAGCGTCTCTAACTGTATAGCTCTATGGCGCATTAAAAAATCATAATTTATTGCATGAAATATTAATCATCCATTAACAGTGCAACTTTCTTAAATTGACATCCTTAAAATTTGGGAAGATAAGTATATAAAAAAAAATTTAAGGTTATTTAAAGAGTAATTAATTTTTTCTACTGTTTTAGGAACTTCATTCCTCTTGTCACGCTGTACTGTGCTAGATTTTCTGTTCTATCGTGTGGTATTTGGAATAATTCGTCCAATCTTCTTAAGAATATCGCTAACTCAACGGGTTTTAGGGTGGCCTTAATCTTCTTGGACGCCATCCATGAATGAAAATCCACCCTTTAAGCTATATGTCCTGCCTACGTAATATTTCAACCTTGTTTTTGCCCTTTGTGGTAACATTGTGTTATGTGTATACTGGATTGGAATTCATCTCCGTTGCGTTCCGATCTTCTTGCTGTCAAGAATACAACTGTTAATCCTAAATTGCATAAATTTGTTTTTTAGGCCTCTATTGCAGTACCTGTTTTTTTTTCATTCATAACGTGTTAGATTTTCATCTGAATCAATTTTTTATCATCTTAAACGATTGTGTTTACTTTTGAAGATCATGATCAGCATCCTAAATCACAACATCTTACCATTATCATCCTATTTCATTAAAAATAAACTCACAATTATGAATTTAATGTGCTTTTTTAACTCCACACAGGAGGCCCTGAAGAAAATAATTTCCCTCAGGGCCTATGTCATCTTTGGGGATGCTAGGTGCTTAGGTGTTGTTGGATGATGATGATTATCTTTGTAGATACTTGGTCCAGATCAAAAAAGAATCCCAAATATGGATTCAATAAACAAGGTGGACACAGTGTCCCTCAGATATTTGACTTGTCTCTCTCTTACATAACACCATCAATATGGACGAAATGTTTCCAGATGACAGCTGGTCCTCGATTCCATTGTCTGAAACTTTGCCCTGAATAACTGTCCTTTCTCGACATGAAACGATTAATTCCTTCACATTATGTCATATGCAATTAACTTATGCGGTTTAAATTGGTTGAAACCCAATAATAAATCAACATATTATCAGGAGCGAATTTACCCGTTATTGCAAATAAGCTCCAATTATTGAACCTCCAAGAAATTGACCGAGTTTTGCACGTAAGTTCGCGAGGCGCGTAAAAAAGGGCGTCGATTATTGTATTGCGGCGGTTTTCACAATCTGAGGGTTGGGATCTCGCAATGAGCAAAGTTTGCACAACTGGAGTGGAGGCTCTATGGGAGGCTCTCACGGCTATAAGTAAAGCCTTTTGCTCTGTGCTGCATCATACCGTAGACAGTCGTCGACCGAGAAAAGGCAACGCGTTCAAAGTTTCCTTCAGTTCGTCCTCAGTCAATAAACGTAACAGTGCTTATCTTTATACGCTTGTTTTTCAGAGAACGTCTTGCAAGTTTCGGATTTACATATTATATCACTTGAGCATAAAGTAATAGGATACATTCAGAGATCCGGTGTGGTTTTAAGTGAAAGTTAAGCTTTACTTGGAAATAATATTGTGTTGCATCTTTATGTTACGAAAACATTTTACTGTACGATTTTTTTATTCGATTTTTATAAAGACGCTATAGAATGTCATTAGAAACTGTCTTACATGCACAAACATATTTAAAAAAAAAAAACATTTTGTGTTGCACCTTTTGAGTACAAACTCAATGGAGGCAAAAAACACCGGCTACTTTATCATGCAGTTTTTTAGAAGTTGATAACAAATAAGTATAAAAGTATTACAATATGGTATTTCCGATTAACTATGCGATACAAACTTAATCACATAATCACTGATTACTTAAGAATTTTATTTAACTATTTTGAAGTCTTTATTATGTCTGTGACTATAAATTACATCGTAGTAACTATTAGGTACAAAAAATAGCACTTTTGGAAATGTTTTTTTTTTAACTTCTGTTTTAGTTTTCAGTTAGATATTTCACTTTATTTATTAATACTTAAAAATCACACAAAGAAAGGGCTGTTTCTAGCAACATTCACCTTATAATATTATGTAAGATCAACATGTAAACGTACTGTATAACAGGTTCGGTATTATTTCTTACTCAACGTACCAATTTACATATAATTATTAACGTGTAAAAATGTTATCTTTGTGTTATCGTCGGATCCATTTTCCATTCACCGGCAAGTAGTGTTGATTTGGTTTTAGCATCCATCGCTTCATTTCATTATTTAAAATAAAAGCAACTCCCACCAGTCTCCCGATCATCACTCTCTTCCTCTCTTACATACGCCAAACGGCTTTTTCACCGGGCAATTTCTATTTTGTTGTCATCAGTACCGACTGCTTTTACTCAGACTGATTCGCGATCGGAACTCGACCAAAAGAGCACGTTCACTGCGAGCATTTCAAGCATTATTCTTCTCACAGAAAGAAATGTAACGAAAATACGCCGAGAAATATAACGAATTCGAAGCTTGCAAGAAGACTGCAGTGATTATTTTTTTGACATCAGTATTAATATAATGCCGCATTAATTATTTGTTGATATTTCTCCATGAATTAATAAAACAATGGTGAATTAGGAAGTGAACATTATTTTTAACAGTGTTTACTTTTTTAAGGACTGCTCCAGTTTTCTTTACTTCATTCTTCGGGGATTTACTATAAGCTGCAAATATGAAGGTAAGTTTTTAAAACTGATTTTGTATATTTTGCTGATTTGTTAGCTGTTATTAAATTGCTAAGATTTGATCTCCGCATTCATGAAGTGATATGTGAATCTCCTTTATTAAACGAATCTTTCGAACCAAGCCGGTTAGTAGCTGAGTTGGGGAAAGCGAATGGTTCCGAGTCACCATCGGGGCGTCGCAAGTTCAATCATCTCGAATTTTAAATTCTACATCATTGTATAGTACAAGTAATGTTTTACGCTGATAATGACGGTAGTAGGAGGAATACAAATACGAGTATTATCAGGAGGTGACAATTTCAATCAATAAATGTGATCAATATATATATATTATAATGACCATTAATTGCTGCCGTATTTTATAACAGTACGCGCCAATTACATACATAGTATTATAGTCAGAAGATCATTGAGCTCTCATCCGACCGCGAGGCGATCCACATTCTTATTTTGTTCATACGCACTCATACACATGCTATGTGAGTAAGTTGATTATGCAGTGTGGTTTTAACCCACATTCGGTTAGTTTTAACATACAATTTAGGCAGCCGTTGAAGAGGCTGTAAGAAAGTTGGATACTCCAACAAGTCTTCAATATGCGTGGTTATATTTATGATTGTTCTTTCTTAACTTTAATTTTAGGATTTAAGAGGAAGAAGCAAAACTATTTACTAAATTATAAGAGATACAATCACCGTCTTAATGTAGGTAGGTATATCGTCGCTACGATTTATTCAAGATACCACACAGGAGAACATATATTCTAGCACAGCAAAGCATCGCAAAAAAAAATTCTTATTGAATAAAATTTCTAAAATAGTTATTTCTCTCTTGCCAAATGTTAAGAATGTTAAAATAAGAAATCTTTTGTTGTAAATAGATGATTAATCTGTAGTAGGTACAAAAACTAAATATATGAAAATAAAATTTATTAAATTTTGTTGTATTTTTAAACGCAAGGGCTGGATCAAGGCAGTTTGGCAGTCTTTTGGTCTGAATTACTACAATTCATTTCTTCTTTGCTAAAGTTCAAACTGACCGGAAACGTTGTGACTGTGGCATTTGAACGTTGTAAGACAGAAGGGGGCAAGGATAAAAATGACGGAAGAAATATAAGAGACACTAATCTAGCATCAAAAACGAGAAAGATTATTTATATTTCTGAAATAATTTAAAATTAAAAGCTTAAATTGTAATATATAATTTTTGAAAGACAATATAAACGACTCTCAAACGATAAATGTGTAACCGAAAAATTATTGAAAAAGATTCGGTCGTATGTAGGAATCGAACACAGGACCCTAGTTCGACTTCGAACTTCGAACTTCGGACTTCGAGTCTAAGACACGAAGCATGTTTCTTGTATATTATCATACGTGAAGAAAGCAGCCAGTAAAAACATGCGTTAAGAAAATGAAGATAATGTTCGTAGTTCTTAGTCGAAGTAAGATACAGTTAATTAAATATTGTATAACCGAAGTTGATAGGGTCAAATTAGCTCAGTGGTAGAGCAAAGCTCTGGCAATGCTGAGGCCCTGCATTCAATTTTTAGATGCGAACGAATCTTTTTTTTTGTGATTTTTCTGGTTCACATTTATCGTTTGAAAGTCGTTAGTATTGTCTTCAATGATTAAATATTACAAGTAAGATTTATATTTTGAATTGTGCTTTTCACAAAAGCTGAAAGCATGTGTCACTCTGGACACGGGCTATAAGATGTTATTGAAGGTATTGATTACCTAAGAATTCTGCTTTTTTCTTATGGCCATTTCGTTGTTACACCTCTAAACATTCCAGTATTGTATGTATAACGAATATACTGACAGTATTTTTGCAACACGTTCCAGAGTAGTAGGTTCTCTGTGCTTTCTCTGGTAATAGATACTCAAGCCGTATTTAGTGACCAGATCTGAACAACCAGGTTCTCTCCAGCCAGATTCTTGCTCATTTGTTTTCTATTCTCGATATCCAATTGGGTAGGTATGCCCTGGATACACTTTTGGGTATTTTGTGTGAACATGATTGTAGATCGTAACAAATTAAAACATAGGTAGGTACATTACATTTAATTTATTGTAACATATATTATCTTGTCTAGTAAAATATTACTTAATGCGCACGTAATACATATTTAAATGTGTTCTTGGTAGGCATGTTCATTTTTTATATAGATAATAGGTTGGATATACATAAAACATTTTATAATATACGCATTGAAAGTCGAATGTAGCGTAGCATGTAATTTATTTCTTACCTACTAAAATACGTAATTGTTGTTATACCATCGCAGAAAAGGGTATCCGTGTAAATAGATTTTTATTATATTTGCATTAACACTTTCTCCGTTGGAGCTTTTGTTAACTTAAAAATTACATATTATTGGTTCTCCCATGGGAGTGATGCGTTAACCGGTTAAGGTTAAAACTAAAGCCTCATTCAAACGTGAGTTCAAACATTCGGCGCTGAGACTTTTTTCGAGGAACTGATGCACGGCGCACATCGCGATATTTTTTAAAACGCGCTTTCGAACTGGCAAAGTGTCAAAATTCTAATAAAATATAATTAGGCTATAATAAAATCTAAATAAATTATAATCATTAATCGTTGATCAAATGTAATAATTTGTAGGATTCGACAAAGTGTTGGTATAGATGTATGAAATATATATATGTTATTCAATATATTGCATTATCTCTCAGTTTGGAAATGTCACTTTTAACAATAGCTCTTCGGACATGGTCCCGTATGTATAATTTTGTGGTATAATAATTGTAATATTATTGTCATTATTAATCTATAACAGTGGTTCCCAATTTTTTGTAAACGTACCCCCAGGGGTACGTGACCTTGCTTGAAGGAGTATTACGAGTTCGGGCTCTTTTTCGAAGGGGTACTCAGGAAAAACTAATTGGAAACCACTGATCTATAGTGAAATATTTCAAAATTCACCAAAAGTTTAAGGGCCTGTTGTGTTAGTTCTGTGAAAGTTCTATTCAAGTTCCTTGATACAAACGCCATGGACTGCTTACATATTGTTCGATCTGTAACTAACATCAATCTGAGAAGATTTTAGGATCCACCTAACGATATATACCGCCGAGTAAAATAAAATAAGACAAAGTCCCATGTGAACACCCTTCAGATTCCATATTATAATCAGAATCGTGAAAATTTATTTGTAAAAATACTAAACTTATTCCATTTCTAGAAGATGTTGAAGATGAAATATCTGAAACGGTATTATCACTATTTGACAGCTTCTGTGGTCAAGGGGTAAGGCTCTCGACTAGCAAGCTGAACGTCGCAGGTTCGAATCCCTTTGTTAATTTGTGTTATTTCATAAATTATTCATTTAAAAATTTATATATAGTATATTTGTGGTACGTTATAGAGTGGATGATACTGTTAGTATCGCCCTGGTGTAAGACCACCATTCAGAGTTAAAACGATGCTTGAAATGGCTTTGGCCGTGTTTGGTGCCAAGATTTGAATAGCTAGGTACTTCTCCAGGTTCCTCTTCCCCATCTTTTTTCCCTCCCCACTACCTTCAACCACACAACATACCCCAATTGTGGATGCCATAGTCTCAAGATCTAGGCGGTTGGGGGCAGCTGGGACTCTTGTGCGGTTACAAATAAACTAACATTTATAACTTAATTATTTAAACATTAACTGCATTTCACCGACATTAATAATTTTAACTTTATTTCGCGAATGACGCGTGTAATTTGAGTTTCTCCAAATATTAATGGAGTGCAAAAAAAATTTAAAAACCGTAAAATAATTTTCTTTTATTCATTTTAGCAACGAAATGTACGCATGTTTCACATTCCTAATCGTCTAATTTTATTAAATAACCTTTTAAATTTCATCCGAAAGACTTTGATATTAGTTTTGCAACGATAACTACCAAATATTAATTATGATCATAATATTTTATTTGCACTTATCCCCGAGATATCGTAAAACTTAACATTGGTAATATATGTATAGTAATAATACGTAATTTGACGATTACTTATTTTCTTGAAATAATCGTTAAAAACGAGAATAAAAATACAATATGCAAAAGAATTCATGGTTCAGGGGAACTGCGAAAAATCTTAATAGCTGAAAAAGGGGAAAAATAAGGTCCGGAAGGACCTGGTTATTCAGATCTATGCACTAAACATGGCTAAAGTCGGATATGATGTAAGCTTTTCAAGAACAAAAGTATTATAGTGATTTTTGTGGTATTATGCCGTGTTTTAACCAACGTTTTGGACAGAATTACAATATTCATCATCAGTGCAGATATGTCAGGCTTTATACGGCATGATACCCCAAAAATAAACGACGCGCGATGTTTTGATCTCGAATGATTGTCTTTCACCACTGGGATTCTGAAAGTATCTACCCCTCTGAAACATGCCGAAATACTATTTTTTAAAACTTGTATTGATTGTATTGTGACAAATAATTTACCGATATGAATTAAATTGAAAATGTTTGAAAAAGCTGGCTCACGAACCCGTGACCTCTTTCATTTACCTTTGACTTTGTGATATGCTCCATATAAAACTCGCTGCCCGAAAGTACGTAAAAACCCACTAAATTAATCAATATTTTTTGAAATTCTTTAATGACTAATGAATATTGTGACAAGTCGGTTGAAATGGAAAGCCTTCTATTGACAAGTTTTAATTATCTATGCATTTATTCAATGTAGAAATTACAATATATCTTACGGTCATTAGCAGTTGCTTCGTACCCAAATTCCAAAAACCAAATTCTAAAAATAGTATTTGACTTTTCCTCGAGATGTTGAAACATAATTCTCAATTCAGTTTCTCCTTTCTAAAATTAATTCAAAAGGTCCGATTGAGAATAAATGCGGTGTTTTGATATAAATGCTGTCACATTGTCCATTAAATCTATAGATAGAACTGATATTATTAAAAACGTTATTTGAATATTAGAAACTCATCTTATTATATAATTATTCAAATTCCCAAGTCGAAGTACAAAGGGGTCAATGATTTCCAAAAGTTGAATGCAAGTGCGAAGTTTACTACCATCGAAAATCTTCTTTAAATCTAATGAATAGGTTAACCCCAGCAGCGTGATCCCTGCCGACATGAAAGAAAACTGATGTCCCCAGTTAATTCATAGACCTCAGACAAGTTTACGCAATAGAACATATTTTTATTTTTTTTGGTAAACTAATGTTTAAGAAAAGATTTTTTATGCATAGCACAAAGGGTAACAATTATTTTATAAGCAATAATTATTAGCCTGAAACACTCATCCACATTGAAAAATCTCCTGATAAAAGATACATTACGCCGTTGGCGTGCTGAACATATTTTTGTCTGAAATGACCATCGATCAAACTCGAAAGAATTTCGATATTCGAAGATGTTTCAAAAATCAACTTTTAGAAAATACAAACACGCCCACTTGACACTTGTATTGGTTTATATTTCAGTGTTTTTATCCTTATAGAGTGTAGAGTCCGGCTTTATTGACATTTTGCATTTTTAAATGTCGGCGAAAGTACGAAATTATTTCTGAATCAGAATATAACGTCACCCACTTTGTAGTTCCTAGAAAGTAAAAGCGAACTTTAAAATTTTTGTCAAGAGTTGTAGAGGATGTTTCAATCTTCCGGGCTGCTGAGATAAGTGTGTCAAAGTGTGTACTTAGTAAAAAATGATATTGGTTATGATATTCAAGTGTGAACATTCGAGTATATTTCTTTTTAATGAATTTTTGTATATCTTGAATCTAACTTACCTATTCGAGTGAGACGTTCACTTTGAATAATTTCACACGACAACATGATAATATACATTTAAACACCACGCAAACACGACTTGGCAAGCAATTCATTAGCTACCAGCTTGTAATTGTGCCTTCCAGAAGACCTAAACACGAAATAATGATTGAGCTGGTTACAAGCTCTACGAGTTAGATTCACAATATGGTTTATTGGATTTGTAACTTAAAAATTTCTTATTTTTTCGTAGATTGAAGCTCAAATTAGGGATGGTTCTGCCTGTTTTTCTTGTATCTCTCGTACGGTACCAGTCATCATTATCATTTTTCGTACCTGTGTGGTTTATTGGACCTCCCCAAATCGCATCGATCCTCCTCGCTTCAAAGCCTTGGGCCTTAACGCGTTGTAACTAACGCGTTGTAAAAACCCATTTAACTAGGCATTCATTTAATATCTTAACCTCCAAAACCATGCATATGATCCTCAGTTCACCAGTTTAAGTATGACTCTCATCCATCTAACTTACTACGTTACAGACCGTTAGCGTATTGTTAATGGGCGTATGTTTTTCTCACCCATGTATACCAAGCCAAAGCGTGAAGTCAATAATTGAGAATGCACAATGCTAACAGAAAAAGGCGCTAAAGAAAGTAAACTCTTCGTTTTACCAGTCGTATTATGTTCCACGTATTTATATATTTTTGTATACACATGGCCCACTTATCATCTGCTTATAGCTCTCACTTCTTAAGAGATACCAGTTGTTATCTTCAGAGGTTTCTGAACTTTACACTTCAACAGAAAAATTTTTTTTCAACAATTGTGATAAAATCAAATAAGTCTATGAAATTTGAAATTGTTATTTTATTTTGTCGAATTGATTATGTCATGTGTTGTGTTGTGCCTACCGACTCGTTGGCCCCATACACGCCAATGAAATATACTATTCCATATATTTTGTTGCGCCTACCGACTCCTTGGCCCATAGATGCAAATGAAATAGATTTTCCCATATGTTGTGTTGTGCCTACCGACTCCGTGGCCCCATACATGCCAATGAAATTTTATTTTATTTGGTTTTACGCCCAGCCGGGCTTTTATATGCATTTTAAAACAGAATATATCTAGTTAGCTATCGAAGATGCTTTGATATAAATGCTTTTATGAGTTTAATAATTTTGCAAGCTTTGCAGAATTAATAAACTATTATTTATAAGTAGGTACTGTATTACCGGATACGTAGGTACTTACATTTATATGCAATAACTTTTTCATGTTGTTAACAGAATGGTACATCAAAACCCAACAATAACATACCGAGAAGCAAATTAATTCACCAAATAATTGTGCACCCATTGGAAATATCTTACCCAGTCACGCGAGGAACTCGGTAACAACTGGTATTGCTATCAATAGAAAGAAAAAATATGCTGAAACCGACACTTAAACTCAAATTACTTGCATTTGTGTGTGTGAGTACTTATATGCCGCATGCAGGCCGGAAATACATTGGCTTTTATTACCAACCCCCTGGCAAATTGACCGTGAAAGCCTGTGAAATAGTGGCAACGTAGTAAAACAAGATATTTTCCAACTAAATTTTGTCTTTGAAATATCTTTAATGAATTCATATATTTAGCAATAAATAAGTTGTACAAGAAAATACTGAACGCAGTACTACTTTGAGCAAATTTACCATTATGTGTAACAAGCCGAAGGTTGCGGGTTCAAATCATGGCGTGCGCAAGTAAATTTTGCTTGATGAATTTGTGTAATTTTACAATTTATTAATTTAAAATAATATATTATAGTATACTTTACGGTACGATACACTAAGAAAAATGAATATTGCCAATCTCTTTAAATTATTAGTAATTCTAGTGGAAAATGGGATTGTTGGCCTTACGAATGAATTAACAGATATCCTGAAAAAAATTTAGTAATTTACGAATATATTTTCATGATACTGGAACACATATTTATGAAAATCCTAAAATTTTTGCATTTCTACGAGATATATTATCAAAGCAAATGACCTTGCATTTGCCTTCATAATATATCACGGCAAACGTACCCCATGTATAGTCTCACTGACTCCTGAGAGATGGGAACAGTGGGGAATTAGACGTATCTCCCTGCGAATAATAATTTTTCAGTACATATATTTTTTAAACACAATAATTAAAATTACAATAAAAAAATCTGACACTTTTCCGATTATTAATTATTAAAATATTGAATCGACGATTGTTCAAGGTTATTTCGATGATTTTTCAATTTTCTGGGCAAGATTTCAAATAATGCCGAACTTCCACATGAATTAGGTAGGTACCTCTACAAATTACCTTCCATAACTATGTGATAATAATACTGGCTATTTCATTGTAAACACCAGGAAAAGAAATCAATTATCACCGAATTAAATCCCTTCGTGATAAGTGAGATATCTCTTATGTTACAGTCCAACCGCGTCAGTCAATAGAAAATAAAACGCGTAATGATTACGTTACTTTTCATTGCGTTATTGGTAAAACCAACTGAATTTGATTAATCTAATTTGTATCCGAATTCAAATCTCACCGATATCTGACACAGTCATCGACGTTTCCTTTTCTTTTCTATGGAATGAATAATTTACAGTTCAGCTTCTTCAGACCGGTCAGTGGTTGAGTGGGCATAGCGCTTGGGTCTCACCCGAGCGTCGCGTGTTCGATTCCTCGGCTGGCTAAGTCCTCCATCACAACACAAGCAACATTTTCGGCTTTCTGTGGTGGTAGTAGGAGATTTTCAAACATTGTTGGGTTATTCGTAACCCGGGAATGTTTCTCTTTCTTTTAAAAAAAAATTAAAAAAATTAACCAATAGCCTTAAGACTGGGCTTCATGAAATTAGCACGGCTTTTGTTCGTGATGTATGGGCAACTGCAAACTAATTTCATCTGCAACGTAATTTTCATCATGTACCATAGAGCTTTGATAATAATAATTATAATGGTAAGATTTTGAAAAATGAGTGTGGCACCACGAGAAGTAAAGTTGAACAGGAGCAACAATGTTTAATCATAAATTCATGTTAACACACAAGTAAAAGCTGTGCGGCCTTTTCCAAACAAAACATACATTTGGATTTGAGGCTAAAATACTTAACCGAATTGAAAACTTCATTTTATTATAAAAAGGTCTAGTAAATATGTCTAGCGGATATGTGCTAATTAATTTATTGTTTTATATTCCATGTTATATTATAAAGGCCATTGAACAAATCAAACTATCATGGTTTTAGAGAAAAAAATAACCTTTTTTTGAGTTAATAATAATTCTTAAAAAAATAGTCTTGCCTAACCTAATATGTAAATTTAATTTAATATTAAATTTTAAAAAAATAGAATATGGTAAAAAAGCGTAAAATTCAATTTATACGAACACGAAAAATAAAAAGATTTTTTAATAATTAATATTTTTTGAAACAAAAATAAATAAAGAAGTAAATATCCGTGCCAGATATTTTTTAGATCGTTTGAATAAAAAATAAATTATTCAGTTTAGTTTGGTATTTTGGCCTCAAGTCCAATATTATAGTTTTTTATGAAAAAGGTCGCGCATCCATTACAAAGTTGCCTTTAAAATAATTAAAAATCAAATTCCTCAATGGCCTATATTTTATAATTGATAATAGTGCACATCTGCAGGTATTATGTAGATATTTGCTGTATATTTTGTTGTTAATTATTCAGTTTTGCATTACAAGGGCCGCACAGTTAATTAGAATAAGAATAAGTCATTGCAAAGTAAGAATTTTCAATTGTGGAATACTTGATAACCTTATTGATGATTTTACAATTTTTCACATTTTGTAATATTTAATGTCTATTGGGAATCTAGGGAGATACTTCTGTATAGATATGAACTAACCTCAATTGATGTAACCTAACCTTGTTAGCCAATTCCACCAGTTTCAGATCATCCATCATCTTATTTCTAAAAGCATAGAAATAATGACTTTGTTCAAATGACCGGAATATGCATCAAAGACACTCAATCATCTTTGCAATCCAACGTGTTACAGACAGTGCTACAAAATTTATGATAATATTTGAACTCAACCTCTTTTCAAAACTGTGGTATGTAGAAACATAAACGTTACATCATAAAATTACCATTCATTCACTTTTATGTGTTTGGGTACAAACATATTATATATAATAAAATACTGTAGGAACTGTAATATAATATTTGTTAGATAATTTGAAATGTTGAGCCTCACAAAGAACTATTACATACTTACCTCTATTCTTGGTTTTAACATCACGCGTCTCCAGTGCGTCCCTGTCTTAACTATTTCGGCGGCCGAGGCTCACTACAAGCTCCGGGCAGTCTTGACAGCCTCCGTTGTCGAGGGGTAAGGCTCTCGACCATGAAATCGGAGGTCAGCCAGCGTGAGCAATTAAAATTTATTTATTTATTTTCCTCCACCTTACTCTTTTCCATATCCTTCCTCTAGTACCTTCAGCCTTGCGAAATACCCCAATAATTAGGGATGTGATAGTTTACTGACTCCAGACGATTGGGAGCATTTTCTTTGGAGACTCTTGTGCGATATTCATATAAAAAGTCTGCTGATGTTTTTCCAAATCTAATCTAAGAAAATATGATTAAAAAAATAAACAGAATTCATAGATAAAGTTTTAATGACATCTTACTATTTCTTAGTAGCTTGTCGCATGTTAGAAGAAACAACTTTTATGTGTTTTCATGTCCTCATTACTCCACCAATTAAATGATTGGTTCCCCTTATAAATAATTTTTGAGTGTATCTACGTACACAAGCGATTTTTTTCTAGAAAGCCTTTGATATCTCCGCAAAGTGGTCCGTAGTCTTCTTACTTCGTTACAATACTAATGAGAAATCTCGATACCACATACAAACAGGTTGGTAGGTTCATTGTATTGTGTGACTACCTCAAGTGTACAGTAAAATTAATCATGTGTCTATAAGCTTAACAATATAATATATTTAATACGACAAGCCAAGAGTTAACGACTTACTACGTACTACTTGTTCAATTATCCAAATTACGATGAGAGGATTGCTGAGCCCGTGAAATGTGAAGAATTTTCTTTGTATCATTTCAGTATATACGAGTGATTAATGTCGTTACACCTGAGTGATGATATCCCACATAAAATACTTTGTTATTTTCTTGAGTGAAAATCGTCCAAATTAAATAAAATTATGTCCATGTATTTATATGCCGTGAAGGGAATCGTAACCGCACGAAGGGTCAAAGAAAAATGCGTCGATTCTTAGGCATGGTACAATATAAGTTTTTATAAATTTATGGATAGTTGTTTTCTTCTGTCGGCTCCCCATAACTGAGGATAGTGACACCCACTTCAATTTTTTCCTTGGCGGATAAGGCTTGGCTCTTCTGCTCTCCGTGGAGAGCCAAGAGCCAGTAATACTACCCAGCGCATTGGTGACTTTCCTCTGCTACTCCTGATTTCCACTTTGCCCGTGACTATAGTTTCTCCGGGTTGGAGTCCTCAGTTTAGCGAATAATATGTCCAAGGTATCTTAAATACGTTATAGGCAGACAGTTGAAAGTCGATTACGAAAGCTCAGTTCTTCCAGAATGGACATAATAACATGTGCATCTTACTTTCAATGGAATCCTGAGCATTTTTCTCTAGCAGCACATTTCGAGGGCGTTTGTCCACTATCTTTCGTTGGCTTTAAGTGTCCGCGTTTCCATATCCTTTAAAAAATCGGTGAAATTTTTAATTATATGTGGACAGTGGGAATATGGAGTCAAGTATTTTCTCCTTCACCATTCTTCTGATGGCCTAGTTATTGATAAAGTCCTTCATAAAACGTAGATATGTCTAAATAATGCAATATTATTTTCTAGAATAGGATTTAGAAAGTCCGTAATTTAAAAACGACGTAGCAAATAAATCGCACATAAATTATGCGATTTAAATCATTCATTTTCTGATTAAAAAATAATATTAATCCGTTTCCCAAGATTCCCACGTACATAAGTATTCATAAGAACGCAGCTATTATTTCTAAGACAGCTTAGAAAAATCATTAGCATATCCATCTATAAGAATACCCATCAGTTTATGAATTTCTCATAAATGTTCCTCAACTTCATCAAATAATTATAATTATTGTACTACAATGAACAAGTCCATTGTCAAATCAAAATGACAAAAGAATAAGTGACGTCGGGCACTCTCGTCAGATGCATCAACAATCAAAAGTATTATTTAATAATTAAAGAAGAAGATAATAGTAATAAATCTAAATCGAAACACGAAACAGAACAACACAGAGAAAAAAAAGTCTTAGCGGGAAAACATTCCAACCATTCTTACCTGAACTATTGAGACCTGATAAAATCAATTTAATAATTACCAATAGCATCCTCAATTTATAACCACATTAAAAAATATATAAATATAATTGATGTGCATACTTCAAAAGTTATTCCAATAAATTGAAGAATGGATTCCGTTGTTCCGTGGTTAAGGTTGGTTAATATTGTTTCGTTGAAAGAAGATTCAAATTCACGGATATGAAAAAATTCTGTCTCAAAAATCAATATGTGCAAATATAATATAATAATTGGTTCATGAAAAAAATAACTGCCTCCTGCATTGAAAAACTTGAATCTTAGTTACTTTTTGCTGGAATATTATATTTTAAACATAAGCGATTTTAAACATAATGTAACAATCATGTAAATGCTGGGATCATACGAGGACAATGCAGAAGACAAAACAAGAGCAGATAAAAATACATACTTATGAAAGGTACAAGAATAATTGGAATACGTACCATTACTATTATCACTATTGATGTCATGAATCATTTTATTAAGAGCGGGAGCCACGGTACCAGCTCCATATTTTCGTATGGCTCAAAGAGTCGACCCAATTGAACGTGGGCCGTGAGCTCAGAGTATTTGATCAATGAGAATATTACGCTTCCCCGATACAACTCACAGCTCCCAGCGTAAGCGCATTATTTGATCGTACGACTCTTGGTACCGGTACGCCGCCTTGTACCACGAGAAAAATAAGATTCTAGGTAGTTAGTAAGTGTAGGTACATATGTCCAAGTCCAGATGTCGGACACGTTCAGTTCACGTCCCTGTTAGATGCGCCATCTGTTGGATGTAAAAGCAACACGCGCTATTGTTTCTCTAGATGCACAGATGGAATGAGCTACAGCAACGCGTGGTGGGGTAAAGCTAGTGACAAATAATACTTGGATAATTTTAATGGCGCTTTTTTTCTAAAACATCTGAAAAGAGTAATCGTTCAATTGAGTCGTACGAATACGACTCTTCAACAAAAGGTAGCTCAATTTATTGTGCGGCTCGTTCATAAACGACTCATCGCTGTTACGATGGTACATGTCCATAGGCACATTTAAAACCAAGTCACAAGACAAGATGTATATCTAGACAAAACAGAAGAGGAAATGAAAGTGATATTGAAGAATGGACTACATACCTAGCGATAAATAATTTAATCCAGACTATTTGTATTGTACAGTCAACGCAAGGAGGGAACGCCGATGAAAAGTGAAGCCAAAAGCAATAATTGACGCAAGATAAAATGCAATATTTAGTAAAGTGACGTGAAGGTTTGTAAGCTTTTTTAAGTAGTATGTAATGTTGTGTTAGCTATAAATAGATCATTTAACTCCAAATGTGATTTAAGATTTTCACGCACAAAAGTTTTTTTTTTTTTTTTTGAGGTGTTATGCCGTGTTGCGCTAACTCCTTCTTTAGACAACGTTTCAGTGTACATCATCAGGGCAGATGTATGTGTCACAATCGTAAATGTAAACGTTGGTAAAGAAGGAGTTAGCGCAACACGGCATAGCACCCCAAAAACAAATAACAAACAAACATGTTGTTACAGTAATGGCCTCGTTAAATTAATGATACCAAGAAATATAATTGATAAGTTTTATTCTTTAAAACACACATCACTGGTAACAAAAAACAACGACCCTCGAATTCCTTAATTATTTCATGGTTGTTATTGATCCGTTATTTAGAGAGAGAAGAGGAAGAAAATGGGCTTGCAAACCTATTTATAAACTAATTCATTTGAATGTATTGGTATATATAATCACAATTATTGCCCTTAGGGGAGACATCTGTCGGATATTTAAATTACTCAATACAGATACAGGTGGCATTTTCGTTTGGTTTGATTCTTGGCTAAAGTCTGAACATGCTGCCAGGGCACGGAAGAATTTATTTTTTTTACACATAAACAAAAAATATTTTTTTTAAAATAACCATAATATAAACAAAAATAATTTGAAAAATAAACATAATATAAATATGGACAAATTAATTTGAAAAACAATCATGAGATGAATACGAACAAAAAGTTCTAAAATAAGAGAATCATAATATGAACAAGTTAATTCGATGTTCCTAGGTCATCCTTCAGGTAGGTTGCTAATTCTTCTCCTTCTTATGACTGCTAGCAAAAATTTGATGGTCCAAGGTCATCCTTCAGGTAGGTTGCTAATTCTTCTCCTTTTTATGACTGCTAGCAAAAATTTGATGGTCCAAGGTCATCCTTCAGGTGGTTTGTTGATTTTTCTCTTATTTATGACTGCAGGAACTTATTTATTCAGTCCGGGGGGTACATCGGGCGTCCCTGTAGCAATGCTTGAATCCCTTTCCATGGGTAATAAACATATTTTGCTGATAGGTCTCTTAAATGTTCCTTGTGCGGTTTTGAGGGTAACCACCCGCACTTTCCCGTCAGCTCCAGGGTGAGTAGCTAGGATCCTGGCTAGTTTCCACATATTAGGCGGCAGGTTGTCCTCCTTTAGTATGACCATGTCGTCCCTTTCAACAGTCCTGAGGCCCTTGTCTTCCTTCCATTTGGTACGTCTTTGTAATTCTGCAAGATATTCCAGTTTCCACCTGCACCAAAATGTTTGAATCAGTGCATTTAATTTTTGATATTGATTCAATCGATTATATTGTATCTCCCGAACATCCTTCTCAGAGATAGAAGCTATCCCTCCGCCAATCAGGAAATGATTTGGAGTCAAAGGATTCAGGTCAGTCGGATCGTTGGACAGAGGAGTGAGCGGACGTGAATTTAAACAGCATTCTACCTGACACAATAAAGTATATAATTGTTCAAAGGTTAAACTTGAATTATCGGTTATTCTTTTTAAATGATATTTGGCGGATTTCACTGCTGCTTCCCAGAGTCCAGCGAAATTCGGTGACCGTGGTGGAATAAATCCCCACAGTATTGACAAATCAGCTAAATATTTTTGAATCTTGTCATCAGATTTCTTTAACTTATCATACAATTCTCTCAGTTGATTATATGCTCCCTTAAAATTGGTCGCATTATCTGAATATATTTTAAAGGGTTTGCCCCTCCGCGCAATGAAACGTTTTAAACAATTTAAAAAGTTGTCAGTGGTGAGGTCCGTTACCAGTTCCAAATGCACAGCTTTCGTTGAGAAACAAACAAAAATGCATAAATAAGATTTCACCAATGGAGCCTTCCTGGTGATACCGCTTTTCATCATGATAGGACCTGCGTAATCAATCCCGGTAACCTCGAACGGCCTGCTAGGTGTTATTCTGTTTTCCGGCAAGTCACCCATGATAACTTGACTGGTTACTGGATTTTTTCTGAAACATACTATACATTTATGTAATATTTGCTTAACAGTGGTTTTTCCGGCAATCGGCCAGAACTGTAATCTCACTAGAGATAACAAAATTTGTGTCCCTGCATGTAAATGTACATAATGAAGATGTCGAATAATTAATTCTGTTAACTTATTATTTTTTGGTAAAATTATTGGGTGTCGTTGCTGGTATGATAAATGTTTCGCCTTTGTTAGCCTGCCCCCGACACAAATTAATCCATTATTTATAAATGGATTAAGCGACAAAATAACGCTACGTTTATCCAGTGAACATTTATTACTCAAAGCCCTGAACTCATCCTTAAAATGGTAGCGTTGAATTATTGCTATTAGACGATGCAATGTATTGTACAGCTCCGGCACGCTTAACCTCCCGGTTAATTTACAGTTTTTTGTGTTACAATTATTAAAGAAACGCAATATATATGCAGTTACTCTCTTTAGCTTGTTGAGAGAGGAAAATTTTGAAAAGATGTCCCACTCCGTGACATTAGTAGACACGCATACCGCCTTGGTTTTTATCTCTGGAGGATTTATACAGGAATTTTCTGGCTTCGGCCAGTGATCGGCCTCTCTTATTAGCCAATCTGGACCCTTCCACCAAATATCTGCTTGTAATAGTTTGTTTGCTGTAACTCCTCTTGATAAAATATCAGCGGCGTTTTCCTGCGATGAAACATGTCGCCAATGGGCGGGATCGCCGGCCTCTTGTATCTCGGCAACCCTGTTGGCCACAAAGGTATTCCATCTAGCTGGCTGTCCTCTTATCCAGCATAGTGCGATGGTAGAGTCACACCAGTAGTATGTATCCACCTCAACCATGTTGAGCGCTTCTTTGATGTTTTTTAATAATTTCGTTAACAGCACCGCACCACAAAGTTCCAATTTTGGCAGGGATATGCTTTTTAATGGCGCTATCCTGGACCTGGAAGATATTAACTGAGAGTGCATCTTACCCTCGGCGTCCCTGGATACTAGATACGCACAGGCTCCGTAGGCCTTTTCCGATGCGTCGCAAAAACCATGGATTTGTAGGCCGTTTTGACCCCACAAAATTCTTCTCTTTATTTTCAACAGGTTTATTTGAGATAAATTTTTCATGTAATTTTCCCAATTTTTTAATATTCCCTCGGGTATTTCTTCGTCCCAGGAAGTCTTAGATATCCATAATCTCTGCATAATTAGTTTTGCTACAACCGTTACTGGTCCTAGCAGTCCTAAAGGATCGAACGTTGAGGCGATACTTGACAATATCCGCCGTTTGCTTTGTACGGTACATACTGGTTTTTTCACTACATATGAAAAGTAATCAAACTCACTGTTCCAGATTAATCCTAGTATTTTTTCTTCTTGGGGTTCTTTAGATATCAATCCTTGCATATCTTGACCTGGTTCGGAAGATAATTCTGCCACGTTCGATCTCCATTTTCTTAGATTCATCCCTGCAGATTTTAGTAAACTGATTACCTGTTGTTTTAGAAGGTTGCACGATTCAACGTCATTTCCTCCCGTTAATAGGTCGTCCATGTAAAAGTCGTTTTCAATGACATTGCTTGCTATAGGAAATGAAAGTCTATTTTCAATACCTATTTGCTTCAGGCATCTTGTCGCCAGGAAAGATGACGGTCCTAATCCATAAGTCACTGTCCTTAGCTTGTAATGCTTCAAATCCTCATCCTGTGAAAAGCGCCAAACAATTTTCTGTAGATTGCGGTCGCTTTCCTGCACGTTTATCTGACGGTAAATTTTCTCTATGTCCGCAGTTATGACTACAGGATGTTTTCTGAAATGTAAAATTTGCATATTTAAATCCTTTTGTATGTTAGGTCCGACCATCAGAGCATCATTAAGGGAAATACCAGAAGATGTTTTTGCCGATCCATCGAACACCACGCGAACTTTAGTGGTGGTGCTTGACTCCTTCATCACCGCATGATGTGGTAAAAAATATGATCTCGCATCGCATTCGGATTTTCGGCACTCTTCCATATGACCCAATTGTAAATATTCTCTCATAAACATGCTATATTGACATTTCAATTCTTTATTGGTGGAAAATTTTCTTTCCAATGTATGAAACCTTTTTTCAGCCATTGACAAAGAACTCCCTAGTTGGTCTATACAAGGGCGGGTTGGTAAGGCTACCGTAAATCTGCCCTCCGTGTCTCTACTATGACACTCTGTAAAGTTGACTTCGCAAGCCTTTTCTTCAAAATTCTGAGGTTTCATGGCATCCACCTCTTCTAGTTTCCAGAATCTTTCCATCTGGTTACCTATTTTATTAATGGATAGATTACAATTAATTGATACTGGCCTTGTTTTAGTGATGATGTCGATCGCTCCGGAAACAATCCAACCGAGTTCAGTCTTTTGAATAGTTGGCCCGCCCTCCGTTAAGCGTATTCGATCATTATTCATTATTTCCCAAAAAACTTCCGCACCCAACAGGATGTCAATTGGAGACGTGACATTGAAATCCTTATCCGCTAGTTGCAAGCCAGATGGGATCTTCAACTCTTGTTTCCTGAAGGTCATTTGGTGTAGGTCGGTTGTTATAGCCTGCAATACTAAACAAGAAATTTTCTTATTATAATCACTATTCACTGCTAACATGTCAATTGTAACTCTTCGATTGATATGTGTGATGCGATTTTGTATTCCAGACACCGGCGTATTTATTTTTTCTGTTTTTAATTTTAATTTTTTTGCAAAACTCTCTCTTATGAAATTCGATTGGGCGCCTGAATCCAATAATACCCTCGCTTTGTGTAAACGGTTGTCGCTACCTACGATATTCACGATCGCTGTAGATAATAAAATTATCTTTTCATTTTTATTTAACACCGTATGATTTGCCACTGATGTCGAGCTGTGTGCCTCTTCATTTGTGTTTTCACTATTTAATTCATTAACATGTATCAAAGTATTATGCTGATCACTTGCACAGATTTTACATTTGAATTTATTTTTGCAATCTTGTGTAAAATGTCCTACCCTCATACATTTGAAACAGGCTCGGGCCTTTCTTAAAAATTCTAATCTTCCCTGGATATTTAATTTGAGAAATTTTTTACAATAATACACTGGATGATTTTCTTTACATAGGATGCATCCGTGTTTGGTTGCTATCAATGAGACAGACAAATCTTTCTTGCGATCATCACGTGTTGTAACATTCTTGTAGGTAGGCCTTTTTTCTTGCAAATTTGTGAACTCCAGTACCTCAACACGTTTGGTTAGACATGTAATAAATTCTTTCAACGTTGGGAGTGCACCATCTATTGGCTGCTCTTCCCAAAATCTACGAGTTGATCCATCCAATTTATTAGATATTAAATATATCATAATCGCGTCCCAGGAATCAACATGTAATCCTAGATTTTTTAACGCTTCTAAATTTATATTAGCCTGATCAATAATATGCCTTAACGCGACTGGACATTCTTGTTTCATATCTTTTAACTGAAATAAAGATGCAACATGACTATGAACTATTATTTTTTTATTCGCGTAAAGTTCCTGCAGTATCTGCCACGCAGATTCGTAATTGTCGTGCGATATGGTCAAGGAGGCAATCAATTTAGCTGCGTCTTTTTTAAGGCACGATTGTAAATAAAATAATTTTTGAGAATTGTTTAACGTATTATTTTCATGAACTAGTGCTTTAAAGGTCTCAGCGAATTTAGCATAGTCAGTAATTTCACCATGAAATTCAATAAGTTTCAAAGTTGGTAATTTAATTTCACATTTTTCATGATTTACTGAATTCAATAATCCTTTTGCTAATGCAAGTACAGAGAAATATTGATTTTCAAAGGATTCACGTTGACTTACGTTTTCTGCCCCGTCATCCGAAAGTTCTTCGATTTGAGATTGAATTTTTTCAAAGTCATCTAACAATTTTTCGACCTTTTGATAACGTAATTCTAGTTCCGTTTTATCGAGTGTCTTAAAAATATCATTAAACCTTGTCAATTTCGCTTTCAAAACTCCAATTGTTGATTAACTGCTTTAACTTTTCCATCTTTAATGGTAAATAATAAACAATTTAACTTTTAACCTCAAACAACTGACAGTTTACGAATGAAAATACTGCGGTGTTAGTAAAAATGCTTGTCAGGGCTGACAAACTTTTAAATCAGAACAACCACTCACCACTGACAACTTTTTAAATCAGAAATTCGCTGAAATTATTTTGTAGCGAGATTTAATTTACCCGGTAAATTTGAACATTCGCGTGAATTATTTTTAATTAAATAAATCCAATGACAAAACTCTTACAATTGAGATGCTCATTTAACAATAATCGTATCAATTTGCAATGTAGGTAGCTATTAAAATTTTATGCAACTGAAAAATCAGAAACAACAATATTTTTTTTAATCTTTGTTGCATATTTAAATATTTCATTTGGGATAATTTGAAATAGGAAGGATTCGGGATTCGGTCACAGTTTTGATAGGATGGCGTTGGGATACTTATCTGATGATGATCTGCATCTTCTTGGTTTTTTGCTGGTTCATATTTCGGCTCTTTCTGGTGCACGATGCGGCTCGATTGGACCATATGTTACAGTAATGGCCTCGTTAAATTAATGATACCAAGAAATATAATTGATAAGTTTTATTCTTTAAAACACACATCACTGGTAACAAAAAACAACGACCCTCGAATTCCTTAATTATTTCATGGTTGTTATTGATCCGTTATTTAGAGAGAGAAGAGGAAGAAAATGGGCTTGCAAACCTATTTATAAACTAATTCATTTGAATGTATTGGTATATATAATCACAATTATTGCCCTTAGGGGAGACATCTGTCGGATATTTCAATTACTCAATACAGATACAGGTGGCATTTTCGTTTGGTTTAATTCTTGGCTAAAGTTTGAACACATGTAACTCCACTTTCCAAACGGAAAAATCAATAAAACCTTTTTTTTTTTCAACGTTTCGAGCACCATTTTGCAGGTTTATTTTACCATGTTAGTTATTCATGAAACGTAAACAATCCCATAGATTTATTTCTTTTGAAAGAAAATTAAGCAAGTATCGTATTTTGTTAAATCTGCTATATATTGAAGGCCTCCGTGGTCGAGGGTAAAGGCTCTCGACTGAGACGTGGGTCCAAATCCCGGCGGGCGCAAGTAAATTGATTTTGTATAATTTGTGTTATTTCACAACTTATAATATTAATAATATATATAGTACATTTACGGCACAACCCAGTGTGATAGATACTCTCAGTCTCGCCCTGGTGTAAGACCACCTTATGGAATTGAAAGATTGTTTGAAATTGCTATAGCCGTGTTTGGTGATCAGATCTGAATAGCCAGGTTCATCCTCACCTTCCTCCTCTCATCTCCTTCCCCTCCCCAGTTCCTTCAGCCCCACAACATATCCCACTTGAGGATGTCATAGTCTCACTGGATACAGACGGTTGACTTAAAAAAAACTCTTTTCTTGAATTAATAATTTTCATACTTCCGCAAAAACAATTTATGTTCACTTTGATAATTTGGACTAACGCGTATAGAATCAAAACAACATGACTGTGTGTTAAATATTTTTTAAGTTTACCCATTAACACAGTAATTAAAACTGTATGTGGTGGGTTGCCTTCTTATGCATTATTATGCAAGTGCGTTATGTAGTGCAGTTGCAGTTGAGTGCGTTTATCAGTATTTTATACTTTTTCACCGATGATGAAATTCGCGCACATGATCTTGAGAAAGTTTTGTAATATACATAATTTAGATGCTTTTTTATAACCAGCAATCAAATACAATCACCCATTTTACTATTGCGGTTAGTTCATGTAATTTAACTGCCAAAAATAATATCAAAATATCTCTTTTTCACTTATTATGTACGCTGCGTGAAAGTGCGTTGTAGCATTGGCCTTATAAGTATAAATTTATGTCTTTATTACATACACGTACTTTCATGGTCGAATGTCACACAATTGTTGTATTATAGAAATCAAATGATTGTTACATGAGTAAGAGGCTGTTGATTCGAAAGAATATTTTATAGATCAAAAGTAATTTAAAAACAATCCATTTTCACTGCGGTTCTAAGATATTATAGTAAATGATTAAAGTGAATTTTATTCTCTTGTTCACTCTATTAGCTGAAGTCCCCGGAATTGCCCAGACTATACACAGAGTTCTTTAAAATCGGAGGTGGACAATTTTTCTCTCATTTTCAACGGCAAGTAAGCAAAATTTTAACAAGAAGTTGTGCCAAAAATTCTGCTTTAACTTGTGGATTTGGATGGTTTAACGAGATCTCACGTAGACTGTCACCTTCCTCTTGTTTTAAAGGTCAAGTGTGCAAAATTTCATCAAACTCTGAATAATTATAAATAAAGCCACGTCGCGCCGCCACAGATGAAAGATAAAATATTATAGATTGATACGTAGATTACTTTAAAAAAAAAGCTATATTGCCCAATTTCTTGATCGATTGCTACTCAGCGCCTTTGAAGAGATTTTTCACGAAAACGGCGCTAAATAAATTAGCCAAATATTTTACGCGAATTGACCGAAACTTCTTGTAGCCGAAAAAATCAACACATTGAATGCTTTCGATGATTTGAATCTAGGTTAGAGTTAGAGTTCTCAAGCTGCTCAAGAAAATCCTTTCTTTAGTTTTTAGGAAATTTGATAATGTCATATTTTTATCTAAGTAGATGTTTTATGGAAATTTAAGCCATCGTTTTAAGTTATGTTTTAGCCTTGTTACGCGACCATGAGGCGATGTTTAACTCTGAATTACATAAATTATCCTAATGTTATTATTATTAAATTGAGGTAAATAATACTTTATAAGAATGTAACGGTATTTCAGATCAACACGATAAAGAAAAAAAATGAGAAAAGTTTTTCTTTGCAAACCGTCCATGAGCAATTTTAATTTCAATAATATGTAAAATAAAATGAGGTTTTAAAACTTTTTTCCACTATGTTTTATTTTTAACCGTAACCGGTTTCAGCCTGTTAAGGCCATCTTCAGATTGGTTAAATTAGTAAAATGCTAATTAATATAAGCCTAGCGCATTCCTCTGTATTTATGTTTTTCCGTCAACCGTTACTACAACAAATTAGTATTGTGTCGGTTTAAGTTACTTTCAATTTCTCTGCCAAGGTTGTCGTATAAAAATAAGATGACAATAGGTCCATTATTGTGCGAGTCAAATTGTTTGTCCGCCGCGATTGGCGTGTGAAAGCAGACAGCTAGATTATTAGTAGCTATTATTGGCAAAGTATCATTGGCATTGCATTCAATTGTAATTATGATTTAAAGAAATAACGTTTCTGGCTCATATGACAGAAAAAAACAACACCTTTAATGTGAAACCGCTCAAGAGTCCCAACTGTTCCCGACCATCTGGAGCCAACGAGACTATGGCATCCCCAATCGGGATATGTTGTAAGGCTGAAGGATCGGGGAAGGGAATGGGATAGGGAAGCGGAAGGTGAGAAAGTGCCTGCCTATTCAGATCTTATCACAAATACGGTTAAATCCACTTCAAGCAAAGTTTCAATTCTGAATGGTGGTCTTACACCAGGGCAATACTGAGCTTATCTTCCACGCAGGAACGTGCCGCTAATATACTATATTATTTTTTAAATGAGTAAATTGTTAAATGACAAAAGTGGTACTTATTATTATTATATTTTTCTTAAAAGAAAGACAAACATTCCTAGAAACCTAGTACCACCACAGTAAGCGGAAAATGTTGCTTGCGTTGTGATGGAGTACTTGGCCAGCCGAGGAATTGAACATTCTACGCCTGGGTGGGACCCAAACGCGATGTCAACTCAGCCACCGACCGGTCACTGTGGTTTGAACCCGCGACCTTCGGCTAGCTAGTCGAGATCCTTACTCCTGCAGCAAGAAGGTCGTCAATCAATATTTTCGGAAAATACTACGAGACTTTTATTTTGAATACAGTTTATACAGCCCTGGCGAAGCTACGGTTGTAGCTAAACCTAGTCGGCATTAAGCATAAAAAAAAAATTGTGTTTATTTAGTTGTTGTTTTATTTTAAATTATAATATCACATTACACATCTGCTTCATATAAATATTTTTTTTAATGAAAATTTTTTTTTTCGGGTTACAACCATAATAAATTACAACGTTACTAGACAACATTTAAAAAAAGTTCTTGTGTCGTGATGGAGGACTTGACTCACACATGAATTGAACCCGAGACGCATGTTCGATAAACCGACGTATTTGTCAACTCAGCCACTAACCTTACCGTTCACGATTTGCAACGTACGTTCACATTGAAAATTAAATATAAATTCGTATATACCTGTTATTTATACTTCGTTTTACTGAGCTATTTTCATGACTTGATGCCTGATCCATTTGCTTATATGAATAGTTCAAATTTGATAAAGCATTATATTATTTGACATCGGATGTCATACTAAATATGGAGGAGTACAGTACATATTTACCGCTCTGGTGGATTAGAAAGGAAACGCCTTATTAGTTCAATTGTCGACTGTAGGTATGGTAAATAAAATGATGGATATTAAACTGAAGGTGATATTGACGTATTATTTTGGGCCAAACGGAAAAGAAAGTGATACTGACAGAAAAATAAATAATAGATGAGTCATCGCCATTAACGTCAATTCAATGACGGAGTAAGTTATATGGGTATAACTTTACGGAGAAGAAAAATTATATGTTCGTGTAATGAAATAGGAATTGAAATGAAATATGAATTAGCAACAAGTTAAATAAGGTTATAAATGAAAATTAAAAGAAAATATTGATTCATGTTTGGATTATTATGTTGTGTTGCGCATTGAGGAACGTTCAGAAGCGTTACAGTTTCCATCATCAAGGGAGATGTGTAGATTGCGGTGAAATGTTTGTTTATACCCCATTTTGCGCAAGTTAATCTGGTAGTTGATTAGATCCAGTGTTTCAGTATAGTGTAAATCATTGTAGTTTACGGCGTTTAGTTTTGGGGTATTTTTTTCTACTGCCCGTTTCGGAGCCCGTGGGACTACGCCATCTCCATTTTGACTGGGTACATTTTGTTTTTTAAGGGAATGGGAGGAAAAGGATGTTGGGAAGAGGAAGGTTGGAATTACTTACCTTTCAGATCTAGTCCCTAAACACGGCTAAAAACGCATAAATGGTGAAGTTTTACCGTAGGGCGATACTGAAATAATCTATCACTCTGCATGGAGAAATGTGAGTTTATCTGATTTATTAAAATCCTGTTGGCTGATTTGTTAAAACGGGATTGCAGGCCGTTTCCTTATAAACTTTTAATACATTCATAATAAATTGGAACACCTGTTTATACACCTGCGTTTGTCCTGGAAATATAAAATGACAAAATGCGATAATGATAATATTAGAATTTTTACGAACACGTGTTCCGACGTAATGATAACACATTCGTGTTTTACTGAAATATTATTGGGAAAATTATTAATTCATTAGTTACAGAGGTCATTACGATTGAATGATATATGCACTTATGGGCAAATTTAGTTGGACTACCAACACACCAAAAAACAATGTAAATGCATTATTATTATTTTGGTACAATATTTTACATTTCATAGTTATCCAGAAATGTTGGCCTCACTGGGTGGATTACCCGTTCTGAGGCCTCCATTTTATAATAAAAAAATATTCATAATACATTTAAAGTAAATATATATAAAGTTATAAGAAAAAAAATACGATTAAATAAATTTTAACAAAAAAATATGGATTTAATATTAATGTAAAATAAATTGAAATAAAAGGAAATAAAATGAAATAAAGCTAAAATCGGTATATTTAATTATATGTTGTGCGTTTGTGAGTGTGTTTTATATTTATGTTTTGTGTTATATGTAGGTTTTATTATTTTATGTTATGAAATTTTGTTAATATTGTCTTTTTTGTTCTTTAATCCATTTTGTAATTTTTGTGTCTTAATTTATTTTTATTTTCAATTATTCTTAGATATTTTCAGTTGATTATTTTTAATGTATGGTGAGAAAAAAACAATAAAACGACAATTTTGGCTTTTAAATTATGAAAATGTACCATATTATTTATCAGACTTTCCATAAAATAATTTGAAATAAATAGTTTCCGGAAATAAAATGTCTACTTGTTGGAGAACCTCTTTCATGAACGGAGGTTCGACTTGGTCGGTATGTTCACACATCATATGGCTAGATATCCACAGAGGATATTAAAGAATAATTACTCATTGTGCTCAGTTCTAAGTATATAGGTATTTCTTTGTGATGCTTTGCTTTCCCTCTTCAAATGGCTTTGAAGTAGTATCTTCTTCATTGTATTGGTTCTACAAAAATGTTTTTTGCAAATATCGCTACGTACACACAACTACGTATACACAATTTATCTGCGTTTTTGTCGATTCATTGGCAATTTTTCTTTATTTAATTTTTTTTTGCACGAAACATGTTCTTCGTTATGTATTTTGATCAGTAAGAAGTAAGTAGCCATTATTTTTAAATACATCTACTTGAATTTCGATTTGTTTTCGTGAATGAATAAAGTGGAATCTTGGAAGTAGAAATTAACCCACTTCCCGACATCCGATAGAGCTGAAACTCCACAGATAGACTCGTTGTCGATGACAATGCATATGCAAAGGTTTAATAAAATAGACTGTACTATAATAAAAAAAGTTTTTTTATTTTTCGGAATAACTTTTATTGAGTAAAACCTCAAATAGTAATATTTAATTATTGAAGACAATATTAGCGATTTCTAAACGAAAATCTGAAACAGAAAAATCAGAAAAGGATACGGTCACATCCGTCCTAGATGTGACCGTATCCTTTTCTAATTTTTCTGTTTCAGATTTTCGTTTAGAAATCGCTTATATTGTCTTCAATAATTAAAAAAAAGTTTGTTTTTACGGGTTGATTTTTTTCACTTGGTAGAAAGCAACTAAAGCATTTTGTTTCGAAAAACTTAGAAACTTTCAATGTACTTGGGGTAATACAAGTTTCAGAATTGTACATTTCGAGGGTAGGTTTTTTATGTATTCAAGTATTACAATATTTTACGAATAATGTCATATTATGGATAATAATATAATCTCTATTCTATAATGAAGGCTCCTAACTTGGAGTCGCATTCAAGCAACTGAAGCTCAACTCATTGATTGTAAGGAATGAAATGTTGTTGTTTTGTATTAACTTAAATTTATGATCTAATTTTAAAGATCGCTCGTTAAGCTTGAGAAAATTGAGCAAGAAACAATTTCTAGCATTCAGAATACTAATGCATATAAAAGTGTTATTATCGACAGGTTTTAAGTTTGTAAATCGTATCTAGATACTTGTATTTACCGTCAAAAATATTCTTACGTGGGGGGGAACCTACTTTGTGATCTTAAAATTGTTGTAAATTTTGTGCTACTTTCGCCATCGATAAACAAATACGTTATTTACATACTCGTAGGTTAGTTCCATGGAAGGTGCCAAACTGTCCAAAGGAATTTATGAAAGGCCCTATAAATGTTATCATATAACAGCAGGCGTCTACCAAAGAGTTTACTTTGGTATTTTTATTATTTGGTTAATGATTATTTGTGCTTGTACCTATGTGATTTTTTAAGATAGAGATACAATAGTTGTATCAATGGGATGTGTCGACTTTTTAAGGTAGAGATACAACAGTTCTATCAATGGGATGTGTCGACTTTTTAAGGTAGAGATACAACAGTTCTATCAATGGGATGTGTCAACTTTTTAATGTAGAGATACAACAATTCTATCAATGGGATGTGTCGACTTTTTAAGGTAGAGATACAACAGTTCTATCAATGGGATGTGTCGACTTTTTAAGGTAGAGATACAACAGTTCTATCAATGGGATGTGTCGACTTTTTAAGGTAGAGATACAACAGTTCTATCAATGGGATGTGTCGACTTTTTAAGGTAGAGATACAACAGTTCTATCAATGGGATGTGTCGACTTTTTAAGGTAGAGATACAACAGTTGTATCAATGGGATGTGTCGACTTTTTAAGGTAGAGATACAACAGTTCTATCAATGGGATGTGTCGACTTTTTAAGGTAGAGATACAACAGTTCTATCAATGGGATGTGTCGACTTTTTAAGGTAGAGATACAACAGTTCTATCAATGGGATGTGTCGACTTTTTAAGGTAGAGATACAACAGTTGTATCAATGGGATGTGTCAACTTTTTAAATCTTCCACTTTTACTATTGTTTTATTGTGTGATTCAGCCATTTACTAAAGGATTTAGTTTATTTTAGTGTGTCTTTTCCAAATTTATGTGCATCATTATCTCATTGCACAATACATTCTTATATTCCAAACATCGTTTCGGATTTCAGTAAATAACGTTTTTTTATAAATTAATGATGTCTTAACCAGCCTCGTTTTTTCTATTAATTTCGTAACAGTGTTCCATTTTTAATTAAATTTCGGAGTTAAGTTTTGCAGTTCAAACTAATAAAATAATTTTATTGGCCAATTCAGGGTGTGTCCAATACTCGGAAAAAAAGTATTTCATTGATAGCCTAGTATTAGTAGCGTGCCGCGTTCTTGTACTAACATTGCCTTTCAATATCTCTTCTTCTTTGGAAATGTTGGTCCACTGACCAATTTACGCAACTAGTAGATATTTGGAAACATCGCTCTCATTCTACATAGTTGTTACCTACTTGGAAACCCGTAATCGAAAACTGAAGTTATTTCATTTGCCTAAACATAGGTATGGTAGGTTTGGCGGTACCAACCCACGTAATTAATTAAAGTCAGACCAGTCATTATATTTAGGTTATTTAAAATATTGGACTTGTTTGACATTAATCGACTTGTTTAAATATTAATCATCGGCGGAAATCTTCTTGATATATAAAAAAATTCAAAACTCGAAATGTAGTCGAACAATCTCGCTGAACAATTGAAAGTTTCTTGCTATTAGTGCCAGGAGTATTTGGAGGCAAAAGAAGTCTGGAACACCCGAAGAATACTTACGGGAATATCTATGCACCGGAATGAGATATGGAGTCGAATTAAATTCGATGTACTGTAGTTTTTTAATAGTAACATTGTAATGTACAGTATTGAATGGTAGAGGCAGTCGGAGATGCCCGAGAAAGATATTAGCAATAGCGTAGCATTGCGAAGTGCACTAGTGTTAAATATTAAGGTACATATGTATTTGAATTTTTTTAATACTCATACAAAAATTACCTATAGTCATGAAGAAGCCGGATACCTACACCCGAGGAAGACACGGCGTTATCAAGTGTATCGATAAATTCAATTGAGTCATGACAAAAGTTAGAATAAATATGAATTAAGTAATGCAAAATGATTTTTTTTTGTAGGAAGAGTGTGCCAAGACACAGTAATTATTTGCGATCCTTCTTTTCTTGCGACCTCTGCGGAGAAAAGGCATGACGGTTAATCAGTTACTTTAGATAAAATGCCTTTTAAATGTTCACAAGTTCATGTCCACAAATAACTATAATGAGACTACCGTATCCTATAACATGTCGTTATTCGTCATTAAATTTGCATCTAAGTGGACCGCAAACAAGTGTTTTGAAAGAATATGTGATAACTTTCTTTACTAGTTTTCTGAAAGTCACGCTAACACTCGCATGAAGCATATTATTATTTTTTATGAAAACTGAGTAATAAAATAGCGAATTGTGACATTTTATACCAATTAATATGAATATAATTAGATAATATAGACATGCATAATCATTTTTAAGTGTATGTCTACTGTCTACATAATCGAAAGTACTCTAGCTGTTCAAAAAGCTTCTAATGTTGTATCATATATGTATATACCTACATTGTACATATTTATTTTGAAAGATACATTACATTATATGGAAGGAAGCTTTTGAGTGTCCAACTAGGAAGGTTTCACGTTTTAGGACAGTCAAATTAACAGGTTTCAAAGTATCATACATGTACACTATTATATTATATTACATAATAGTAACACTATCTTGCTGAATAATATGACAAGCAAATTGAGAAGGTAATAATGGCGAATATAAGAAAAATAAAAAATAAAAAAAATGTAAAAGAAATTAAGAATGTAAAAGCGAAGATACAACTAGGCGTTCGCGATAAATAATTATCAGATTACATGTTTTAGTAATATTTCTGAATCAGTCCTGCCTAGATCTAATAACCATTTTGTTATTTTTGGACCGAAGGATGGTAATTCACACAGTTTTAGTTGTGAAGGGGTTTTGTTATATATTTTAAGACCGAGATATGAGAATAGTTTTTGATAATTTATAATATATTACAAGGCATTGGAATTATGAACCGAAAATCTATAATATTACGTGAATTCGGCAGCGTTGACTTCACGCCGGGCGACGTGTGTTGGTTACACCCATCTTAGCAGACCTTGGCGTTTTCTGCGTCGTAATGACGTTGTAGCCAGTTGGAACCGTTTCGGAATGTGCAGTAATTGAAATTAAAATTTTAAACAATTGCTAGAATTTGGTTGAATCACAATTTTCTAAAAGTGCATTTTACAACATTTTATTATGTGCATTATTAAGTTGTAATGCAAATCAATTTGACCACGTCAGTAAATAATTGCACATTATTTTCATTTAGTTATATAAGTGATAAGCTATCATAAATCATAAAATTTGTTAAATAAATGATAAAAAAAACTTGATATAGTTTTTAAAGCTCGTGCAAAATCCCAAAATTCATTTTCCGTCATTACAAATAAACAATAATTACATTCTTTATTAAAATGCTTTTCACTTTTTATTTATCCACTTTTACAAATTAGCATTTAGGAATCTCTTATAATTTTGTTTAAGTGAAGATGCTAAACTTAAGAATTTTTGAGAAGGTTATTAACGAATTACTTTTTTTTCAGCTGGCACTATATGTGATGCTGTGCATAGGAGCAATTTCCTGCAACACCAGAAACCTTTATTATCCAGTCGACATAGACCTCGAGAGGATATCAAGGATGTCTCCCATAGAATTGGACCAATTGGCTGGAGGACTAGCAGCTGAAGAAATCATCAGGTGTGTATGCATATACTTGTAGGAGTCAGACTATACTGAAGAATTGTGTTGACTTCAGTAGGCAGCTAGCGACCACCTCAGTCTTTCAACCTGTAGATTACATGGAGTATTTATTGACTGAATAAAATCAATTTGGGAGGTTGGGTACCGCCGCCCCGGGTACCATTTATTGGATGACCAACACCTCTGCCATAGGTCACCCCATGTGGTTCGCTACGTTCATTGTCTTTGCAGCAGTGCCCGGGTTCATCTGGTCGAGAGGCTGATATGAGGAGAGGAGTTTGACCTCTCCAACTGTTCTCTCTTGACTCATCACCTTGCGACGCAGCGGGAGGGATAGATTCATACATCCCTCCCTAATGGACATACTGATCCCTAGATTCCTACCCACTCCTCAACCATTTTTCTTACCAGAACTTCCTCTCCTTTCTTTCCATAAAAATACCCATCCACACAGCATCCCCAAATATAACATAGGCCATGAGGTAAATTATTTTCCTCACAGCTTGCTGCGTGGGGTGAGTGTTAAAATGAAGTGTGAAATTAAAATTTGGTACTTAATTACTGAATTTAAAATTACGCCTTGAGAAATAAAAATCATCCACCCCACTACTTAACTTGTGATGACGAGTTTTGTCCTCCGTTAAACACCAATATTGTGTTACAGAAATTAGTCCTTACTCCATCGCCCGCTGTTGAACTCGATCGTTTCGTCAGCCATCTTGGTAAATTCCTCCTACCCAGGTGACAGACAGCCGCCGGTACTCCTCCAGTGAATTCTATAAATCAGCATATAGGCTTCTTGAGTTCGATTAATTCTGTACAACTCCTTATAAATGTAGCCAAAGTGCATGTGCAGCTGGCAATACAGATATTCGTTTATTATTGACCTTTTCATGCTTACTATTTTGAACAATACCGTTTTTTGAATGCCTAATCCCAAGTTGTAGAAGGAGAATATAACTCATGAGTTAACAGAAAAGTCGGTTCCAGATCTGAGTTGTTGACATAAAATTTTTAAATAATTAGGATTGGAAGCATTTTGAATTGCCAACATATTAGTTTCACATTTAGTATTTGACACGGACTGATCTAATTAAATTTATTTTAATAGAAAAAGGTAAAGGCTACATAATTATTATTACGCGTGACAGCTGTTTCGCCCTCTGAAGGCATTATCAAACTGTCATTATCAACAGTTTGATAATGCCTTCAGAGGGCGAAACAGCTGTCACGCGTAATAATAATTACACAGCAGAACTTGTTTAAAAATAAACTGTTTTTATAAACCCAATAATAATATTATTGTATATATAAAAAATAAAAAAATAAAATGGAGTTCTACAAATTAAACTTAATAACAATAAATAAGTAAAGGCTACATATACACTCACTAATTTGTTTCCATGTCAAATCGAATCGAAACATGAATTCGTAAGGGTATCCCGTGACTAAAGTATAATGTTCCATACGTTGTTATATTTCAAAAGGAGAACGTTAAGGTTTTATCGTAAGACATAAAGTTTTCGCAAAGTTGTTGCAACATTACAGTTCTACTATTTTCTATTTCCTGACATGCGATTTTTATGAAACCAAGCGCACTTTTTGTGCCCAACACGCGTACCGATAAAATAATGACAATTATTAATTTATTTGCATATTTTATTTTTCAAAGTTTCATAATTTATCTAAAATTTTGCGAAAGAAAAATAAATATCCAATAAGATTTTGTTATTGGATATCTCTACATCCGTTTCCTTTGATTTTGTCATTTTATGTTCGAAGGTATACTTTGATTATTTTTGTCCAACGGTCTATTACTATCTATCTACCTATCTGAAAATAAATTTGAAATAAAATAAAAAATCAAGAAAAAAACAATATAAAATTATTGGTATAATTTTGAATGTATTTTAATCTTACTTGTAATATTTAGATTTAGATTTTTATTTCTGATTTCTTTAAAATATGTTTTAATCAAGTTGTTTAATCTTTATTTTTATTTCTAATTTGATTTCTATAATAATATAATAATTTTTGTTTTTACCATATCATGTCCTTTTCCCTTATGTTTTATTATTCGTTCTACAAAATATTATTTTGTTATTCTTACATTAATCATGTGCGACTACCATAATACGGACATGGACCTTGTATGGTAGTTGAGAAAACCACCAAAATTGTTTTGTAAACCTTTTTAATAAAAACATTTTTATTAAAAAGGGTTACAAAATTGATAGTACCTATATTAAAATTAAAGGCCCTTAATATAAAACTATTATGTATGTTAATAGTACCCAAAGAAACACGATAAATCAACGAAAGACATGTACATTTATCATTAATTGAGATGGTCCGATGTTCTTTAGGGAACCCGCTAGCACAGCGCGGGGGTAAACTGTGCGCCCCAAAGTTTAAATTTAGACTTATTCCAATACTTCTAACGTTTATTTAAATCACTCAATATCCATGAATAATGTGCTCGCCTAGTAACATGTTTATTTTAATTATGTGAAATGTTACTTTGTTTTTAATCACTTTATTATTTTTTTTAATTATAATAAACACTGTCCTAAAGAAGGTAAGGATATACAAGTATGTCCAAATTAAACTGGATAACAATAGAGAATAAAGTGGATCAAAACATAATAACTCTTCATTTATTTGTAATGTCAAGCCACGAAGTGATTGCTTTCTCCGATAATATTATGTTTATTTCAGCTCAGCTGACCGGCAATCAGAATGATGCGGGTTCAATTCCCGTCCGCGATATTTATATTTTTTCTCGGAAGATTTTTTAATTTTGTATGGGTGTTTCAGGCTAATAATTTTTGCTTACAATAATTTGTTATCATATTTATTTATTTACATACTATAATGTTATCAGAAATAAATTCAATTTTTATTGATACAACTTTGCTTTAACTTTTGAAGATCATACTCATCAACGTAATACATTTTTAAAGAAGAAGATAATACAAAACATAAATAGAACAAGGCACAGAGAATAAAATGGTAACGGTCTCAAATGGGAATCGAACCCAGTATCGACCATGTTCGGTTTCATATTTCGCTAAGCTTTGATCTTCTTCTATGAATAAATAAATTTAACTATCAAATTCTGATACGGATTACTTTCAAATTGTGCATTTTATTGAAGTTCTATCTATGGATGTCGACTATAATAAAGAAACTTATTAAATTATTGCAATTTTATGTTAAAAAAAATTTTGATATATTTTCCACAGGACGAAGAGATCAGGATCAGGATCGGGAGACATCCTCGGTCTGGTAGCAAAGAAGATCACGTCTGGTATCAGCGGGAAGATCAGCTCTATCGCACAAGCCTCCGCCGGAGCATCAGCACTGCTGAGCGGAGGTATCCAAGGTTTTTCCTCTGGAAAGGGGCATGATGATGAAAGTTCAGGATATGAGTACGGAGCGCCACCGGCGGTAAGAAAAATCTCAAATTTCACTGCTTATTAAGTCAGTTCAAAATAAAGGATAGAAAAGAATAAAAGAAGAAAAGTAATACAAGATGTCCGGGTGTAAAACGCACTATCCTCAGGAGGTGATTCTGCAAACACGATAGTGCGCGTAAAACAGAATAGTAGCTTTTTTAGAAATTCCAGCGCCTTAAGAAAGTTTTCAGGGTAAAAATGTTGATAGTTTGAATGGAAAAAATATTTTTTTCATACGAAAATGTTTTTAAGAACACATTGGAATTTCGATAAAAGTTTTTTCATTTTTTTTTTCTTTTACAATCACGTAGAATCGCCTTTTTAGATAGTGCACTTTACCCTGGATATCATTTGTAACAAAAAGTGTATTAATAGTACTGCATTTGACTTTTTTACAGTAATGTAGGTATATTGGAGGTCTATTGTGCCTTCTTGCAAGTTTCATTTTTTTACTTTGACCTTGGCGCAGTTCAATGATCAAAGTACACCTTTATTTTACAGGGTTGGGTTAGGTTAACTTTTACAGGGTTGTCATTCATTGTTTTCTGGTTCTTACATTATGTCTCTAAGGGATATAAGCCTTCCTTCCATAGAGGCGGAACATTGATACCTCATTAATATGTGGTTCCAATTAATATTGATATTTCTTCATTTTCTCCACATTTACAGCTGTTGGCATCCTTAACTCCCAACTGCTCTATGTTTCTCCTGTCTACTGAGATGTTCAATGTTCAATTTAATTAATAGCCCTACTAGTAAATTCAGCAAATTTCGTTCCATATTGTTTTTTTACCTATCACGTTAAATTTTGTATTGACAACAAGGGACAGGTGATAATGGGTCCGTATGTATATTATACCAAACCTTGAACCCGAAAAGGTGTAAAACCTATATATAAAAATTTAAGTCAGAAAATAACATTGGCAGGCACCGTCTACATTGCATTAATTTGTAAAATAAATACATACATAAGAAATCAATTTTGGAATTTCTGAAATTATTGGAGATTACAAACATTCTCATGTAGTCATTTGGAATACCTTAATGATTGCAGAAATTCTAACGCAATTTCATTTCAATTTATTCATTATAATATATTCTTCAATTACCGGTGAATTTATTTATAGGTGTGTTTATGCGTTTCAATTACTGTTGCATTTACTAGAATGCTTATTTCTTATATTAGACTTGGTTGAAATAATTTATAATGAGCTGTAGGATGGAATATACCAGGTATTTTACGCACTTGGTCACTTGTACGACCCACTCTCTTCTGAAAATCAGTAATTGAGTCATAAAATTTGATTTTTTTTGTAAGATACCGGAGTTACTTTCACAATCATTTGAAGCACCATAAATTGCTCTGTAATTAGGTAAAGTATCTACCCAGTAAATGTTTTGACGGAAAAGGAAACGAAGAAAAACTGAGAAAAAATTGAGAACTACAACGCCTTTTAAATTGCAGGTTGTTTAATTTCCAAAATAATAATAATACAAAATATTTCCTTCAGGGCCTATATCAACGTTGGGGATGCTGTGTGGAGAGTTTTTTGTGAGAGAAAGGAGTGAACATGGGTGTTGAAGAGATCCACCGTGTAGGAGGGAGGAAAGACTGAGAAGATAAGCCCCGTTCTCATGGGAGAATGTCAACAGTGTATGTTTACCGACTAGGCATCGGTGACAAAGGAATCAATGACGCAAGTTTCTCGGAGGATCTTCAGGGACAGCATTACCACCTGACTGCTCTGCTTTAAAGATTGTAATCCGTTTGATAGATGAATGATAAAAGATTTATCTAAATACGTTTATAGAAGTTGTTTAGTTCTTTCCAAATAAGTCAAAAATTTATGAAAAAGGTATTAAACACTAGTAACGATATGATGCTTATACTAATTGCTGAACGAGTAGCAAATAATTATAGCTCGAGTTTATTATCTGAAGTTAAGAAAATCCAAAGCAGGTTTATAAATGCGTAGCCAACTCTCACTGAAGGCGTATTACCCAACATTCGCAAAAATTATATACATTTAAATAATCTCCATTACCCATTTCCGTCAGACCTGGTTATTTATATCATTAAACTTAGCAACATGTAATAGATATACCTAATAAATTTTAAATCAAGGAACTGTAAACATAACTTATATAGACATTTTTGCGAACAAACCATTCAAGTGGGTACGTACTAAATTTGAGTGGAAAATTTTATTTCTGTGTTTGTATTTACCAATATTCTTGGTGGCTCTCACTCTCCTATAGCCAGCAGATCTCATCAAATTTGTAGATAACTTCTGTTTCTCTTCGCCAGTTAAGTAGTCCACCTACCCACATATCCGTCAAAAATTCCACATGTCGAATATATCGTAACAACGGTTTTCCAACTAAACCTCTAATACATTATATCAAAGTTTTTAAAAATTTACTATTTTCTTACTTTAGAGACAAACTAAACCACGATAAAGGCTTCTACACACACGATACAAGATAGAAAGAAAACTAAAAAAAATACAAAACAAAAACGCAGAATAGTTAACATTATGAAGGCATCCAAATATATAATTCAGTTGTCACTGAAATAAAAATGTACATAGATTAAAAACATTAAAAGAAAAAGGTTTAAAATATCTTTGTGATAAGTATTAGAAACAAGCAATGTGTACATTACAGTGTAAAAATGTATTTTTATTTTTATTAATGGCCACGTGAAGTGGAACTATTTTATGTGAAATAATTAAATGCATTCTACGGTCGAATATTTTTTTATCAACCATGCAGCTAATGGTATTTTGTACATGTCGTACGCTCAATATCGCTTTAGCGAAAGACCATCGTTCAGAATTGACAGAATCGAGAGGTCGCGACGTTCAAGCGAGCGACGCGTCGCGTCGGTCGCTTGAACTGGATTTAGACGCATTTGGATTACATATCTGAATAGCCCTGGTGAATATCTTTGTCCTCGTCTTCTTTCCTCAGTCACAGCATACCTCATTTGGAGTTGCCGTTGTCCAACTGTCTTCGGACAGATCAAAAGAAAATTCATTTGAGTGTGGAGTTTGTGAAAATAATGTCAACTAACTTCTATTTGCTTCTAATCCAATGGTTAAGCTTTTTGTCTCGCAAGGAGATACCTAGCACACCTCTTATCATTGCCATCTTTGTCATATGATTCTAAGAGAGAGTTCATGTTTGTTTTACAAATCATGAGTAGGTAGGAACTGGTATTACGCATTTAATTAATAAATAATATATTTGTGTAACAGGTTGATTTGCAATTAATTAAGTCACCTATGATAACCGCATTACGTAAAGAAACAGTCATCAAATCACGCATTCATTTTCGTAACGTTAAGCACTAATTTAATCGTTATTCAGTGATAAAGAAATGACTAATTATTTTTAGAAAGAAAATTAATAGTTATTATGGCGTAATAATGTGCAGCAAAGAAGCTATTTCCAAATTAATAAGCATTTCACGTTTTTTTGTTTATAAACATTTTTATGAAGGAGGTATGACATGAGTTTATTAGTATGCGTTTATACCATTAGGTACTTCATAATTTTTTTTTAGTAATACAAATATTTTTTTACAGGCTACTTGAACGAGTTTTGTAAAACAGCCTAGTAGTCCATATTACCCTAGCGTACATAATTGAAATGGTGGAAATAAATCAACATTTTTATATACATAGAAATTAAGGTAATATGAGATATATAAGAACAGTATAACCTGCCTCAATGGGCGAACCTGTATTGAGGCAGAATTTTGAGCAAAATTAATAACACTGTCAATGCTTTACCAATAAATCCACTCGTTTAGTGGTGATTTTAATGTTAAAACAAATAAAAAGAAAAGAAAAAATAGTGTAGGTAGGTTTAATGAAAAGCAAAAAAGTTTTACAAAAGGAGTAAAAAAACCATATTATCAATACTTGCATATTAAATCGTAAGTTCCTCTTGTGGAGGTGTTTGAAAGTTGGCCGCTTTATGCCTCATTGTAGCAAAAAAAATTTCTATATCTGATGAAAACATTTCGTTGGCACTGCAAGACCTCGGTAAACGAAACAATCGTCTAAAAGCGTTGCTTTGTTGAACTACTCGTAGGTGCTACGGGAATGACGCAAGATACAATCAAAAATAAAACTAAAAGCTTTGCTTGCTGTACCGATATGTTGATGATTGCATTGTGCATGCTCCTCTTAACTTATCAAAACCAAATCTAGCTTATTCATTCTAATATTTATGTAGATTTCAGCCACGAAATAATATGGTTTTCACCGTCAAAATTGAGACATCTAAAATTTAATTTTCATTTCGAATTAATACCCACCTGAGAGACTGTCGAAATTTTCACAAAATATACATATTTATCATTATCGATTAAAAAAAACCAACGATTATTTTTCTGACATTGAAATTGAATGCTTATGAAAATTAATTACCGTCCGAAATAAAAATAAAAGTCTTGCGTTATTTAACCATAAAATGCAACCGATATGCATTAGATATTCATGTTAGATTTAGTTTACACGTCATCAATGCATATTTCGTAATTTTTTTAATGAAAAAAAAAATTAAAAGTTAATCTATGAAAATTTTTATTCGTTTCGGATGATGCCGCTGATTTAACCGGGTTATGTGTTGTTGTTTCGCAAAAAATATATTATATCACAGATAATCTGATTTTTAACGCTTTCTTACATAATTTAACCGTAAAATGCAACCGATATACATTTCGAATACAAGAAATATTTAGTTTTTTTAGATTTAGATTTATTTAATATCAACGGTATAAATATACCATAAACAATGATAACATGTCACAGTTAAAATCGTAAAAATATTTTTAAAAAAGAATTACAAATATATGTGGCATTTGATTGTAAAATGACATTAGAGAGTAAGTAAGTAAGTAAACAAGAGATACAAGTACATAAGTTTCTATAGTGCAAATAAGGTAGAATTAGATTAAATTAATATTGATTGAAAAGATTTGATAGCATAGCCCTCTTGTACCTACCTTGCGTGCAGTTAAATAGATCTGCCATATCTGCGTATCTATTACTAACTTCATGCAACCTAGGTACAAGCGAGTGTTTGGAATACTCAGTCCTGATATTGTTGCATTTAAACAAAATTTTAGATCGAGTAGCTCTCGTGGGTATATGAAATTCAATGAGGTTAATTAAATCTGGACTGTCTATACTACCATTTACAATTTTGAATATAAATATTAAGTCGGATATAATTCTTCGATCTGAGAGTTTTAATAAATTTAGATTTTTCATCAAGTAAATATAATTTATATTTTCAATGGGAATATCGAGTTTAAAATTAATGTGTCTTAGGAATTTATGTTGAATTTTTTCGATTGAATCTGAATGTAATTTGTAGTGGGGGGACCAGATCGAGGAGTTATATTCGACTTGACTACGAACCAGGGATGTATACAAAATTTTTAATGTTGAAATATTCTTGAAACCTCTGGAAAGTTAAGTTAAAAAGTTCACACATCATCCTTGTAGATTTCGTTATGTTTAATTTAAAAAAAACGTAGATTTAGATAGTACCCAATTGGGGTGGCAGAGACAATGATTTGAGATGCCACAATTGCCATCATGACAATTTGGAAATTGTGGCATCCAATATGCTTGTAAAACATTCAAACGTAATAAGTGCGCTTTGTTTAGCAATACATAATAAAGTTTGCAAGTAAAGTAATATTCATGAATAAAAAAGAGATCTGCATGGTTGTCGTAGATTGCGCTACAAGGAAGTGCAATCATTCTGTCAAGTCAGATTGCATTCACTCTGGAGAACAGGTTCTAATGGAAGACTGTCGTTTTTCTTGTAATCAGTGCGTACATTATGTATAGTGTTACGTGGTTCTATGCAGTTGGTCATAATAATGTGTATAACAAAAAATAATCGGTCGACAGCCCTTAGATTAAAATGAGTCACATTCTTTCACATTTCGTTCAATTTGTTTAATGTTTATAAAATTTGAAAAAGTGCTTATTTATATAGTGGTAAATTGTTAATTACTTAGCGGAGTTTCGACTAATGCTGATAAATCATTAGAAAAAATCTTAGTACATTCCCTTAGTAAAATGGAATAAAAAGTTGTCTAAAGATAAAACAAAATTCTAATTTTATAACTTAACCTAAAGGTCGTATTCCAAAAATTGCAAGATTTATATGTATTTCTATAATCAAACACTATCAATCACAACAACACCATACGTAGGCAGGTACCTAACTTCTTTATTCATACAATAAACTATCCGAATAAATCTAAGGATCTAAGTTAAAAAATAAAATAATGTAAACATAAAATAAAATATAAACCTCGTATCTACAAAAACATGATTTCTCAAGAGTTTAGCCTATTTTCTTTAAAATATTTTAAAGCAATTATCTTTTGAATGAAATTAGACGGTATGTAAATTTGAATAAAGCAAGGAGTGCGTGCAGTGATAGATTTATATGGAGGTCTATTTTCTCTGCCTACCTGCGTAATGGTTAGTTAGTTTAGTATTTTTAATTCATTCTGTCGGAACAAACCGTATTTAAAAATCACTTTTAAGGAAAGAAAAAGACCGCCTAAATCGGACCAGTAAATAATATTTTCTGAAAACTACATATTTATCTATAACTTTATTTTCACCACTAGGCAAACATTAATTTCCTCTCGTTTATTGCTTATTTGTAGCTAATTTATTTATATTCTATTCAATTATTATTTTATGCTAACCACCTCACTAGGCTGAGCCTATTATATTATATTACTAGGTTTATAAAACATATTAATAAAGAACCTGTTTTAAATTTTCCAGTAAAATTTCACCATGAGAAATTAGGGCAAATTTGTAATTGACAAGAAAACCACAATTATGGTTATTAATGGTATACATTCTCTTTAAATATGATATTCACTGCCCTTATATTTAAATATTTCTAGTTTCTCAATCCAATATAACTGGTATGAACCTACTAACCATTAATTCAACACAGATCGATAAAAAGTACTAATAACATCACAGTTTCTTCAAATAAAAGTCCCTACAAATGTGTTTGCAAATCTTAAGAGTACCTACCAAAACCATTATAAAAATAAGAATATTGTGTTTTGATATGAACATATCGACGAGCCAGAAAATAATAACGCTAATAATCATAATTCATGTTTTCAATGTCTATATAAATTTCTAGAAAATATAAATTTAGAATAGCAATCAATATTAATATATTTTTTTTAATTACTAACTTTGTGATGAAAGACATAATATTATCATAATTATAGACAAACTGATTTATTTTCATAAAATTTAGAAAACGTAATAAATTTTAAAACCGATATCTTTGTATAAGTCACTTTTTCATCGGACATAGAATGTATTATTTAATGCAGAAGATGATAATTTTGATTATTTTAAGAATTTTTTTTTTGGTTAAATTTTTCTTACTTTCTCCCTTCAAACGTGTTTTTGGCGATCGTTTTAATGGAAAGGCGAATGTATTATTTAATTAGGCAAATTCTTTCGGAAAATTGTCAGATTTAAAAAAAATGTAATTTTGAATTGAGGTGAGGCAGTTTTAAATAAGGATTGATTGGAAATTTATTTTTATTTATTTTTTTGATTTTTTAAAGGTAGAAAACCTTTTTTTAAATAAAAAATACATCGAGCAATGCGCCAACCCAATGGATAAATATTTAGAAACTCACTTGCTGAAGTACAGTATAATTATAGTTCTTGAGAGGAATGCCTACGTGGTTTTCACAGGTTTACGTTGAATAGTGAGCATTTTAAAATAGGGATATTGTCATTACATTGTCGCTCCCAGCATCGCAGATAAAACAAAATGTAAAAGAGATAATCTCTAACAGTACGTATTATAAGCAAGTGACTGTGAATAGTTAAAAGTTAATCGAGTTTTTTTTCTCTTTTAAACGAATTCACGACAGCGCGACAAGTTCAGTAACACAAGGTTCAGTTCACTTTCACTGCCATGAAAAATAAGTCTTCAGATCGATAAAACTTTTTACATGCTCCTGACCTACTCGGTGTTCACCACTTGGTGGATACATAGTGGATTACACATCAGAATTACATATTATGTACCAACCTAAATTTTTTTTGATAACGACTTATGTGTAAATACAAAACCTTCTCTTAGGATTACAAGTGATATACCTATTGAATGAGTTTAACAATCTGGTTTAACTTTTTAGTCCGTAGCTAAGCACTTCTTATTTTTTATCTTGCGACACTTCCAAGGGAAAATATGATTTGATGCCTAGTTAATATTAAGGAGTGACGTTAGCCTACTAACATTTAGGATTCCGTAGGTAGTTCTAATACCTGCCAGTCTCGCAATCATTTTATAATACATTTTACGAGTCCATAAAATATTGTACTGTATGTTGTTTGTTATACTTTCCAAGAAATCACATTTGATAAAAATAATATTCCACATTGTTTTGCACACAGAGCGACATCAACGTACTAGTATATTACTAATAACAGCAATAAAAATAAAGATTTCTCAATTGAAGACTAAAATAACAAAATTATTTTTATTGTGAAGAAAACTGTTTAACTTTTCAAGGATAAAGTAAAAGAGAAACAGTAAATGATCTAGAAACATGACAAAGCTTGTAAAAGTCGGAGAAAATGTCTTTGAAGTATAAGTGTTGTTTTCGTTCACAAATATTCCATTCCATTTGCTGAACATCATTACGCATTATCTTGAACATCATCTGGACAATGAACAACATTTCGTCTGTATGTGTTATTTTAGTAAATTACGTAGATTTCATAAAATACACTGCTATAGTATACGTTAGGCGCTTAAAAGTTTAACACATTAGCTACGTTTTCATAAATACGATTGCTTTTCTCATCTGAAAAAACTGTCTAATGGTATCAAATAAACAAGGATATTGTCACTGCGTGTTGTATTATGCGTATTGCGCTTCCTACGTCTTTAGCCAATGTTTTGCACAATGTTACAGTATCCATCATACATTGTGATGTTTTGAATATCCACAAAAATAAACGATAAATAATAAACGAACGTGCTCAAAAAAATTTTTTGTTTAGACAACGACGGAAGATTTATTGACAGACAGGCCTGGAGTAAACAGATTCCCACGGGAAAGGAGAGACCGGAGGGACAGTCGAGTCTGGAATTCGGATACGTTGACAGCCCGAGAGGTGAATGCAAGCCAGAAGTGATGTGTGAGTTTGCAATTGGTTAGTGAGTTCAGATGATGTTGGAAAGCTTTGTTGGTTTCTGAATTAAAGTGAAATATTATTGAACCGGTTTTTGTGTGAAGTGAAAGTGATTGGACTCAGTGAGAAAACAATTAATAATAATGACAATAATAATAATTGGGTAATTTGTAGAGCGCCGTTTTGTAAAAACCCACCTCAGGGGCGCCAGGTGTTGTGCAATCGCGATTGTGTTATAAAGTTGTGTTGATTTAAACGTGATTTCGTATACAGTTCGAACTAGATTGCTTGTCTTAAAAACATGAAAATAATAAAAATAATGATTGCGTTTTTAAAAACAGAGTGAACGTATAAAGGCAGGGAGTGTTTAATCGGGCTAAGTTATAGATTTGGCGAGATGGCATTCTATCCACGGAGACCGAAAACCAGAGAATCAAATAAATTATTAACTGTGGGTTCGAATCCTGACAGATTAGGGAGGTACAATTTTATTTACAGGAATATTTAATTACCCTTTTATAAGCGTAGGGAGGAGGTCGAAAATTAAAGTGATTTAGCTATATAGTGTAACCAGGTAAGCTTCACGCTGAGAATGAGAGGTGGCTAACTGGGTGAGTTTTTATATTATTTATTAAATTTCAGAGGACCTTTTTAAAAGACGGATACAACCGAGGTACAGGAACTAAGTTTACGACACCTGCCGCCCAAATAATGTTATCATTAACAGGGATGTGCTAGGCGAACCGTCAATCAGCTGTGAGTGAGAGACAGGCCAATGACCTTTTCATATATGGGCCGAGAGGCGCGGTGTACAGTCAGTCAAAGGGGGAAGTTTTGCTAGCGTATGCCGTCCCGAATTGAAAGCGATCGGATGCAACCAGACGGAACAAAATGAAAACTTTTCTTCTGTTATTTGACTTTCTAATTTAAATACTTTTCATCTATTGTTTGACTTTCTAAGTTACGAATTGGGATGCACAAAAACAAATCTAAAGTCGAAAGAGGTAGATGGTAATCTCCAAAATAAAACTACCAACCGAACAACTTTTCTCAACAGGTACCTTTCGAGAGGTAGGCAGCCTCTTTAAATTAAATGCAAAAATCAAACCAATTATCCGTTTATACCTACCTGAGAGGATAGGTATTCAGTAGGAGTTACCCATACCTAATACACGAGGATGCTAGTAACCTCATAAAATAATTACTAGAACCGAATATTAAAATACAGACAGTCCTCATCCTAAATTTGGCATTTCGAGTAGACCTTACATATATCTCACATGATAATTGGCTGAATGGGTAGGCACACAACCTATCGTTAAAAAGCAGGCTAAATGTCGACAAGATCGTCGTGTGTTATCTATGTATTGACCTAGAAAGGGATGTAAATCCCCGACGGCGTGGGAGTTACAATGTTTTCTAGAGGTGGCTCGTAACTTAGGACCTTACGTGTCACATTTTCGCGACTAGATTTGTGACAAGGGATGTCATGGCTTTCCCCTTCTACACTCAGTAAAGTAGGTTATCCTGGAGGTGTTTGAGATTGGGGCAATTCTGAAATTGGTGATGAGACCTGGTTTTCTTTATTCTGGCGTGAAGGTTGCCGATTTGGAACAAGGGGAGACCCGGCCGGTTGTGATATCCAGACACGCAGATATCGATCGCCTTGCTCAAATTATCATCCACCAGTTTTGTTTGGTAAGAGGAGGAGTCAATCTTAGCTTGAAAAAAATTCATTTCCTTTCCTCTCCTTCCCCTCCCAAAATATATACATGGATGGCGCCGACAACTAACACCATAAACTTATCGTATGTATATCACATATATAAAATCTAACACTTTATTATATTCACATTACCCTACGATAGGTAGAATCGAGTAGCTAGTGGGGGGGGGGAGCAGGCGACTTAGAAGATAAGGTTTATAAAATGGTTTTAAAACACAGCGGTAATGGATTCAACTCACTCTATCTCAAAAGAACCAAGGGATACCACACATACATAAATAACTAGGTTTCTAAACCGGGAAACAAAAAACCAACACAACGTTCGGTGAAGCCTTTTTATACTGAACCGTCACGTGAAATGAGTACGTTCAAGGTCGTACGTCACGTAGACAAACTAGGATGTACACTCTTGAAGGGGTGTGTAATAAAGAAAAGACGGCAGGGAGGACCTTCCCTCCCCGGATATATATATAACCAAAGCCTTATGGAAAAGTTACCTACGGGACTTAAGGAAAATTATCGTAGAAAGAAGAGAAGGAAAAGTTTAAAGTAGAAAGGTCAGATCATTACAACATATACCATGATGATGGACACTATAACGCTGTCTGAAACGTTGGTTAAAGAAGAAAGAGGCGCAAGACGATATAGTACCCCAAAACATAAATCCCAATACAGCCAAGAATATTGATTAATAACAATCGAATGTTTGAATAAATGACATTAAAAAATTATGTTGTTAAGGTTCTTGTCCATATTATTATGTTACAGCTATAAAGTTGTTAAACCCAACTGAACTGCAGATTATTAATGATGATTGATGAATCCAATTAACTTCGCGAAAGTCTTCTTCTTGACACTGGATCAACTTTCGCTTGCAATCGTTTTTTTTTCTCTCCTGTTATATTGCAATATAACATAACATTTATTCCTTACTGTACCAATATGTGCCGCAATTAAATAAAGTGACGACTGTGAGAAATGTAAAAGGGAGTACCTAACTTATTTCTAATACCTACAATATGTCGTGTCATCGAATCAGTTTCATTAAAAATGTTTATTATTAGTGTGTACTCGGTTAATGAAGTAATTAGTAGGTTAAATCATATTAAATATTCAACAAGTTAGTGATATTAGCTTAGTAGATTCTGATAGTAAATCGCAGATAAAATATTCTTGCCGAGGTTAGCGATAGCACATACATCAAAACATTATTTAATAACGAGATAAAAGATAATATGAAATTAGACCGATCAGTGGATGAGTTGGCATCATGTTTGGGTCCCACCCAGGCGTAGTGTGTTCAATTCTTTGGCTGGTTAAATCCTCCAACACAACCATGCGACATTTTTCGCTTAGTGTGGTGGTAGTAAAAGATTTTCAAGTGTTGTTAAATTATTTGCAACCTGGAAATGTTTGTCTTTCTTTTAAATAAATAAATTTTAAGTTGAAATAAAATAAAATAACATAAAACTGACACGAAGTAAGATAATGAAAAAAAAAGGAAAATATTATGAGGTTAGTGAATTCTAATGATATTTTGAATTACGTATAAGATAGGTTTCATTATTTTACAATATATATATTTTGTAATATTGTCTGTTTTAACACATTCGTTTTAGTAATGATTTTATTTATAAAAATAAAACTAACAAGCGTTACTTATTTTTCATGATAACTGCAGTTGTGAATTTTTATAACATGTGAAAACAACGTTTGCTCATACAGTAATCGTTAAAACATCGTCACTAGAAGATACCAGCTAAAACTGCATATGTATTTCTCATAAACAATATTATTAACACAGTAGATACACAGTTATTACAAAATTAATTAGCAATTTCCACAAAACCCTGTTACCTGAAAGTTGAATTAACCTGGTTTCGTAAATCGAGCCATTTATCGCGGGTGTAGCTAGAAATGTGAAGGAGATTTTTACGCTTCTGCACTAAGCTAATGGCTTCACTTCTATGTAATTATTTCATAAATAACGAATAATTTCAGAAATATTAATCGGCCTACGTGCAATCATTAGCTACTGCATTTTAATGGGACTTGATTTGAAATTATTAATTTCAAAACGCATGTTCCCAGTCATCTTAGTTTCTACGTTGTCGACCTTCGTGACACTATGGGAAAAACCGTGCTTCATTACCAAAGATTGCAGGTTTTTAAAACCTTGCGATTTGCCAAAAATATGCATTATATAGGTGGAACTGGTTTATAAATAGATTTGAATTTTAACATAATTAAGGTATGAAAAATATTTAAGACACCATTTGAGAATCGAAGGCTGGTAAGGAATGGCTTGTGGTATTTTCTGTAAATATATAACCAGGTACTTTAAAACCATTCCCTAATTTATTATCTACTGGATTACAAAGACAGACTAAAAACAGTGACCTTCCTTTGCTTTTGAAGGATGTGTGTGAAATTTCATCAACCTCGGAATAACTAGAGATTTGTATAAAAATCGACTATCCAGGTGCCTGCCACGCGGCCCTCCACCACAGACACTCTTCCGTATACATAGGTGGATTTTTTTGTTATTTGTTTTTGGGGTATTATGCCGTGTTGCGCTCCTTATTTAGCCAACGTTTCGGACAGCATTGCAGTGTCCATCATCAGGGCAGATGTGTTATATGGTTATGGTGATCTGATGATGGACACTGCAATGCTGTCCGAAACGTTGGCTAAAGAAGGAGTTAGCGCAACACGGCATAATACCCCAAAAAAAAATAACAAAAATACTTTTGGCCGTGAAAATCTTAAATCATATAGGTGGATTTATATAAATAGATAGATAATTCTCTAATTTCCCTTCGAATCACATCAGTCTCACATTTTGGATGCTATAGGTCCGTTGGGTTTTTACCGTGAAAAGCTTTAAATCTATAAGGTTTTTCAAATCTATTGCATTTCTTTTTTGCTCATTCCATTTGTAGTTTGTAAGCATCACCATATAGGTTTAGAGCGGTTGATAACATTCATTAGTAGTTTGTCAGCATCACCACACAGGTTTAGAGGGGTTGATAATATTCCATTAGTAGTTTTTAATTACTTTAATTACAGCACATAGGTTTAGAGGGGTTGATAACAAATAGAAATTTGTTTGTATTTATTTATTTAATTAATCCTGAATTAGATCACATCACTGTGTGTTATGATATACAAACATAATATAATATTTTGCCCAATAAACAGTAATCCAATAATGCCATGGTGATTTTGAATTTTAAATCCACACTAAAAAAGACAACCTTTTAAAATCGTGTTTTTCCCTTTCCAGACATACACTTCCAAAGGCTTCGACTTCTGGACCCTGAAGAAGTCCATCCTTGGCACATTGTTCGAGGCAGTGAAGGCCATCGTGGGCGGCGCCACAATCATCAAGGGGCAGCTGATCAAGGGTGGGGGTGCCCTGGCCGCGGGCGTGGGGAAGCTGGTCAGCAGCAAGGGGGACGCCGTCTCCAACCTCGGCAGACACATCGTCAAGAACGCTTGGCTCGCTCCACCCAAAGCTCACCGCACCCAGACTGTCCATCATGAAACTAGCATCGTCAGCGGACCCACCGTGGTTCACTCTGCACCCAGTGGTGAGTTGATTGTTGCTTTTTGATTATTGTCTCGCTGACTTACTTTGGAACACAAATTTGCCGTATAGCGCCCTTGAGGAAATTTCGCACCAAAACGGCGCTATACAAATCATCCCAATATTATTTTTTATTAATTTTAAAATTTTGACACGAATAAAGTTGTTTTTGAAATGTTATATATTTTTATATTTCACTTTATTTACATAATAGATTGGGAAAGATTATTATATTAATAATTACCGTTAACTCACAAAAAATGTTAAATTTGCGTGGAAAATCAGAAAAATTGAATTATTTCATGATTTTTATTTTGTAATTTAAAATAAAAATAAATAAAGTAGCACATATCCGGTATTTCTGTGATATACCTTTTGATTTAAAAAATATATTCATTCAGGTTGATATTTTTAGTCAAGTATTTTGGCCTCAAATCCAAATTTAAGTTGGTTAAATTGGCTGCGATTCCACTCAAGTCCTATCTCAGTTTCTATCCTACTCCTACTCCAATCTACTTCCTAACAGACAGTCCACCTCTTATTGACTGCGCATCCGTTACACTCAGGTCTTACCATCCTGATCCTACACCAATCTTTTCCCTAACAGACAGTCCACCTCTTATTGACTGCGCAGCCGTTTTACTCAGGTCTTACCATCCTACTCCTACTCCAATCTTCTTCCTAACAGACAGTCCACCTCTAATTCGGTCAACTTCCATAACGCCTTTATTGAGTCAATTCTTTTATGTTTTTCGTCATCATTTCGTATGGCATTTATGTGGCCAGCCAATTCCAATCTTTAGGACCACCAGAATCTTATGATGTTCAATGAGATTTTCATGTTTGTTGTTAATTTTTGTTCACTTGGTTCAATTTCCTATTGCAGATCAACCGGTTTGCCAATTCCGACTATTCATAAATTAAATTTGAAACCGTGAGCCTCCACCAGTTTTAATCACGTTTTAAAAATAGCAGTTTCCTTGTTTCACTTGGTATGAACGTACCTACCTGGTGGTAGGTGAATTTCATTCAGCCAAAGCTTCTTAGAATTCCTTTCTTCATGGTGATTAAAAAAATGTTTTATGAGTGATGATTATTTTATTTTAGCGCCCGCCCACCCTTCTGCCAGCTACGGGAGCCCCCCAAGCTCTCCCTCCACCCAGTACCTGCCCCAGCAGAGTCATAGCCACGTGGCACAGTACGAGCTACCCACCGCCCCGAGCTCCTCCTACTACGGGCCTCCCCAGCAGTCATACAACGCCATCTACGGCCCGCCCAGCAAGTACACTGCGCCACTTGAAGGTAATATCAGATTTTCAAAAGACTTACTTATTTCGTAGCGAAGATGGGTGGCTTACCAGAAACAAAAAAGGATTTTCTGTAGCCTTAGAGTATCTTGTAAGAGTTTATTTGTAACCTCTCTTTCTATTACGTACTTTTTATCACGCACAAGAAAGATAGAGAGGTTTCAATGAATGCATAAAAAAATTAGTTTTTTTTTTCGTTATATTACTTCCAGTTCACTTTGGACTGTATCCTGTCCAGAATCATTATAAAATTAAGTCTGTTATATTAAAAAGCTTAATAATTGTATCTTGCGACTTCAGTTATAATTGTTATGAAAGCAAAACAAGGATAACGGAGGTTCCTTGAGGTATACCGCGCTGTTTAAATTAGGTTTATTCTTATCGATTTGAAAATATAGAACTCCATTTTAATTTATGGTTTTCCCAATAAATATTCAACAATGTTATAATAAAATTTACAAAAAATAGTTTATTTATAAAAGAGTTCTGCTTTTTTATTATTACGCGTGACAACTGTTTATCAGATAATGCCTTCAGAGAGCGTTGTCAAGAGAACAACAGTTGTTTTGAACAGTTGTCAAATTGTTCATAAATAAACTGTTTTTTGTAAATTTATTAATAATATTATTGAATATATAAAAGAAAAACCAGATATTTAAATTTGGCATCAAGGTAATTGAAAGTAGTATCAATTTCTTATGAATACTTAGGATTAGAATAGAATTAAAGGATAGAATTTGTTTATGGCACGCCTTTAAAAAAGGGCGTTAAATTCCCAAAAGGTGAGCATGAATAACAATTATGCCATTATGATCCATTTCAAAACAAACTAGTTTTCTGCCGAAACAAATTAACATAAATTAACGAAGTGTTGGGTGTTTGGGCGAAAGCATGTAGTACGCAGTACATAAAAAGTAGCTTCCTACGCCGAAGACTGTATGCAAGTGCGAAGTTGCTCATCTTCTTTCCCGGAAACATTCGGCCATCCGGATCCGTATAGAAATCAAAAGTTGTTTGGTCACTATCCCCGCACAGTTGCGGCGGGCGTGACGCAAGGCTTCTCGTGAATACCACTTTCTAGGTCGTGGCATTGTCTGCATTATCCATGGGCGGCTCTGCCAGTTTTGAGACATCATTGAAATATAATGCAGCCTGCAATTTATTCTAAGAAATTTAATTATCAATTTCATAGTTGTATTAACTGATTCTGCCAAAGTTCCGAACACTCATATTTCTATACTTTAATAATGTGTATACATGAATAAGTAAAGTGTTGTAAAGATGCTGTTGGAAAATATTTAAGTATTTTGTGGGCGTTTCTGTGTACTCGAACTAAGCTCAGTGTTTCCTTTCTTCTTGTGAACTTGTTCAAACTTCTTAAAAGGAAGCTACAAGACAAAATGTGTATATTCTTGGTATACCTATATTGTAGGTAATAGACATTAAAATCGCTTGACAAACGGAGTCTAGAAACATTCGATTTTTAGCACAAAACTGGTTTTTATTTATTTTGTAAATAATTTTATAAGAAATCAAAACAGTTAATCAAGTGAAACTGTCACAGATAATCTTAGCTATAGCTAAGATAATACTAGATTTTTTGTGGTTTCCTTTACGCGTTCATACATTTTTATTGAAAAAATATTTTTTTTTAGTAGTTACATTTGTATTTTTTATTGAGTAATTTATTTTTAATTTGTATTCTACTCAAAGGAAACGATAAGAAAACCTTCAATTTATCTGAAGCATATTTTTGGTATTCATAATGTCCACCAATTCGTTATAAAGATTAATTAAAATAGTGATTTAGCATTAAGCTTCGCCTTAAAATATTGAAATTCTTTATTGAACAGAAAATGACTTTCGTTGATCACACTTTTCGAATAATCGGATCAGCGATACTTGAGATATTGTTCGAACCTCTTTGTAAGTATTATTTTGTCTGTAGTTTGTCACAAAATCTATTATAATAATAATTACGTTTAATAAAAAAAGTAGAAGTCATAAAACATCGTTAAATAATACGGAGCCAAATAAGAGGGTCATTATCTATTATGTCTTTCACCGAAGAAAGTAAATTCATTAATTCCTCGGTTCTGTTTTGTGAAAGGCCTTTCTTTCATTTCCAGGAGAATGTTTTTTCGTGACTTAATTAGATACTGTGAATTAATGTCAAAACATAAGTTTTAAATTAAAATTTATTTTAATGAATAAGTTGAATACATAAAAAAAATTAAAAATATGTTGTATTAGATACTTGGATGACTATTACATACTCTGACTAAAATAAATGTACCGTTGTCAACTTGTTAAGTGTTGGGTTCTTCTACCATTGAACTTGTAGTAAGTAGGAACACATTGTTCACTGAGCGTAAAATCATTGCCTCGGGAACAAAACTTACTGACGATGTCAGCAAAGTATGACATTAATGGAAGGAGAATGATTGAACGCCTTTTCAATACATTACTTGATTCCAACGAATGTTAACTTTTTACTTATTGGCAAACGGTTTTTTTAAAGTAAGATTGCCAATGTTTTTCAAGACAACTTTTATGATGATTTGCACTTGAAAGTAAATCAGTATGTTTTATGATTATATTTCTTAATTCAAGAAGGTAAATTATGCAAAAAAAAATCTAAAGTTATAGGAGCTTTCTTATATGGTAGTTGTCCAGATCAGCAATAAAATTGAATTGAATTGGAATTGGAAACTTGACCTTTTAAGGAGAAAGTTTAAAAAAACATGTTTTGAAGTTTAAGGTTGAGACAAGCATTGCCCGGTGTATTATATTGACAAGAAGCTCGCCAATGACTATTTTTTTATACACTGACATTTTTTGATATTTTACAGCTTTGACATGACTTTAAAAACAAAATAACTGTGGTATTGTTGTGACCCTTTCAAATTAGGAAAGTATAACTCAGCGAGTCCTCTGGCTGGAATCTTCCTGCTGAAGCCGTTCGATACCAATTACGGAGCTCCAGATAGCCACTCCGCTCCAGCAGGACCTCCGGGACCCTACGTCACCAGCGCCATGCATGCCCTCAAGGGGATATTAGGAGGTCCAACTGTACACTCTTCCTCGCATGTCTATTCCGGTTCTGCTTCCGCTCCGTCCACTTCCTCCATATCTGGTCCTTCCGGGTCTTCTCACTACACAGACCCCCTCCTCCACCCACCACCGCCAATCCATCAAGAACACAATTCTTACAACTCCTACTCGAGACAAGACGTCCCGAACTTCAAACCTCTGGATATTCCCAATGGAAAAGACAATTCCCATCCAATCAATTCTTACGGGGCCCCAGTACAGCAAGATTTGAGCGCAGCTGGTTCAAAACTACAAATCATGGTGGATAGTCTTCTGGGAGAATTTGCATTTTCCGACTCAATATTAAAAAAAGACCAATTCTCGCATAACGGTGTTTCAAAATCTTCGTACTCCTCTCCTGTTTATACGACGATAAAGAAATCAGGATTGAACCCATTCAAATTGAGCAAAATTAATGCCAATTTGGACAAGTTCAAATTCGACCGTTCAGACACGGGAAGGTCACTATCAGACCTATCCGTGGTAGAACCACTGAGCTTGTACGATAAGATGGCTGAAGCAAAAGAAGAACTAGAAGATTTAGTTAATGCTAAAGAAGAAGAAAGAACAGAAATTGAAGTGATTGAAGAAAGACCAAAAGCAGAAGAAGACGAACAAAGGGGAAAATCGACGGTTACGAATGTGGACAAGGCTATTTCTTATGAACTGAGGGGAAACAAAATCGTTAGACTTACAGACAAAGACGTTTGACTGACCGACTGAACATTATATGCAAGGTAACAACCATTCCATCGTCACCTGAGAGACATCCTTTACATAGATACATCGACTTCTTCCTCATTGATAACACTTTGGCATTTGTACTCGAAATTCTACTTATTCAATTACAATCTTAAATAATTATTTTCTGCTTCTTGCGACTTCTGTACTATATTTTTTTCCAGCTATATAATATATTTACAATGTATAATTATATAAACATAATAATATTGATTATTATTTATAAACATCCACTGTACACCTCTCTCCACATTTCTGTCCGTAATCATTGTGCCTAATATTATTTGCTATTCATGTTACATTGACAACGTAAACAAATTATTGTACAAACCATATATATACTTCCATAATTAGTACCTTCCTATAATGATTGACCTAATTCATCACTTCATTATGTCGTAATACGTTACTTCATGTTCTTCCATTATAACTCCTTTAGATTTAATTAGTAAGAGAAAAAAAACTTGTTAGTAAATTGGTTTCGTAGAATTCACCATTTTTATTCCCTCTCTAATATAATGCTTCTTTTCAAACTTTCTGTGGCTGGGTTAAAAATCTCTGTGCCTTTTTTAAATTTTCTTCTAATAAATTTTGCAATATTTATTTCAGATAATAATTATGCACACATCAATCAGTGGTAGGAATCAAACCCTGGCCGACATAACAAATCAACGGGAGAAGACATAATTTGACGTCACAACTTCTGATGGATGATGACGAAGACTTCACAGGAGCAGTTGATTAGATTGAAATACCATCTGGGAAATTGTAACATCTGCCTTATTTAAATCTAGACTACGCATTATTTATAGCTGTGTAAATATTAAATTATAGACGTTTTATCAGTTTGTTTTTAGGTTTAGTCAAAAATGTTAAATAATCAGGTTGGTGACAATAGTGCAATATGAATATGGTATTTATTTTTCACAATAAAACGAAATACGTACATTTAATTTTGAATTTGCCTTTTTTATCAGGAAGTTTGTTAAAATATGCTATGACCAGTTAAAGATATCAGAAATGACGTTCAAAAGATTTGCTCAAATTACATGATATTCTAGGTTAACTATGTAAGCTAGTATTAGTAGGCACGGAATAGTTAAGTATGAATATACCATACAATAATAAATTACTGAGAGTTTTCGTAGAACTAAAAACTTTTGTTTGGAACCAATTTATTTAAACAATAATTTTCCTTCACCTTTTTGACTGTCATTGAAAGTTATTAAGTTTATTCCTCGGTTTATAAGACATTTTTACATAATTCTTCCAGTGATCAGAATTCTTCATATTTACCGAAGATATTTCGCCAGTAGCCGAACAGAAAAAAAATCCCTATAATATTTATTGCATTTGGAAAGTAAAAATTCAGATTCAATCGGTTACGTGTTTGTATGTAGTCATTAGAAATAATAATTATTATCTATTATTAAAATGTCTGTAGAAACACTATATTTTTCTTGATGTTGAAAATTGTTTAGAATAGTCAAAACACTGTACATTTTAATTTTAATGGTAGAGTGTAAATTACCTAAATACGTAGTTACTTCATTATTGTTCTTTTAGTTTTAATACTTGCAAAAGTGCTTTTGTACATTTTTCAAAATAAATGTTAATAGATGAAACTCGCTGTCTTATTACTAATTTGTTTTGCCATTTCTGAAAGGAATTACACAAACAAATACCTGGACTGCTTACCAAGGTCCGCACTTGATTTTTTAGTGAGATGTATTAAAGAGGAGAACCTAACGGGGAAGAGAAGGATTGAAAAAATAGATACTGATGATACAATCTGATGATACAACTCTGAAAAGTGTTGCAATTTGCAAAGAAAGAAACTTGTATTAATTATACACGTTTCTTATCCTTCGTTATTACATTTTTAATCATAAAAAGCCTAAAAATACACTCAAAAAAATATGACGAAACTCAATTTTCAGATTTTCTAAGAACTCATCAAATCCTGTTTCAAATGGACTTTAACCATTCAACAGAGGTCGATACACTTATTTTAACATTTACCATTTAATTTATTTATAGCTCGACGCAGAACGAAAGTGTTCAAGGGAGAAAGTCCTCCAAAACTTGTTTCATTCCGAGTTTGTTTACCTGCGGTCAGAGATGTGTGCAGAATCTCTGCTACGTCTGCCGGTCTTGTGGGAAAATATCGCGAGACTTTATGGAACAACTTCATGAAATATGTATTATCTTGTAGGTTCTAATCGATGGTGGAGACGATTTTAATCAACGACGCCTGGTGGTATATGGAACGTACCATTGATTTCTCTATGGACTGGCATTCATGAATTATAATTGCAACTGTGGGGACATTCGACTTTAAGTAACCTATCTGCATTATACGTCTTTGTAAATAATACAATTTTAATCTTCAAAGAAGGCCTATTTGCTGTACTTGAAACAATGACAAAGATTTGGGTAACCCAATTCTTGTAATGCATACTACTTTCGATTAGCGAAAAATTAGGTATTTTGGGACAAGATTTTATAATATTCTTCTAGATAGCATAAAAATGATGCACACTAAAAGAAATAACACAAAAATTTGGATCTAAAGTAATGATTGGGTTTTTTACCGGTGCACACACCTAAATTCGAAATTACTGATCTAACAAAACTATTGTAATATAATTGTAGATATATAAATACGCATTAATTAACTTGTAAAATGACTGCCTCAACACAGGCTAGCCTTGTGAGGCAGGCTATGAGAAACCTCAAATTAAAATAATATATTTAATTTGTTACATACTACCTTATATTTTACTACTCTTTATATTTTATTTTCTAGTTTTAATTATCTTCACTTACCTAATTTTTAAACAAATGTACACAGTGCACACTTAACACGTATTTATTTATGAAGTTATATTATTATATGATTATTACATTTTAACTACAATGGTACAGAAAGACATTTTTTTATAAATACTTATAGCTACTAATATTCACTTCTGACAACGGTACAAACATTTGAAAGTAATTTTTTTTGCATAAAGATAATATGAAGATATGTGCACATAAAACGCCCAACAATGGCCATCAGTGACGGTTGAATAAAAAACTACGAACATATTGTTACGTAAAACATGAATTGATAATAATATATTATTATCGATATTAAAGATATATTCAAGTCCAAACATAGGATGTTAAAATGCAAGATCCGCTTTCTAGTTTCTGTGTTTTCAATCTTACTATTTTCTTCCTCCTAAAGATAAGAGTTGGATTCCAGTTTGCTTCTATGTTTTAAAAAACTTGAGGGTAATTCATCACTCATCTAAAAACCTGAATAAAATGGTCATTTCGCTAAATAAATCGCTATGAATAATAGTAGTCCGTATTCTAATAGAGCATTTTTTCAAGACCTAAAATAATAAAGATAAAAGTGCTGGTTGCCGAATGCTGACACGATTTAATTGCATAGATTTTAGATGTAGAGGTTATGTAATATAACTATTACAATATGTGAAACCAAATCAAAATGTTTCATGAAATGTCGCTTCGGCCTATTATACCCCAATGCAGAGCAGGTCTGGTGGAGTGAAAAGGCGTGAATCATCAGGCCAATTAGAGTTCGGGCTACGATTGTCAGCAATGAGGCAAGTGGCTACTTGAGAAGAAGACCGAATTGCAATAAGAAAAATAGATTCATTTGACATAGTACCCACACTTATGTGGTCAAAATTCGTGTTTTGTTTAAGTAAAAGAAAGTGTCAACTTTAGAAGAAAATATACACATTTGAATATAAAGTATATTTTGAAGAACAAAACTTTCACCGTTTTTGCTTTTCATCGAATTAAGTATTATACAAACATAGGTTCATTAGCATAAAAACTTAGGTGTTGTTATCTAACGATGAGATACTTGTAATTGAGTTTTATCTGTTTGAAAATGAATGTTCTTTTTTGCGTTCGCATTTGAAAGAAAAATGCAAAAAATATTGAAATAATATGGTGTCTGAGTTAACGTCGCGTTTGGGTCCCACCCAGGCGTTGTGTGTTCAATTTTCTCGGCTGGCTAAGTCCTTCATTACAACACAAGCCACATTTTCCGCTTACTGGTGTGGTAGAAGAAGATTTTCAAATATTGTCAGGTTATTTGTAATCCGGGAATATTTGTCTTTTTTAAAATGTGTATTTTATATTATTACATCATTGTACACATATTTTTGTACTTTGACTTTTTCAGCCGGATATAGCACGTCTCTGTCCGAAAACAATTCAAATAAAGTGTCGAATTCAAAGATTTACTTTAAAATTCGTAATTTTTTATAATATTTCTAAATATGCATTGAGTTAACGACATAAATATTATTTACAAGAAGATGAAGTTGTTAATAGTAATAATATTTGGATGATTTTTATAGCGCCGTTTTTGTGCAAAATCACCTCAAGGGCGATGTACAAGTATATAATACATTTCTACTATGTTATTACTAGAGACCGGATTATATGCAACAAAAATAGCCCAAAATATGCATGCAAATATGCAATAAAAATAGCTAAAATATGCACGAAAATCCATAAAAAGGGTCAAAATATGCAACATGAAATAATACAGGAAGTCGTATTTTTATTTTTTTTTATTTTAGTAAGCTATTTGTTCTCAAGGATAACAATTATATTTTCGAAAATATCAATTATAAAATGTATTTAACAATAAAATTTAGAATTTACCTTTAAAAATGTATATGACTAAGTACTGTTCTAAATGTTCTGTAGACAAATTGTGTCTACGATCGCTTAATATATTTTTGTAAGCGGAAAAGGAACGTTCTACGTCTACTGATGTGGCTGGACAGAATTTAAATTTGGGTGCGATTTTTGAACTTATTGTTCCGGGCAAAATTTCACCTGCCCCGTTGATGAAGTTATCAATTTGGCACAAAGGTTCAAACCCTGGGTTATTATTCAGTATGTTTTCAAATTTTCCTTTGAGATTACTCGGGAATAGCTTTGGCAACGAGGAATTCATAAGGCGAATTTCCTTCATAACCTGAATAGATGCATTCAACGCCAATCCATGAGTTTCGAGCGTTTTTATTCTTGCAGGTATGTAAGCGAAATGAGTGGTAATCATAGCTAGGTTTTTTAATACTGGCGGCGTCAAACGATTATTTGCACTGGAAAACTGCCAAAGCCTCTGCACTATCGAAGTCATTGATAACACCCTTGATGGCTTCAAAATGTTCATGGTAAAACATCGCAGCTTCGATCCATGTATCCCAACGTGTTATTACTGGCTCAGGAGGTAAAGGAATATTTGGCAGTTTTTCTTTGTAGGCCTTTATACGAGCAGGCGCCTTAAGAAACACTTTCTTTGCTGATGAAATCACTTTATTTACATTCGCAAACGTGGATCTCACTTCTTCGGCGAGTCTGTGAATTTCGTGAGCAAAACACGTCACATGAATCAAATTGGGATAAAATACTTGGAGGGCTTTGCCTGCTTTGATCATATAGGGGGCAGTATCTGAGAGCAACACATACACATTTTCATCCGCAGAAGATTCAGGAAATATTCTTTTTTATACCCTCATTCACAAATCTGGCGATCGTAGAATGATTTGTTTTTTCAAGTTTTCTGCAGGCCACCAAATAGGAAGGTGAAGGTTCAAGTTTTAATGCACCAACAATCAAATGTAACGGCCGCAAGTGTCGGTGGTTTCGCCAGCTGAAATCCATATGATGTTACCCTTGAGTTCATTGCGTATTTCTTCCAGCACATGTAGATAAATTGATTGTGTGTAATTTTTACGTAAAGTAGATTCATTCGGTATATTTTGATTTATGCAATATTTTCTGAGAAAATCCTTCAAGGCAGGATTTATCAGTTTGTATAGAGGGATATTGCTTGCAAAAAATGCTTCACATAGATTCATGCTAAAGTGATTTTGTTGTTTACTTTTGGAGGTTACTTCACTGTTACTGCTACTTGCCACTGTAAAAACTTGTTGTCGTGGGCCCTTCTTCTGCACTCCTGCGATATGAACACTGGTTTTGAAATGCTGGTCTATTTGGAACTTTTTTGTGCTAGAAATGTTTTTCTCGCAAACTCGGCAGTATAAAACTTTTCCGTCGTATTTAAATATTCCAGGATATTCAGCTATCCACGTTTGGGCACTTTTTTATCAGGGGGCATGGTTCAATTTCACAATGTACAACTTCGTGCAAACAAACAAAACACTAGACGAAGAAAATTCGCAATTCACTGAATTACCATAAAAATATACAAAATCACCCCTCATACGAATGAATGAATTGTTTTCGGCAATTAGCCGAATTAAGCCGAGTAGGCGCGAGCGCAGGCAAAGATGAGAGAGGTTCCCCCCCACTCCGGCCGCCGGCCGTAGCGATCAGTAAGATCAGTTATCAGTTCTTCGCTGGCCGCGCGCCTTGCTATCTGACGTCTATAGTGTCGCTATGTGAGGCATCTGAACGATATCAAGCGTAAATATTTGCAAGATCTCAAATTATTTGCTAAAATATGCAACTACCGCTGAAAAGGGTCTAAATATGCATTTGCATATGCAAATATGCAAATGCATATAATCCGGTCTCTAGTTATTACTAATTATATGCGGAGATAATATACAGTACAATACTTACCTGGTAGGTCACTTGAGATTAACATTTAATTAACATTAACTAATTGTTTAATAGCGAAATTTAGATACAGGATTTAGCACATAATTGGAAAATTGGATAGATAAACTGGACTTTCTCTCAGGAATGGTATATTTAATTTAAGGGTATGACAGCTTAAAAAGGTGAATTTTTAGTTTTGACCTGAATTCTGTTGGACTTGTTATGGATCTTAGTTCTGGAGAGAGTTTATTCCAAGCCTTCGGCCCAGATACTTGACTAGATACTACAGTTGACTGCCTCAGACCAGTGTTTTCCGGGACGCATAGTTCAGAGATATAGGGTGGGCCATTTCATTGATGGATTTAAACACCATCCAGCACAATTTGTACTAGATTCTTTCAGGGCACTTGAGCCAGTGAAGGTTACGAAGGTGATCTGAAATGTGCGAATATTTTGAAACTCCGGTTATGAGCCGCGCTGCTGCATTAAACACTGATTGAAGCTTGTCAATTTGATATTTTGGATGGCTAGCATAAATGCCGTTGCAGTAATCGAGACATGAGACTACGTAAGAGTTGATAAGTAGTTTTGTTGCTTCTGTAGGAAGATTTCTTCGGACAGATTTGAGTTGTCTTAGGTGAAAAAAAGCATGTTATGTTAAAAAATATCAAGAAAATAAATAAAATATGAACAAAATTATTTTAAAAAAACTGAGGATAGCATAAAAGCCTGTGACAGACCACGCTGTATTCTCATGGCTATGCCTATTTCAGCATATCGCTTGCCATACATCTCCATTGGGATTGTATGGCGAGCGATATGCTGAAATAGGTCAAGTATAACACCGAGACAGTCCGCCTGGAACAGTAATTCCTACCAAGGAGGAATTTGAATGTAAAGAAGTGTTATATTGTATTATTGAGATACTCAATGAAGATACTGTGGTTAGTATAGGTAAATAGTTGTTACATCATAATGTTACATATTACTTCATGAAAAGAAAAGAATACTACACTGTACTTAAAGATACAGTTAAGACGAAAGAGAACAAAACAAAACAGAAGTAGATGATATTCAATGCAAGTATTTAAAATACTACCAAATAATTATTCAACAATAATCTATTTGGTAGAATTAAAACGCATTATATACGTGTTAATTAAATTGTGTTATGTTTGGTTTGGAGTGAGTGCGTTTTGGAAAATTTTTAGTTTTTATCCATTCTGTGATCTGTTTGTTCAGTTTGTGTATTGGTGAATTATCAGCAGGTAGTTACACAGTAACACATGATAAGTGTATCATAAATAATCGTTAATAATTATATATAGTCGCAGACGCCCAAGGAAGAGATCGACCGCGCGGTCAAGTGAATTGAGTCCGGCCATTTCTAGATTCATTAAATAACAGAATAGTGGATAATATGTAAGAGACCGCATGGATGTGAATGAATTAAGGAAAATGTGCAGAGTTATCCGGCTATCTATCTTTTTTACCTATCCCTCCGGTGAAACGGAGTCATGATTAATTAGTTAGGAACAATTATGTGCAACCTTATTCAATGTAACTGACACATGTCAGAAGCACCAGGTACGATGGCTTATAGACGTAATACTAGTTTGTTTAAAATTAGAAAATAAGGATGGTAACATTGCTATAAGTTAATACGTCAGATTTGAAGATGGTAATGTTGTAACCGAGTTGTTGCGTCAAAGCAGAATTCACACTCGTACGTTCAAACAACAAAGAGAATGCCGCCAAACATGGAAAGAAAGTAATCCACCTACTGTTTTATCACACATCGCGAAAGTTCAACAATAATAAGATAGAGGTATTCCTCCATCTATAAATGTTTTAAAAATATTTCATTTAAAATCGTTTAAGCCATAAAATAAATATGTTGTTTATTTATTCACGTCTACAAGGGATCATTGAACTCAAATAAAATAATATCATAATGCACTAGCTGTTAAAAGTAGTACTAAGTGTTACTAGAAATTCCCGACGTTGCCCGGGCAATATTTTTTTTTTCGAAATAAAGATAATAAATTTCGAGTTATCAATAATCAAAAAATATTCAATTACCACCACAGTAAACGGAAAATGTTGCCTAGAATTGAACGCACGACGCCTGGGTGGGAAACAAACGTCATGTCAACTCAGTCACTGACCGGTCAATACTGCTAAGGGGTAGAAAAAGGTGGTGAGTGGTTTTTTAAATATCTTGCAGACAGTTACCATTCTCTTGTTTTGAAGGTTACTGTAAAATTTCATCAATCTCAGAACAAATATGCAGATTTGTATAAAAATAAAGCCACTCACCCACAGGCACTTTTCTTTATGTACCTATATTGATAGATAGGGAGAAGATATAATATATTGAATAATTTCCAATATTTAACATAATGTCAAGAATAATATTTCTCTTAGTTAGATGAAATGAAATTTCTTCTCTAAATCAGTTTAGCAATTATTTTTTAAATAAATTTTTCAAACTTGGTATAATATACTCACACTATGTAGTAAAATACGTTAAAAAAATATTTTTCCAAACTCACACAACCATTTAGAACTGTGAGAATTTACTATCTTAAGTCATTTACGTTTGCAACGCCATCTCTCGTGAAAATCGTAAAGTTTATTAAATGTTACCTGAGAAACGAAGCCTTATGGGAAGCCTTCGCACGGTTGCTTGAAAAGTACTGTAATTGGTATTTACCAAGATTTAACAGCAGAGTTATAACGTTCCACGGTGTCTTGAACAACAGCAACAGATGTCAAGGTCCAATTATGACTTACATTCATTAAACCGACGTACAATAATTTTAAATTATATTATATAGCGGTACACCACATTTTATATTTATACAACGTAGTAGGTACCCACCATTTTCGATCATATTGACGTTGACCGATTTTGGATATCATATTGTCCATATAAAAAATAAAGACATTTAACCGTGTTTTTAACTCAGTAGTGACTTGCAAATTGCAACTGAAAACAAAGAGATACAAAACAAATAGGATAATATTTATACCATACATTTTATGATTACAATTGGATTCAACTGTTTGTTAGCTCACATTCATGCAATCAAAATATTGATTCATTTTTCATAAATTAAAGTATTTTGCTGATTTATAAGGATGACATTCGCCACATCAGAAAGGGTGGCTTCTACGACTCGTTCTTGAGTTCAACAACTCGGCTTGTGCCGGCCTCTGCGTTTCTTCCCTCCTACAACATCAGTACTTCCGCTCCTCAAAAAGACCCCCCACACAGCATCCACAGAGATGAAAAAGATCCTAAAGGAAATTATTTCGTGTGTGGAGGTTGGATGAAAAAGCCTCGTGTAAAACACCCATAAATGTAGGTATGGTCTTTGCTACTTTTCCCTTTATACATAATTTAAAAGCTCTAGTACTCTAGTTTGTATTTATGGCGTTATTACGTTCTGCAAGCTTCTGCCGTTTATTTATTACGATTATAGACAGGTACTCGTACACAGCTTCCAGTTGGGTGAGACGTCCGATCACTTAATCACCTGCTGCATTTCTCCCGCACTACTCGTATTGCGGTTTGCGTTCAGCTTGGAGCAAGAGGAAAGTAAGGTTTACTCGACATATGCCAGATACTAAGTACTGACTGTACTGAGTGTACTGTACGTACAACGAGTATTCCCTTGTTCTATGTGACCAAAGTGGTGGCCATAGCTAACTTGTTGCTCTATTAACCTACATTCTTCATTGACGATTCGTGCTGCGGATATCGACCATGAATAGTTGAATTCCGCTTCGGTTAGCAATCTTAGAGATTAGAATATACAGGCGTTGTACTTGTAACGGAGCTATTTTTTTGTTATGTAACTTTTTTTTTAAATCCCTCCACACAGGAGGTAGGAAAATATTTTCCCTCTGATTCTATGTCATATTTGGGGATGATGTGTGGATGTTTTTGGGCAGAGAAAGGAGTGAACATGGATCTTGAAGAGAATAATTACTATAAGTTGGAGGGAGGAAACACAGAAGCTGGCAAATCGTTCGACAGCCGAGCTGTTGAACTCAAGAACGAGTCGTAGAAGCGACCCGTTCTCATGTGACAAATATCAAATGTGTACATATGTTGGGCGCACATTTGGCGTGTTTCCCGAATATACATCGGTGCCGATGGGATCAATGACATACTTGGAGTATCTTAAATTGTATTACTGGTAGAACAAAGACAACATACCTACCTGACGTTTGTACTCTAAAGATAGCATTCCGTTTAGGGGAATTTATCAAACCGACCGCAAGTTCCTTCAAAGAGTCGAGGGTTTTTCCAGGTATTTTGTTGCAAATTCAACAGTGGGGCACACTTACGATTTGTACAGGGTCAGCAGTTGTTTAGAATGTTGTGGAAAATACTGTCTGTGTGAAAATTGCTTTTGTGATTAGTGATCCGATCATTCCCTCGGTTGAGAAAAAGTAGGAGTAGTCCCCCGCAGAAGAGATGGGATGACTGATGGATGATTACCGCCCAGAATCGGCAAACATGTAAGCATAAATTTGAGGGAGGCTTTTGTTCGAAGCTGAACGCCGGAAGGCTTTGGAAAATATGAAGATTTTAATAGTACTTTCCAAACTTTATATTCCTCTTCTTCTTCTCCTTATCCACAATATCCTAAAGCATCGTGTATCCCGAAATATGATGGAAATAAAATATGGAAACCATGGTTCCTTTGATTCCAGGCAGTTCTGATTTTGGACGAATCGCATAAAAATAATCTTAAGCGTCTCTTAGCGTTGTTTCATGAAACGTAATATTAAAATCTTCATATCTGTTATATCGGAAGGTTTCGGCTTATCACAAAAGTAACTTACTTACCTGATAACGATGTTTCTATTCAAATTATGAATCATCTGAATTTATTAATCTATACTATTTTTATTGCTTCTATTAATTTAAGGTAAACAAAAATAATAGATGAAAAATATTAAAATTATAATGCATAACGTATAATGCACGATAAACACAGTGGAAGTTTTAAAACGGGATAGAGCGTAAGACAAATAAGAACACCAGGAAGAATAGTTAGAATAATGGAGATGTACAAAATGTGTTAATTTTCAGGTACTGAAGGTTCTTTATGTTTTCTATTGCTGTCAAAACAAGACATTGAGAGTTAACAACTAATGACTGTTGGAATAGGAACAATGGAAAAAGAACGGACATTAATGGAAGACAACCTTCTGTCCTACGAAAAATAAAATGACAAAGAGCGTCTAGAAGAAAGCTTCATTTTCTCTAAGATTGCTAATGACCACCTTCGAACTAATACGCAGTTTTCCAGTTATAGCTGTGTAATTGCACTAATGCTCTTTGCAGACGTGAACTTGACGACGAAAGCGCATTTAAAAGTCAACAACAGTTAAATTTCTTTTGTTGTTTGTATCGAGATCTGCTGTTATATTTGAAAGCAATTTTTGTTTCTGAAACTTTTGTTAATAATAAGGTAAACAGGTTTTAATATGCGCTGTATGGAGTGATTAATTTATATAAAATTTAATGAGATATGTGGATAAGTACGTTGTTATCTTCCGAAAAGAATATAAAAAATAACGCTAGATAAAAATCAAATAAGCACTACGAAAACGAAAGTAAACTGAGAGAATACTTTCTGATTCCGAATACCAATGAGATATTATCATATTATGTTTTTCGAGTGGTTAAAAAGATTTTTGAAAACGAGCATCCTTATTTTTAATCCTTTCTGATCTTAATGTATCTGTTTATAATATGATGGATTTGAATTTAAAGTCGATTGCTGTTATTCGGATAAAATTAAAGAACTTAAAGAATTGGTCCTCCATTCAATTCCTTCTCTCAAGCCAACTTCCATCCCAACATTTTATTTGGACCCTTTCGTCTTCTTTAACAAAATTGCGTAAATTTGACAACAGCAAATCGTTGTTGACAGGAAGCCATCTTACTGCAAATAAACTAACAGATGTATCGGTCGCTGTAAGCACTTACGAGAGATAAACTTCCGAACAATTTCCGTTAGCAATAATTACTATAAGTTGGCATATGTAATAACTGCGAAAAACTAAGTCGTAATTTTTGCTTATGAGTGTAAAGCCAACCATGTAGCTATCACATGGCTGAGACAGATGCGCATATTATGTTATATGCATGAGGGGTGGGTAAGTTTTTTTAAATACAATAAGAATGTTCGTTTTGTTCGATCCAATTTTAAAATAGAACCGTAATGGGTAGGTAGATTTTTAACTGCCATGAAAATATTCAAGCACAGACCATGCACCATAAAAACACAACAAATCACTTTCGCTTAGATAACGATTAGAATTCGGACCGCCAGAGGAAAATGGTCCAATGATAACCATCATTATCGTTACAACAACAAGACACCCATGGCGTCTAACACTAATAACACTAATAACGAAAGTTGGCAGCATTATTATTAAATTGGAGTACATTGCATTGTTGATTCATAGGAGCTACACTAGAAGGGCCCTCCGCTGGTTGGAAATAAACTTCGGTGTAATGGTGGGCCGGTCACCAATCGCCTTGCAAGAGCAGGAAATCTATTCATCAAAGATAAGTGGTTGAATTTTTATATTGTACCTACCTCTCGTGAAAAACGAAGAAACTCTCTCCGGAAATTCGTACTCTGATAAAGCTTGCTCCTTATATTGCGTACTTGGGGTAAAGTGTTTTTTCCATGCTACCATGTTTGCGGGTACCTATTATATATGCGTATGAATTGAACTTATCAAAAGTCATGGACCATGTGGACTTACTTAAGGCAAAAATATATATTTTTTTTATTGTGTTTATTTCTTGCTAGAGCAATCCCGATGAGTTACAGAACTCATTTTAGGACAGGAGGAACTTACAATTCATATGTAGGAGGTAGTAGGTACAATTTTACAACGGTATTTTGATATCAAATATAAGTTTCACATTCAATACAGCATAAAAATTAAAAATTAAAAAAAATGACGCGTTAAGTAGAGCAAACAACAATAGAAAACAAGTACAGAAAGAAAAAAAATAAACATGGATAAGATACAACAAGAAATGACAACACAGTTACATATTTTCATTTTTAAATGTAGTTAAAAAATGTTCTTTTAAAGCATTGCTTTGCAATTTTTTATTATGGTGGATGTGTTTGTACATATCTGGAAGTGAATTATATGGTGTATAGGCAATATAGTTCAGTGATTTTAACCCATATTTTGTAGTGTTTGAGGAATGCGGATTTTATTGTTATTTCGAGTATTATGGTTGTGGATGTCTTGATTGTAACGTGGCTTGATGTTGGTGTGAGTTGATTTTTGGGTAATTTGTAGGATGGTGCTTGTGATTTCATATTTAGGAAGGATTGTAATTGGAAGGATATCAGAAACTGAATAGATGTCTCTAACATGAGTGTCCCATGGAAGTTCAAACACATTTCTGAGACCTCGGTTTTGAACCACCTGCAGGTCAGCTATCAATTTCTTTGAGGCAAAACCCCAGATACAGCAGAGATAGGAAAGGTGTGAATGTACCATGGCATAGTATACTGAAGTTAGTAAAGGAATGGGTAGTAATCCTTGAAGCCTATATAGTACACCAGTTATAGGGGTAATTTTCTCTTTTATATGATTTATATGGAGATCCCACGAGAGTTGGGAATCTATGATCAGACCCAAATATTTTGTGTTCATTTTCTTTTCGAGGCAGTTGTCTCCAATTTTAATATTGAGGCTGAAATTTTTCTTGCTACCGAAAAGTATATAATGGGTTTTTTTTACGTTAAGAGTTAGTTTTTTTATTCTCAACCAGTTTGTGACATGGGAAATATCAGCATTCATCTCCGTTTCAAGCTCCGCTAGGTTCAGTTTATTGTAAAAAATTACCGTATCGTCAGCATAAAGTTGTATAGTTCCTTTAATGCCCCACTTTGTTATGTCATTCACGTAGATTAGGAATAGCAACGGTCCAAGAATTAATCCCTGTGGTACTCCACATATTATTTTACCTAATTCACTCATTTCTCCTCCAAATTCTACTGCCGAAAAGCGATTTGATAAGTAAGATCGGAAAAGCTCCAGAGGTTTACCAACAATACCCAAATGCTTCAGTTTTTCGATCAATACGTTATGATCCACCGTGTCAAACGCCTTCTTTAGATCAATAAATATTGCCGCCGTAAAATCACCGTCATCTATATGTTTCTGCAGATTTGATATAAAATCGAAGGCTGCACATTTAGTGTTAGATCGTCTGAAACCATATTGTTTTGACGTGAGAATTTTGTTGTGTTCGAGATATTCCAATAGTCTTTCTTTAATGACACATTCAAAAATTTTAGAGATAGCTGGAAGTATAGAGATTGGACGATAATTTTGGACATTTTTTTTACTTTCATCTTTATGTACAGGAATAATTTTTGCAATTTTTAGTTTATCTGGAAATATACCCTTTGATAGAGAGAGATTTATTAAGTAAACGAGGTCATCCACCAGTTCACCCTTGCAGTTTTTGAGAAGGAGAGAGGTTACACCATCGGAACCAGCTGCTGCTTTAGACTTAAGGTTAGATATGATCCGTAAGATTTCCTTTTTATTTGTCCTGATCATTTTAAAAGATTGTTTTGCTTGAGGTTCCGTGTAGATCGTATTTACATCAGTTTTTGAGGTTTTTATGACTGATGCTAAACTTTCCCCAACTGAGAGAAAAAATGTGTTAAATGCAGTTGCATTTTCTTTTGGTCCCTTTACTTCTTTGTCATTTATGACTAGAGATTTACAAGCTATTGTTGGGTTTCGCGAGCTATTTGATAGAATGGAATTGATTGTTTTCCATGTTCGTTGTGGCTTATTAATGTTTTCATTAATCAATTGGATTTTGCCTGGAAATCAGACATTGTGCATATCTTGCAATGTGCAATACAGTTAATTTAAGTTAAGTTAAAATTTACATTTAAAAAAAAAAAAAATAATAACTTTGTAAACATCACTTATAAGTAAATACTTAATGCCGACCGGGTTTCGCTACAACCGTAGCTTCATCAGGGCAGTATAATACTAAAAATCTAAAATCTAAATTAATATGTTTTGATATCACGGTGAGTGGACAGTCTGAGCTACAGTGGAAGAGGTAGGGATAGGTGGGAGATTGAGAGGCGAGTGCACTTTGTCAATAAGGAACAATCTGAGTATAGGACTTTTATTTAGGTTTATTTGGTTATTGATGACTTTGCTATTGACGTTTTTGGCTTTCCTTAACTCTAGCGCCTCTAAGTTATCCAACTTAAACCTAAAATTTACAGTTTAATGGTAAGTACAGTGCATAGCTATATTGAGAGCCCATTCGTCTTAGAATTTAATGGTTTATATGTGCCAGAGAACTTCAGCCGTAGTCATCAACACGACTTGTTCAAGATACCACACGGCAGAACAGATGTTCTAGTACAGCATAGCATGACAAGAGGAATGCTGCTGTTGAACCAAATTTCTAAAATAGTAGACATACCTATTTATATCCTTTTCTACATGGCAAAGACCATTCCTTTGTTGTTTATATCATTGAGTAGATTCTATGTTAGTAAGATCTTATTTGACAACGCCTGTCATTAAACAAGTATTCGAAGTAAAACGGTGCCGAAAAATGTATTTGGTACCTAACCCACTCGTAATTTACAGCTTCCACAACAATCTCAACAGGTAGAGAGAAACTAGAAAAATAAAACCTTTAGGCGACAAAAGGGATCAGGTCTAGAAGTGGTATTTGGAAAGTGAACTTGAAAAGAACACGACGTTACTTAGTTTTGTGTTATAATAAATCATTTGGGTAAAAACATGTTTCACATTTAAAATTCCAAAGCGTAGATATCCCCTCACAAAATATTTTATGAATATACCGCCAACTATATATTCACTTTGATTTCTGTAGTATGGTATGTATTTACAACAAAATATTTCCTTAACTAAGACGTTAAATTCATCCAATTTTTGGTGTTTAAATCCCTATTGGGGTATTTTCGCAAACTCTAATAATATCTAATACACAGAAACAAAAGTTTTTTTTCCAGAATCCCGTTTAAAATGTACGCAAAATTGAAAGTTTCTTTTTCTGATTCTGATCATCGTGTTAGTATATTAATTTTAAAAAAATAATATACACACAAATCAGGTTTTACAAGTGGTTGTTTGATTCTTAAGATTTACAATAAGGTCGAGTTAAAACAGAACTTTGTTACTCTCAGTAAGTGATATATAAATATAGCCCACTTGATTAAAGTCTACATAGAAAGAAAAGAAAACCAACAACTTTCAATTTTGCGATAGTACCTACCTACCTACCCGGGTATAGAGGCTCATCAAAACAATCCATGAAGGTTAAGTTTCACTCGCCATTTCGATAAATTAAATACTAGGTACTTGGGTAGATACTAGACGGGTGCTTTCTTTTTGCGGTTTGATGGTCAATTCAAAAGTGCCTACCCACATATGTATAAACAAGATTTTATTGATTTTTTCTTGTCAAATGTGAAATTTATTACGTGACAGGCCAACTACCTGCCTTGGCACGCGACGCATTTTGAAGTGTCACATTGCAAGTGTCAGTGCCATCGAACAACGACAGTTCGCAATTGGCGGCTATTGTTGTTCATATTCGTTGTTACTGCTGATATATGTTTTGGTTTACCGCAAGTATATTAAAAAATAAACAGATACTATTTTAAACAGTGAAGCTTACTTAGCGACAGCACGGACATTATAATGTGACTCTAGTCGGCCTTGGAATCGTAACTATCTTCAATTTTTTCCTCTTAATACTAAAATATATAAAACGAAGTGTAGATAGGTACATTGCAATTTGGTTTACGAATACAGTATATTACTGTTTATTTATGCCAAAGTTTTGGTTATTTTTTGATTAATTTATGAAAAAACATTGTGCTTAGTCACCAAACGTAGAAAACCACTCAGAGTGACCTATTTCACAGGTGTTGGTGATTCAATAAATAGTTACCGGGGCGGCGGTACTTACACCCATCTCCCAAATGGTACCTGGGACGTGAAAAGTATACTTACAATAATTTTCTTCTATAAAAGAGATAACGTTAAAAATTTCGTATAAATTTTATTTTTATTTTTATCCCACAGATAATTAAGAAACATTAAAAATTTTGACTGACAGGTTTTTGTGGGCCGTAGCAATTTTTCCCATAGACGGTTTAATTTCGTTCAAAGAATAAGGTTATTTGTATCAAAAATTGTAACAGAAATTTATAAGTGAATCATAATTATTTCATGCCAAATTGCGTTTTAAAATAATAACCGAGCATTATAAGAACCTTTAATTAAGCTAATGACATGGTATTCTAAATTATTAACCAAAAAATAACATTTTAAAATTAAGTTATCTTTTGTAGGCCCCTTGACATTTTCAAAACTTATTTCATTTATTCTATTACTATTATTTTTCAAGTAGAAGTTCTTTCAGTATCGCCCTGATGTTAGACCACTATTCAGATTTGAAACGTTGCTTAAAATGGCTTTAGCCGTGTTTGGTAACTAGATCTGAATAGCCAGATACTTCTTAAACTTCGTTTCCACCATCTTCTTCTCCTTCCCACTATATTTGGCCTCACAACATGCCACAATTGGGGATGCCATAGTCTCACTGACTTCAGCCGGTTGATAGCAGTGGTGACTATTGTGCGGTATTCACATAAAAGAGAGAGGTCGTACGTGACTTCACCCCTCTGGTATCTTCTGTCTTTTTCGTTTTCATAGCAGACGTATGAGGAGGAAGATTTGTATGTACGCACTTTTTAAAGATTGTCGATGACGTCACATACAACCTATATCTGGGATTACTGTACCAGTATTTCCATTTTCTGATTTCCAATCCAATCGATTTGAAAGCAATCGAGTCATTTGAGTTCGGAAATCATTAATTAATTATTGCCTTCGTTAGGTAAGTTATTAATTATGAAGAATCTTTCGTGACACTGATACATAAATAGGATTTATAAACTGAAGGATAGCTAACTGCCAACAAAACAAGAATCACAGGAAGTATGTTTAATACAGAGTGTTCCAAAGTCTGCTAATAATTATTTCTAAAATTCGCCAATTCAAATTCTACGCAGCCTTGATAATAAGTATAGTTCAATCGATGTTTACCGCCGCCATTGTTTCCAAACTAAAATTCAGTCTTTTAGAATATTTGAATATGACATTTAATTTTTTTAATCTTTATATTAAAGTTTTCAATGTTGTTTAAAACACCCAATCGGGCATAATATAGGTTTTTAAATTACAGACGTGCTTTACAACAAACTGTTAATATTTATTTTTATAATTATACTGACAAACTTACTTTAACTATATTATTTATTACATTACTTTAATACACTTATCAAACTCAATTGTACAAATATCGATATTTCATTATATCTTTCATGCTTCTTCACGTGCACCTTTTATCGCTGTAATAATTTAACTATGTTCATTAATACATCAAAATTAAAGGTTTGCTAAATACAAAAATTCTTTACAACAAACTGCTCAGGTTTATTTTTGTAAATATCAACAAATTTACTAAACATTGCTCAGTACATAGTAGATACCTTACGTACTTAGTTTGTACTTTTGTCACTATATACAATTATTGTACTCCTCTGAACAGAACGTTCCACGTATTGTATCTGCATATATCGTTCATACTCAGTTTATTGTGAAATGTAATATACACGTATTAGTATACTCTCGAACAACTAACCTTTAACAATGTATGTACATTGTACATGGCTTTAAGGCGAGTAAATAAATAAATGAATAACTCAAAGGGATACATTACAGGTGAGATAAATTAAGGTCGTTAAGCGCCCTTGAGGTGATTTTAATTAATTAAAGTGAAATAATTCATTAATTATTTTTATTATGGGCAATGAAATCGCGAATAAAATAATGTATTAGTTTTCTATGTCGGCACATTTTACTCAGGTCTCAGTGCTTAAAGGAGCAGTCCGTTTAATCCTAGGCTATTGAATATCTGCTGTCCTCCAAAATTTTGCTAATTCTATCCGCTTAAAACTTTTATTGTTCAAACTTGAGTTATTTAAAATTGTTTGAACTTTTAACCTAAGCTTCATTTGTAAGTCACGTTCCAACACATAAATTAGCATTTTGCGACCAATTTTGCCAATTTTCAAAGTAAGTTATCAGTTACTATTTTAAACCAACTAAAAAATAAATAATATTTTGAAGTTTACCAATAGATTGCCTAACATTTTTTAGACACCCCGTGTTCTATATATAACCAAAGGCAAACTATCCTGATTCCAAGTTCCGTCTAAGAGCTTTTTGAACATGCACAGTACTCATCTAGTATAGATACCAATCAAAGCAATGCAGTTCATTCGACCGACTGAATAATAACGGACCACTTACTTTGAAGAGGAAGGCGTCCATCTGCATGTAGATAAGTACAGGTGCCTACCTTCAAATGCCATGTGCAATGTGCATGTACATTACCAATTCGTACAGGTAAATGCACCGGTGTACGTGTACGGATACAGGTTAATGCACTCCAGTCTAGCTGTGCTGCTGAAGCTGGTGTCTATGTAAATGCCGCTAACTTCATGTACGCTCGTTTCTGGAGGAATCGCAAAATGTGTTCTGATTTTGGAGTAGGTACCGCGTTTCACTCACTCGGTTAAGTTACTAGGCCATATTTATAAAACCCACAAAATAATTTGCTTTTCTAGTAATTTTATTTAATTATTTTCTAGCGAATACCCGTAACAAATCGATTTAGGATTTGCGAAGATGGTAATATTTGCAATATGAGCATTAATTTTCAAAAGTAAGAATCTACCTTTCGAATTTGAGTGAACCTAAAAAAAATTACGATATTTATCATCTGTTTGCAATCTGCATTTCAAGAAAAAAATATTAATTAATTAAATAATGTTGGTTATTTCTTTATCGCTTGTCTAATATGATTAAGGACTTATCAGTTCCAATGAAAATTGGAAGTTCATTGAAGTTGAATAATTTAATGAATTACGCAGGAATACGTAGGAATATTTCACATCATACCGAAATCGGATAGGCACTTAGAATCTTATGTGAATCATGAGATACATTGTAATAGAATGAATGGGATTGATTAATTCCTGTGGAGAAATTTCACGATCAGTGCTTAAAATAACGGAAACGTTAGGTACACAAAATAACATACATTTTAATCGTTTAATATTGCAATGAAAAATTTCCACTCAAATAAAAATTTATGTTGAGGGATCAGTAGGATATATAGGCTCTGTTAGAAGTTCTACCGAGCCGAACCCTCTGATATACGAGAAAATATCTGGAGTCGGTGGATTATTTTCCAATTTGATCTCTAGTGAGTTGACGTGTTGTTCTTGTATTGTTTTGTATTTATTTTGCTTATATAATGCACTTAAATAATGTTGATTGACTAGATGATCATTTGTGGAAAAGTGTGTGGAAGGGTTTAGTTTTTCCTTTGGGGAAGATTTAACCAGGACAATAAAATCGGAAGTTTAAAAAAAATGTGATGACACAACAAGAATAAAAAGATACGCAAAACACAATTGGTTATGTCATGAAATAGCAATGGGGTAAATATCACCCGTATTTGAGAATGCACATATCTTTAATTTTAGCGAGACTTAAAACTAGAACACAATAAATTACTTTTTTTGGTTAAAGGTTTTGCTAAATTTATATCAAAGTCTCACACACTGTACGAGCGATTCTTTCAACTATAAAAAAACTACTGAGCGAATCGGAGAATTTTAAAAGCTATTTTCGTCTATGTCTTGTAGGTTCTGTAATCCAAGCTCATTTAGGTAGGTACCTAGTTACTAGATACAGGCTATCGGTGAATAGTTATAGTTGCCTATCAGTTCGATAAAAGGATGCTGGAATTTCTCGAATGTGTTATCTCTTGTAAATAGCAAATACCTTCGTATTCGTGTTTTCCATATAAAATTACAAGTAGAATTATGGAAAATTTAAATAAGTACTAATTATTGTAAGAGAGAATTGTTCGTCACGCCTACCTACTTTGACTACAAGACAAAAATATAGAATAAAATTTACTATGATATAATAAATGTATGTACTCGTACTTACGCCTAAAAACAGGATTTTTTAACAAATTATTTTTATTATAAAACATTTAGTAGATTTTTCATAATAATAAAAAATAGGCACGCAGCTTGTCTGATTTGCCACAAAGTAGTTTGTCTGCAGGTTTTACATTTTTCTTTAATTTAATAAACATAACAAACAATAATTTTTTTGGTAAATTTAGTTCAATTTAATTTCACAACATTGTCTATCTGTAATGCACTGGTTTCTTCTTCGGATTGAAGCTGCTTCTGTTATCATGTTTCCCCTGGATTACCTGGATTTGACCAAAACATTTGGGCGAGTCAACTTTATACACTTTTTTAAATTCTGCAAGTACCAGTTTGGTAAATTTTTTTATCTTGAATTCAAATACAACAATTGGACGTCTTTTTTTAACTGTCTGAGTCAATGCATCCACGCTGAAAAAAAACAAGATTTTAAGACTTTTAAAGCACTTCCCGGTAAGATACCCGAGGAAAAAATTGTAGAGAGTTTGACCATAAAAAAAAATCGTGTTTTAAACAAAAAAATTGAAAATTTTAAAATAAAATTAATAAATGTTGTTAACCGGAGGCTATACCAACACAACCGCATTGAAGAAATTTTAAACCAGAATGATTTTCATTTTATATTATATTTATATTTTAGATACCTTTGTAGTGAACCCACACCAAACTCAACTTTCGGGGGAATATCTACCAAAAAATTACAAGTACTATTTTTTTTCTTACGCAATATTGAGGCCGATAGGGGGGAAGATTGACCCGTTGCTCCCCCCCCCCATCTTATATTCTTCTGTGCTCTTATGAATATGAAATAAATTAACCTATCTTAAGACAATGGCAGTCTCGTGTGGTCTCACAATAAAAAAATAGGCAAGTAAGTTAATTTAGATCTAAATCGTTTGTTTCTAAAGTGACCAAATGACGTGCGTGTTTATCATTTTACGGTAATAAATTTTCCCACTGGACATATTGTTAATTTATTTATTTATTTATTTACTAACGGACCATGTCCAATTTCAACACATTACAAATTACACGAACTTAATATAAGGAGAAATGTTTCAATAAATATAATTACAAAATTAGTGTTATGACAAAAATAGAGCACATAAACAATAAAGTTAATGTCAAGTCAACAGAAGAAGATTTTGATGGCGTTTACGACTTTTGCAAATAAAAGTAAAATATTACTTGCGTAATAACAGAAAAAAATTCAAGGTCCTGACTTGAGTTGACAAGTCTTGCCAAATATTGAAATGTGATACATACTAAAAATGTAATGTATGTATGTGAGTAATAATAAATTAGGCATTTGTAATCCTTGATGTACAAAAAATGGCTAAAGCAAACTTCATAAATAAAAAAAATAACAACACATGAATCTCTACGATTAATTTTATAAAAATACATCAACTTCGTGGCAAACACGAAACCTTAAATGACGATTTTCTGTCCAAAATATAAATTGGAAGATTGGATTGTTATTACGTAATTGTAAAAAGCATTCACTTTGTGGCTCATCATAATTTATAATAAAAACACATAAATTTGTTTTTGACCACGATAGTTTTATTTTCACTCTACCGGTTTCGGAAGATCCCTTCCTTCGTCAGGAGAATATTTAAAACTAATCTACTACACAAAATATTGACACATAAATACAAAAATGTTAAGTGTTTGAGAGAGATGTCGACAAAGTGGAAGGGGTAATTACGGGAATTCCAGGAAGAACAGAGCGGTTAACTGGAAATATGTCAAGAATAGGACTATAAGACAGATTAATTTGGTTATTTATTATACTGGAGTTATTATTGATGGCTTTTCTGATTTCAAGTGCTTCTAAATTATCTAATTTTTTGCCTTTATTACTACGGTGAAGAATTTTAACCCCTGTATCTTTACTAAAAGTATGATCGGTGGAAATGAGATGATTGGCAAACTCCGAAAAATTATTGTTATTTAAACATCTTAAATGTTCGGTGATTCTAATATTTATATTTATATGCAATTTACAGGGGTAAAATTCTTCACCGTAGTAATAAAGGCAAAAAATTAGATAATTTAGAAGCACTTGAAATCAGAAAAGCCATCAATAATAACTCCAGTATAATAAATAACCAAATTAATCTGTCTTATAGTCCTATTCTTGACATATTTCCAGTTAACCGCTCTGTTCTTCCTGGAATTCCCGTAATTACCCCTTCCACTTTGTCGACATCTCTCTCAAACACTTAACATTTTTGTATTTATGTGTCAATATTTTGTGTAGTAGATTAGTTTTAAATATTCTCCTGACGAAGGAAGGGATCTTCCGAAACCGGTAGAGTGAAAATAAAACTATCGTGGTCAAAAACAAATTTATGTGTTTTTATTATGGATTGTTATTATTATGGAACTACGTATTTGTACAAAAGTATTGGTTTGCTCTCATCAACTGACCAAAGTTACCAATTTAGTGATCAGGAGTCTAGAGATAGCTAACTAAACTAGTAAAGTGGGTTTAAAAAATGTGGAAATCGTACATTGAAATATCAAGTTAGTCACAAAAGTAAAGTTTTGCGTCATAAAAGATCAGATTTAAAAAAATAAGATAGATACCTACTTTTACGGGACATTAGGTTGAGTTCTAAGTGTGTTGGTAAGAGGGTATCTGGGTAGCTGTAGTAACTTGTAGTTACTTTGATTTTTGGTTGCAGGAAAATTGTAGTATTTTCGTATAATCACAGCCAGTGTATTCAGGCTTTACCTCATGGAGTACAATACCAGAATTACTCTTCTATCAAGCCATATACGGTGACTGTTCTCCGTCCACATATCTCATGGAGGTAGATACCGCTACCACGATTGTTTAAAAAACATTTTTTTTTCATATTTTCCACGATGAAAACTACAAACGTTCCGTAATTTGAGAAAAATAGAAAGTCTTTTCGGCTGTTAAAATATCTAATGAAAATTTGTTTTGTGAAAACGCGAACACCGCAATAAAGTCACGCCACATCGCTACTTGATAAGTACCTACACCACCTACACAGGTACATATATCAAGTTGGTTTGTCAATTATGGTACATAGTTTGCTGCATTGTTTTGTGGGTAGATAACTGACGAAATTATTTACTAAGTGAAAATAGTCATATTTAATGATTGTAACTTTCCGTACCGAATGAATTCCGGTATTGATTGGTATAAATAACATAATAACTAGCTACATGTAAGGATGTATACTGTTTGGAGTAAAAAATGCATTCGGTATGTGGAAACATCACGACCATAATATGAAAGTTGTTGGTCGTGGCAGAGGATTCTCCAGTCAATAAACTCTTTACAATATAACCTAGAATTAACGAGGCACCTACTGGAAAAAAAACAATAACCAATATTCGTTTTTTACGAATTATTAATAAGTTGATTATTTTTCTACTCGGTGGTACAATTTTAATGGTGTTTTAATGCAAGCGGGTGAATTGTTGAGCTGCTGAAGATTATCGCTGAAGTAATCATAGTTTTCTCGCTAAGTTGACAATACTGATGGGAAACTTTCTTTGCATATCAGAATGCTTTATTACTATTCAATCTAACTCGTTAATCTGACTAGACATCTCCATGAGAGTCTGCCAAAATAGAGCTTAAAAGGTAAATTCGTTGATAGTATCTCATAAGTAAGAAACTGTTGTGGATTGGAAAATATGTAAAAATTGTTGACTGTTTAAAATGCAGCAACACTTTTCAAGTACTCACGAATTCATTTTCAAGATTGCAGAGGTTGGCTTTTTTTCATTTTTTGAGTCTTCAAAACACAGGGCCTATGTCATCTCTAGGAATGATGTGCAGGGAATCTTTTTGAGGGTGGAAAGAGAGAACGTGTGTCTTGAATAGACCAAATCGTTACACAGCGAGCTGTAGAACTCAAGAACGAGTCGTAGAAACGACCCGTTCTCATGAGTAAATGTGTTGAGCATGCATTTGGTGTTTTCCCCAAATATACAAGGGATCACTGACACTCTTTCGTATGGGCATCTTCCAATGTAATGACGGTAAATTAAGGACAGCATTTCTACCTTAAGAGAGGAGAATCTATCTATCAAGGATTTGTTACAAGTATTTCGGGGCTCCAGACCAGTGGTGGCTGCCAAAATCAACAGAAAGGCGCATTTGCTATTTGTACAGGGTTAGCAGTTGTGTGCTACTAAATTATCTGCGGGCCCTGTACAGGGCCTGGCGGCAGGATAAATTTATGTTTTGTATTTTATTTATATACATTTTTTTACATTTTATATCTGGTTTATATCTTTTCCATAATAATAATCTATTACATACGTACTAACATTTGGAGTTCAAAACATTGAGACGTAACCCATGAACCACTGCAAGGGTTCTAGCGTCCTTAGTTTTATTAAGTGAGGTAAGATTATTTATATTATACTATATATTTCTTTAAAATATCTTTTCATTCATTGGTTTAATTTTTATTTTTACTTCTGTTTTGGTTTCTATAATAATATAATAATTTTGATTCACAAAATATTATTTTGTTATTTTTACATAAATCATGTACGACTACCATACTACGGGCATGAGCCTAGTATGGTAGTTGAGAAAATCACCAAAATTGTAATATTTTTAAATTTATAAAATAATTTAAAAAAGAAACAAAGTAAACTGGACAAAGTTGTTGGCCCGTCAATCTAATGCTTTAACTTTTTTTTCTGCATGTATATAATACAAACATTATTTTGTTGCTTGTAGATTCTTACTTTTTAGGTGTATGAATATTTTTGTATTAGTATTGTATATGTATATGCCCTATGGGATGTGTGTGTGTTCACAAACCTCCTTCACATTCAGGAATAAAGTCATTATTTTTAATGACTTTATTTTGACAGCTAATTCATTGGTATTTTATTGGTACTTTAAAATATGATCATTTATATAAATCACTATTGCGAACCCCTTTCCATTAGTAATGAAATGATTTAATTCCATTAAAACCCTCTGTATTCCAAAGAATGTGTGTTGAAATTTACACATTCATCGAAAATTTCATAGACTCAGAATATTCAATTGATTTGCCTTCATTGCGGAATGGAGGTACTCAAATGTTTTATCGGAAGTGAGTAATTTGAGGATTGCTTTTGAAAGGCTTACGTCTAAATTATCGTAAAAATCTCAATTACCTTTGATTTCTGGCAGTCTAAATTATTACCAATTTATTATCAGCTATCCATAGCTATTAATAGCTCCTAAGTGTGCTAAATATCAATTATCATTAATTGGCCTTGCATTAAAAGTGCATCATGCATGAATGTTAAGGAAATGAATGGTGTAGATACACGTAAGAATATGATATTTGTTTGTCTTAATTCCGATTTGTTCAGCTTTAAGAGACCTGGCGTGATAGATTCACCACGAACGTGTCTGTAAACGTAATTACTTACAGCATTCATAACTTTAATCTTACAGTTTTATACAACGTTATAATTTTAACTTACAACCTTAAGTTTTCCTTAAGCCCCCGCATACCCAATTTCTACCGAGTTATAACAAGTTTCTATGTTAAACTCTTGTTTAAGTTTTTAAGTTTAAAAAAAATAAATATTTTTGAAGATAATATCTATACATTTTTATGTCGAAACGTTAATTTTATGAAATTCACGTTTTTTCTGTTATTTAATATGTTATAGGCATGAAAACATTCACAGTGCATTTTTAAATGCAACTAAAGCATTTGTCGAGAGATTTGCACTCTATTTTAAACGAATCTTATTTTATTAAATATTTTTAACATTTTCGCTTAGTTATTATTGTTTTTTTTTTAATATTAGCGCGCTCCCTCTAACATTAGAATCTACATAGTATTTCCCTTTCAAACCATCGTTGAACGGTTACAACGGGGCATTAATGAAAACCCTAATATTTGTGTCGTTGATTTTCTTTTTAAAATCTAATAATTTGGTTAGATTAGAAAGTAAAACCATTAATAAAATGCACGGAATAAAAAAATACAAAAATCATGCCATAAAATATTGGTAGATCAATCGATTCAATCAGTGATTTGTTTTACATATCTTTCACGCGTGTAGTTACATAAATCTTCAAATTCTTAGATTTAGTAAAACATTTTTTTTCTGAAATAAATTTGGGAATGTAGAAAGTGTTTTTAATCGTGTTTTAGAGATAATTAAGTTCCGATTAAATGGCTCTCCACTCAATAAATTTATTTCGTGATTTCTAAACGAGTGGTCGATACCGTAAAAATGCATGTGCGGAATACCTATAATATATATTTACCAGCTAAAAACAACAATTTTTCTATGTTGTTTGACGACTTGCGTTTAAAAAATGCTTTATGCTACGGGTGTATTATTTTTTATTGATATCTAAAATATTGGTTTCCAGATTTGTCCATTTTAAATTCAGGGAACATTTTTTTTTTATTTATTTTTTTTATTAGGTACAATATTTTTTTACAATTCAGGTTTTCCAGTAATGTAGGCCTCACTAGGTGGCTTGCCCGTGCTGAGGCCTTCATTTTATAATATGAAATATAAATTACATAATACATTTAATGAGAAAAATTATTTAAAATTAAAATTTAAAATTTAAAATACATAATAATATATTTAAAATTTAAAAAAATAGTACATTGAAAATAATCTTGTGTGTTTGTGAGTGATGTGTATTTATATTGGTTTTGTGTGTTACGTGAAGGTTTTATTTGTATTTTATGCTATGAAATTTTGGTAATATTTTCTTTTTTGTTCTTTAATCCATTTTGTAATTTTGTGTGTGAATTTATTTTTATTTTCCTCAATTTTAATTTCAAGTTTTAAACTGTTGAAAGCTTTTATTGCATGGTATTGGTAGTGTCTTTGTCCAAAGCTTGAATTTACTGTCAGAGTTTTTATGTTTTCTTTGTACGCTTGTCTAACTGGTCTGTTAGTGTTATTTTGGGTATGTTGAAATTAATTTTTTTTGTCAAAAATGTACTTAAGTAGTGTTTTAACGTATACTTAATTAAAAAAGGCCCCACTATCGAAATCTTTTTGCCATATGAAACATTATTCATTTGTTTTAATAATTCTGGAAAATAAAATATTATTTGGAATTAAAAATACCAAAAACGGATAAAAAACAAAAAATTCCACAGACATAGGAATTAATAGACGAGAAGATAATGGCGAGGGGTAAAATCAACTGTTGAAGAACGAAGGGAGTAAGGCTGACTGTGATTCGTCAATAAATCAATCTGACAGTAAATAGGCATCTCGCATTATAATATCACCATTTAGTTCTTAAAAGTAAAATCTGCTTTTGAATGAATAGACATTTCTACATGGGAGCGCAAATTACTCGCCACGTTATGAACTAATTTGCGAAGTCCAAATTCAGCAAAGTAAGGCAGCTTCTATTTTCAGAGTCGTAGTTAGTTTCAGAGTATTTAGTTAAGACACTTTTACAAATGTCTCATAATTTACTTACCCCAGTAAACAACGATGAGCACACTTGAGAATCGCTACATTGTGATGTGATAGTATATGTTTCTAAAACTGATCCATATAATACGGTGTGAATAAGCTTAAAATAAAGTAAAATAATGCTTACTTATGGAATGTAATACGACAATTGGGTTTATTCTCTTTTTCACATCTATTTTTACAAGTTTTCATATTACAAGTCAACATTTTGCCGTATTATTTCGTAAAATGAACCGATGATGCCTCGACCATAGTTCGCACAAGAATGATGACGTCACGTTTTCAAATTTCACTTGAGGCCATATGCGAGCCCAGCCGGCTCAATGGAACCGGTATGGGGAGTGGGGATAATACGCTTTTAATCACTTAGGGCAGGTCTACTAATATTCATATGTCTATGAAAAATGCATTAAATATGTAAAGATTTAATACTACTAAGTTTTTTGGGAATACTCTCGTGGTGCATTTACTTTTTTATTGATTTCCCACGTTAGTAATAATAATAATGATTGGATTACTCAAGGGCGCTTTACAACTTAATTTATGCATTTAATCTATTCATATGACTTGACTTATTAATTTTGGCTTATCACTATAGGTAGTGACTTATAACTATTGAGTAGTAGGCTTATAACTAAGTTTAATAGCCAGTGACTTATAACTACATATGAAACATTAAATATGTAGTTACTTCGTTGACTCCACTTTGTTAATAGTTGTAATATGTAATATGAAATGTATTAATAGCAATGAATTGGACCCGAATTATTTATTTACTAACGCCCTTTTTAGGGGCTTTTGCTTATGAATAGTATAAATTCTATTATTGATTAAGTATTTATTGTACATTACTGAAATTTGTTTTTGATAAGTGAAAATTGAAGATGTCCACTGACTCGGTATAATTATTTCCCTCCTTCAGTTTTCTGGGCAATGAGGAATACATGTGGTAGTTGTCTCCGAATTTCCGCCCTCAAACAAATCCTGACTCTTAGTATTTCGTAGTGGAATCCAAAAGCTTATCAATGCAAACAATTATGGTAAGTTTTTAATAGTTGTGTTGTGAACAGAAGCATGACAAAATTAAAAACTAGCATAATATTTAATTATTCGTGAAATTACCGTTGTGAGGCGGGTACAATAACCGCGTCACCCCGAGAACCATTCATTGGATAATCAACACCTTTTTCATGGTTCACCCCAAGTGGTTCCTTTCGTTTAGGAAATTAGCAGGGTTGCTGGGGTTTATGGGGAGAAATTTGACAAAGTCTTGATGGCGAATGGGTCTGCCCATCAATTGCGTGGTAGGCCGGATCGTAGGTTGGTTGAGGGCAACCTTTTGAGCTCTCCAGCTATCCATTCATACGTCTATCATTCCTGGACAGACTGACCCCCAAATTCCTACCAAAGCCTCATTTTTTCTTCCCAGAACTTCGTTTCCCCAGAAAGACACTAAAAATAGTATCCCTAAAGATGAAACATAAAAATGACATGACACATTAGATGAGGAGTACGTTGCTATTCGGATCTGCTCACCAAAAACGGCCAAAACGATTTCAAGCAACGTTCGAAAATTCTAAATGGTGGTCTTAGACCAGGGTGATACTGAGAGTATCTTTCACTCTGAAAAAGAAAAACACATGAAATCATAAATTAATGTTTTTATGTAGATAAATGTTTGAAAACTTCTGTTCTCTTGTTTAATCGCAAGTACATATACTATATATTATTTTAAAATTAATAAATTGTAAAACTTTACTTGCGTACGCCGGGAATTAAACCCGCGACCTTCGGCTTGCTAGTGGAGAGCCTTGATCACGGAGGACGTCATTTAAGTTTTAAAATATAAGTTATCCACTCAAATAAAAAATATAATGAAAAGAAATCTGTTTTAGGTAGGAACGTAAAGCCATTTAAACAAATGACAAATATTAAAAATCGTTCAAATACGCGCTCCCCGTAAAACTAATGTATATGATCATAAATCAAATAAGCGCACGCAGTATTGTTGAAGTTGCGCCCGTTCAGAAATTATATAAAAGGGTAGGAGTTCTCATATAAGAGGCGGCCATGACCTAATTGCGCGGCAAACGTATTTTGAAATCCGAACAGTCGGCTTCGTCTTCTGCGCATGCGCGAGAATACAGAAATTTCTAAATTTGTCTATGCTCCGTTGATTTATTTGAATATGAATATCGTTCCGAAGTTTAAATAAAAATACAGTGTTGCAAACAAGAACTTTTTGGTATCACAAATAAATAATAGTACCTACCTACAGAGTGTTAGTTTGATCATTCTTGGAATGAGTGATAATTATTTATTGTGAAATTTTTGTTTTCTTGGTACAGAAAAAACTTTAAAATGGGGGTGAGTTTGATTAATTTTCATAATTTTATAGTAAGCATTTTTTAGTATTCGTGTTTATCATTAACACGATTTCGGGTAACAATTTTTTTATCGTATTAATGCCGCACCAGATTTCAAGATTTACATTTATCCAGAGCCAGTAGGACTATACCATCTTCGATTGTAAGGCAAAATATGAGGGAAAGGATATGAAAGAAAGAGAGGATGTAGGTACCTGGCTATTAGGATCTGGTCACTAAACACGGCAAAAGCCAATTCAAGCAACGTTTGAATCCTAAATGTTGGTCTTTCCCCAGAGCGATACTGAGAGTTTTTTGACAATTCTGAACTACCGTACAAGCGTAATTTTTTGAGCAATAAAACGCAAGTTAAAATAATGGAAATAATTCAGGACAAAGGTATGAGGTCTATATTTTGCTGTAGCAGATATACTCGTATAAAAACAATGCAACGTCAACTCAATATTGAAAGTATGTGGCAAAGTTTGTTCTAATACCCTAGTATTAATATATAAGTTATAAAATAAAATATAACCAGATTATATGTTAAAAATTATTAGTATAAATAGTACAGTCCATGGTTATCCTTCGAGAAACTGCTATGATTTTAGGTTTCCTAAGAAAAAATTATCGATAACACAATACAATATTTATTATAAAGGTTTCAACATGTTCAATGGAACTCCCTTTAAATGTTAAAGAAGTCAAAAGTTTTTTCGTGGGTTATGTCTCAAAGCTGTGAAGTCTACTACTAGTACGTAGATGTAATAGAATTTTTTTATAGTAGTTTTAGAATAGGTGTACATTAGACATGTTACATTTTATAACAAAATAAAATACACTAAAAAAAAAATTAAAAAGTTCAGGGAATAATTGATTCAATAATATTTATTCATCACAAAAAGTAATTGAGTTAATTCTTTAAACGATTTTCCCGTTCTTGTAATAAATTATTTTTACCGTTGTTCAGAAACGTTACTTAACTTTTTTCAATTGTTGTTTTCTTTATTTTACAGTTACTTCGTATTTTAATTATTACCGGTGAGTTAATTGGCCATAAAAGCCAATTAGATAGTTGCTTCGTTGCTGATTAATTATTAATACAATTAATTATTTTATTGAAAAATGTTAAAAACACTGTTGACTTATGATATGATTCTCACAGGTTTCAGAGGCAGTTTAGACATTCTCAGATACTTCTTCTATATGCTGGGAATGTTTGTCTGTGTTAACCCTCTTTATGGGGTAAATAATTTTAGGACATATTAACTAACTAACCATTACGCCGTTTCTCCGCATACCGCCAAACAAATTAATCGCCTTATTCACACTCATACATCATCTTATACACACTCTTCTGTATTCTTTACTTGACCCGACTCATGTATTTGGTTTGCTTGATCGTGTCATATCTTCCTTGGGCGTCACTGACTTTTTCTGCCATTCAAATTCGTGACATATGTTCTCTTTACACTCCTTTCTTCGTTATACATGCCCTACACATCTAAGCATCCCTTACTTAATCTTACACATCACGCTTGCATCAGCCTAACATTCTTTACGAACCACCGCATTTCTCAGACGACCATACATGGTTTTATCACCCATACGCCTCAAGGATCTCATTTCCACAGCATTCAGTCTACTTTCATCCTTTCTCTGCCAGTTCCATGGCTCACTGCCATACATCAGGGTAGGTATCAGTGCTCCATTGTGGACTACTAGCTTCGCCTCTCTGGACATTTATTGTTAGCGCCAACCGCGTCGAGTCCAAAAAAACATTAATCAAGCGTAAAAATATATATAAGATTCTTTTTCTGTAAATTTCAACTCCAATTCCAAAGAATAACTGTTTTTCCAGACGTAGACTAGACGATTAGCATTATTAGGAACAATTCTCGCAGACCAATTAGATACTCAAACAAAGCCAATAATAGCGCACTTACATTATTATATTTTATTTTTGGAATAACTTAATGGTGGAAGAAGTCGGGGACGTCCGACGAAGACATGACACGATCAAGTGAATCAGATATTTGAGTATGAGAGTATTTAAGAGTATGTATGAGAAGTGAATGTGGCAAGAAGTGTGTGCCAAGACCGAGTTGTTTGGCGGTCTGTCCCCTCTGCCAACCTAAACGGGAAAATGGTGTAATAGTTAGTTAGTTAAAACCTTAAAATGTAATTTTATATTAACATAAAAATCAGAAAAAGATTCGGTCGCATGTAGGACTTGAACTTTAGACCTTCGCCTTGCCGGGGCTCTGCTCTACCAACTGAGCTATTATATTATTCCAACAACTTTTATCAGATTTAGCTAGTACATGAGATAAATATTGCATTCATGAATAAAAAATTGCTCAATGAATGGTAATAAATGGAAGTATCAATTTATTTATAGGATAATTGCTCTGCAATGCGTGAGCGCGTGCGCAATACTTTCTTCATTATTGCTGTAATTTTTACTTTCATTGGAATGATTACTATTGTTATTTATTTTTATACACGAAGACATCACGATCATCACATCACTAAGTACAAGGCACACCCTGAATATTTTTTATTTTTTATAAGCATGCCACTATGATTATTGTTATGTTACTTTTATGTTATTGGAATCACTGTTTTTAACAAACCAACAATAAATAACTAAATAATATTAAATTACAAATTAATATTAAATGATAATACTAATTTCTAATATGACTGTCTTTTACTATAGTTCAATGAGCTCTAGAATGAATTATTACATGTAAACAGTAATAAAAATTCACATACAAAATAAAATAATATATTCAGTAATTTTATAATAGCCCCTTTGTACGTAATCTTTAAGTAACTGAATACGTCTGTCTCGACACAGGTGTACCCTAGTGAGACAGATGTCGAAAAATTTATGTAATAAAGCTTTATATTGATGAATAAATGATTTAAAAAAAATTAATTAATAATTCTATGCTTATTTAAAATATTTATTCTTTTGTTTAAATTTTTGACAGCTTCGTCATTTTTAATGTTTACCTTTTATCGTCACAGTCCGCGACATTGTAAATAACTAAAAGTGTAAAAAATGTAACTTACAATTAATTAATAATTTTACAACAACCTATATATTTTTATAGAGAAATCATATTTTTCACAAAAACGTCGCTGTAAAAAATATCCGATTATTATTATTATTATTATTACTATTCAGCTTTACAAATCCGATAATATCCCGTGATTTTTCAATAGTCTGTGCTAGTACTTACAACAATATGTCCTCCTGTATTGTTCACAATTGGCTCTTAGCATTCTGATGTTTGTTTCTCAATGTTTGGTGATGAAGATGTTGTCATTCCTATTTTGAAGAGCAGCATTGATGATGGAATAGGACGAATTTAAAATGTTTTCCCTCTCAACTGTGTTTGAAGATTCGCTTCAGTAATGTTGGCAATCATATCATATATTTTCCTATTGACTTCCTATGCCTTAACTCTCCGGTTACACATTATCTAAATAATGGGTATGTCGAAAATTTTTCAAAAATAATACTTACCAGACAACAATATAGGTTTTTTAGCCAACCATATGAATACAAGCACGTTACAAATAATATTCAAATTGAACTATCGCAAAAAGGTTCAACGATAGTGAAATTATGGAAAAAAAAACTAATCCCTAAATCGACATTACCTTTAAACCAAGTTTTTTATTCATTACTTTCCATGACTTTAAATCACTTAAGGTGTATTGAATGATCATTGTCTTGAGTTGTCCGGTTACCACCAAAAATACCCTTTCAGTGAGGACATAAATACATTTAAAAGACTATTACACATTTCATTCACTTTTGAGTTTTTTAATCTCATCTTTCTCCGAAGTGAAATCTCCTCATATAATACCCTTTTCACTTTATTTATTTAAACATACTTCATAATATTTCCAAAAACGCAACGAACTCACCCACAAGTCACAAAAAGGATATATTTTCATTATTAAAACTTAAAAATTATTGGCATTAAGTCGACGATGTCGTGGATGGGGTCAAATAACATAACTGTCTGAAGTTTCTAATGATAATTGTTCAAATTCTTGATTAAACGCGAACCCATTAATGATTAATGAGCATGCAACACAAACAGCTTTACACTTCTACGAAATTCTTCTCACACGACTCCATGTATTTCGTACCCAATAAACGTTAACAATACACTACCAATAATTGTTCGATTCAATCCATTTGTTTAAAATTCTCAGCATTTACAAATGTATAAGATTGAGAAAGAAATTAGATTCTTACTTTTCAATAATAATTGATTTTACTGGTAATTTTTCAGAAGTCGGTAGTTTTCTCACACCAGAATTAAGATGGCGTTCATTTCCATGAATTACTTACCAGATAGGCACTGCATGTTAACATTCGATAATTGCTCATATTTAGAAAGTGGAGGTTGGTAACATTGGTGGCGTAGGAATCATAATATTTGTTTCAATGGCAACATTGTTTTGTGCATAGACAATAAAGCAATACATTTTTTAAACAGTAACACTTTGGTACATACCTTTTGGAATTATGTCGTTTTATATCACATCACAGCCTCATTTGAATAACATCAATATTCAAAGAGCGCGTTCGATTTTTAGGTGATTTACAATTCCGGACATGTTTGGAGAATTCTTCACTTTTACTCTTACTCAATTGTATGCAAATAAGTACAACGCGTAAAGCTCGGATGGAACATTTTACCTTGGCATTCGTATAAGTGAATCTAATACCGACCCAGGTACATTTAGACATGCCGATGAGGAGATCCAAACTAAATCAACGACAAATTGAATAATAAAATTAAAATTATCCCTCGTTATCAACACTCTACCACCGTAACATTCATATTATTGAACAGTTAACGTTAACGTACAACAGTAAACAATATCTTTCTTTATTTTATTTTCAAATCAAGTAGCTATTTCTGAGCGCCAGAGCACGCCATTGCGTCACATTGCTTTTTTTACATTAGCTCCACACAGGAGGCCCTGAAGATAAAAAATCCCTCAGGGCCTGTGCCATCTTTGAGGGTACCATGTAAATGGTCTTTTGAGGGAGAGCAAGGAGAGAAAGTTCTGGGAAGGAAAAAGGTTTAAGGGGTGGTTAAGAATCTGGAGTCAATGTGTCCAGGAGTGACGGACATATGAATCCATTCCTCCCACTGTGGTGCAAGGCGATGGGTCGTGAAAGAGTCCGGCTGGAGAGGTCTAAAGGTTTCCCTCAACCAGTCTCTCCCGATCTGACCCACCACGCAGTACGTGAGTCAGCGCACCCACCGCTTTCAATTACGTGAAAGCACCGCAATATCAAAAAAAAATTGTAAATGCCTGAACTTTGCCGATTTGAAAGAAAACTGATCTACTGGCGCCTAAATCCCAGACAGACCAAATAAATTGATTTTCCGTTCAACAAAGAATACCTACATTTGAAAATGTTTTATCAATTTTACGAGAAGCAAGGAAAGTTTACCTTACTCGGGGTACATCAGACTGACCTACAACACATTTCGGTTGATCTCTTCGGTGACCTTGGTACAGTGGAATTGTGGAGAAATGTAGCTATTCACATTGCATGTAAATTCCAGATCCTGTTACAGCTTTTTATAACTAAGTTAAACCTAAGTACACCAATTACCGGTGCATGTTTATGTTTACCGTACGTCCCATCCTAATAAATAGTACGAGCCACGCACATTTAAATTGCTGGTTATAGCTTGCCGACGGTATTTTCCATAATTCTACTACAGCATCAGCCATGGAAGTGTATTATTAAAACGACTTCTTCTGACCGTTTTTACTGCAATGCCAAGTGCATGTAATACAAGAAATGCGCAGACATGTTGCGATGTGAAGGTCTTTGAAAATACCTGTCGTAGTGGTTAGAAAACGGAATAGAAATCACCTGAGGAAATCAGGGGTGGCGAGTGTTATGAAAAAAAATAAAACTTATACTATTAATTAGGAAATCCATTGAAGTATGCAATTTTGTTTACAATACTCAAGTTAAAAATACGTTTTCATAGTTAAATAAATTTTCAATTTTCAAAGTCTTTTATGATTAAATGATTTTGCGTCACACGACTTTATCATAGTTATAGCTCTTGGCAAAAGCGTGGAGAGTTGAAAACACCAATAGATGCTAAAAATGTGCAGACTCTAATTCGCCTTTGATGCCAATGTCCCGCTCTGTTGGGAACAAGGCACAGATACCTGTGAAGGTACACAGTAGAACCAGAAGACATATCCAATGACAACACTGGTGAAATTTATAATACTGTTAAATGAATAAGGTAAAATGGGAGATGGCTTAATGGGTCAAAGTGCTACCGGAAACTCTACGTCAACCGTTTCCTATCTACAAAAAAAACCACGAAAATGTAAAAGATTTTGAAAAAAAGGACGTCAAAAATTCGTTAGTACCTAATTTGATTATGGTTCTTAAGCTGATAAAATAAACACACATTATTTAAAAAAGAATTAAAATCATAAATATACATGAATTTTATGTTACGGTGAAAACCCTCACGGAGAAAACCAACCGATATAAAACATTGATAATTTATTAAAAATCTCTTCAAATGATTCGTATTATTGTGGAAACGGAACTGCAGGTCTTTAACGAATGAATTCCCAATAAACTATCAGTAAAACACGAAATTGTTATGGCAATGTCGGAACACGTGTTCATAAAAAATCTAATATTTTCGCATTTCGTCACTATATAATGACAGGATAAACGCAGCTGCATGAACACGTATTAAGAAATATTGTTAAAATACTAATAGTTTATTAGGAAATGACCTGTTATTTTGAACAGAATTTTAATAAATCAGCAATACTCATTTTCTCCATGAGAATTTGAATTTAATAAGAATGCTATTTCGCGTTATGGGAAATTCTATAATAGGTAATTTAGGATCAAACCTAGTTTTGGGAACAACAAAGCTACGCTTTCAAATGTGTGTAAATCTGGTCTACTAAACTAATAATTCTGTGAATACTAGCGCCCAAAAAAGTATGTTTCTCTTATTTAATAAATCAAAACCCAATTTTCCTCTGAGATCAAATTTGGAAGTACGTACTTAAACCTATATACCTACTCATCAAACAACATATATTCGATGCATTTTTTATTTCAAATAAGGAATTATACCATTTATCTAAAGGTTAACATCTGAATGACAATTCTCTTTTCAAACATTTCTTCAGGCAGGTAGAAACCTTAATAATTTGAAGCTCGTAGTAGAGTCCACGCTCATGCTCATCTTGAACCGGAAATGTAACACACAAATTATTTTAATGATAGATGAAATCCCAAACGGTCGAGTTGAAACAGGACTTGGCTAGCTAAGTCAACTATGAATATTATTACGACATTTTGAATGAAAACTTAAAAAGAGAGTCGAAAATTGTTTTCTACTATTTATTTGAAGGTAAAATTCTTAGGAGAAATAAATCTATATGAATAAAAATGTAAATGTTTGTTTCTTCCAAATCTTAAATCTTTGAAAGATCTTCACTGATTGCTTTAACAAAATATTGAATTAAAACATAGAATTGTTTTTTGTGTCAATTTCACAAGAATTTGACGGTCTCCGTGGTCGAGGGGTAAGGCTCTCGACTAGCAATCAGGAGGTAGCAGGTTTAAATCCCGGCGTGCGAAAATAAATTTTATTTGATTAATTTTTGTTATTTCACAATTTAATCGTATAAAATTAAATAAGATTTCTGAGGTGATTTTGCACAAAAACGGCGCTATACAAATAATCCAAACATTAGTTTTATCCACGATCACGATATTACGATCCAGAGTGGAAAATATTAGGATTTTCATGAATACGTGTTCCGACATCGTGATAAAACATTCGTCATTTACTATAAGGGGAATCTAAATCATGAAACCTATTCACCAATAATTTGAAGAGATTCTTAATAAAGTGATTTATTTATTGTTTTCTTTGTAAAACTCCATTATATATTTTTTATTTATTTTATATACTCAATAATATTATTATTCAATTTATAAAAACGGTTTATTTATAAACAAGTTCTGCTATGTATTTATTATTACCCGTGATTTGAAGGCATTATCAAACTGTGGATATTACCACTTACAGACGATGCAGTTTCTAACATGATTGCCCGCAGATTTTGCAAATGCAGCAATACCGTTAAAAAAATACTGTTCAACGCTTTCTGTACTGGCCTGTATACGTGTGAGACATGGTGTCACTACCGAACTTGCTCGATGGAACGACTCCGAATTCAATATAATGACGCCTGTAGAATAATATTTGGATACCGAAGATACAGCAGCGCATCGACAATGTTCACGGAACTAGGACTGAATGGATTTGCCGGCCTGATGAGACACCGGGTCACTGGAGCCAGGATGCGGCTAATGGCCTCCGCCAACACGTTGGTGACCGCAGCCTACCAGCACCAAGCGCCACTCCTGAGTGAGCGCTGGGCCCAAGCGCACTCAAGAACACACCCTGCATAGTTTTCCTTATTTGATAATTTATTATATCTATTGTACAAAAAAAAAATGTATATCTATATGGGACGTGTGGGATTGCACAAACCTCCCCACATCCTGGAATAAAATATATTATATTATTATTATTATTATTATTATTTATATTACTGGATATGTGTTTGCAATAAAAAGATTTCATTGTTTTTATTTTTAATTATCTACTGATTTCCCTTACTAATTTGTGAGTAAAATGCATTCGTCACACTGAAGTTTATAAATGCCGTTGTTTTTTAGTTTGGGTGTTTTACTTTTTGAGTTTGTAAGGGATCACCCTAAATTATTGTTTGTGCTGAAGGCAATGTCAAAGTCACAATTTTTGAGGATTTGAGCAATTTTATTTGATGTCCGACAAATTCCAGACACCCAAATTTATTATTAATCGTTGGGTAGATTAAGTTAAGATTATTCTTGTGTTTTTTATGATTAATCATTTTATCAATGTCTTCATCCTAGAAGCCGTTATATTTCGCAATGGATAAAATTGTACTTTTTCCTTTTCGTATGCTTTATTGTCAAGCGGGATGTTAGTAAGTCTATGTATCATTGAGTGATAAGCAGATAATTTATGTGACCATAGGTGCAAAGATTTAGAATTAATGGTCGTGTCTGTAAACGTAGGTTTTTGGTTTGGTTTTTTTGGGGTATTATGCCTTGTGGCGCTACCTCCTACTTTAGCCAATGTTTCGGATAGAATTACAGTGTCCGAAACGTTAAACGTATAAAAAGGCTAAAGAAGGAAGTAGCACAAGATGATATAATTTCCCAAAAATAAATGACTATGATACTTTTGGCCGTGAAAATCTCAAATCTAATCACATAATTAGCACAACTCATTTTTCTCCGTGTGAGTATTCACACAGTCACTTAGAATATTGCTATACGTGGCGTAATGTATAAATTCTTTAACGCCTAGAATACATTTTTATTGACAATCTTAAGTAAGAGCAGGCGCTTTAAGCTTTACGTAGGTATTTGTAAGTGTACATCCGAAGTGAAAACTAATTGCCCCATAAAAGATAGAAGATACCTATCTGCTTTACTGGGAGAAAAAACAAGTATCTCTTGATGTCTTTCCGAGAATAAAAGATATTACTAGGTAGACTTGCGAAGATATGCGTTATAAACGGTGTCCGGACACCACAAAGTACAAGCAGGAACTGGTAAATCTACATCACATACATGTAGAAGTAAAAAAAACTTATTATTTTTCGATCTGAGCATTTCGATCGATTTTTTTCTGTGTTCGTTTTATTTCGGCAACTAAAGGGTTAGACAAACTTTTGATGCCGGATCTATGTATTCGATTTACTTGAAAATGATAACTCAAATCAAAAAAGTTTTTTTTTTTTTTCTTATTATTTCTGGCTTTCACCCTTCAAGGGTGTTCTTGGCCACCATTTAAAATTATTGAGAAATGAAAGGTGAATTTAAATATTAATTTTATTTAAATGGGCAAATTTCAAAATTATAATGAAAATTGGAGTCGAGTTCAGACTTAGAAGAGATGAGATGTTGAATGGAGGGGAGGCAATTTTAGATAAGGCTTGATAGAAGAGAGGATATTTGTTTAGAGAGGGACAACCAAAAAATATGTGATCTAAAGTTCCCACTTCTAGACCACAGAATGTACAATCTGGGGAGTCAAGGACGTGAATTTTAAAAAGATGGGAAGGAACGGAACAATGTCCGATTCTCATTCGAATGAGTGAAGAAATTTCTTTTTTGGAAAAATGAGGGAATTGCTGAAACCACGGTTTTGATGGAATAGTCCTTTGTATTGAGGCATAGCAGGCTCCCTTGGATTGACTAGCAATGTGCCAATACTCCGACCAAACATTGCGGGATCTATCTTTGATGATGGAAAAAATGTCAGATAGGGGAATGTGGTTTACGAGGGTAACAACAGGGTTGGACGCTCCTTGTTTTGCCAAGGCATCCGCAATATCATTACCCATGATACCAACATGTCCAGGAATCCAAATCAGAGTTACAGTTTTACCAGAGCTTTGAATGGAGGCTATCATCTCTCGAATAAGGCATACAAAGTGATCATCAGGATGAAGAAGAGGACTGGATTTAAGTTTTTGGAGGGAACTGAGGGAGTCAGAGAGAACGAGGGAATGTTCAAAATTATTTTTTATTATATATTTGAGAGATTCTATTATTGCAATACACTCGGCTGAAAATATTGAAAATTGATTTGAAATTGAATGAAATATTCTGTCATTAGAATTATTGTGGTAAACGTTAATACCTATACCACAGTTAGGAGAATCGGGAGATTTGGATCCATCAGTAAATAGAAGAGAAAAGTTGGGCCATTTAGATGAAATAATGTCATTGAACATATTATTGACAGTTCGGGCCGGGAGATTGGAATGACTTTTAAAGATTCCGATCCCTTCTATTATTGTTGGGGATAGGGTGACGTGACTATATTTTAATTTGTATAAGGGAAGTAGATCATTTTGGATGATGTGAAGCTCTGAGAGAGACTTAAAATTTTTACAGATGTCAGGAAGAGGTTTAGTTGAAGCTCTGATTGTAGATGAATGGGTTGAGTCAATGAACAACGAGACGCTGGGGATAACCTGATGACATTTAGAATTTAAACATTTCAGAACAAATTTGTCAGCAAATAGTTGACGCCTTAAATAAAGAGGAGGATCAGAACATTCTACCTGAAGGGAATTGATGGGTGACGATTGCATCGCTCCAGTTATAATTCGCAAAGATTTAGATTGAATTTTGTCTAATTTATCAAGTACATTTTTTGAGGCAGTACTAAAAAGTGGGCAGGCATAGTCAAGATGGCTTCGAATAAGTGCGTTGTAAAGCAACTTAATGCAAGTAGGGTGAGCACCCCACCAAACGCCAGATAATGATCTGATGATATTTAAATTTTTTTCGCATTTAGTAACTAAATTATTAATATGGGACGACCATTTAAGTTTCCTATCAAATGTTACTCCCAAAAATTTTACTTCAGAAGCGTTGGGGATTGGAGAATTTTTAAATAAAATTTGAACGGGGGGGTTTTTATGGCGGTTTGAGAAGGTGACACACTGAGTCTTTTGGATTGAAAGTTCAAGACCATTTAAAGTGAGCCATGTGCAAAGGGCATTCATGGCTTCGTTAAGATATTTGACGGCGAGAGGGATGATTTTGGATGATAAGAAGAAAGCTATGTCATCTGCGAACTCAATAACTTTTACTTGTGGGGGAATAGCGACATGCATATCATATGTGTATATATTATACAGTAAGGGGGACAATACATCGCCTTGTGGTAAACCCTTCCAAATAGACCTACTTTGAGGAAAAATATCTGGAAGTTCAATGAAAATTTTTCTATCTAGAAATAGATTAATAATAGATTGGACAAACATGGGGGGAAGGCCAAGGCCTAGAAGTTTTTTTTTCAAGATTGGGATGGAAACATTGTCAAAGGCGCCTTCTATATCTATAAAGACGGCAAGACAAACTTCCTGTTTAGAAATTGATAAATTAATATCAGTACTGATGATGGCAAGGTTATCTTGAGTGGATTTTTTTTTCCTAAATCCAAATTGAGATGGAGAGAGAAGCTGTTTACTCTCGACGAAAAATTCTAATCGGTTTTTAATTAATTTTTCATAAAGTTTACTGAGGGTGGATGAAAGAGCGATTGGCCTGTAGTTGGATCCAGAATTTGGTGATTTGTTTGTTTTTAAAATAGGGATGATTATTTGACAACTCCAGTCATCAGGCATTATACCAGTCTGGAAGATTTTATTTAAGATGCTCAAGAAGTGGTTTAGAACATTATCATTACTATTTTTGATTATGCTGTAAGGTATACCATCTCTGCCTGGAGATGAGTCCTTGACTGTTGATAAACAATTTTTTAGCTCAATTAAGGTGAATGGAGAGTCTAGCCAATGATTAGACATAGGAGTATTATAGATGGGCGTTATTTCATCTAAGTTAGGTACAGAAGGGGGGGCAATTTTGTCCAAAAATTCATCGATCCATTTAGAATGAGACGCTCGAGGAGATGGTGAACTGGAGGAGGATCTAAATCTTCGGATCATAGACCAAACTTCCGAAATTGGAGTGTTCGGAGATACTGAACTGCAGAAGTTGTACCACCCGGATCTTTTTTTTGACCTCAATACCCTTTTGGCATTGGATTCAGCATTTTTGTATATAAGATAGTTCTCCATAGTCATATTGTAACGATAGGAAAGAGATTTAGCTTTCCGAATTCTTACTACTTTGGAACATTCCTCATCCCACCAGGGAGTTGGAGGGAGTTTTTTGAGAGATTTAGTTTTAGGGGGAGGATTTGATTTATTTATTGCAGTTATGAGCATTGATTTGAAGTTATTATAATCATCTTTGACGGAAAATATATCGGTGGCGGGTGAATTTAATAGGAACTTGTCCATATGAGAGTTAAATTCATCCCATTTGGTGTGTTTCGTTTTAATTTTTGTTGAAATATGAGACTTGTCTGATTGGAAAGAAGTTTGATAAGTAATGGTGATCGGGAAATGATCACTGGAGCAAGGGTCGGGGGACACCACCCACGAGGAGAGAGAAGCCAGACTAGTAGAACATATCGATAGATCCACTGCACTGGGGTTTGTGCTGGGGCGTGAGATCCTAGTAGGAGATCCGTCATTCAAAAGGAAAAGGTTGGATTGATCTAGGAAATCCATCACACTTCGACCATCTCGGTCGGAGAAAGCAGAACCCCAGACGGGGGAATGGGCATTAAAATCGCCTAATATAAAGAAAGGAGGGCTTAGTTGACTTACAATTTGCAACCAAGTTTGTTTATTGAAGTGGGCTGTTGGGGGAAGATAGACTGAAATAAAGGATGTGTCCTTTATTTTAGCTGCAACCATTTGGAAGTCAGCATTGGGGGGTTTGATATTATTTATTGGGGAAAATGATATGGATTTTTTAATAAAAAGGGCAGCACCGCCACCCGAACCTTCCGGGCGGTCGTCGCGGAGACAGGAATACCCTCCCACATTAAAGTGGGTGGATGGAGTAAACCAAGTCTCCGAGATAGCAGCCAAAGAAATAAAGTTGGAATTTAATAGGTTAAGGAGATCAGATTTGTTAGAAATAGCACTTCGGCTATTCCACTGAAGTATTCTGACATCCTGAAGAGTCATTTTGAATAAATGATTTTAATGTGGAAATAATAGTAGCAGCGTTGGACGGTAGATTAGTTTGAGAAGAAATAAGCTCAATTAGAAGCATAATAAGAGTTTGGATAAATGAAGAATTGTCTTGGGAGAGTTTTTCAGAAAGTTTAAGAGAGTTCATTGAGGACGGATTATAATTATTTGCACACCCATTTGTGGCATTTGAAAGAGGTGAACCATTGGGATTTAAGAGCAGTGAGTTGTGTTGTTGCTGATCGTATCCAGGAGCCGGTTTAGAGATAGCGTTTTTGTATGTGAATTTAGTTGAACGAGAAGAAGTTGTTGTAGTGGAGGGAAGAGGGTTGGATGAGGAGTTGCTGGATAAAGCCTCAGCAAATGATTTTTTGACAGGCGGGAATAGTTTAGAAGCCTGCAGAAAAGACAAGTTCTGAGAGGCCATAGAAATTTTAATATTTTTTTGGCGAGATTGTTCTGGGCAAGATGTGTTGATAGCTGTATGTGAGCCTGAGCAGTTAAAACATTTAGGTGAGGAGGAAGAAGGACATTGGTCAGCTGCGTGGTTTTCTCCACATTTAAAACATCTGGGTTGAGATCTGCATGCAGCTTTGGTATGACCAAAACGGCAGCAATTGAAACATTGAGTGGTGGGATAAGTATACATTTCAACTGGTAATGAGTTGAAGAATAAATATATATGGGAGGGAAGAGATTGACCTTCAAAGGTGATAACGACAGATTGGGAGGGCTTCCAGGAAATTATACCCTCAGAGGAGTCCTTGTAATTTAGCCTCCTGGCTTTTATGGGATTGCCAATGTGTTGGGGGGTTGAAAGTGAAGACAGAATTTCTTCGATGGACAGATCGGTCGAGATACCTCTGACCAGGCCCATGCGAGTGACATTGAAAGTAGGGATATATGCCTTAAACTTTGAATTAGATGAAATGAAGATATTTTTGATGAAACTGTTGGCAGCTGACCCTGAGAGGAATTCGACGGAGATTCGGAAGCGACCCTCGGCTTTTACACCTCCAGGCTTGATTGAAAGATTCTTGCTATTTGATAGGAATTTTCCAAATTCAAGAGGGTGGATGGTTTTTCCTTGCTCAGTTTTTTGGGCGTATACTATGAATGGGCCACGGGAATGAGGAGAATAAAAGTTTGTTGGAGGAAGTTGAGAAAGTGCTGGTGGGGACTGTGAAGTCGAAGGCGAGTCAAGTTTTATTGGGGAAGAAGGAGTAAATTTCCTTTTTTTGGTAGAAGTCAAAATGACAGAATCACTGTCAGAAATTTCTACATTTTTCCCGTCTGGGGGGTCCGGAGAGGGATCTGGGGGCTTTGTAGGGGGTACAGGAGGGAAATCTTCCTCCATTATTCACAACAGTAAACAACTACAATAATAGTATGAAAAATGACAGAAGTAAAAAAGTTTATAAATATCTGGAAATCAGCAGCGAAAAGTGACTCCTGGAAGATCAGAAGGGAGAAGAAACCTCAAGGCACAACACACTACACTTTTTTTTTGGCCAGAAAACAAAATATAATGGTAAAAAAATAATTTTAGATAGAGCAAAACAAAACAACTGATGACAGCCAAATGTTATTGTTGCAATCCATCAAAAAAGTTATACCATGACATTAAAAATACCATGTGATGTACGTTCACCAGTTTCCCGCTTGTACTACGTGTTTCTGGACACTGTGTATATGATAATAGCGCGTGATATAAAAATATATATATACAGGATTTTCCAATAAGAGGTGTTATTTTGATATTCAATCGTAAAAGATCAATGGTTTATTTGCTTGTGTGGCACGTAGCGCCGTCTTGTTGAAATTAAACGTTGTCCAGATCAATACCATCCAATTCCGGCCATAAAAAATCATTAATCATCTCTCGATAGCGATCCATTCACCGTAACTGTTGCTGCAGCCTCATTTTCGAAAAAGTAAGGTCCAATGACTCCGCCGGACCATAAACCGCACCAAACAGTCACACGTTCAAAATAGAAAGGCTTTTCAACAATAACTCCTGGGTTTTCCGAGCCCCAGATGCGACAATTTTGCTTGTTGACGAAGCCACCGAGGTGGAAATGGGCCTCATCACTCAAGATGATTTGCATTTGATTCACTCAAGTGAATTTTAATAATTTCAATGCGTTGTTGAAGCGTGTATCGTTCCATTTTTATTAATAACGTAGTTTCTACTTGTCAAATGTCAAAAAATGACAGCTTCAAAAGCAACATCTACCGAAATAGCTGGCTATTCAAAATAACACCTCTTATTGGAAAACCCTGTATATTACCACGGTACAAGAGCCCCAACGGTATAATTTATTTATTTATTTATTACACGCCCTAGTGGGCTTTGCTTTAAAAAAATACAAGCATTTTGTATAAGAGTAAACACTTAAAAATTAATACAATAAAGAAGAATGTAAACATAATGGCAAGAATGAATCCTCACGCATATAATTGAATTTAAAAGATTCAACAAACAAAATAGTAATATAGTATTATAAATAGTATTTGTGTCTAGAAGAATAAAAGTGATAGAATATACAACATTTATACTGATTAGTTTTCAAATGAAATATATCACCCAGATCAGAATATTTGTTTCCGAGATTGTGAAGTCTCGGAATCGGAGAATTTTGGTAAGCTAGTAAAAAGGTAAGAAATGTCGGGATGATTTTTTGGGAACATGGATATTGGATATATTTACATTGAATAGAATGATATAGATACATTGAAGAATTTCGGGACAGTCAATTTTAAAATGTAATATTCTTTGTAACAGTATTAAATCTGTTCTTATTCTTCTTTCTGAAAGTTTCAATAGAGACATATAATCCAAGAGGTAATTGTATAATGGTATGGAGTCAATGGGAGTTATTCCGAATTTGGGGTATGTTGTGTGGGGTTTTATGTCTTGTGTGTGCAGCTTTTGTTGGGGCCGTTGGGGGAGAGATAGAACCTATGGGATTATGGGATCACCAATTATTGTATGTTGTGAGGCTGGAGGGAGTGGGAATTAAGTACCTGGCTATTCAAATCTGATCACCAAACACGGCTAAAGCCATTTCAATGAACGTCTTGATTCTGAATGGTGGCCTTTGACCATACTGTTTCAGGTTAGTAGTCAACCTGCTACTCTGAAACATTGAAGGAAGAGGAAGGTCTGTTTTACCTTTTAGTCACTAAATACAGCTAAAGCTATTTGAAGAAACGTGTCATGATTGTTTTTCACCAGGGCGATGTTAATGGTGCCTACGACTCGGTAATCAGCTGCAAAAATGTACAGATTCCAACACAATTGTAGTTAATAAAATTTAAAAATGTATTGCGCCAGATTTCAAACTAGCGACCTTTAGGCCCGGAACTAATGTATTGCCAACGCCAGATTTCGAACTAACGACCTTTAGGCCCGGAACTAATGCATTGCCAACGCCAGATTTCGAACTGGCGACCTTTAGGCCCGGAACTAATGTATTGCCAAAGCCAGATTTCGAACTAGCGACCTTTAGGCCCGGAACTAATGTATTGCCAACGCCAGATTTCGAACTAGCGACCTTTAGGCCCGGAACTAATGTATTGCCAACGTCAGATTTCGAACTAGCGACCTTTAGGCCCGTAACTAATGTATTGCAAACGCCCAATTTCGAACTAGCAAATTTTAGGCCCGGAACTTATGTATTGCAAACGCCAGATTTCGAACTAGCGACCTTTAGGCCCGGAACTAATGTATTGCCAACGCCAGATTTCGAACTAGCGACCTTTAGGCCCGGAACTAATGTATTGCCAACGCCAGATTTCGAACTAGCGACCTTTAGGCCCGGAACTAATGTATTGCCAACCCAGATTTCGAACTAGCGACCTTTAGGCCCGGAATTAATGTATTGCCAACGCCAGATTTCGAACTAGCGACCTTTAGGCCCGGAACTAATGTATTGCCAACGCCAGATTTCGAACTAGCGACCTTTAGGCCCGGAACTAATTGTATCTCTGTCACGAAAGTCATTAAATTGACTAACAATGAAAACAAGAAAAAAGTTACAGGCCTTTTAGTAGAACATGCTCTGAAAAATGAGGACTTGTCTAGACATAATTTATATAGGATACCTAAATTATTTTCCAAAAGGAAATTGAGGCCATTTTCAAAGTCGCATCATAAGTTTAACGGGTTCTTCGGTCTGGTGGTTATGACGTTTGTCTTTTGTTCCGGAGGAAAATATCTCCTTCAGTCGTTTACGGATTTTGTGTGCCGTCAACTGTTACGCAGAAAAATAATATACCAAATTAATTTGATAAAATAAAATACTTTTTTTGTTTTAAAACCACGATATTTATTAATTTAAGAACCGACCGGTTTCGCTTTACTTAAGCATCATCAGGGTACAAATTAATACTAAACAAGAAGTACATAATGTGTGTATATATATAACAAAATATAGAGGGAGACAACATGATACAAATATAAGCAACACAAAGACGGTCATAAAATACATTAACATAAGTGCACAAGTAATGGAAAAACCGCTAGATAATTATGTAGACTAATGGGTTATATCAATAAATCGGGAGAAACAAAGCATCAACTGGCATGGTGGTAAGGAGGTAAGGAGAACTGGGATTTTTTTATGGGTTTATTGGAAACAGACCTAATATTGGACTACTCGATATGTCTAATTGATTATTAAGTATCTGACTTTTGGTTTTTACAGCTTTTTTAATTTCTAGTGCCTCTAAGTTGTTTAGTCTGTTACCATGCCCGTTTTTATGTAAGATGTTAGCACCGGTGCTATGACAGAATGTATGATCTTTATCGATCAAATGATTTGCGAATTCGGAAAACCCGTTATTATTGAGGCAACGAAGATGCTCCTTTATCCTAATATTAACATTACGTGATGTCTTACCGATATAGAAAGCCGAACAATTATTGCAATTTAATTTATAAATCCCCGAATGACTTAATTTATCGTCCTTATCTTTAGAATTAATTAGAAATTTACCTATATTGTTATTAGTATAAAAGGCCGGTTTGACTTCAGAAGGAAGGTTTTTTACACTTAAGGTAGAAAAGTGATTAATAAATAAAATTCGCCGCCATTGATAATTAATATTATTATCATTGATTTGAGGACAAGGACTAGCAAAGAGGAAGCGATTAATGGCTATTTGTTTTAGCTTTTTATTTAAGATTAAATCTATAAAATTTGATTCATAGCCATTATTTACTGCTATGTTTTTAATTAGTTTTAGTTCACTATCAAAATTACTATCGGACATCGGAATTGTGACTAAACGATGGACCATTGAATGGAATGCGGAGTGCTTATGTGAAATAGGGTGATTGGAGGTGCTGTGTATGACAACGTTAGTATAGGAGGGTTTACGAAAAATGTTAAAATTAATTCTGTTATTAACGATCGATAAGGTAAGGTCTAAAAAATTTAAGGTTGAATTTATGCCTATTTCTAATGTGAATTTAATCTTATTATGAAAAGAGTTTATAAGTTTGAGGAAGGAATTCAGTTGACGCTTAGTCCCTGTCCATATACACAAAACATCATCAACGTATCGATACGTTGATGATGTTTTGTGTATATGGACAGGGACTAAGCGTCAACTGAATTCCTTCCTCAAACTTATAAACTCTTTTCATAATAAGATTAAATTCACATTAGAAATAGGCATAAATTCAACCTTAAATTTTTTAGACCTTACCTTATCGATCGTTAATAACAGAATTAATTTTAACATTTTTCGTAAACCTTCCTATACTAACGTTGTCATACACAGCACCTCCAATCACCCTATTTCACATAAGCACTCCGCATTCCATTCAATGGTCCATCGTTTAGTCACAATTCCAATGTCCGATAGTAATTTTGATAGTGAACTAAAACTAATTAAAAAAATAGCAGTAAATAATGGCTATGAATCAAATTTTATAGATTTAATCTTAAATAAAAAGCTAAAACAAATAGCCATTAATCGCTTCCTCTTTGCTAGTCCTTGTCCTCAAATCAATGATAATAATATTAATTATCAATGGCGGCGAATTTTATTTATTAATCACTTTTCTACCTTAAGTGTAAAAAACCTTCCTTCTGAAGTCAAACCGGCCTTTTATACTAATAACAATATAGGTAAATTTCTAATTAATTCTAAAGATAAGGACGATAAATTAAGTCATTCGGGGATTTATAAATTAAATTGCAATAATTGTTCGGATTTCTATATCGGTAAGACATCACGTAATGTTAATATTAGGATAAAGGAGCATCTTCGTTGCCTCAATAATAACGGGTTTTCCGAATTCGCAAATCATTTGATCGATAAAGATCATACATTCTGTCAAAGCACCGGTGCTAACATCTTACATAAAAACGGGCATGGTAACAGACTAAACAACTTAGAGGCACTAGAAATTTAAAAAGCTGTAAAAACCAAAAGTCAGATACTTAATAATCAATTAGACATATCGAGTAGTCCAATATTAGGTCTGTTTCCAATAAACCCATAAAAAAATCCCAGTTCTCCTTACCTCCTTACCACCATGCCAGTTGATGCTTTGTTTCTCCCGATTTATTGATATAACCCATTAGTCTACATAATTATCTAGCGGTTTTTCCATTACTTGTGCACTTATGTTAATGTATTTTATTACCGTCTTTGTGTTGCTTATATTTGTATCATGTTGTCTCCCTCTATATTTTGTTATATATATACACACATTATGTACTTCTTGTTTAGTATTAATTTGTACCCTGATGATGCTTAAGTAAAGCGAAACCGGTCGGTTCTTAAATTAATAAATATCGTGGTTTTAAAACAAAAAAGTATTTTATTTTATTAAATATGTCAAACCACAAAGTGATTGCTTTCTACAACAAATTAATTTGATTGGTCACTACTGATAAATGAAACCATGCAAGTTTTTTTTTAAAGTTTTGGTAACTGATTCATGATTTCCTTGTTTCTTTTTTTACACTAAACCACAAAATTTGAGGAAAGTATTTTCCCTTGGTGCCTAAGTCATCTTTGGGATGCTGTGTCGAAGGTCTTTTTGAAGAAAAGAAGGAGAGGAATTCTGGAAAGGAAAAAGTATGTAAGGTGGAATTGGAACACTCAAGTGGAATTGGTAAGCGTATCTTACTCGACAACGCGCGACGTTTTCCATCGGAATATTAGTTAATTAGGGTAATTTTCTATCACATCACATCTCTACGATGACGCATTTTTGATAAGGTTTTCATTATGTGGTGATACACGTGTACACATGTAGTGCATCTTTTACAAGGTTGAATTATTCGCATGACAAAACCATCCGTGGGACTTATACTAAAGTTAAATTGTGGCGCTATGACACTTGAAAATGCCTGTTCCTCCAGGCTCCACTGTAAGTTCCCGTTTAGTGATAAGATTAATATTAAACATATTCTCACGTTGTAGACTCTGTACACTTTAATTCCAATAAATATTTAAGCGACTGCCCAACCAGTCAGTTTATCTGACAACATTTGTGAAGTCTTTTTTTCATTTGCAAATCATTACATCAACACGAAGCCGGCAATTTACAGTCAATGTTACTGGCGTGAGAGTCCAGTATACATTGTAAGTAGGTATAGTACGATAACAAAAAAATAATATTAGCGTCCGCCAGGGATTCGAACTCACGATCTTTAGATCCGTAGCAGAGGATGTTAACCACTTTACCACGGAGGCTGGCTAACGAATATAACATTCTGCTTTTATCCCGGCGTTGCCGTGTGTTATCTTTAGGAGATACGCGGATTGGCTGACTTTTCTGTAGACCTTTTAAAGATATTTAATTCCCTAGTACATTATGTATTTTGATGTATCTCATAAGGTTTAGCCAGTGCTAATAATGAAAGCGCCCAAAAATATTTGACTCGATTACAACACATCGACTTTTCTCTACTTTCTATAAATATAATGTGCATGTATTATATATATAAACCTTTCGAAAGAAATTCTCTAAATGCTGGTGAAAACCCTATCAAACTCCGTTGCGTAGTTTAAATGAACCAAGCGCACAAACAAACAGACACGGATAGTGACTTTCTTTTATACTATTTAGAGATGCACTTATCAAACTCCTTTGCACAACTTTTGATATATCTTTCATACTTTTCATGTGCACCTTTTATCGCTGTATCAATTTAACTATGTTCTGCAAAACACCCAAACGGGCGTAATAATGTTTTGGTAAATAAAAACATGCTTTACAACAAACTGTTCATGTTGTTTTTTAAAAATATTAAAAAAATTACTAGACAATACAGATTGATCTGTAACTACTTACACAGTATCTACCTTAGTTTGTACTCTTGTTATTAAATACTTTCACTAATTATGGTATGTACTAGTCACTGATTATTGTCCTTGTGAACAACTTACGTAAAACAATATATACATGTGAATAAATAAATAAATAAACACATAATAAATTGATGATTTCAACACATTTTCTCTTGAACCTGTTATTATTTAGCAGCTTTACCGGTTAGCTGTTATCTCGCGATTTCGTTCCGTTGTTGTAACACATAATGAATTCCTAAAATACCGCAGATTGCAGCTTGCAGTGTTAGCTGTTTGCTCTGATTCCCCCGTATCATGGGATGACGACTCGGTGTCGGCGATGAAACTTCAAATTATTATTGTACGTAGTTAGTGTGTTAGACAATAAGCGGCATATTTGAGTGTAATTACAGTATTATTTTAATAAGGGGCCGGATTTGAAAATAAATAATAATAAGATGATACGAAATACAAAACAGTAATTAAATGGTTTAGAAATATTATAGGTTTCGTGTATTATGATATATACCTAACTATGTAATATTAATGCAACACAATGGGTAATTTAACTGGAAATGTTTTAAAAACTCTCAAGATATAAATTCAATAATAGATTGGCTGACGTACAGATGAACTTCATGCAGTTAAGGAGCCTGGAACTTACTTCAATGTACTCCAATTCGCTACCAATCAAGGCTGCTAAGCTCAAAGACCGCAACGACGTGTGTGAATTCATGTTAGATGACCAAGCTGCTTTCTATAAGGCTTAAGTGAAGCAGATTTAATACAAAAAAATTGCGAAATAATATCGTGAGTGAGATTTTCGTGTACAACATTTTTCCACTATTTCACTATAATTTGTTTGTAAAAAATCCAAGTTTTATTTCCACTTTACTTTCAAACTCTTAATAATCGTATGTTTATTGTTTTTGAAATAAATAAAACTGTATTAATTTTTTTTCAAAACTAGTTTATTGTTGAATACAACATTATTCTGGGCAAGGCCTTAATTAATAATATTATAATAAGTTGGAATTTGAGAGCTCCACTGAGCTATCGCGTCTACCTACAGACCAATTACTGTGCTTCTTAAACAAATTAAATATTTGAATTAAATACAGAAACCTTTAGCGAATAAACAGGAGCCAGTGGGACTATGACATCCGCGATATGGAATAAGCTGTGGGCTGAAGGATAATGGAAAGGTTGTGAAGTACTTAGACATACCTACGTACCTAGACAAGTATCCAAATCTGGTCACTAAATGCCATTTCAAGCGTCGTGTCCATTCTAAATTATAGTCCTTCACCGGGGCGATACTGAAAGTATCCACAACTCTTAGCCTACCTTCAAGAGGAAGAGGAGAAGAAGTAATGATCGCGCGGTATATATGGGATAAGGTAGGTGTGTATTCGCAAAGACTTGATGGACAAGAAACCTCAACAAATACCTCCTACAACTCTACCCGTCCTAAAATGTCACCATGGCCGGAATAATTGCTGCAAAAACAAAAAGATGTCAAAACCTACCCTTCAAACTCACAGTATGCTCATGGTATAGTGTAAATTGATACCTAAGACAGGAAAGATTGATAATGGAGACTGCGAAATATAATTTTGTGAATTTAGCAAAGATCGTACCATACCTAGTATAATTAATTTCGTTTATTAGGTTCAGTTGGCTTAGAATGTTTTAATATTGCGTTAATGGCAGATAGCAACGCTAACATACCTCCAATTAAAACATTCATCCGTTCGCGAACTTTTATGCAAAAACTTTTTTTTAATTTAACTCGAAATTGAAAATTATTGTTGACGAACCCTGCTTCACTTCTGATGTTTATCCGTCACACCGTTCCAAAACACACATTCCAGGGTAATTACTAATTACAATTACTTACCTGACACATGCCAGTTAGTCACTTTGATAGAGTGTCATCACCACATTCCCAACTGATAATTAAAATAATAAAGTTTTTATTCCATTAAAGTGGGGGCGACGCAATCCTATTCGGTATGCTTTTTACGCAAAATTATTTATTTATCAACGCCCTATTGGGCATTTTTATAAAGATTATAAATTAAATTGAAAACAACAGTAAAATATTTTTTTTTAAATGATTTAATAAAAAACATAAAATACAATACATGTACTTGATAAGTTAATTTGGGAGGCGGGTGTAGGTACCGCCGTACCGGAAATCATTTATTGGATAACCAACACTTCTGACATAAGTCACCCCAAGTGAATCGCTACGTTTGGTGATTTAGCAGGGGTGCCCGGGTTCATCGGGTGAGGTATGTTAAGGATGCCTGAGAGGTTGGTTTGAATCCCAAAAGATGATATAGGCTTCGAGAGAAATTATTTTCCTCAGAATTTTCACACTAACGTTAAATAAACCTAGCAATTTATATACGAGTAATAAAAAATTAAAATATATTGTGAATACTTAAGCTTACTTATTATGTGAAGATTTAAAACGCGACAGTTACATTTATAAGCTCATTTAACATTTTGTTTGTGTTATAAAGTTTGTTAATACGTAAGTATTAGGTATTGAGGTATATATATTAAAACGATACGACCGTCACATAATTAAAACCTAAATTTAAAATGTGATATGGAAAACCTTTTAATAACGGTAGGTATACCATTTTGACATTTATAATGATATAAAATAGTGTACTAGTTTTTCTGTTGAGTAGATAGCTAAATTTTCATGAGAATGCATAAGTGCACAATTTTACTAAGTGAGGAAAACAAATAAAGGGAAAAAGCTGTGCCTACCCCAAGATAAACGAATCACAGAAAAAAAATGAATCTCTGATCAAAATGTACATTATCGATTGTGGCATTTTTAGTGACACAATGCAAAATTTTCTAAAAATGTTTTAAAACCACCCCCACCCCCTCACCAGGTATGAACCCCACCCCATGACACAGCTTTCAGAGATTCAAACTTTTTTAAATTTGTGTAATATTATGCACTCTGCAATCTACATGTGGCACTTTCCTTCGTGTTTCATGTTTGACAATCAAAAATAACATGCACTTTCTTGCAGTCTGGTGACCTTTTGTTTGGCTGTCCAAAAATAGCGTGACTTTTTCAATGAAATAACAACTTGTGACTGGTGGTGATATTCAAGAAATTTCTACTGATGTAGGTAATGATCATGTTTGAATCTGACGAGAAAGTTTTTATTCGTTGAATAGGCGATCATTGAACGCGAGCCAAAACACTCCGTAGTTAATGGCCTGTTCAATGTCATGCTTCTTCGATACGTGATGAAGAACGTGCGCAATTATTGATTACGGTGGCATTAGCACACGATTTTTTTTGCAGCACTCGACACGTGAGTCATTCAAACTTTATTGATAATACGGCAAGAATAAAGTTAGCTTGATTCAATTTAGAAACAAATGTACTCTAATAAACAATCTTAACTTAAGGAGTTTGAATACAAACGCTCCAAACTAGGTCGAAATTTTTTACTATCGGTATCTAACTTTCGATACTACCAATATTCACAAATCATAGACTAAATTCATCAATGTCACAAATGCATTCAGTGTCCTGTTTAAAATGATTTGCCTGAACCTACCTATAAAACTTTTATCAACATACGAGTAGTTACAATTTTTTTAATAACTCAATCAATTTTTTGTTGTTCTTTTAGTAGTTTTAATATGTAAAAAAACTCCATGGATTCTTTCGAATACTTCGTAGACCAGAAGTAATAGGAACTATATTATTAACAAAAATCACAAATTATCCAAGAATCGTTAAGAATTATTTCCTTGTAAATACAATGTAGCAAACTACCACCTCTAATAATTATTTGCGCTTTTTTATTATAAAAAAATATTTTTATTATAAAAAAGCTAATGGGGAACGATTTGATGTTTCAAACCTAATATTTTTCTAAAAGCAATCCGAAGGCGTTTATTTTATCTTTCCAAACTATAACAAATTTATATTTTGATCGGTAAACTTGATTACTAAAAAATGTTAAAAAAAATGCATGATGCCCCCTATTTAAAATTCACTCTGCAGTAGGTAGCTAAATACAAACGAGAACGAATTTATGTTTTTCTTTGCAGTGGAAGACGTCAATGTTAATCCTGTGCTCCATGGCACACTACACCCTTCAAATCACATCACAACAAACGTATAGCCAACTGATGAATAAGCAGCAAATCTATGGGCAATTCACCGGTAAACAGCCACTGTTGGCACAATACAGCAATCACCTCCCAGTACTGGCACAGTATGGTAATCAACAACCATCGATATCGCAGTTCGGTCAAACCCCGTCAATCAATTCGTTCAGCAATCAGCAAGGATCAGTGGCACAGTTTAGCAATTTGCAGCCGACAGTAGCGCAGTTTAGCGGGCAAAAACAGATGCAACAACACAAACAACAACAGCAAATGATGCATTTGCAACAGCAGCAAATGTTAGGAGGCAGATTGAGGACAAGATGGGCGGGACCGTACAAACCTTACTATTCGCAAATCAAAGGACAGCCTCAACTATACAGGTGAGTTCAGAAATCATACTATAAAACCTATTTATTTCTAATGTTGGAACCATGACGACCCCGAATTATCTGGTGTTAATTTGTCAACTACAAATCTCAGCGAAAGAGAGATTCTGGGTATGTCGAATTACTTATCAATCCCACAATTAAACACTATCACTAATATAAATAGTCGTCTTCTTGATCTAGTGTTTTGCAGTGAGCCCACTGCTACCGTATGTAAATCCTTGGATGAACTATTGCCTGTAGACCTCTACCATCCTCCTCTTGATATAACTATTCCATTTATTAACAACACTTATCTTAAAAATGTTAAGTCGCATTATAATTTTTATAAAGCAAATTTTCCTAAAATTTCTGATTTCTTAAATTCAACAGACTGGTCTTTTCTGGAAAACACAGATATTAACAATAATGTCAATACATTTTATTCTATTCTTAATGATGACAGATTTAATAGTACTACATAAAATACTTCATTACAAAATTGACTGTCCTGAGTTACTCCAATTAATCAGCATCCACATACCCAAAAGATCTTGCCGAAATTTACTACCCTTTTATTTTTACAACACCAGGACACTGTCTTATCAAAATTCCCCAATTCCAAGACTTCACAGTCTTGGAAATAAATACTCTGATCTGGGAGATATATTTCATCTTAAAAATAATCAATATAAATATTGTTTATTTCAATTCTTTTATAGATCGAGACACAAATAGACATCTATAATTTCCGCAATATATATATTTTTATTTTTATTTTGAATATATATTTATGTGAGACTTCTTATCATTTTTACTAATGTATCTTATTTTATTATATGCTTTTGTTGTAACATTTAATGTTTTTTCTTTTTTCGTTGTATTATGTTTCCTTTATTGTTTTAATTTTGTAGAATCTATAATAACTGTGATACTCTACTATTAAACTTTGTAGTGTGTAAATGCCCATTAGGGCGTGTCATAATAATAATAAATAATGTCTGTCTAACACAAAAGATCAAGGTTGGGGTAGTTCAAACGTATCACATTTGATTGACGATCAGCGCTATTTGGAATTTTTATCGATTTTCAATGGTCCGCGTCGCTGATTTTCTTGCTTTTCAGATTTTAAACAAATCGTGATAAGCTTTCAAGTACAGGGGTCTGCTTGTCGGCTAATCTCAATTTGATTAAAACTCAACATGGCGATGCGAAAAAGTCTGAAAAATTCTGACTTAATTGTTTGCAATTGTCATGTTATTTAAAGTTATCCTAGAGAGAGGTCGTATATAGATATCATCCTATTCCTTCTTTTGTCTTGTATGAAACCTTCTTGACTGAAATACTCAGTATTGGGAGCTATAGGAAGTATTAAACCCTTGACTGTGTATAACACTCTATTATGAAACACACAACAAAAGTTTAAACCTGAAATTTTAAATTAATACCGGTATGCTTGTATACCTAGGTACTTATTTAATTTTTAATTAAATATAATTTTCTTATTTTCAGGCAACAAAAACCATACGTAACCGTACCCAATGCATACGGACCATCATACGCGTACAAGGCTCCCAAGATTCAAAACCCAAAGTTCCGTCCAACCGGAGTGAAGTCTTCAGAGCCATTAATGGCTAATCCAGCTGCCTACGCGTATTACGCCCCCAACTCACCAAAAGCAATCGCCCAAATGCAGCAGACTTCCAAGTTACAACCATCGCAGCCTTACAAGTTTGCGTCATCACCACAAATCAAGAGCATTGCAGTTTCGGCCGTTGCCCCGACAAACAGTTTTTTGAATATCCAACAGGCTCAAACTACTCTGACCAGCACTAATCCTCCTAAGATCTTGGCCAGTGCCGCTTTCCCCTTATCAAGCAATAATTACTTTGAACAGTACAAACAGAATTATGACGGTGAGGTGAAATCACAAAGCTATGAACAAGGGGGATCTGTTTCTCAGAACAATCAATATTTGTCTGCAGCACTGCCTGTCAGAACAACTGTGGTTTACCCAGTTAGAGGAGATAGCGATAGAGGTTCTTAAATATATAATCATTACAATATTCCTAAGGGAGCATTTACTATTTACCATCTCTGAGTAAAGTGTCTATTAGTGCTACTCGTCGAGTAGCGTATATTATTTTAATCACTACCAAGTAAATGCCTGTTTTTACTGCCATTTTTATCCTATGATTAAAGTTACTTGACGAGGAGTGAGTAACCAGTTTACTCAGATGTAATGAAATACCCCCTAAATGTACCTAACAGAACGTAAATATTTTTATCAATAACTATTTTTTTAATCATTTAAAAGTTAAAAGTATTTAAACAAATAAAAAAATACAGTGTGTGGCAAGCCTACACACGACGGAAGTGAAACTTTTAGTATTCTTCTCTCTCTCTTTTCATTTCATTCTCTCTTTTTTTCTGTCTATTGACATATTTATAAGTAGCATGTGATAAAAAAAATTAAAAATTTGAACCCGGGTCCTGCATAACGAGTGTCGAACGCTCTGCTTCTAGACCGCGAGGAGAGGTATCTCGCGCGACGAGAACCGCGTATACAAAGTGTACTCCTCAATTGACTTGACAAATTTTCGTTTTCAAACACGGCAAATGAATAATATCACATAACGTCTCGTTAACGCTTTATATATGGTTGAATCGAAGATATATCAGCAGTGTGAAGTCATATCTGTCATTTTTCAAAATATTTCCGTATATTTGTCCGTTTTGGAAAAGATCTATCATGTTTTAACAGTCTCATACCCGTATGGAGTCTGAATTTGAAAAACATTTCTAAATTTTGAAAAACTCACTTACGGCTGTGTTTTTTACTAAAAAAACTTGTCACGCACGTCTGCTAGGGTAATTAGTCGCGTTATCGGCCTTGATTAGTAATTTTAATGATTCAAAATAAAAATAAGTAATCAAAATACCGAGCGACTCTACCGGCTCGATTTGTAAGCTATATTTCGACCAAAATATCATATAGTCAAAATATCTAAAAGTCGCAGCACGAGAGCATTTTATCACTTTTCCTCGTATTAAAAAAATCACAAAAAGATAAAAAAAATTAGTTAAAGCGGGGATTGAACCTCGGTTCTTCACGACGATAGTCGGGCGCTCTGCCTCTAGACCGCGAAGCTGAGTTTGGAGAGTGACCTAAACTAGGTATATAATATTAGCTAAGCTCCTATAGAGAAATGATCACGGTTTTTCGTGACGGTCATGAGTCGGTTTTACTCCGGTCCTCGAAAATGCATAACGCGCGTAAAGAAGTTTCACTTCAATAATTCAGGTACCGGCAGGGCCGGTCCTATGCGGGGGCAATTGGAGCAGTCCGCTCCGAGCGCCGAATTGTTAAGGCGCCAAGGCGGTGATAATACCTAATACCTAACGGTACTAACACATCGCCTTTGATATTATAGTTCACAAAAACGGCGTTACGCAAATCATCCGAGTATTATTAATTACAGTGATCACCTGCCCAAGCGTCTACCAGTTTTGAAATGGAACCTCAAAATTTTACTTGCGCCAAGCGCCGTTTCGCTTAGGGCCGGCCCCGTGTACAAGAAAAATATGGTGGATTGCCGTAATTGCTCAGTGGTGGAGCAAAGAACCCGAGGATCGAATCCCGGTCGCGGAAAGAACTTATTTCTCATGTGTTATTTCATTGCATTATTTCTAAAATGGTTCAATGATTATTAAAATAAGATTTAAAAGAATATAAGCTAACATTGTCCTGTAAAATTAGAAGTAAAATTTTGTTTTACAATTTATTTGTTTGATATTAGAGGAAAACTTATTATTTTCAGGACCGATTCATACAATCCCAGCTCCTAACCTAAGTTTGGCAGATAAACCGATAGTTGTACCAGATGGAAATGGCTATGGGGAATCACAACAATCGTATTTCAACAATCAGGTAAAAGAATAGGCACCAAGATAAATATTATACTTACTCAATAATCAAAATGTTGTAATACATTAATGTTCATGATAGTACAGCTAGACTGCAAGCAAAAGAAGGTGCGCAGATGCACATCTCTTGCCAAGCGCAGAAAGGGCGTGATTTATTAGTAGTTCGCTAGCATTCGTTGGTGGCTCGCTTCATTCAGGACGACACTACGGATCAATCTTTTGTTTTCGGTGGTACTATAACAAGACGCTTTATTATTTCAGTACGCAAGAACACACACATATGAGGTGACAGAGGATACCAAAGACAAGGTTTATAAGAATCCATACAGCGGAGAAAGCAAGTTGTATGCTCCGGATCCTCAGACCTCCCTGCAAAACAAGCCATCGGCTTCAAACTACTTCACCAACGTCCTGAAGCAACCTTACCCTACGCCACAGGACACCGCTTTCAAAGTCCAGGTATAATGTAGCATCATTATTTGATTTTCCTGGTGTTTTCGACCGAGCTGTTTGCGTGACTAAATTAACAAGGTATATTAATTATCTAAACTCTGCAATAAATCTGAAAGGCTCAAGCTTGTATCTAAGAAAATCACGAACGGTGAGCTCCAGTGTCATGAAATTTGCACAGCCTTTTCTAAGTCAACACAACTATTTTGAGCTGTCAGCAATATTTCCATTGTGAACTGTGCTAGGTAGGTACATTGAAATAAAACATACTAACTTCAGTTGTCTGTATTGTGAGTTAAGTTACGAGTAGTCCTGAGCGAAAACTGGTTCAATGAACTCAAATTTCCTTTGAATTTAACTATCATTTTCAAAATTGGAACTGGTTGTTTGAAGAATTCAGATAGGCGATAAAGTACCTACCAAGAATTCAGACTATCCGTGGTTTTTCACACGTCTTCTCGCCAGTGCAATTGTAAGTGTAAAAAGATAAACCAATATGGTTAAGATAAATCTCGTATTTTAAAATTGTATGCATAAAAAAAAAGTATTTTATACTATATAAGGTACACATTAACTACTACAGAATAATATTGTTGTAGTAGATTCAAAAGTATATTTGAATAACACTTTATTTCCCTTTATAGTCTGTCACTCCATCACTGTCTTCCCAAGAGCTTTTCCGACTTCTAAATGGATCCCCATCCCAACAGCAGCTGGCTGATACTTACAACTTCCCTTTGCTTCAACAACCTCAACTTTCACAGCATTTCTTACAGCAAACTTTGGATTCAAGCGCTCCCCTTCAGGTAAGACGATAAAATGTTCAACACTGAAACATTTTGAGGTGTTCGCAAAACATCAGTTAGCGTATAGGATAACATTTTTACTTTAGCTTGATATTTGTTTCAGCCATTCAAAGCAATAGTCCAACCTACGCATGGTGATAACCCCAATGTACTTTTCAAACCGGATCCCAAATACGTACAAAAGATACAAGAGCAATACTACAAACAATCTTCAGACTTCCAACCCAATTACCACACATTCAACTACGAAGAATCAAATGCTTTAAAAGGAGTAGAAGCATTACAAAAAGAACTGATGAAAACAAATGTAGAAAAGATCATTGAAGAAGACACAGCGAATGGTCATCATACAAACTATATAAGAAACACACAGGAAGGTTCGGCTTCAAATAATAACAATGTTATAACAGACAGCAATAACAAGACAAAAAACAAAACAGAAAATGGCTCAGGAGGATTTTACAATCACCAACCTGGCACCAGTTTTATTCCGTCAATTTCACCAGGGTCAGAATCAAAGGAATTCTCAGAAAGCAACCCTTTAACAGCTTCGTACTTTACTCAAGTCAGCGATCCCAATAGTGGTTCGGTTTCAACCAATTATTACTCTTCTCTCTCAGATAGAAATGTTGCCAACACTTTGCTGGCGGTGCAGTCAGCTAATCATTTGATAAATGTTGGAAATTCTAATGCGGAGGCAAAAGAAAAATCAGGCAAAGACCATTCAGAAGAAAATCAATACTTCAATTCCAATGCGAGGAATGGAGAATATACCATTGAATCCATTGAATCTGACAGTAATTCAGGTTTTACTCCCATTAAGAGCTCTCCACTTACTGTCAGTCAAGAAGATAATAAAGCCTACGATCAAACGCCTATGAGAATCTATGTGTCTGATCAGTATGATGATATCGAAACACATCCTTCGCAGAATATTCACGTCTCGGCATCATTGAATGCCAATCAAAACGATTTTAGGATTTATAATGCAGATGATAGGTCCAATGATGGCAGTCAACAAGACTATGAGGATTATACACAGGTTAGTTCCTATTTAAAGATCCCACAGTAGGTATGTATGTTTTTAGAAATAATATGCCCAACAATAAAACATCTAAAGATTCAGAAGTTGCGGATTTTCACCAATGTATGTACTCCAGGGGTAAAACTATTTTTTGTTTCGCAAATGTATATGCAACATAACAGGTTTCAATGGATACTATTATTGCTTGTATTAATTTTTGAAGTAGAACTACTAATTTAAAGCGGTAAAAAAAGCAAGTTTCAGAAAGCTGGGAAAAAACCTTATTTCACCTTACTCCGCACATTTGGGGGAAGTACCACTTAAATGCGCCTGGCCTCTAGCTCAGGAAAACCCCCTATCAACATATTATCGGCGTCGATTTTTGTGTTTCGCACTGTGAACTTCTGTTCACTTTTTTAACTGCAATTTTGTAATTCCATGTAAATAAAATTTGTCCAAAGTTTTTCTGATAAACATTGTTTCATGTTACGAAACTTTCTAATTAGTTTATATCAAAATCAAATTGAGTTGTAAAGCAGTTATGCCCCTTGACCCTTCATTATGTATATCCTGTTGACTTACTCAGTGTAACCAATGACTAAAGAAAATGGTGTAACCAGCTCAGGCACGTCTCTTGAAACCAAAGTTAAGTTAGCCTCTCAGAAACTGGGGATACTGATAACAACAAGTGTTACAGCAAAAATCGCAATACGGAACTCCAGTCCTTTTTTACTATCAATAATGACCTCACTTAAATACCAGTATATTTTTATTAATTGTTATTTAAATTTATTTTAAGATTAAAAATGTTGGCGTCGAAATCGGTTCAAATTGCACCAAATCTGTCACAAAAAAGCCTATGTTTTATTTCAACAGGCACGGTATTTTGTATGGCGGCGTCGATAGTCGAGAAGTTTTTTTAACTATTTTTAGTTAAGTTTAACCGCTGTTATTATTCAAGAACAGTAGGTAAAATGTCAGCTTTTGTTCACCACTGTTATTTTATTCTACCAAAATGCAAAAATAAACCCATGACAACACCTAATAAACAATTTTTCAATGTTCGAGAACCTGCATTACTACATACAAAGAAAATGGTGTGACGCCATTAAACTAATCAATAAGAAAAATGCTCCTTTATCACTTAGGTTAAGGCGGCTTAACCAGCGGACGAGAATTCAAATTTCGTTAAAAGACGGTCTTATTGATTGGACGTTTTTTTAGACCGAGAGAGAAATACCGAATTCATTCCGCTGCGAGCCGTAGAAACGCGCGGCTGACGAAAACTACAGCATGGTTCCGATGAAATAACAATTATTGTTGAATTCTCGGTTGTAGCTTTCTTCCTAATAAGTAGTTACATACATATTTGTAAATTATACGTCGGAGTGCGTAAACATAAATAAATACAAATGCAGTTTGTTGACATGGTAGATATAAAATATGTAGGTATATGAATATACATTTAAAAAAAAATTTAATATTTGTTTAGTTGGTTTTTTTTAAAATATTTTACATGAGTTTTCCAAAGGTGAGTAAAAATCTTTTGTTTTACTTATTTACTCGTTAAGAATATATTTTTATAATATATTTTACTTATTAATCCGAAAGGTATTATCGGTAAGTTTTATTTCTAATACTTATCATTAAAGTATTACTTGATTTGATATGTATGACATTGAAAAGAGGGTTTATTCCTTACAACTGAAGTAGTATATACATTAAAACTAGGTTTTATTTCCAACTAATTTCTACGGTACCTACCTAAATATGTAGTTATGCGATTGCATAATATTGTATCGCTTTCATGTATTTGTTTTCATAGTTAATGGAGCGACCTTACCTGACGCGTCTAATTTTCGAAATGTTATTAAATTCACCAGGTAAATTTCGATTGAAAAATCATAGGTTAGTATGTCAAAAATAACCTCATCTTTTTTCCTAAAACAAGAAACTCAATTCACAATATGACATTATGAAACTGACAAAAAGTAACAGAAAAAATATTAAATAATATGTTGAATTATACCAATGTAATAGTGAATTGGACAATAAAATAGAAATTATGAACAATAAAATGATTTGAATCGCACATCACGAATCAAAATTCATTTGGTTCGTGGCACTTTTTGACCACCAATCACAAACAGTTTCACGTACTTTGGCATACGTTTTAACATTTATACATGAAACATCGATGACAGACATAAACTCCTGATAGTCCATAGTTGATTCTTTTCCCGGGAAATTAAACAACACAAAATTATCACCAAATTTTATAAAAAATATGTGCTTATTCTGACTGATTCTTTCGAACGACCCTGTAGCATTTAAATACGTACAATGTACACAGATAATTAAATATCACTAACTTTTGTTTTTTTGAAAATATATCTCCCACGTACGTTTTTGATGTCGTAATTTGTGTTTTCTAATAAAACTTTTGTTCCAAGGTTATTTTCCTCCCCATTTTGTGAGGAATTTCTTTAAAATGTTATTAACTAGACCGGTGTGGACTACACATCCGCATGCCGCCCGGTCGCGGCGGAGAATGACAATATTATGTCTTGTGCCGAGTTAATAAAAATGCACAAACGCGAATCGAAATTAATTACTACTAGCAGTTAAAAACCCGCTCCGCGGGTTTTTTTCTGCTAGGCCCTGCGGGCGGCTCTTGCTTGGGCTTCGCCCATTTTAAGTGATATTAACAACAGTTACATTTAATAGATAGATATTAGAACATTCACAGAGAGAGGGTGAGTATATATATTGTTAAAAAAGGGAACAGGAAGGAGTTAATTAATAATAACATTCTAAATTTACGCATAATAAGAATGACAGTTGTTTGAATAAATGAAATTTTACGTATTTGTGATGGATTATTTCAAATGAAACACTATTATTGACTACATGTCTACAACTGATATTAACTGTTATCGTACCTAATATAATTAGCTCATAGGAGACTTGCAGTGCTTGAATATGTGTTACAACCGTCAATGTCTATAAGTTGAATCAATATCGTTTAGTTTGTCACAATTAAAGATAGTTTTAACAAAGTTGACTTAAATAATAGATTATTACATATTGATTAATTGTACCCGTGTTCATGAATAAAAGGAGGGTAATTGTGCGATGACATTAGCAGTCGGTTTAATTAAAAGGTGTTAATTTTACTCCAACTGGTGGTAATTCTTTACCTACAACTGTTACTGTATCTAATAAAGTTTAAAGCTAGATTATATATACACCTTCATCAGAAGAGTAAAAATCTATATATAAAGGTAAATTATTACAATATAGCGCCCCTGAGGTGATATCTCACAAAAGCGGCGCTATGCAAATTGTCCAATAAATAAATAAATATAATGTTTACATTTTATTGTGTATACACCGAAGTCAAAAATTAAATATAGATTGCAATTGGGAAAGAAGAAGTGGAAGGAGGGGGGAGGAGTAAGAGTAGGCTGGGTTTATAATAATTAGGAATTACAATATCGTTAGACGGGAAAGACCAGTTGAGTGGGAAAATATTTAAAAGAGAGTTTATAAAAAAATTCTTGTTAATTATATCTGCTTTTATATTAATATGTTTCCTCATTTCTAAAATTTCAAAATTATTTATAGTGAAGTATTTTAAGACCTGAAAAAAACAAATAGCATATAAGCATAAAACAATATATTCATAAGACAAATAGCATTTAATAACGGTTATTCTAATAAATTGATAGTTGAAATACTAAATAAAAAAATTAAACACATTCTCTTCAAACGGTCTTTCTAAAGATAGAAATAAACAATGGCGTAGAATTCTGTTTGTGGATAACGATACTTCTAAAATTATATATATAAACAATCCTGGTACCATTCAACTGGCGTTTTACACTAATAACAATGAAGAAATATATTCTTAATAATAATGATAGCAAAATTCAAACAAAAAAAAACAGGAGTTTAAAAACTCAATTGAGATGATTGTAATTTCTTTTACAAAGGTAGAACCAATAGAAACTTTGAAGTCAGAACTAAAGAATATCGCAGGGCTATAAATGGAAATAGTGAATCTGAGTTTGCAAATAATCTTTTAAATAATGATCACACTTTCGATAAAAATTCAGGTCTTAAAATACTTCACTCAGGATATAAAGCATCGCAAATAAATAATTTTGAAATTTTAGAAATTAGAAAACATGCCAATATAAAATCAGATATAATTAATAAGAAAAAAAATATATAAAAAATAATGATAAATGCCATTACAAAGTGATAAGCTTCCAGAAGAAATCTTCTTATAAAACGCTCGTTAATGGTAAGTAGTCAAGTATTGTTAGCTGCATATTTAAATATTCGCGCCAGGCATTTGGTTCGTTTTTAAACCGCCAGAGGTGCGCTCTGTCGGCCATCTTGAAGAAACGCGTGAATTTTTATAAACGTCAAACATAATCACGTAACTGTGGAGAATTTTCATTGTAATGTAATTAATCCAATGGATTATGAACTTTCTAAAACATATTTTCTTCGATATTATCCAAAAATTATATGAGCAGAAACGATGCTTATGAAGAAATCTCGTATTATTATGAGGCGATCCTATTTTAGTATGGAATCGTGTCTTAATATTCAAGTTACCCGAAACAGACAATTTAAATTTGACCAATCAGAGGGCCTACACCGTCCAGACGCTGGGACAATAATACTATCAGATTATATACTTTAAGAATATATTTATTGATCTTAAATTATTTCTAATGTTTCAATAATGTCTTGGTAAATTATTTTTGTAAAAAAATCTAAACTATACCAATTTGTAAGACCATAAATAAATAGTCAAATTGAGGGATTTTCGTCACAAAACGCGTGTTCGGATTTATTTATTAGAAATTTTATTTGAAATAAAAACAAAATTCTTATACATACTTATGATAGATAATTTATTGATTGTTTATACTGTATTATTATATGATTTGAAATATTTGTTGAATAATACAAATTCATCTTTGAAAATGCAACAAATCTGCGCAACGTCCAACGGTAACACTCTATTATGATATGAAAATAATATTATTTTTCAAAATTTAACATCTTACTTTACTAGATAAAATAACGATCTTTCTAAATCAATTTGTGTTTTTTTCTAGAAAAGTGTCCATACGTCTTAAACTGGCCACAAAAATTCAGGTCAAGTCTACCTATTTCGCCTTAACTGCATTTTGTTGCAGGGTTCATTATGATGAAAATACAATAGTTTTATTTAGCTGATCTAATAAACGTTTGCTTCAAATTTAAGCTATATTGTATTCAAAGTTCGACGAGTCAAATGCAAATTTTCTTTTTAAATTACCTACAAAACAGTCTATAGAATTTTTCCTTTATGGTATTATTATAATAAACAATGATAATATCAAGTACATAAAATGTAATCAGATTACCATATAAATATTATTGTGTTACAATACCACTACACTACTTTGACACTAACCTCAAAATTGCGTTATAAAATAATACACCAATAACTACTATTAATTTCCTAAAATATAAATTCTTATAGGTGCCTAAATGAAGTATTAATTCCATCAACATTGTGAAACAACCATGAAATCTTAAATATGTACATTCAAATTCAAAATAGAAAACGAGGATGACATGTCATTCGTGACATCAGAATCAACAGATTCAGTCTTGCCAACCAAAGAGGAGATTTTAACGTGATAGTGTTTTATTCATTTTTAAATTCTACACATAATATATAATAAAACTTACATATTCAGAATCACATTTGTTGATTTTATGAATATATTTTTTCCAATTTTTCACATTCACTGGAGTTCCTTATTGTGCCCCATTGTTCAGTTTGGATGTTGTTCATTATTTGATGGAAAATCTTTGCAGTCTGGTGCATTTTACCGACATTTCAATAGAAAATATGCGGAGAAATCAACATTATTGACCCTCTCAGCCCTATTGCACTTGGGAAACACTCCAAATGCATGTTCAGCATTCCAAGACGGTTGATATTTACAGCAGGGGGTTTGTACAACTCGTTAGGTGCAATAACTTTTCTGTGGAACAATGTGCCAGCTTTGATGTTTGATTCTGCGTGCAACTATCTACAAGAATCACTTCTCCGTTCCTTTAAAAACACTTTCTGAACACCGTCACCAAATATGCATAGATCATACAAATTTTTATAAACTGTATAACAATTAATTTAAACTTACTGATGTTGCGAGAGCTATGGATAAATATACAATAAATTTAATGCTTACTCTTTTTGTTTCAATAGGGTTCATTTGATTTTCAGATACACAAAACTAGAAACAATGCCACAAGTTCGGAAACCGAGACAGTGGATTCAGATCATCTGATGGACTCCCAATCTAACTCCAATAACGATGTTGTAGTCACGTTACAGAAGAATGAAAGTAATCCCTCCCTTGATATATTAACTAAAGACTGGAAAACAAGCATCATCATCAAACCCACAGAGAAAAACACTTCAGCGGGACCCAATTTGATATCAGAATACGGGACCAGAACACGACCAAAGAGAGACTAATGAAAACAAATTAATTTATTAAAATATTAATAATATAGTACTTTATAGCTTCAAGTATTTTTTTAGCTGTAATAATTTTATACCTTTATTTTAGTCCATGTGTAATATACTTATAATTTTGTAAATATTTCGTGGTTGTATATTGACTGGCTTAAAATATATGATTTTAACTACTTTATTATTATGCATGCTTTGACTTAATTTTTTATTTATATAAACCTTATAAACCATTGAAGAGATAAAACAATAGAATTTTCATCGATACGGATTTGTAAACGAATTGGACCGTGTCAGCCGTGAACCAAATGGTTTCTTTCGAAAGAAAAACATAACACCTTCTCATATATTCTTTCTTTGTAACAGTGAGGGCCCAGTTTTCAAATGTTCACAGAAAGGGCCCAATCACAAATCAAGAAATAATCACAATGTTTTAGTAAATAAACAAAATTTTGTTGATAAAATCTTGAAGATGTCTCTAGCACAACGAAATAAAGAAATTTTGACTTTACCAACATTGAAATATAAGATTATCAGCAGTTGTGACAGGCCACATGATTTACTCGACAACGTAAAAAAAAAAAATATTTTACAGAAAAACAATTTTGAAAATGAAGATTATTATTAATGTATAAAATACACAAAAATAAATGGAATTCTCCCTTCATTTTCCTGCTTAAAAATGTGTGGCTTCACTATCAGGTAAAATTTATTTTTTTCACATTGGAGGTATTACGAGCCCAGTGACAATATGGTTTGGCATATGTCGTAACAACTGAAAAAGGTTAAAATAAAAATGGTTTGAGCACATGTAAATTAAATAATAATTGAAATAAAGTGGTAAATGTTAATTTATTACAAACTTTGTATTTTTGTTGTACAAAAATTCATTAAAGAAACATAACAACAACTCCACAACACAACGTATGGTTCAGTAGAAAGATGTGGGTAACAATAATTAGCGGTAATCATTCCATTGTTATGGAATCAAAATTCCCCTTTTTAAAAAAAATTGCATTTTTTGTAACATAAAAAAAGAATGATAAAATCACAGTTTGGTTTATTGAAATTACTCAAGACAATGTTGTATCAAAAATGTTGATATTTCTAAAGGCCAAAAAAAACTCATTAAAGTTTCACACATTAAAATAAAGTCTAATTTCCTTTACAAATAATGTACACATTATATTACATATTCTAAAAGATCAGTTGTAATATGAATTATGAAAAAATGCTTAGATAAAATATTGTTCAGCAAGGTACATAAACACTATGAGATTTGCACCTACATAGTTCATCAAGATATAATTTATTATCGTTCACACAAAACACTTTAACAGGTGTTGGTAAAAAAACAAAAACACATTCATTATCAAATATATATATTGCTAAGATTAGCAATGTGTTGTTGGGCTGAACCCTCAGACTGTGGGAAGTGACTTAATCTTATATATGCGGCCGTTGCATATATGATCCATCGGCGGCTATCCTCGTATATATGATCCATGAAGTTTAAACACACCCATTGTGTCAAAATGTGCAGCTTGATGAGATTGTGATAACGGCCAGCATTATAAAAGTTGTGTCAAGACGATGTGAGATATATATAAAAATAACAACAATGACATTTGTCCGCCATAAAACAGGGTTATCCCTAGCATAATGGGTGAAAAATACACCTATTAAAACATTTATTATATAACGTTAGTTAAAAATTGACACAGATCTGACCGGACGATCATTTCACGCTTGAAAAACTTAAGGATCACATCAAATGTTTTGAAATTTTATAACACATATTTAACATGATCTACCCAGCGGTCGCATTTATGACCCATTGACAGCTGTCTCCATAAGCGGATGTCCCATATACGATTCACAAAGTACATGCAGTAGATTAATGTTGAAAAGGTTAATTATTGCAGGCTGAGGATTAAGAGCAAATAAAAACAAAAATAATCGTGTTGTTTTACAATTTGTAACAAGTATACAATTCTAATGGCAGGTATTTTTTTAATTTAGAATATTATTTACGACAGTATTTAACTGTCCTGCAACCTAGCAGACAATACAGAAAGCTAGGAGTTATTATTATTTAAACATGTTTTTAAACACGATCGAGTAAAGCTACATTGTTCATATTTGGTTCAGATCCGATGTTAAAGGGAAAAATATATTTTTCTCAGATCAGATAACTATAAAACTAAACCTTGAAAAAATGTTAAAACCTTTACTAAATATAGCACAACTGTGTGAATAAAACATAATAACATCGGATCAATGAAGATTATTCGATAAAAAAATATTCAAACATATTAATTATTGGCCCTGGATTAAAATTGTACGGGTTGGATTGGGTGGCAGAGATTTAATAGGGTTTATAAAGGCAAAGTTGGGTCCTTCCGAGATAGGAGTTCCATCGACTACTTCATGTGGTCGAGGAAGTGCGGGGTTCCAGCATCGGTTCGACGGCGCGTCAGGATATCACAGCCGAGTTCAGTGACCAGCAGGGTTTGTTCAAACTGAAAAAAAATCATGGCGAATCTATAATGGCTCTTGTCGGAATGAGGTGGTCCAAACCCCATGAAGACAGGCTATTAACTAATTATGGATAAAATAAAGTCACTGAGGGAGTTGGTAGGACTATTAATAGGACTATTAACTACGACCTCAGGAAACACATGCAGCTGTTGGGAGTCAGAAGCACCAATAGTTATAAGAAATATAAAGAAGATAAACAATCCTTGATGTAAAGAAGGCTCAGATAAAGAATTATTAACGATTTTTACATTAACTGCATTTCCAGTTCGCTCAGATGACAGCAGAATTGGGCTTAAACTTAAAATTAATGTCTTTTTTGTTAACTGAGGTTTCATTTCTCTCGGATGACAGTGAAAAGTGGTTAATTTTAAGGTCAAGGTCAAGGACAATACTTTATCTTTTTTTTTTTTTATTTTTTTTTTTTTTTTTATTAAAAGTATACAATACAGAATATAGTATATTATATAAAGCATCGTACTCCCAGGAGTTAATAAACTCATTGCGGGAATGATACGCATTACATGAAACATATAGTTGTATGTATTAAATGGACATATGATGGGACATACACAACATTATTATTTCAGATAGTCATTAATAAGTTGAAGTTTGAGCATGTTAGTTTGGATCTTTTTACATTGACTTGCACATTTGATCTCGTTGGGTAGTTGATTATATTTTGTGTGAGCTATGTATTCTAGGGATCTTAGTCCATATTTTGTTGATTTGATTTTTGGTATATGAAGTTTGTTGTGATTTCTTGTGTTGTGTTGGTGTACGTCGCAATTGTAATAGAGTGTAGTGTTGGAATGTGCCGAGTGTTGAATTACTTGTAATATAGTTTTCGTTATTTCAAAAGTGGGAATGGTATTAAAAGGAAGTATTTGGGTGTACCCCTCCAGCGTTAGAGGGTCTATATTCATGCGGAAATTCTTAATTTTTTTGACATTAGAAAGAGAAATAATAATTCTTTCCAGTTTGCCTCGAATATTTATACTGGAATCCATTAATAAAATCCTAAATAGCCAAAACGAATAATTCATATTTCGCGCCGCTATCGTAATAATCGGTTCAACTTTAAAAATTATTTTTTATAATATGAACGAGATAAAAGTGAAGGTACAGTTTTCTTACAAATTTCAGTTAGCGTTTTTGAAGACATTTTTCCCATATGATATTAAAATTTTATTATTTGGAAATAGTAATGTTTATTTTAAATGCAAACACCGAAAAGATGTGTGTAGCGCATTTGAAATACACAGAAAACATTGCAAACTGTACAAAAGTGATGAAAGTACTGAAGGCTTAAGTAAAACCGGAATCGCTCCTCTGGAGACATCTCCAACACCCAATGATGACCCAGGGGAAACTTCATTATTTATAGGTGTGACCTACTGTTAAAGGAATAAACAATTAAACATTTGGAGAATAATAGAATAGTTACCTAAGTAGTAAATAAAATAGTACCACCCAATAATAAAAGTGAAATTATGGCATAAAGAGAAAGTTGCTGGACTGAAATGGATAATAACAATATAGATTGTCAATTGAAGATATGATTAAAGGCATCATGTTGATTAACTTTGTTAGAATTTAACAGGGTGACAGAATAAGACTCAACCCTTCGTGATATCCAGCTGAGAATGGTTGTTTCAAAACTGTTCACAGAAAACCACATTCAAATATTAAATACAAACAATGGCAACACGGTACCACGTCTAAACAAATAAACAAACTTCTCTGTACACTTATGCCATCTGCCCTAATGATTGCATAGCAAGGCTGTAAAAAAACTTCAGCTTAAGAAAGAGGAAGGTTAATCATGGCTTATTCCTAAAAATCAATAAACATATAGATAATAATATCGAGTGCTATTCCAGAGGGAGCATGTGCAGTGGGCCGCCCCAGATGCAGTTGTGAGAAACAACTACAGAGGCTGGGTCTGCTTTGGATGGAGGTTACTGAAGCAGCGCATGAAAGGACATCTGGAGGTGTCTCATCTTTGCGATGGGTCCGCGACTCTAATACGGACAGGGATGACAGAATATTTACCTGGGCAGACCACGATCCATCAGACGTCACCGCTGTCCACTTATCGGGCCACTGGTCGTCCCTCCACCCGCCGCTGTTGATCATAGGCTCGATGGTGAAGCAGTGCCCGGCCTGCATGACGCCCACGGCCTTGTTGCGCGCGTAGTGGGGCACGCTCGGGGCTGTGTGGAATAGGCGGTGGATGCCGTGGCCGCAGTAAGAACGGACCACACTGAGGCCGTTGGCCTGCGCGTGCTTTTGAATTATATTTCCTATCTCCCTGGAAAATTAAAACGAACAGTAAATTGTTGTAATTCTTGCCTTGATTGGTCTGGTAAAGCATTCACAAGTATGGAGTAGCGTATTTGTTATAGAAAAGCAACACTGCATAAAAATCCCAAAGCCATTGGGTGGCTATTGCATGGCATGGCATTCCCTAATGCAATATATTATGAGGCTAACAGGAATGAAGAGGGGAAGGAGATGGGGAAGAGAAGTATTGGGAAGTACCAAACATATCTAATGCCAGGAGGCCTTTCACCAGGGAGATACTAAAAATATCTACCACTTGAATAAAATAAAATTTTTGCTTTTGAATGAGTGGTGAAAGATATTTATAGAACAAAGGATTTAGATAAATTGACTAAGATATCAAATTGCAAAGCGCACTTAGGATGAAATATGGTTAAAAAAATTACGCTACAGAAATAAATATACAATGGAACCTCTCTTTTTGGAAAGCGAGAACAAGGTATGAGCGTGGCTGATCTAGGGAGCACATTCAATCGGTCTACATCAATGAATTGCACTATCCTCAAGAACAAGGATAAAATTAAGAAGATAGATGCAACACTATTCCATTACTCCAGCCTGCGGACCAGCAGGTTATTTCGAACTTTAAGAAACCACTTCCACTAAAACAAACTTCCAGCGTTGTTTTGAGGTGACTGAAGGGACAAGTCTCACTCTCAGAGAGTTTTGGAATGATCACTTTCACATCGTTACTTGCCTCAAGATAATTGACAAGCCGTTGGAAAGGGTTACCAAGAGAACCCTCACTTCTGCTAGGAAGAAGCTTTGGCCAAAGAGCGTTGTCGAATGTGATTTTAAGGGGTTTGAAACAGTACCCGTGGAGTCTACAGTCAACGAGATTGTGTCTGTGGCCAATACCATGGGGCTGGAGGAGAAATAACAACTATATTGATGGGCTTGTGGAAGAGCACAGTCAAGAACTGACCACCGAAGAGCTTATAGAGTTGCATTCTGTTTCACAGCAAGAAGTTATGGAGGACAGTTTGTTAGTGGATGAGGAGGAAGTAGCAAAGCAACACTCTTCTGGCGCAATAAGAGAAATGCTGAAAGCATGGTAAACTGTTGCATCGTACATTGAGAAGCATCACCCTAATAAGAGGTGGCTATGCGTTCTACAAATTTATTCAATTATAATGCTGTGTCACATTTTCACCAAATTTGGAAGCGTCGGCAAAAAAAAAATGTCTTTATAGTAAAAAAAATTATTAATTATTTGTCATAAATTCGTAAATAATAAACTAGTTTTTTCGATTATATTAAAATTTTTCAGCAAATCGAAATTGCATTCCAGGTTGTTATGCTCCTTAACAATTTATAAGTATGTAGTTTTATTGAATAAACATTTAAAAAAAATAAAAAAATATTGAGTATTTTTTTGGCATGGAACGCAATATAGTATTTTACATGGATTTATAAGGGAAAAATTGTTTCGCTTAGCGAGTGTTTCACATAACAAGTAAGATTCTGGAACAAATTAAACTCGTTATGAGAGGTTCCTCTGTATGTATTGTATTTTTGTTATAAAGAGTTTTTGCAGGTAGAATTTAATTCCTGTCGGGATATTTTCAAAAGAAAAAATAATCCCTTTTTAAGACACTATCATTAGGAAGCATTTTAAAATAATGTAGGTACATACTGCATTTGTCTGACAATTAAAAAATATTCAAGACAGAGATGCATAGAAAGGAAAGCAGCGAAATATTAGACGCGGAAGTTTTTAAATTAATTACCTGTATTTTTCACCGGGCTTCACAGCCTCAATTGCTTTAGAAAGGCACTCGTATGTCACCTTCACCAGTTTCTTGTGTTCCTCGGAAACGTTACCCACGAAAAAAGTCTCATTTAGGTCTCCGTGGAAGCCGCGGTGATACACGGTTACATCAACGTTACACAAATCTCCATCCTGCAAAAAAACACCACTAAATTAAACACAAACATACTAAATGTAACATGTAGTTATTTTACTGATTTTTTGGACTAAGATCATTTTGTGTGAATAAGATCATACACTTAAGGACAGGTTTCTCATTTAGAGGCAACCCCTTTAATATAACAGCCCTGATACATTAAAAAAGGCATTTTTAATAAAGTAAAAATAACACATTGAAAATAGATTATACAGAATCTAATTCAATAAGTTAAGACATTGCTATTTTCTAATTGAGCATGACACCATCATAAGATGGACTGGACATGTTGAAAGAATGCCAGATGACAGGACACCGTTTTGAGCAAGTACCCCTTGGTCTGGAAATGAAAATAATATGCTTAGTTCCTACCGGGATGTGATTTATCCAGTTCCTACCTCTCTGTAACCATCAACTTGCTGGAAAATTATTTGAATTATGGAACATAATCAATTGCAACAAAATAGTGCAAATTCGAATGCGATTGTTTTGAAAACAGAATGATTGGGATTATATTGCAAGTATTTAGTCGTTGGCAGGGGGTATAACTCTGATCAAAATTGGAACTGCATAAAAGGTCATATTGTTTCCTAACTAGGTATATCCACCAATGAAAAACTCTGAATGTCTGAAAACTGTTGACAGCTGAGTATTGTCTGAGTGGCACATCTATGGTTGTTTGATATTTTGATCTCAAACTACGCAGTTATTGTGTAGTTTTGGCGGATTTTAATATATTGTTTATCCAATATTAGCGAGATGTTCGTCCGTTCGTGGCTCTCATTTCTTAATCGGAAGCAAAAGGCCGAGTGATTCGTTATGAAATTACGCATTGCCATTAATCTTGGCATCTCAAACACAAAATAGAACACATGTTTGTAACCAAAAACCAGGTGAGAATCTTTCTTCATGTTCCTGATTTGCTAATTTGTAATAGCCTTAATTTAACTTCACCGCACAAATGAATCTATTTTCTTTTTCAGGCAGTATCCTTGTTCCTGCCAGGAATGTGCGTATTGTGAAGCCGTACTGGATCGTGATTATATCATGCTAGGTGGAATTCAATCGTTCTACCTTTTTCATTAAATTTAATAATTTATCATCTTGCTGAAAAAAAGATGCTAAACATGTAACTGAGTTTTTCATTTTCCTGTTGAGAGGTAATATTTCGACATTTCGAAAATTTTTATTTTAAAAATATTTTAGGCTAATAAGTATGCTCCGAATGACAATTATACTGTCTACGGTTGTGCCTTTTTTGAGTTTCCTCTATCCTTGTCGATGGTGTGGGACGTAGTATTGTCGCACACATAAATTTTGTCTAAATATTTATGGTTAGTTAGAGGTCCAGTTTGTTTCATACAAAAAGCCCCAAGATATCGATCTAGTAAGTGGATTATTAATGGTCGTTGGTGTTTTTCTTGTGAAATTCTCTCATTTTAAAAAGAAGCAGGATTCGAACTATTGTTGAAGCAAGTTTTTGGTGTACATCTTGTTGAAAAAGAAGGAAGTTATCTATCTTGGAAGTATGTAGATAACATCGTTTTAAGTAATCATTCATTTTGTTGTGGCGATAATTGCCTCGCGGTATTGGGGTGTAACTCACTATATTGTGATTGTGTTATATGCTCCTTCGTAGTGCTACAGTGATAAGTGATTGGTCATCCTATTTTCCTTCCATTCATTGTTCTTTCCTAGAAATACTATCACCCATATTCCAGCAAACCCCATTTCATTTAGTTTCGTAGTATTTACAGTTCATTTGAAGCGAATCTGAAGCTGTAATTAGTAATTCGAAGCGACTCAAAGGCAGACTGAGGAAGAGGTAGATAGACGAGTGGAAGAGGATTGGAGCAAGACAGGAAGGACAAAGTTGTATCTCGGTAACCAGCTTCAAGTCTCACAGGAGAGTTTTTGTTATAGCACTCCTAGAATATTAATAATAACTCCAACAAAATATTGGCAGTATTTACTTGAATTGGCTACAAACTCTGGCCGCTAGTCTAGCATGTTGCATTCCTTCCCGACAATGGCGGCAAATAATTGGCAGTATTTACTTGAATTGGCTACAAACTCTGGCCGCTAGTCTAGCATGTTGCATTCCTTCCCGACAATGGCGGCAAATAATTGGCAGTATTTACTTGAATCGGCTGCAAACTCTGGCCGCTAGTCTAGCATGTTGCATTCCTTCCCGACAATGGCGGCAAATAATTGGCAGTATTTACTTGAATTGGCTGCAAACTCTGGCCGCTAGTCTAGCATGTTGCATTCCTTCCCGACAATGGTGGCAAATAATTGGCAGTATTTACTTGAATTGGCTACAAACTCTGGCCGCTAGTCTAGCATGTTGCATTCCTTCCCGACAATGGCGGCAAATAATTGGCAGTATTTACTTGAATTGGCTGTAAACTCTGGCCGCTAGTCTAGCATGTTGCATTCCTTCCCGACAATGGCGGCAAATAATTGGCAGTATTTACTTGAATTGGCTACAAACTCTGGCCGCTAGTCTAGCATGTTGCATTCCTTCCCGACAATGGCGGCAAATAATTGGCAGTATTTACTTGAATTGGCTGTAAACTCTGGCCGCTAGTCTAGCATGTTGCATTCCTTCCCGACAATGGCGGCAAATAATTGGCAGTATTTACTTGAATTGGCTACAAACTCTGGCCGCTAGTCTAGCATGTTGCATTCCTTCCCGACAATGGCGGCAAATAATTGGCAGTATTTACTTGAATTGGCTGTAAACTCTGGCCGCTAGTCTAGCATGTTGCATTCCTTCCCGACAATGGCGGCAAATAATTGGCAGTATTTACTTGAATTGGCTACAAACTCTGGCCGCTAGTCTAGCATGTTGCATTCCTTCCCGACAATGGCGGCAAATAATTGAATTTATCTAGTACTTGGTGGCGGTGGTAGGCTTACAACTGTTAATACAACATTAATAGCATCTATAATATTTTTTTACGCATGAGCAAAAAAGCAGTAAGGTCGTATGTAGGTTACCTAATGTTTATTTTTTAAATTTTCCATTTGCATCATTTAATAACTTAAAATAAGGGAATAATTTAAAATAAAATCCATTTGAATATATGAAAGAAAACCAAGCTGCATAACTCGCGCAGCTAGGAGGCGGTAGTGTAGCAGACTGCCATCAGTTTTCAAAATAAAAATGGTGTTTTTGCTCACCTCCAAAGGCCTCTGATCAGGAATTCCATGGCAAATGACCTCGTTAACAGAAGTACAGCAAGAAGCTGGGAATTCATAATAGTTCAATGGACTGGGATAGCAGTCCCTCTCGATGCAAGCCTCATGAACTATCCTGTCTATCTCATCCGTTGTCACACCAACCCCGCAAACTCTATAATACAAATAGCAATATTTTAATACATATTTAGTAGCGGAACAGAATGTAAGAGGGAACAAGCATAAATCACCACATTGGAAGTGACAAATAGTGCTTCTTCGAGAGATCGACAGTGTTTGAATGTGTCACTCTCCTTTTCACACTTTATAAATAACTGCTTGTAGTACACGTTCGCCCAATGCATTATTCAGTATAACATATTCAGGATGACTTGGCGGTTGCATGTGTTGGCCGGTCAACCCGATTATTATCAGTTCACACATTGGCTCGGCCTTACTTATGCAATACGCATTCAGCGGAGACGGTCATGTCGTTTATTGCGTGAATGATCATTTACATTTACGAATTACAATGATTAATAACGTGCTGTACAAATAAATTGATGCGGCTGCGATAATTTCCACGTCCGTCTAGATTTGACAGCCTCCGTGATGGAAGGGTAAGGCTCTCGCCTAGCAATTTGAAGGTTGCAGGTTCAAATCACGGCATGCGCAAGTAAATTATATTTGATGAATTAGTATTTCACAATTCATTAATTTAAAGGCGGCGATACACATGCCTGTAAAATGGAACAGTAGCTTGCATGCATGTTAATGGCATGTACAAGTTACTGGCGCAATGAGAATACACATGCAAGTTAAACTTGCATGCAAGTTGCGTCCTTGCATGCCTGTATTTGCAAGACGTATACACATGCCAGTCACTAGACAGTACGTATCTCAAATCACTCTGAGACTGAGTAGTCTCAAGCTTTTTGGCAATGGAAAACATTCAAAGTGAATTAAATATCATCGTATTGCAATTGGCAGTACAATGTGTGGCTAATTTAATGAGAGACTGAGCTACTGGCATGCCCGTACCTGTCACGACGTTCACACATGCCGGTTTCATAGCCCCCCTCGTCCCCTCCCTCAACTTGCATGCCAGTAAATCAAATGTTGTGCAATCTACTTGCAAGGCAGGTACAGGCATGCAAGTTAGCGTATACACATGATAGTAGCTGGCATGTGCAAGGAGCTTGCATGCAAGTGTGCCAGCTACAGGCATGTGTATTCCCGGCTTATAGGTAACATATAGTATAGGTACTAGCGTCACGTTCTAGAGTGGAAAATACTCTCAGTATCGCCAGGGTATAAGACCACCATTCAGAATTGAAACGTTGCTTGAAATGGCTTTAGCCGTGTTTTGTGACAAGATGTAGCCAGGAACTCCCCCACCTTCCTCTTCCTAATCTCCTTCCCTTCTCCACTACCTTCAGCCTTACAACATACCCCAATTGGGGATGCTGTAGTCTTACTGGCTCCAGACAGTTGGGAGTCTTGTGCAGAATTCATATAAAAAAATATCAAATGGGCAAGGCAGAATAGGGTGTTTTCATTGTTTTTTTATTCCTGAAAAAAGTTATGATAAAGAAGGTATATTTAATTATTGAAGACAATATTAGCGATTTCTAAACCAAAATTTTTCTGAAACAGAAAAATCAGAAAAGGATACGGTCACATCTAGGACTCGAACCCAGCCGGGGCACCGCTCTACCACTGAGCTAATGGGACGCTAATATTGTCTTCAATAATTAAATATTACAATTTGAGGTATTACTCAATAAAGTTATTCCAAAATTTAAAAGGCATATTTAGTTTATTTTTCGTTGATTTTGTTGATGAATTTTCTATACCGATTTATAATGTGCCATTTTCGATTTGCCGCCTAAACGACATGACCATTTTTAACCGGCCAACGTCAGACAGCTGTCGCATATAAGCACAAATATAACATAATAAAGTGATTTTTTTTTTAATTTGCAGAAGAAATACAATATGTTTATATATTTATATAGAAACACAATATGTTTATATATTTATATAGAAATACAATATGTATATATATTTATATAGAAATACTAAATATATATATTTTTTTTTTTGGTCAAACAAGAAATGTTTACAAGTTTTAATGAAAATAGGAAAGTGTGTACTTGTTAAATCGGAAACTTTTACAGACATGTACATAGCAAGGGCGTGAAAACGTCTTTTGTGATTTTTTGTGAGTGAATTAGTTGTCTGACCCAAACGGTAGTTATGTGCACAAGGATATAACCAATTCGCACACAAACCATTTTAAAAACTGGTTGGTGCGTGAACAGACTTTATTATTGCCAGAGTTAAATTTAAAAAAATAAATAAAACCAACCTAGCAGCTTCATCCAAGACTTCTCTTCCCAGTTTGCAGGAAACTCTCATAGCTTCAATCTCTTCATCGTCCAAAACTTTAATTTGGGAAGTTCCTTTCAGAGCCTGTTCCGAGATCGGAAAACCGGATGGATGGTCAGCGTAATCTGGCCTTCCAATAGTCAAAGGAACTGTCCTTTTGGGGGTCTGAGGACAAGGCCTCAACTTCCCCGTGTACATATAGTTCGGCCATGGATCAAATCCATTTTTCTTACCTTCCGCGCCTTCACCCTCTAAAAAAAACAAGGTTAGTTTTATGCACCGAATACAGGTTATTAAAAGACAAAAAATCATGGCTATTTTTTAAGTTGCTGAGTTAAGACGTTGGCAAGGTCTAACCTCGCGCCCTTTTTCGAGTTTGCATTTTGACAAATTAGTCACAAATAATGAGATATGATAACAGTGATAATAATTAATCACGACAGGCGGGTAATCGGCTCGACATAACCTAAAAGTAAACACTTACTGGCCAGAGAGTGAATTATCTTATGTTCCTTCCAATATCCCTTGAAACATTCTTGAGAACAAAAAAAGGAGCCCTGAATGCCTAGTTTGACGCATGTGGGGCATTGTAATTTCGCCTTCTCGTTACAATCAGGAGTTTCACAAACTCCCAGAGCCGCCATTTTTTTCTTCTGTCATAGACTAAAATAAATGTGATAAAATTGCTACCAACATGGCACAGATCAATGAGAAAATTAACGCCAGTGGTGAGTGGTTTATTTATGCGCCAGTGTATACTACGGATTACGGGATGGGTGCTTTTCAGTTTCAATGGTATAATTTTTTTTTATTCTTGAAAAACAGCAACAACGGAATTTGACTTAGATGAATTAAAAGAAAATATAGGTTACTGATACAACGCGCGTGGTTTCACTAAGTTAGGTCCAGAGGACATATTTATGATTTAGTGCGTTTAATATCGCACATACGTTTCTTGGCCAGACAAGCCGTCACCAGCTGCCAGGAACACGTCGCTCTTTTTTGTAAAAAAATGCCTTCCTGTGCTTTTGCAAGAGGTGAAATGTGCACGTATCATTGTCGAGCAAAAACCAAATCTGATGGAGTTTCTTTCCATTCGTATGTGCCAAAAAATCACTTATTATTTCAATAAATATTACTTCAATAAACAATTATTCTCAGAATTTTGTTACATGCTCGCCCGTCAGTGGGACGCCGCATGCAGAAACGACGGGCGTTCATAATAATACAGCTGTTTAACACGTACACACATATTCTTTGAATGACTATCCCTTTCTAATGCGTTCTGTTGTATGCTAGGCAAGCTGTTATATGTAAATGTTTCATCTATCAACGCGTCGTTATTGGCTACCTTTTTCTTATGCGTTTCGTTATTTCGGTTTGCATCTAGAAACTGGAAGGTGCCATATTTTTTTCGATTAGTATGAATTATTGCCTCTTTGGATTTATGCATAATGTTATTCTATTTTCCTTATAATTAGTGTAACTCGCTCACCAAGCACAAGAACCAGTTTATTCATTGGTGAGATTGCGAATATAAATATATTTTGTAACCATATGTACTTATATAACATCACTGTACCCACTTATATATAAAAAAAATGTCAAAAAGAATTTGATTACTTCATGCTAACCAATAAATTTTAAAGGTGAATGTTACAAACACTACTTTGTAGTTGTCCCCAAATAAATACACCTTTATCTGCATGCAGTTGTTAATGTAGTTATGCAAACTGCTCAATAATACCAATAAATTAAAATTAGGTATTGCTAATAATGTGTTAAAAAATTATCGATAATACAAAATATTACGTCTTTTTATCTTCTTTTATGAGTAACGCAAATAATAAATAATAATGATACTCATAATAAAAATAATAATTTTCCCACTTGATCTCTGGTGAGTTGACGTGTTGTCTTGTATTGTTTTGTATTTATTTTGCTTATATAATGCACTTGCATAATGTTGATTGACTAGATGATCATTTGTGGAAAAGTGTGTAGAAGATTTTTCCCACGGGGAAGATTTAACCCGGACATAAAATCGGAAATTTTATATAGCGCCGTTTTCGTGAGAAAATCACCTCAAGGGCGCTTAACAACTTAATGTATGATCACTTAGACTTATAACTAATTACATTATAATTATATATATAACTGAGTTTTATAGATAGAGACTTATAGTGGCTTATAACTAAAATTAAGACTTTTAACTAATGACAATGACTTAAACTATACATATTTGCAACCAAAACATTCCGTAACGAAACAAGGTTTCTTTCATTACCCGTAATATTTATGGTAATTAACCAAAACATTGTTCAAAGTTGTAATAAAATCTGAGTGACACTGTCAATGTTACGTCAATGCCTAGTTTTTTATGTAAGATTATTTGCGCAGTAGATATTATAATATTATTATGCATGCTTACAAAATATTGATATTATACCCACCTAATAAAATTGTGCCGTGATTTCGATTTTCCAGAACAATAAGTTTGTAGTAAATAATCTTTTAACAGAAACAAAGATATTTCGTAAAACCAAGTTTAAAAAAAAAATTATCATCAATAATTTTACTGACATTTTTTTTACGATGAGCAAACGTTATTACTACCATTAACATTCCCGTAATATGTTATTCTTACACTCATTTCTTCGTTCCTTTCCAGGCAACAATTTAGGTACCTAAGTAATTCTATATTCATTTTGCAAGATATAAAAGCAAATTGCGGAGAGCCTGTTTATCAATATTCTGAAGATTACTACAAACAACAAACGTGTTCATACCTACTTGAAAAATAATGTAACCTACCCAAATCGAGGGGTGAACTACTCTATTTAGTCATGTTTAAAACCAAACTTAAAAATAAGGTACTAATTTTTTAAATATTAATAGGAACGACGGGGCTAAGGTAAATAGTTTTTAGTATCCAGTACTTAACGGTAACACCAAAACTAAACGCCGAAAACCACATTGATTTCACTATAATATTGTACTGAAATACCGGCACCATAAGGTTGGAACGCGCAATACGGTATTACTTCTACAAGCGTAAACACACGCTTCACCACGACCTACACATTTGCCCTGATAATGGACACTGTAAGGGTGTCCGAAATGATGGCTAAAGAAGAAGGAAGCGCAACACGGCATAGTAACTCAAAATCAATATTAAGGTGAAGCTTAATGCTAAATCACTATTTTGATTAATCTTTATAACGAATTTGTGTACATTATGAATTCCAAAAAATATGCTTCATATAAATTGAAGGTTTCCTATCGTTTCGCTTGAGTAAAATACAAATAAAATAACAAATTACTCAATAAAAAATATAAATGTGAACTACTAAAAAAAAACTTTTTTCAATAGAAATGTATGAACGTGTAAAGGAAACAACTTTTTAAAAATATATTATTACCTATAGCTAAGATTATCTCTGACAGTTTCACTTGATTAACTTTTTTGCTTTCTTATAAAATTATTTACAAAATAAATAAAAACCAGTTTGGTGCTTGAAATCGAACGAATCTAGACTCCGTTTGCCAAGCGGTTTTAATGCCTATTACCTACAATATAAGGTATACCAAGAATATACACATTTTTGGCTTGTAGCTTCCTCTTAGTAGTAGTTCTGCGAAAAGTAGACCTCGCGTCCAAAAAAGCATTCTAATTTTCATTAATAAATCAAAACCCAAACTTCCTCTAAAATCATACGATTTGTAAGTAGGTACTTATATACCTACGTACTTGATCATAAGCAATATACTTTATGTAAAAAAAAAAATTTTCAATTCCTGAATTATAATACAATTTGTTCAAAGGCGAAAAAACCGTCAATATCTCAATGCCGATTTTTTTCAAACTTTCTTTCAACAGGTAGGTACCATAATATCAAAGAACTGCGAATAAGAAAGTTTAAATAGGTATACCGATATTTAATTTTTTAAATTTGAACGGTTCCCGTCTTTGTGAACAGCCGACCGTTATGCTTGACGGCCGATAAAAAATTTATCAAAAGCTGAAACGGTCCAAGAATCCGCGTTTAACGGGAACAGTTCAAATGAAGAAAAAAAACAAAATAGCTCTGATCGTCAATCAAATGTGACAGAGCTTTAAACCTCCCAACCTGACCCGACCCAATTTCATAGATAATAAAAACCACTGAGATGGACCTTAAACTATTTTTAATGTGAAACCGCATGACCAAAAGTGTCGCCAACATCGTACAGCGGTGACCCGCCATTTCTACCTACATACCAAACGCATAACTTTCATTGGCTCCGTCGATAGTGGATAATCGGTTTAGCCCATTTACGCCCAAGACTAAAGTAATCGTAGAAAAAAGAATAAATAAATTTTATGTAGTAGGAAATAGAGTTTTTTAACAAAAAAAAAAAAAAAATTTAATTTTTTTTTATTTACTAGAAAAAAAAGTGCCGTGCTCAAATGGGGACACTGGGCACATTCAGTATGGTATTTCTCGAAGGATGGTTTTTCAATACACAAAGTTTTTTTGCATTTTTTGCACTCCTAACGTGCCTTACTATGGCAAATAGTGCATCGCAACTGTTTTGTCAACTTCTCCGGAAAGTGGCCAAAACCATCAAACTGTAAATTGAGCACTACAAAGGCTGATGGGTGAAATTGTAGCTGGTTCATCTTCACGTCGTTACTAAGTATGTGTAGATCGAACATGTATGTAAATAACACCCACCACCACTTCTTGCCTCGTATTGAAGTTCGATACGTTGAAATCGACTGATCGGCTTGATCGACACCGTCCATGCCTCTGTTGTAATTCATAGATACTTGAGGAATATTTTCATCGATTTTCTTCTTTTCGATTGAGCTCGGAAGAAAATTATCGTAGTTTGTTCCCATTGTACAAACGCTGTTATCCAGCCAGCGAACAAACAATATTTTATTGACCGTGTTGAACCGGTAGTCAAAGTCAGCACGACTTTTCTTTTTCATCTCCTTGACGGGTGTGAGAGGAAATTTGCAGGTCCTACCCTCACGTAAAGTTCCTGTAGCCAGATTCCCATAAATCCCGCAGCAATGCATAGCTAGTGAAAAAATTATCGAAGAACACAACATGGTCTCTAGGATCTGTGTTTAGCTTGTTCAACAGGTTTTTCACAACTCGTGTACTCAACGGCTCATTGGTGGGTATTTGTGACTTGCCGCAATAAATATCAAAATTGTAGCAGTAGCCATCAGCACTAGCGAGCATCCAATTTTTATAACCGAAGAGTACAGGCTTACCTCGAATAAATTGTTTCGATGGATGACGTCCAAAATATTTCACTATGGATTCATCTATTGACAGATTTGTGTGAAACACTCCCCATTGCATAAATTTCTTCATGAGAACCTCAGCAAGGGTTCGCATCTTGAACATTTTATCTGATGTTTCAGCAGCTATAGTATTATCACAAAAATGTTGGTACTTTTTGATATCTAAAAATCTGTTTCTCGTCATTGCCTTAGAAACAACAGGTACATTACAGTCCTCGTCTAAAGACCAAAATAGACGTTCGCGAGGAAAAATGTGATAACCAGATAGAGATAGAATGCCCAAAAATGTTTTCAACTCACCAACGGTAATATTGATATCATGTTTATTGTTTTGTGATGCATACAAATCAGAATATTGAAGAATCATATCGATTACTTCCTGATCAAAAATCTTCTCAAAAATTGAAACAGGATTTTTACCTTTGAGATCAGTAATTAGGTTTTTGCATCGTTGTTGTACATTATTCTCATCAAAAGGCATGTGATCGTAGCTAGGCTCGCATTTACGCCAACGGGGCCCAACATTGCATCGTTGCCTTCTAGCGGAATTCGACAAAGGCTCCTCATCAGAACTGTCCCAATCTTCTTCGTTTCTGTTTACAAAAACTTCAATATTTCCAAGAATATCTCTTGGCATGTCATTGGTAATAATATTGTCTTCATCGCCTTCTTCTTAGTCAGTGAGGATACTTGTTTCTGGGGGAAGAGCAACGATATCAAATTCAACATCTGAGTCCTCTTCTGCCATAATAGCATCAAGGGCCTCCTGGAGTCCATGATAGTTATCGCTTACTTCAAATTGCCGTTGTGACATATATAATATATATGTGCAGTCAAAACTCTGTAAAAAAAGGAATATTTTACTCTTTATGTGCCCACTGTCCCTATTTGGGGACACCAACAAAAAAAAGTAGTTCACAGTTCAGTAAATTATATATTTTACCTTATCAAATTTTTATTCCAAAGTAAACAAAGTTTTCAATAAGATTATGTAGAAAAATTAAAAATTTACGAACGTAAACATATAAAAAAAATACTTACATTTGGTAATCACCGCGACTCTGAGATTCACTTTATTTATGACACTAAAATACTTTTTATAAATGGTGTTATCCAAAATGTTTGATATAAAATGTAAGACACATCAATTAACTCGACAATAATGCACTGTTAGCAAAACTTACCACATTAATAACAAAATGGTGGGTAGATTTGAAGGCGTCCTCGTTTGGGCACGGCAGGCGTAAATGGGTTAGTTTGGTCGTAGTTCAGCGACAGTTGGCACTCTTAGATATCATCTCTCGCGTTGTTTCTATTATTCCTAATTTGATTGCCAGTACGCCTCTGATAAGAATTTCCGACGATCAAAAATAATTTTAGAATTTTTTGGCACTTGCAAGTGAATTTGGCATTCAACGTTGATTTCATTTCTGATATTACTGGAGAAGTGTTTTAAATTTAGACTCAGATCAACGCACCTACTTCGGGAAGGTTATTATGAAGCGTACCTGTTGTATGAAAATATCTAAAAGCTTATCTTTGTACGGTCGGGGGAGTCGCTACTGTAAATATTGTGGATAAAAAAAACTCGTTCATTAGTTAATATTTTGGAATCTTTTTTTAAATGTTTGGTTTTGCCCAAGAGTTCCAACTGCCAGAAGTCAATGGGACTATGGCATTCTTAATTATTAGAGTATGTTGTAAGGCCAAAGGAAGTGGTTTGGTGAAGGAGGTGAGGAAAAATAAGTAAGTCACTAAACACGACTAAAGTGACACCATTGAGAATTAAGCAACGCCAACGTTTCGATTCTTAATGCTGGTCTTTTGACAGGGCGATACTGAGAGTATCCACCACTGCATATTCCGTCAAACGTGTACCTTTCCTATCTACGTTAATATTACATAATGTTGAATCATTATTAATTTAATTTAAAAATGTATATTTTTTATGTTGATACAATAATAATATGTATTTTCATACATTATATGATAATGCGGGCCCCACCGGGTACTTAAGGCGATGCACTACGTAAAAAAGCAAAATCATGTGTTTTTGGTTTGAAAATCGTCTGGAAATATTTCAGATGCTTTAATTAAATACTGCGAGTAGAATACATCTTGGCCGTTGAAATAATCGAGTCTTTTTATAAGCCCAGAAAAAAATAATGTATAAGGCCTATGAAAACTGCTTTAAAGTTCAAAATCTCCTACTTACGAACCCATTTTCGGTTGTCATTTTATTGTATAATGTGGAAAATTAAGTTATTTATAAAATGATCGGAAAAAAATTAAATATTTATGCCTGAACATCCACAAAATAAAATAAAAGGCACTTTTTGGCCATGTTTTTTTCTTGCATAAATCAAAACAGGCGGAAGGTGTTAAGCGGGAATTTAAACCTTATCGCCATCTACGTAAGGGGTGTTATGGATAACGGCTCGATTTAAAATATTACACGACGTAGTGCATCTCCTTAACTCACGCTAAAGCCCCCATTTCACAAATTAATAAAAATATAACATGTTAAACTAACTAACTAAAAAAGTGTGGAGTGTGTGCCAAGACCGAGTTGTTTGGCGGTCCGTCCTCTCTGCCTACCCCTGCGGGGAAACGGCGTGATGGTTAGTTAGTTAGTTAGTTATAACATGTTAAAATAAAATAAAATGAAAAACAACAATAAAGGTAGCGACAATAAAAAAATGAATAGACAAAGCAATTCTTTTTTCAAAATATCTTCAGGCAGGAAGGTAAAGCGGAAAATACTTTCAGTTTCACCCTGGTGTAAGACCATAATTCAAATTGGTGTAAGCTTTGGTTGTGTTTGGTGACCAGATATGAGTAGCCAGGTATTTCCCCACCAACCCCATCCTTCCCCATCTCCTTCCCCTCGCCACTATCTGCATCCTCACAACACACCCAATTGGGGATGCCATAGTCTCACTGGCTCCATATGGTTGGAAGCAGTTGGAACTCTTGAACGGTTTTCCCTAAAAAAGGTACCATAGTATTGAAAAATGCGACTAATAAAGTCCAAATAACAGTACGACGATTTCCCAATTGAAAAAATATTTTTTACTGAACCATTATAACGGCCAGAATCTTGAACCGGAAACGGCACGTACAAACAAATTTCCATCAAGTAAAATAGACATTCTAGTATTTTTTTCCTACAGAATCAAAAATAACACTTTCGTACCTATATAGAACAATCCTAATTACATTATTCGCGCTTTCCTACAACTGTTATTTTTATTTAGATACCTTCCTGTTCCTACTACCACCTACTTAATAGTTAGTAGTTAGTTAGTTAATAGTGACTTATATTTATTTGTAATCAAATCAACTAATCTGCAATTAGACTCAAAAGTTTGTACCTATATTTATTTTAAACAAAAAACTGGCAAAAAGTCCAATATATTAAATGGCGCGAAATTGCCACCTGTGTTTTCCTCTCCGAAGCAATTCAATCTATTATAATAATAATTATTAAGAGATCCAAATAAATTTAAAACCCTAAGGGCGGGTTGTTTAAGAGAATTTGAACAATTCTTCAAATTTCAAAGTTAATTTTTAAGTTCTGTGAAGGAATTTTTCAAGTTCTTTTATTATTTCAATTTTGTCAAGGAACTAGCCTAACGTGATATTATTACAGAACTTGAACAGGACTTTTGCAGAAATCGAAAAAGAACGTTTAAATTTGATGAATTTTTCAAATTCTGTGAAAAAACCTATCCTAAGTGAAATCTGTTACGGGGAGGAATGTACAGAATACATCTGTTCCAAGGCATTCGATTAATTGGCTTCCAGTCTAGCTGGTTTTCCACAACTGCGCCACTCAGTATTCATCCGATGGCAGCCAAATAAATACCTATTTGCCCATCTGTAAAATGTGGGAGAAATTAATAATTAATTAGGTATTTGTAATAAATTTGTCTTACATTCAAGTGAATTAAGGCTGGGTTGTATCATCCACGATTAAACGACGACTCTTGGCTTGTTTCAGGGTTTGAACAATTTTCAATCAGTTGTCAAGCATAATAGTCGTTGGTCATGCTGTTTTGCTTGACGGTTGATAAAATATTTATATTACACTGAAATTGGTGTTTAACGGTATCCGTCCAAGTAATATATTTTTTTAAATGGTGCTGATCGTCGAATTGATCTTCAATTAAAAGAACGTGAGCCGAGCCACGAATTTTGGGAAAGGAACGAAGCAACCGCAAACGCAATCGCATCGGCGTTTCGCGCCGTTTACGGTTGCTTCGTTCCTTACCCATAATAAGTGGTCCGGCTCGCGATTCGGTTCGCAAATGTATACGCAGCATTACAATCTAGCCAGACGGCCTAACACCCACTTTTGTTTACTTTGTATCATAATATTCTAGTATCTATTAGTAGATTCAAGTGTTGATCAACCTATGAACTTTGATGTAAGAATACAAGAACCTAGCTTTGTACCGACCGCTTCCCTAGGCAAATTTGACAAAGGAAGTTGGTAGGTACATGCTCAATAATTGCAAATTCATTTAAATTAAATCAATTGAAACTTCCACAGTTCAATGGAAGGAAGTGTCAATTTCCCTCGAATAGTAATTAATTTGTTACAGATGTTCGAATAGTAACCTTTTGGCTTCGTTCTAATAACAGTACTAATTAGTTAATTAGTTAGAACATAATTAATTAGTATAGAATCATTTATATTCCTCCTATGAAAAACTGGCTTCGAGTTAAACATGGTTAACGTGCTTTCTAGGTAAACTTGAGAGGAAAGATAAGGTAGTAATGTGTCAATTCGTATATGAATCGTTTGAAATTCGAATTAATTAGATATAATTTAGCCTTCGCACTTACGATTCTTTTGTTTAAATTAATATTTTAAAAGTATTTTCATAAATATGAACTGTTTTTTTTTTTAATTAAAAAAAAAAATACTTCGTCGAGAGTGTTTAATTTCATACATTAAGTCCCCACATACCCAATTTTTACCGATTTATAGCATGTTTCTCTTTAAATCTTTAAGTTTCTAAATTCCTAAAAAAATTTTGTAGTTTTTGAAGCTAATATCTATAAAAAAATTAAACATTATGTTTTTTCATTAAGGTCCCGTAGTAAGCGTTCAAAGATGGTTTGAAAGGGAGATATGTAAATACGAATGTTAGAAAGAACGCGCTTATATTAAAAAAACGATAATAAATAAGCGAAAATGGAAAAATTTAATAAAACACGACTCGTTTGAAAAAGAGAAAAAAATCTCTCTATAAATGATTGAGTTTCATTTAAAGATACACTCTGAATTTTTTCATGCCTATAACATATTAACTAAAATAACCAAAAGTGTTTTTAATAATTTTCGGAGCATACTTTGCGATTTTTTTCTATCGAGGGAATTTCATATAGTTAACGTTTCGGTATAACAAATGTATAGATATTATCTTAAAAAAAATACATATTGTTTTTGGAACTTAAAGAGTTAACGAGAAACTTGTTATAAATCGATAGAAGTTGGGTATGTGGGGGCTTAATAAGTTTTGTTTTTTTATTCACCTAACTTTAAAAAAATATGTCAATAACGCTGGACACTTCAGCTAGTTTTAAATAAAATAAGAATATACTCGTAGTTTAAAAGTTGTCTGTGAAATAAATGAAATTATGTATTTTGTATATCCCGTACGCGTTTCTTTACAATTCATCCGATTGCAATGAAAATTTCAAAGTTTTTTTCTTATTAGTGCCAGGACTGTTTAGAGAGTGGTTTGAAGGATAAAAGAAGTCGGGGACGCTCGAGAAAGGCGAGGAAGACGTGGCACGATTTTTGTTACAATACAATCATATTATTTCCGTCTTAGCAAAGTACAAGATTTAGATAAACTAGAATTCACAACCTCAAAACTTTACTCCCGACCATGTATAAGTCGGGTGCACATCAGCTAGTATTAAAATAAATTTGACACAAAGATATTTCAAGGTCTATTTCATATTTGCGTATGCTGCATGGACGATTTTTTAAGGATAGGAAAGATGGAATGAAAGATGGAATGAGCAGAAGGTCTTGAGGAAACCCATCCATGTACTTATGAAAAAACATAAAAGCCGCTAAATCATTCACGTATTCAACCAGTTTAATGACGCACAAATTTTAGGCACTATATTGGTTGGGATCCCAATGAAGCTAGTTTATGAGATAATCTTATTATCAAACTTAATAATCCCGTCAGAAGGCGAAAACCTGTCACGCGTAATAATCATTACACAGCAGAACATGTTTATAAATACACTGTTTAAAAAAAAAATTAAAATAATATAATTGAATTTATAAAAGAAAAAAAAAGAGTTCTGCAATAAATAGAAAAATATTTTCAGTAAAGTGTCCCCAAGAGCTCAAAATAAATAATAGATTGAATGAAAATTATTCAGCCCATGTTGTTTTTAAATATTCATGAACAATGATAATTGTAACACGGTGTTGATATTCAGAAAAGTATAATGGAAACACCCCTACGCGTTCCAACAACTTACCTTTGAGAAGGAAATCTCTTCCACATTGGTTTCCGTAAACAGTTCTGAAAATCCAGTTGCGCGTTAAATACCAGCACGTATTTAATGTCTGCATAATTTCCTCGCCCATATTGCAACTCACGTCTCAAAACAACCATGACAAATAAAAGCGCACGTGCATTTGTTTTGTTTTTAAAAAATATCAAAATCAAAGCGCTTCCGATCGCACGAGAGGATCGGTCTTACTGGCGGCCATTTTCCCCGCTCCAGAAAATTGAGCCAATGAAAAACACTTGTAACATAAACGTTAAATTATTTGTGGAACGCCTGTTTTGAATTTGATTCACAAACGAGCAGGAGTGCGTAGGCATCAATGTACATCAATGAAATATTATTTTTATTGTAATCTATGGAGCAATCAGACTGATTGCTGGTGGATTTTGTAACCATGCTTTCTGAGGAACAAAAAGGTTTAGGAAGATGAATTTTACGAACGTAAAATGAAACGTTGTATTATTGAGATTCAGGAAATCTGAATTAAAAACAGGTAGGTACATTTAATTAGCGCTTTGGCAGGTCCTTTGATGAAACATTGAATTTGTGAATCGATTTGTAGAATTCGAAAAGGCGTTCGTTCCTAAAATCCCCAACGGAAAGTGTTCGCCTCATGTTTAATGATTATGATTCGGGTGTGCCTATATTGCTACTACTTACAAGTATATACGTACAATCTCACATTTAGTACGTCATGTTGTTAAAGTAAAAACACATGTTTTAATGTTATCTATTAGGTACTAATCAAAAGTGTGTATTCAAAAGGAAATTGAAGACATGAGGAAAAAAATCCCTCAGGGCCTATTTCATTTTTGGGGATGCTGTGTGGGGAGTATTTTTTAGGGAAAGGAAGGAGAGAAAGTTCTGGGAAGGAAAGAGGTATGGGGGGGTAGGAATCTGGGGAGTCAATCATCCCTCCCAATACGGTGGAAGGCGATGGATCGAGAGAGTCCGGCTGGAGAGGTCAAAAGGTCTCTCTCAAGCAGTTTCTCCGATCCCCCGCGCAGTAGGTGGATAAACACATCTGCCGCCAAGACCTAGACAAACCTCACCCCATGAACCCGGTACCCCTGTTAAGTCACCAAAGGTAGTGAAGTAATTGGGGTGACCTATGGTGGGGTGTTGGTAATCCAATAAATGGTTCGATGATATTGAAATACAGGAAAGAGGAAGAAGAAAGAGATAAAACGATTACAGGGGAAGGAAAGAGGAATAATAATACTAAATGCGAGAATAATCACTAAAATGTTTAATCCATTCCTCGATCACTGTCTACAAAATTATACAAATCTATATCGGCTCGTGCTACCATCGAAGAAAAATCTCCCGTAATTATAACAGTGTTGCTATCAGTATTAGTATTTTGGCTGATTAAATCCCATTTTCTTCCCATCCTCGGAGCCTGTGTTACCATTTCCCTAAAAGTGAATGAAAAGGTCCCACCACGACTGGAGTACTCCTGACAACAGTGATACAACCGTATCGTCACTACTAAAAAACATGCAAGAAAAATGTCAGGTCTCTGACGAAAGGTTGGTCATACTATCAACCTTGGCAAAGCTTAGTTAGTATGACAAATGTAAAGCGGTCGTAAACGTATGTATATAACATTCGCCCACCAGGTTTCACGCATTTTAACTGCCGTGCGAACGTCTATATACCCTATATTATAGGCTTAATACTAACTATTACGGCAAGAGTGAGCCCGCTACTTTATTTCATGTAAGCGAATATCTTACTGTAGGTAATAACTTTTATTCCTTTAATAAAAGACAGCGATAAGCGTGAAAGCTTGGAGTAACTGTTGGGAAAGCTCCGTGGGACTGCGTTGTTGAAACCGGCACTTTTTACCTTGTTATTACCTTATTATTTGCTGCTATCCTGGCGCCGAGAAAGCTTTCTCATTTCACGTGCCTATGATTCATTCATATAAACAGTCTTTCAGCGCGATACAAATTTCACAATACGGGTTTTGTACGGAAACTGAAGGAGCCTGCACACGGGAGTCCCCAAGATTGGCACTAAAAACTCTAGAGACTGTATTTAGCCACTGAAGTATGATCTGTAGCTACTGATTTGAAGGAAAACTTTTGTCGCCAATGTAAGTAAGACCTTTCAACTCCTAGGCACCGGATAGCCGATGAATTTGATTATCCGTTTTGGAAAGGACGAGAAATTGAGCTTATTTAGAGTTCACAGACACGCCCATAGTACACTTCAATCGGTGTATCTCTTCAGAGTTATGAAGGCCAAATTGAGAGTGCACTTGAATAGCGAACGGGTGCCGGCGGGTCTTACATTTTTTTTTAAATTTTACGTTAGAAGAAATATAAACATTTCACTTTCTTAACTTAAAAGTACACATTAAAAAACTTAAAACTTACGCATATTAAAAAAATTTAAAGGTACCTACACATTAACGCCGATTATTTCGCTCGCATCTGAAAAGGGCTTAAAGCGAAGCTTAGTGCTAAGTAACTATCTAAATTAATCTTTCCTACGAATAAGTTTACACAATAAATACCAAGAATGGGATTTGGATAAATTCAAGCTTTTCTTATCGTTATCATTTGAGTAGAATTAAAATAAAATAATTAATAACTCTAGAAAAATACAAGCGTAAACTACTAAAAACTGTACTGTTTCAATAGAGTAGTGGGTGCATGGAATGAACTTCCTCACACGTCATCGATATTACTAATATAAACCAATTTAAAGCTCGATTGGATTCTTATTTGGAGAGAAGAAATGATTAACATATTTTAAAGTTAAAAAAACTCTAAACTTATTGTGAAATGAGATATGAGGGCATATCCAGAATGCTGCCAGGTCATTTAATAATAATAATAATAGAAATTTATAAACGCAAATAAAAAATAACTTATCTGTGACAGTTTTCATTGATTAACTTTGATCTTTCTTATAAAATTATTCACAAAATAAATAAAAACCACATTTGCGCTTGAAATCAAGCGTCTCCGTTTGCCAAGGGATTTTTATGTCTCTTATGTATCTATATTTGTGGCGATATAAGGCACACTAAAAATATGCACATTTTTGGCGCCTTAACTCTTACTATGAAAATATAATAGTACAAATATATATTAGTACAAATTATATCTGCAATTAAATATCGTAAATATGGTCGTTTTTGTTCAGGTATTTAATTACACTCACTTTAATGTAGTTTTATGACTGTACCTGTATGTATTTGCAAACCTAATTCACCAAAATTATATTATTTATTCGTATTATTATTAATTGCAAGCGGTGCTTTTCCAAGAATCGTTGTCATTTAAAATGGACGTTTTGTAATCTCTAAGTTTTTTGAAATTCTCACTGTGTTTTTAATATAAATTTTTATTTTCTCAAAAGTTTGTTTATAATTCGCTAGCTTAAATCAGAGTAGGTAAAATTTTGCTGAAAACACTAGGAAAAAAAATGGTTGAAACCCACATAAATACCGATCATTTAAAAATGTGATAAATTCCTAAGCGGAAAACATAAAAATACTCTAGTACCCATAGTCTGTACATGTCTATGACAAATAGACAAAGTAGACAAAGTCACGTCGAGTGTGCAATATTTCACTGAGAAGAGTTGAAAAAAGGGGACTGAGGTGGTTTTTGAAATCTCACGTAGACAGTGACCTTTCTCTTGTTTTGAAGTATGCAACATTTCTGAAAAAATGTACATTTGTATAAACAAAGCCAAACCATCGACTATCCTCTCTATTTATATAAGAAGATTACAATAAACTTGAATGTTTTGTTTATGGAGGTTAAAGTTTGAATGAAGATCTGAATGTTTGCAAATTTGTTGGTGTTGATACGTTATGCAAGCAGCACTACTATTAATTTATGTTTAAAGACCGTTTGCATGAGATAATTCAATATGTTTCAAAATAATCAAGCTTGTAGAGTAAGTTTTTAGATTCTGGTAAGTTTTTAGATTCTCACGGCCAAAAGCATTTTTGTTGTTTGTTTTTGGGGTGTTATGCCGTGTTGCGCTAACTCCTTCTTTAACCGACGTTTCGGACAGCGTTGCAGTGTCCATCATCAGGGCAGATCCGGTAGATCCGAAGATGTGTAAATTTTAGTTGTCGAGTTTGTGCTTATTTGTTTGTGGCCTGGGCCTGTCCAAGTGCGAACAGCTTGTAGACATAAAATGATTACACATTTTATAGTTCATTCACACCCAATTAATATTACCTTCAATTAATTTCTCGTTTGATCGTCGTTTGAAATCGTTAATAATTAAAACGCTCTTAGGCCCGGTATATCAGTTGGTCCGTATCCTAGCTATGTACCACATTCCACACTCAAATTTAAGCGGACTAAATCGACCGCTTAAGCCTTGCTAAGATGCAGAATAGTTCCTATTTTAGACGACGATGTGCTGGCAGTAACAGATGTCAAATACGACGTTTACGTCATTAATTACGTACTTCAACCTCACCAAAATATACTTAAATTTCCTGATATTATCAGAATGAACTATTATATTCATCGAGCGGTGTAGAATGTTGATGTTATTAATTATTCCATCTAAAATAGACAAATAGTCTGGTAAGGTATTTTATAAGAGAGATTTTTCAACGACAGAACAGTGTTTTCGGAGGTTTGTTCGTCATAATTTCATAAATAGTTTTTTTGATTCCAGCAAAACAAAAACTATTTAAAACTCAGCACCATGCCGATTAAAGTGGGGAACTTTATAAAAAAATAAACTAGCAAATTAAACCCGCCTAAAACATTTAACATTTTGAAAACTCTCTATCTCTCAATGTCAGTAGTGAGCGGAGATATACTACTCGCGTAGACAGTAATTTGGTTTTGCATAGAAAAATGAAGCACATTTATCTATTAAAATCAAAGAAAATACGTGTTATATTACTGATATCTAGGCTTCCGACTTTTCTACGGATTATATTCCAAGCTGCGCTAAGCTCGACATTCCAACCGAGCCGAGCTTTAAAGCAACCGATATACCTGGCCTAAGGTTAGGTACCTACTTATTCCACACAGCAGAGGCGGCTAATGACGCCCGGTGAAAACTTTGCCGCTAAAAGGTTGTGAAAATTTAATTTCCACCCCTGGCTTTCGACTTTCTACCCCTTTCACCGAATGTTTTCATTTCGGGCGAACCTTTTATCAAAATAATTCCGCACTTATGTAGAAAAAAACTCAACGGTTCCGCTTATTGAGAAAATATTTTGCGGAATAATTAAGACCTTTTTGTACGCGAGTCACTGCAAGGAAAATAGAGGGAAAGCTTCTAACGTCTTACACCAAGTGTTAGATCTTTGACACTAATGATTTTACGAGGAGCAAGGTACGTTCTAGTTTTATTACATTTTAGGGTCATCAACGTCTCTCCTCGAAGTAGGACGAGACAGGCGCCTTCTTTTCTCATCACTCCTCACCAGTTGCCTTCTTTTCTCATCAATCCAAACCAGGCACCTTTTTACCTGCCCCGTGCATGAGAAAAGAAATTCATTACACCTAAAGGATTTATTGCGTTAAGCTGATGGTTTTAGCAAAGATTTGGTTAAACTTGTGTGTGGTTTTATTAAACCCTAGCTTATTAAAAGGCTTTCTCCTGATGGATGGAAGAACCTTTGTAAATATTATAAGAGCACCAAGTAGCAACCCATCTACCTGTATTAATGTGGGTAATGCACACACGTATAACGTAAGTACAGAAGTGTTGGTTCGTTTTAAAATAGGTGTGGGTACGATGTACATTGTTCGAAGCCTATTTTAAAGTCACGTTTCAATCGACGATCAATTGACGTAATTTCAGTTAACAATACTACTGTTGGCCACCCCTACAAATAAAAAAAATAATTTTGATTTTCTAAGACATTAATTGAAAAAATTATATTTAAACATCGGTTGGTCATGTGCCAAGTGGACCAATGCGACGGGTTCTCACCCTATCGTCGCGTCACTTCAATCCTACTCTTCATTGGACGCATAAGCAACGTTTTTCACTGATAATGTGATGGAATTGGAAGGAATTAAAATATTGTCAGATTTTATGAGACCCAGTAACGTGTAGAAGAAAGGATAATCCTTCAAACTCAAATATGCTTTGCGTCGTGAAATTTGCAATTTGCCTAACATTTCCGCGGAACTATTTTCAGTTCGTAACATAATTTTCAACAATTTTATTTATTTACTGATGTACCATGTCGAATTACAACACATTACATATTACACAAACTTAAAAAATATTATGCAAATCTTAATCTTTATAAAACTTAGCATTTTTCCCGTAGTTATGCAATAAATTTTCTAGAATATTTTCAACAAATCAATAAGATAAAATTGTTTTAATTTAAGAAAAAAAGTATAATGTTTGCTCCCTAAAAGTTACAAATTTGCATAATACTTTGCATGAGGTGACCCAATATATTATGCATAGTTAAAGGTTACAGTATGTTTGTTAAGTAGGGTTTGACCCAGGGTACAAATAATAATAATTGTATAAACTTTGTTCGGTAGAACGCGCCAATCTAGGTTAGAATTAATCATCTAGAATGTTTATACTCAATAATCTCAGGTGTGAAAGTTCGCAACCAAGGTCGCGTGTCAGCATCATGATAGTTTCTTTTGTTTTAGGATGGTATCTCAATGTACATAAATAAAAGGCGGTGCATGGATAGATATTACATGTATTAGAAACCTTTTGGACATTTTGCTGATGAGCCCTAGCTCAACAGGTTAACAAAATTATATAATTTTGACTTACCCCAAAGACCGACCAGTTTTCAGCTATCTGTATCTAAACTATGGGAGAAGCGACGGAACGTCCCGCACACCCATTCGGCGGCGGACGTAACTCCGTAGAAGCGTGATCCGTCTTCTGGAAAGGTGGATATACTCCTCCTGTCCACATCCATGAACTCCAGCTATCTATAAGCGCGTAGCCGTTCCTGGGGATGCTGCAACCCATACATAGGGCTCTTTCTCGGCCCGTCGAACACGTGCGATGTCGGGATTCAAACTCCAGAAATCAAAAAGAACGAAGTTCCCGATTGACAGCCATGCATGGCACAAAATATAAATCGCGTATAATCCAATCCTACACAGGATTGACCGTTACTTTACGGATTCCCGTTCAATCGTATACGGCGGTCGCGTGGTCCGTTCGTAACAACTTCCGTCCAGCGAGATCACTATTACCCACTTCGGGAATGGTTATTTTACGGTCACAAAAACGTTTACCGCCGTGCCCGTAAGCAAGATCGCACTCATCGGCGACAAAAAATAAGGAATTACATTCCGTACAATTAATTATTCAAAAACGAAAAGCACTGCGATCATCGTCTGTACAGTCCACGAACCCACGCGTTGACTGTCTAGCCAAGAAGTGTTTTGTTTTTCTGTTTCCGCCCGGTACAGATTTTAAATTTTAAATTATCATTCTAAATTTTACCAAAACCAATACCAGCGACAATCGCCCAGTTCCTAACTAGGTTAGAGAATCGGCGAGGATAAATGTGATGATGCAGAATAAATTAATGAATAAAATATTAAAACAAAAGGAGTCTAGCCCTGCATCATAACATTACCCCCCTCGCCACCAAATGTTTGCCCTCAAACATAAAAAATTGTCGAAATAACCTAACCCTATTCTTTCCAGGTCGGTCCAAGGGTCTACTACAACAGAAGAACAAAGTTAACAATAAATATCAACAGTAGATAATAATCATCAATAGGAAGTATTCAAAGAACAAAAATTAAACCAAAGTGAGAATAGCGAATGGGCGTGCCGCAACTCCGGTCGCACTTCATCGAACGTAAGGCAGGATGAACAGGTTTGCGGTGCAGCCATTCTTACTTAAATAACTATAATATTGTAGGAACTAAACTTAAAAACTTAATCTAAACATAACAACCAATGTTACGTGAACGGGATCCGCCAACACCCACAGCTTGAATATGCTGGGTGAAGACTAATTGACTTAGCGTCATGGACAACCGTTGACGTTACATTTATAACTAACTTAATACCTTAGTTTCTATCACATTCATTTTACACAACCAAATGCAAAAATGCATCACTGTCCCGAAATAGGGTTATAAGCCCGTCAGGCAACACTTTTTAGGGAGCATAGCAACCCTCACTTATCACTGACTCTACTTCTCCATAGGAGATAAGAAAACACTTTGTCGATGTTTCTACCTAATCTACCTAACTAGGTCGTATGGGGGTGCACACAAAAGAACAGAGCAGTTAATGAAAATACACAATCTTATTTCAACAAAGAGTGTTAAGCAGTCAACAACCATCGCATAAGAATGGAGCCAAAGTAATAGAGTATACAGCCATCAATATAGAAGGTGCAATCGTGTTAAGTGATATGCAACTATTATTAGTGCAGTGATCTAGGTATACGTCCAACAGTAACGAAGGCGTAATCGATATTGTTATGAAACAACTTATGGTTTTCTCTGTAAACCGTTGTTCAACAAAGTTGATAATAGTAATTCTCGCAGGACAATACCAACAAGTGTGTAATACAAACTTATAATATTCATAATATGAATTCTATAACAATAGGAAAGGAACATCCCAGGTTACTTACATGATAGCAAGATTTAATACAAAAAAAAACAAAAATTCATAAATTGAAACATTAATTGTAACAAGTAACACCAGTGTATTTACAGACATAACTGATGAGAAGTAAATGGATCAACAATAAATAAAATTAACGTTTATCGAGAAAAATTTGACTCAGAACATAAGGAAAGGTTTCAGTACATCTCCCCATGTTCTGGTCTTAAGGTTAAATATAAGAAAATATGATTCAAGGATCAACATATCAACGAAGTGGCTTAAAATGTGGAAGGATCGGTGGTGGGATATCGTTCCACATTATAAGTCAGAACCGTACTTATAAAGGAAAACAAGTAAGTTATGTCTCGTTTCATCAGCAATAAAGCGAACAGCTCCATTTTATCACTAGGAGATTAAATGTTCAGTGCACCGCTTGGTCTTTAATATATTTTCAGGACCCATCAAGACATTTACTGTAAAACAATGACAAAAATATCCGTTTACATATTAATGATGAAACGAGAACAATCAGTGTTCAAGCACGTAATTTGTAGACAATGCTTCTTTGTTTTCACCATCATGAAACGAAAGAGACAGTTGGAATGTAACTCCTTACATTTCAAGATGTTATATCCTAACACATACTACATGATAAGGTATATTAGCCAATTTCATTATACAAAATTCATAATATTTTTAAATGAGTGTTCATTTGTTCACTTGGAGTCTGTTGTGTACTTAAGTTTAAGTAAATAAATAAATACTGCATTAATTATTACTTATTCCAATAAGGTTTATTTCTAGTCCATTCAATTCGAGCATTCATACCGGAGTTGATGGTTAATTGTTTTAAGCAAGTAGCCTATAATTAACAATAACAGATATATAAAAAAAACGCCCTCGCGAGGTATTTAAACATTTCTTCTGAAATGAAATTATGACAGGACCAAAGTCTGTCAGATGGCATGGGAATTCTTCAACTCGGTTGATCAGGCCGGTGAAGTTTTCCGTGCTTAGAAATTCTAATAAGGAACCGAAGTTCTTAATTATTAATAATATCAATCCTCACGAAAGTTGGCCAGACCTTCGGAGGCACTGATGTTCGAAAAGAATTTATACCGGAACATTGTCCGTCTTGACGATATCCTTTACATGGAAATCGCCAGATACTTTTCCTGTAAGGTCTGCCAGGGTATACACTAAATCCGATTTCTTCTTTATTATAACATTTTGCACGAAGCGTGGGGACAATTTTTGAGAGAAGTAATTTAATGCGTTTGACTGAACAAAGTTTCGTCTCCACACGACGTCCCCTACTTGAAATGTGACGTTTCTTCTGCGTAAGTTATAACGATTCGCTCCCGTCTTGTAGGCTTTGAACAAAGCGTCTGAAACCTGTTTGTATATGTTTGCTAGACCCTGTAGCCTTTGAGCATAAGCGGAGGGCGAAGCTCCTCTTTCCGAGTTAATTTCCCCATTATCTATAGGTATACGGTGCAAATCTCCGTCGAGAATTTGCTCCCTGCCGTGCATAAGGAAGTAAGGTGTATAATTTGTCGCGCAATTAACAGTGTTGTTCATTGCGGACTGAACCTGTGGCAGAAATTTAGCCCAGTTACGGTGGTCTGATTCCACCAGGATTGACAACGCGGTTCCAAGAGTTTGGTTGTATCTTTCGACGACATTATTCTGAGGAGTATAATACGAGTTATAAAATGGGGGTGGAACATTATAACTCTTAAGGAGGTCCTTAAATTCTTTTGAGATGAATTGGGGCCCGTTGTCACAAATAATAGTTTTCGGTACACCGTGTACTAGGAAAATATTTTCCTCTAAATTCTTTACTATACTTCCCGCGGTACCTTTGTGCAGCGGAAATAACCACGTGAATTTAGAGAAAACATCAACGCAAGTTAAAATTACCGATGTCCTGAATAACTACGAGGCAAAGGTCCTACCAAATCTAAAGATAGCATCTGCATAGGCCTTGTTACTTTTTTCGGGTTAGAAGATAAACCGTTCGGTGGTGCCGTGCTGATTTTATGCGCTTTGCAAACAGCACAATGACTAATAAATTCTTTGACATCTTTGTACATGTTAGGCCAAAAATAGCGAAGTTGTAACTTTTTATATGTTTTAAAAACTCCTGGATGACATGAACGAGTCGACTCGTGGGAGTCTGAAATAATAGCTTTCCTATTTTCCTGAGGAATCACCTTCTTCCAAGCAGTGTCCTCCCGTAAGGCTAATTGAGTTTTCGTATGGCGATACAATTCGTTATCTTTAATTTGGAAGTTAGAAAATCTTTGAGGAAAATCCTGGCAACCTTGCCATGCATTTTGGTACCATTTGTCCGACGTAGGTTGAGAGTCAAGACCCGAAATTAGCGCGAGATCCATGCGAGAAAGTACGTCTGGTACAATATGCTGCGTACCTTTACGATGGATGACGTCAAAGGAAAACTGACAAAGACGAGTGCTCCAACGCGCCAGACGACCACTTGGGTTTGACAAGGATCCAAGCCATTTCAGGCTCGAATGGTCTGTAATTACCGTGAAATGAGCCCCTTCTATGTAGGGTCTAAAATGGGTGACAGAATCTAATACCGCTAAAAGCTCTCTTTCCGTGATGCCATAGTTACGTTCGTGGGTATTAAGACAACGTGAATAGTACGCGATCGGGTGTTCGGCACCGTCTATATTTTGAATTAGAACACCACCAATTCCAACGGAGCTTGCATCGCAATGAATCGCGAACGGTTCAGAAAAATTTGGGCAGCTTAGAACTGTAGCACTAATAAGAGCTTGTTTTAGATCATTAAACGCTTTATCAGCTTCTGGAGTCCACTTAAATTTACTAACTCCATTCTTTGATCCAGTAAGCTTTGTTAACGGAGCGGCTATACTGGAGAAGCCTTTGATAAAACGTCTAAAATACCCTGAAAGGCCAATAAAAGCTCGAATTCCTTTCGCGTTTTTTGGAATAGGGAAATCCTTAATGCTTTCAATTTTTACCGGGTCCGTGCGAAGCCCCTGTGAATCTACTATGTACCCCAAGTACTTAAGCTCCGATTTACAGAACTCTGATTTTTTTGATTTATTGTGAGACCCGCGTCTCTCAGTCTTTCGAAAACTTTATTAAGTAGTCTCATATGTGAATTAAAATCTTCCGAGATTAAAATTAGATCGTCCAGATAACAGAAAGCGTTATCATCAAATTCAGGTCCAAAAAGAGCGTCAGCCAGTCTTTGGAGTTCAGAGGGTGCATTTTTTAACCCAAACGGCATACGAGTAAACTCGAAGAGTCCCCGACCTGGGACGACGAATGCCGTTTTCTCGCAAGAGTCTTTATCCAGCGCTACCTGCCAAAAGGCCTTACTCAAGTCTATCGAAGACACATATCTTGCGCCACCAAGTTTGTCCAAGATACGTGCGATATGAGGTAGTGGATAACTATCTCTGACCGTGACATTATTAATCTTCCTGGAATCCAGGCAAAATCTCCCTGTCACATCCTTCTTCTGTACAATAACAACTGGGCTAGACCACGGTGAACGAGAGGGACGGATTACTCCCAAATTTAGCATTTCGTCCACTTCCGCGTCAAGTTGCCTTTGTCTTGCCGGAGACAGAGGATAGTAGCGCTGCTTAATCGGCGGACCATTGGTAACGATTTTATGTTTTACTAAATGAGTTAAACCCAGACCTTTCCTTTCGTAAGAAATAGATTCGAATTTATTAATCATTTTTGAAAGAGCTTTACTCTCAGAAACAGATAATGAAGAAGCCGGCCGTATTGCTCTTAATTCATTAAGGTGACCTTCATGGTCAGGTTCGTGAACTTCTGGAAACAGTTCCGGTGCGATTCGAAACTGCCTCCAAAAGTTGACTCCTAAGATAAAATCAGGTGATAATGATGGAATGACGTAAAAGACAACCTCCTTCGTGATTGTCCTGTACGTCACCGGCAAGGTTAAAGTACCCAGAACAGACTGACTCGAACCGTCAGCTGTTTTAACTTTAAAATCAACTTTTTCTAATTCTACGCCTAAATCTACAAATTGCTTAAAACTATCTCCCCCTAAACAAGAGACTGTTGCTCCACTGTCTAAGAGAGCAGAAAACTTATTATCTAATATATATATATTAACGAATGGACGATTATCTCCCACAACCTCCGGCTTCTGTGGTAGCGGGCCCACCACCCCAGAAGACGGTGTTGACAAAAACTGACGAACCAGTCGGAGCCAACTCTGCCACTCCCGTTCCCTTTGCGCACAGGGAGGGGCGTGTCCAGATTGACTCCAAGCTAGTTTTTTTGAGTGTGATTCTTGGTACCAGTATGTACGGTACCAACGTTAGCATTTTTAGAATTGGAGGCTTTCTTCCAGCATTCCGTTACCTTATGCCCACTTTTCTTACAAAAGTCACAAATAATCTTACTATTTTGAAGAGAAGACGTCTTACGCGTGAAAACATCATTCTTGTACGTATTCTGATGACTTTGTTGTTTTTGATGAAAAGTCGAAGTGTTGTGGCTATTATTGAAACTAGCCTTGTTATTGAAAGACGAATACTTTCTAAAGTTACTATATTTTTCTGGTAGTTCAACCACTTTTTGATTAGAAGAAGAAGACGTTGAAGCTTCAGTTAGTGATTCTAATTTTGTTGCTGCCTTAGAGAGATCTTCAAAAGAGATAAAATCTCTTGCTGCTAGTAAGTTTGCATATGATGGTAGCAGTGCCTTCATTGCTAATTGCAACAGTTCTGCCTCTGGCAGTTTGGCATCAAGTTTATTATTGAAGGCCTTCATTCTCAAAGTAAACTCAAAAACAGACATACCCTTAGGCTGTTTCAAATTAAAAAGTTCTGTTTTCAATTCAATCTGTTTACCCTCTCCCTCGAACTGGTTGATTAATAGCTTGGATAGGTCATCCCACTTTAAATCTGGGGTGTTAATAGACCTATACCACAGTAAGGCAAGACCATCTAGAATTTCATTAAAAGATTTCACTATTTCTTTGTGCGTAATGCCCCGTGATCTGCAACGTTCCTCTAACAAACTCAAAAAGTCCCGCACACAGGTTTTACCATCGAACTTGTAATCCCAGTTACCAAGCCCACGCGACGAAGATTCCTTATAAATTATTTTGGTTTCTTTAATTAGGGTAACCTTCCCCTTAACTTCAATATTTATTTCCCCGTCCGAATTATTACCCGTCGTTTCAACTTCGGAGTCACAATCTGAATCATTAATCTCTGAATCCGCATTAGAAATTTGTTTTTGTTTTTTATTAAAAGCGCGCGCTTGTGCGCGTAACGCTTGGAATGTATTATCTGGTTTGATTGACCGCGCCGTTAGTTCCTTTATTAGCTCCTCCTTGGAAGCGTTGTTCACATTCGGAATTGGAGTAGACATGATGACGTCAGAAGTTATACTTGATATAAAATAGAAAAAGAAGATGACCGTTAGTTTCTAAAATCCGAAAGAATTTGTCTATAACATATTATGACAATACTAGAAAGCAAAAACTCAAAAGAATTATATTAAGTAGAAACACATCAGTATAGTGCGTACCTTTTTCCAATTAAAAATTAATAAAAATAAATTTCGCAACCCTGAAAAATATTTGTGGCAACCTTGATAAATAAGGTAAAAAAAAAATTTTTGTGGCAACCTTGAAAAAATTTGTGGCAACCTTGATAAAATATATGTGGCAACCTTGATAAAATATTTATTTCTTTTGCCAGCCCTGGTTTTTCCGTACTATTATTATATTTATATTATTATATTTTTCCGTAGAATATTATTTATTCTCGTATTAAATCCACACGAGAATAAAAAAAAAAGAATCACTTTTCAAAATGAAAACAATTACCTAATTAGAATATACATTTTTTATTTGAAATTATTTGCGAAGACGCAACCCATGCTATGAACTAATGGCAATGAACCGACTCCCGTTACTTCGATATGCGTTGTTATTTGTGTATAATAATATTCAGTTGTCAACTGCATTAATAAATAAACATGTTTCAATTTATTATTTAACGGTACCATAAAGGAGGAATGATCCCTAACATTCACACAATACCTTAAAACAACGCACATAAGAAATTCATACAATCATGCGATAACAATTTCACTGCTGTCACTTTTACAGTTATCGGGTTAACATTTAACAAACAAGGTTAACATTTTAGGTTATGTATCAGAGCTCCAAGAGAACAAAATAACCCTAAACCATCAACAAAAAAAAACATAATCCTGACACACGACTTACGCCATTTTTTTATTAAAAACGCGGGCAGCCAATTGTTAAGTAGGGTTTGACCCAGGGTACAAATAATAATAATTGTATAAACTTTGTTCGGTAGAACGCGCCAATCTAGGTTAGAATTAATCATCTAGAATGTTTATACTCAATAATCTCAGGTGTGAAAGTTCGCAACCAAGGTCGCGTGTCAGCATCATGATAGTTTCTTTTGTTTTAGGATGGTATCTCAATGTACATAAATAAAAGGCGGTGCATGGATAGATATTACATGTATTAGAAACCTTTTGGACATTTTGCTGATGAGCCCTAGCTCAACAGGTTAACAAAATTATATAATTTTGACTTACCCCAAAGACCGACCAGTTTTTAGCTATCTGTATCTAAACTATGGGAGAAGCGACGGAACGTCCCGCACACCCATTCGGCGGCGGACGTAACTCCGTAGAAGCGTGATCCGTCTTCTGGAAAGGTGGATATACTCCTCCTGTCCACATCCATGAACTCCAGCTGTCTATAAGCGCGTAGCCGTTCCTAGGGATGCTGCAACCCATACATAGGGCTCTTTCTCGGCCCGTCGAACACGTGCGATGTCGGGATTCAAACTCCAGAAATCAAAAAGGACGAAGTTCCCGATTGACAGCCATGCATGGCACAAAATATAAATCGCGTATAATCCAATCCTACACAGGATTGACCGTTACTTTACGGATTCCCGTTCAATCGTATACGGCGGTCGCGTGGTCCGTTCGTAACAACTTCCGTCCAGCGAGATCACTATTACCCACTTCGGGAATGGTTATTTTACGGTCACAAAAACGTTTACCGCCGTGCCCGTAAGCAAGATCGCACTCATCGGCGACAAAAAATAAGGAATTACATTCCGTACAATTAATTATTCAAAAACGAAAAGCACTGCGACCATCGTCTGTACAGTCCACGAACCCACGCGTTGACTGTCTAGCCAAGAAGTGTTTTGTTTTTCTGTTTCCGCCCGGTACAGATTTTAAATTTTAAATTATCATTCTAAATTTTACCAAAACCAATACCAGCGACAATCGCCCAGTTCCTAACTAGGTTAGAGAATCGGCGAGGATAAATGTGATGATGCAGAATAAATTAATGAATAAAATATTAAAACAAAAGGAGTCTAGCCCTGCATCATAACATTTTCTCGAAGTAAATATACGTAAATAATACAAGATCATTATTCATCTGATGAATAAATGCTTACAGAAGTTGACAGTTGCAAGTATTCTAGATCTTGGGATCTGACAAGGGTCAGATAAGTCAAAAAGGTACCGGTACTCTTTTAACACGTTATTAGGATAGCATCATTATTATTTTGTAGCCATCTACCGTATACCTACAACAAAGATTTGCCCTATGCAAATATATCTGAAAACCCCATGTACGGGAATAGTACCTATATTGTACTCACCTGCATAAATGCTATTTTGCTGATGTAGGGGATATAAAAGGTGTTTGAGGATGTTTGCAGGTTTTTTAAAAGTAAACTGGGTATTGTAGAGAAGAAACAAAAAATCGACAGTTTATTCAACAGCCTAGCCGTTGTGAGCAAGAAAACCCGTTTACAACCCTCTACAATTAAATAGTCTACAAATAGGTACTAGAGACCTAAAATTGAAATAATGATATTAAAATAATTTATTCCAGAAGGTGTGCAGGATTAATGCAATGCAATACCTTCAATGAATTCACAGTGAAGAAAAACAATACGTAAAATAAAATCAGTAAAGAAGTGACGAAATAATATTATTATTCAGAAATTAAGTTAAAGTCATTTATGGACAAATAAAGATACAATACAACAATGTTTGTTTATGGAGGATATTTGACCGTCTTTTGTCAGGCTATCTGGGAAACTTTGTGATGATGGTATTCTTGAATTGGCTTAGTGTGCGCTATAAGCTTCCCATGCTGAGGAGAAGTGTGCAAGGAGTCTAGTTCCAGGATTCTTTTCTGTAGCGCTACAGTATTTTAGTAGGCGGATTAGTTAGCGATAGCATTATTGTAGAAGACTTTTATAATACATGCCATTGGGATGCAGCGTAATTTACCCACAGTTCTCACGTATACAGTGATATGCAAAATGGCATTGAAATTTTTTTATTGACATTTGTACTGCAAAAGTGTAAACGCCTTGACAGCATACCTGTTCTAACGGATAGCGCTCTTCTTCGTCTTTTCATATACTCGATGTCCTTCATCAATTCATCTGTAATAATACGACCAACATCTGTTTTCCTTCCGTCCAGCCAACTTGTAAAGGCATTACGCTGTCTATGATTCAGTAGAAGATCAATTCGAAGCTGTAGTAAATGGTAAAAAATAGGAAAATTTTCACTGCTGTCTAAATTACATTGTTCTATCGATTTACATACTAATTTCTAATTTTGTTTTTTAAATACTTACATGATGCCGTTAAAGTGTTTAATTTTCATGCAGAAAATGTCACACCTGTTTGTTGTACGCATAGTTTATTCATATGATTCATGGATGCTGAATGAACCAATGACGCAAAATAAATAAGACTGTTCTCTGAGACACCAAAAATAACTAATATTCAGTTTCAAGTGAGAGCGCGCTTTATGGGTGATTCCGCGTTTGTGTGGTGCAAAAAGTTTTAGTACATACATTGGCGGGCAGCTGGTACAAAGTTATGATCTGGTGGTAAACTTCAGAGATTCTTAAATAGATGGACTCAATGAAAACCCTAATCTTATAAATCCCACCGATCGCACTGCGCGTCGGTAGTAAAATAGCCATCTTAGTAAATATCACGGTAACTTTTTGTCTCTTATGTAAGTATTTGCGGAAAAAACAACCCGCAATACCAAAGTTACTCTGAATTTCAATTCTGTGGTCATATTATTGCCTACCGAATATCGAATATCCGAGCCACTGTTAAACAAGTTTGCAATAAAGGTTTTATGTTGCTTAAGTACAGGGAAGGTTTTGTAAGAAATTATAAATGGGTCACTTTCTTTTTAAAACAAACGATTCAGTTGCTGAAAAATTGAATATATATACGTTCATCCTAGATTATCTAATATATCTGAGATAATGTATCTGAAGTGGCTCCTAAAATATATTTTATAATGTTATTGTTTCTTAACAGAACCTTCTTATTTCGATAAAAATATTTATTTCATGTAGGTTAGGTACTTACTGTACTAATGTTCAAATTACACAAAATACATTTCCACAACGTGTAACCTTTACTTTCAACTAATGTGCCACCCTTTTCTAACCCACCGCTTTCCCACCAATTATTGTGCTGTGTTTTCCCGCCAATAATCTGCCTGTCACAACCAACTCTTTTGCTTTGGTTAGTAACCTTTTAAAAATGTAACACATTCAAATTCAAAAGGCAGATTTAAAGGACGATCCCAAAATCGAGCAAGTCTAAAGATAGATGTTAGTATCCCAGAAAAAAATTATGCTTGTCTACTTAATATAAAAAATAAATAATTTTTTTATACCTCATGCGAAGCAACACATAGATAGCTTTAACATTTGGATTTCATATTTTTAAAAGGAAAAATACAGACCATAAATAAACTGAAAATATTTGATCTGCTACCGTCATTGTATTGTGAAAATGTTGTATGTGCAATGAGGTAGGACTTAGAGCTAGAGGATTGAACCCGCAACACTTGGGTGGGAACCCGACGCTTTGCATCACTCGGCCACTAACACTAAGGACACCATGTTCGCTATGTAGAATGATTGTTATGTGACAAATAATCTACTGTAAATCTTCCTAACAATAAAGCAGAAGAAATATGAAGATTATTAAATTTTAGCATATTTTATTTTATTCTCTCTGGAAAATTTTAAGTCAACGCAACTATTTTTAGCTTTCAAATTTATTTAAGCTGTGAACGGTTTAGCTTTGAAATATCATTTTTTTGTGGAAAACATAAAGTCGTTGTATTATTTTCAAGATATTTCATTAATAATAGTTGAAACTATCAAGGATTCTAATTTAGCTTGTCGATCTTGTCTGTGAGTGACTGTAACTACGTTTCAGTGAACTCGTATTTGTTTTGAATTTTTCGAACTGATTGTGTCAAGAATTCAGACAAGCGCTAAATAACATACTCATAAAATTTTACTATTTAAACAGAAAATAATTTTATTTGTCATTTTCAAAATTGGAACTCGTGTGTCAAGAATCCAGACAAGCGATAATGTACCAACATATAATATAATATTTTTTTATCATAAAATTACTTAAATTCCATATTTGAAATTTTGTATTTCATACGATAAAATTTTCTTTCGTTCTTGACAAGTAAAGTCAGATTTGATTTCCAAGGGTGTGCGCTTTTTCATTTTCAAGAAAACGTTATTCACTAACTAAATAGACTACTAACATAATTGTTTGATAATGATTTAGTTTTGTCATTATTCTATATCTCAATGTCTTATTAAAATTGTCATTTCCTTTTGTTCCATTCCTAAAATGTTTACTTGGGAAGAAAACAAGAATTGAAAAAAGAAGACAGTGTTATTCGTTTGTTATTAACACCCACAAGTTATTTGTTTTATGGATTCGAATTTTCGTCGTAGTTGAGAGTGCATGTTATTTCGTTAATAAAGTTTAATATAGTCGTGTTGTGAAAATCCAAAATTAATGGTGATTGTAAAAAGCGTATACCCACAAATTATAAGTGATCCACGGAAACTTCAAAAAATCAGCAGGACTCCAACATTATCACCAGGTAAAGGCTTCATTTCCCCTCTCTTTTCGATAATAACACGATCAATTGATCTTCTCTTAATCCTTCAGTACTTTCATTATATTTGTTGTGTGTGTCGAATGTGCTGAAAATCTTATTTTAACAAATCTTAACAAATACTGTTTTAGAAACAAGATAAAATTATCTTTACGGTGTATACATTACTATTTCAAAATAATAAAATTTTAATATTAAACGTGAAAAATGTTGTCAAAAACGCTAACCACATTTTACTTCAATCATTGAAAAACTCGAAAGAATTTTTTTTAAATAACTCGATATTTCGAGAGCACGTTGGTTTTGTTTGGGGAATTTTTAAGAAAACTGTACCTTCACTTTTATCTCGTTCATATAATAAAAAAATTAAAGTTTAACCGATTGTTACGATGGCGGCGCAAAATATGAATTAGTCATATTGGTTATTTTTAGGATTTTACGAATGGATTCTTGTATTAATATTTGAGGCAAACAGAAAAAAAATATTATTTTTCTTTCTAACATCGAAAAAATTATGTATTTCCGCATGATAGAAAAAAAGGTAAAATGCTTTTATAAAATATGAACGCCCGGTCATATTTTATGGTAAAAATAATTCAAAAATTTAAATAATTGTCGTGAATTTCAGAATTTTCGAAGTTTGGTATTTTAAAAATAATCTATTTTCTTGACTAGCTACGTCTTATTTTTAGAAGGGTCTAGGATAAACTTTTATCTCCCACAACACAATGTGAGAGCTTGATAGGGATACAATCAAGTCGATTATTTCATAAAATTGTTACAGCCCTTGGGCCAGGGATGGGGAACCTTTTAGCCGTCGGGGGCCATTTTGATGTTTGTACTATTACCCGTGGGCCGCACTTTGATTTTGTTGGTGGGAGGGGGGGTGGGGGGGGAGTTCTGTTGGAATCCTCCACATATTATTATTACTTCATTTTACCAAGTACAAACTGATTTTATTTTATTTTAATAGTGACAATAGTTTTCCTCCGAATTTTGCGGCATATGTTGTAAAACTAAAATTTGAACCCCACTCAGTAAAAACGAACGAAAACTACAAAAATCACATGAAAATGGTTTACTCAGATTTTTGCAGCACGCAGACAGTTCTTACATTTTATAACTGCACTTAGACTACGATAATGTTTTCCATCAAAGTGCGTCAGCAGATGAACCCAAAACTGGATTTCTATCGTTGCATAACACAAACCTGGTTTTACAGTTTATCCTATAGTTAATAGTTTCTTCTGCAACGAGAATTTGAAAACCACCTTCAAGACGAGAATGGTTTCCTTTGAAATGCATCTATAAATGGATTCCCAACTGTAATTTTATTTTTACATTTTTCAACATGAAACCTGTTTTAATTTAAAAGTGAATCCTTGCGCAAGTCCCCAACTTAAATTAAAACTTTACTTAGTAAATGAAAATGGTTTGCTTAGATTTTTGCAGCACATAGTCTGCTACTAAAATTTTAAAAATGCACTTCAAACACGAATATAATTTTCTTCTTACAAGCTTCTGCAGATGAATCCACAACTGTAATTTTATCTGTAAGCAAGTCCACAGTTTAATTAGCAATACACTAATAATTTCTTATGATTAAAATAATACGAAATTTAAATTTAATTGAAACGAGGCCTAGGATCGCTTATATATTTAACAGGTTTCTAGAAATGTCGGTGATTAAGTAAATACCTGTCATCTATATTATACCTTTCTCTGGGCTATATAATAATGTCAAAAATATATCTGAAAAACCGTGAAAGAAAAACGAAAGTAATTTCTTTTCATAATTTTTTTTTTGTGGTCAGCAAGCCACAAATAAAGTGTTCGCACCAAAAAGCCTCGCGGGTCGCAGGTTCCCCACCACTGCCGTAAGCCATTTGACGTTGAGCCTTTTATGTTCTTTGCTATACATTTTATACCTTCGTTACGCCTATACTTATATATGGTTTTATCTATACCGGCACATGATCCTTACTTCATCCACAATTCTACACTTTTTTATGATATATTCTAGCATATTTTTCCGACCCCTCAGTTTTCAGAAAAACTTGATAGTGCCATGTCTTCCTGAAACATTTTCAGTTTCGTTGTTGATATAGGCGGTGTATAGATGTCTCAGAACATAAACAAAGAATTTCGTATGGATGTTTTTACAAAAAATGTCGTCAAAAATTTCATTTGACGTCGTTTTAGATTGAAAAATATTTTGAGAAAAGCCCTCGTGAACGCATTGAAACGCTGCTTAAAATGGATTAAGCTAAGTAATTTAATATTATTATTATGTTTTTTTATTAGGTGTTTTAAGAAACTAAGGATAAAGACAAGGAGGAAATGATTTGTTTCGGGATACGTGGCGGAGTAAGAGTATTCTTAATTAAGCTCAATTTGAATATCATTTTCTTGTTTAACAATAAGTAGGTATATGTTTTATTTTTTAAAATTTATAACAAATCAAAATGTCGATTCAATTTTAAGAGGCGTTGTAAATAATATTTTCATCGTTATAGTCAAATACTAAATAATTATTTTTAATGATTAACTAATGTTTAAGAGACAATGTTTTTTATGCATAGCACAAATAATAACGTATTATTTTTAAGCAATAATTATTAGCCTGAAACACTTAAATAAATTGTAAAAATCTTCCGAAAAAAATACATGACGCCGACAGGAATTAAACACGCAGCCTTCTGATTTCCACCTGATTTGTTCATTTTAAATAGGTGTTTCAGGCTGATAATTATTGCTTAAAAATAATACATTTTGGTGGAAGTAAACAAGGTAAATCACTTCTTTCGAAATTCCATTGTGTATTTTCTAATACAAAAATATTTTACAATAGAAGAATATTAGTTTTTCCATGCAAACATTTCAAGTGTTTCATTTTCTTTTTTATTTCGAAAGCAGTAATTTATGTTAGAAACTCGCATTATCACGTAGAATTACCTCCCGAAGTTTTTGCTCCCATGCGTTTGTGCGTGGCGTGCCGGAACGAGGGAGGCTGGTTTGGGGAGACCCTTTGATCTCCCCAACTGGTCTCTCTGGAACCATAGCCTTGGGAAGGACAGCTTATACGTCCGTCACTCCTGGACGCACAGATCCCTAGATTCCTACCCACCCCTCATACTTTTTTCCTTCCCAGAACTTCCTCTCCTTTTGTTCATAAAAAATACTCGCCACGCAGCATCCCCAAAGATGACATAGGTCCAGAGGGATTTTTTTTCCTCAGGACCTCCAGTGTGGATTTAATGTAAAAAAGAATTTAACCGTTTGGTGTCCAGCTCTGAATAGCCGTCTCCTTACCCTTTTCACTGCATCTCAACATACCCTTGTATGAATAGCCAGGTACTCCTCCAGCTTCCCTTCCCCAACTATTTCCCCACCCCAATACCTTCAGCCTCACAATGTACCCCAATTGGGGTTGCCATAGTCTCACTAGCTCCACAGAGGGTTATGAGCAGTAGGGACTCTTGTGCGGTACTCGCATAAAAAAATCCATGACAAAAATGTGTGGCAATCTATCCTCTCTACCAACGGCATAATGGTTAGAGAGTTAGCTAGTTTTACGCCTATGTTTTTATAGTAATTACTTACAATTCGGTAATAGTAATGTAGATATATTTATATAATTATTTGTTAATCATTTTGGAAAATATATTATGATCTCTAATGGAACTTGTGCAATGAAATAAAATGAAAAAGCTTCTATGATTTGGTCGTCTTGCGATCGGAAAGAGATAATTTAAGCCAGGGCGCGAGCAAAGCTTCGCACGTAAAATGGTTATCTCTGCAAAACAGGGGTATTATTTTACCGTCAATATACAAAAATAACCTCACCCTCAGGCAACAGGTTTATACTCGCATTTCAGCGAGGTATGAATTTCTATCAACAAAAAAATGTAATAAAATGTTAAAGTAAAATACGCCGCTGGGAAGTAATTGTTGGAAAATAATGAGAAAAACACTATAATATTATATTTTCTAAGAATACTATTGTTGAATTACTTTCAATCTTATTCAATCATTTTGTTACTATTTTTTGCTTATTTCATTATTTTATTTTGTCATTTCATTATATTTTCACAAATTATTCACCTAAGTAGGTTAAGCATTACATAATATTTATAAATTTAAACACAGTGATATTTTATGAGAGTATGTATATATTGTATATTGTTAAAGAGTAAGAGGTAAGAGTCATACTCTTGGTAAGAGTCATATCCCGTAAAAATACGGGATTTGACTCTTACCAAGATGAAAATTAAGACATTTCGGTTCTAAAGAAAAAAAAATAGTTACGAATTTTGATTTTTTAACAAAAATAATCGTAAAGTTATAATTTTATTGCAGGTACTATGAATTTAAATAACACAATTTTGAAAATGTTCCAGTCATACGTTACGTACAAATAAAGTATATTATATTGAAAATCACAGAAATGGCCATATAGCACAATCAAAGCACAAGATCAAACGTTTGGTCGCAAAGGTCGAAAATAATAAATTTACTTTGCCAGAGCTCACTGTTAGAGAGTTTCTGTTGCTTCAGAAAATGATATTGGTAAGTGAGTACATTTACTTAGCCAGAGCTCACTGTTAGAGAGTATCTGTTGCTTCAGAAAATGATATTGGTAAGTGAGTACATTTACTTAGCCAGAGCTCACTGTTAGAGAGTATCTGTTCCTTCAGAAAATTATATTGGTAAGTGAGTACATTTACTTAGCCAGAGCTCACTGTTAGAGAGTATCTGTTGCTTCAGAAAATGATATTGGTAAGTGAGTACATTTACTTTGCCAGAGCTCACTGTTAGAGAGTTTCTGTTGCTTCAGAAAATGATATTGGTAAGTGAGTACATTTACTTAGCCAGAGCTCACTGTTAGAGAGTATCTGTTGCTTCAGAAAATTATATTGGTAAGTGAGTACATTTACTTTGCCAGAGCTCACTGTTAGAGAGTTTCTGTTGCTTCAGAAAATGATATTGGTAAGTGAGTACATTTACTTAGCCAGAGCTCACTGTTAGAGAGTATCTGTTGCTTCAGAAAATTATATTGGTAAGTGAGTACATTTACTTTGCCAGAGCTCACTGTTAGAGAGTTTCTGTTGCTTCAGAAAATGATATTGGTAAGTGAGTACATTTACTTAGCCAGAGCTCACTGTTAGAGAGTATCTGTTGCTTCAGAAAATTATATTGGTAAGTGAGTACATTTACTTTGCCAGAGCTCACTGTTAGAGAGTTTCTGTTGCTTCAGAAAATGATATTGGTAAGTGAGTACATTTACTTAGCCAGAGCTCACTGTTAGAGAGTATCTGTTGCTTCAGAAAATTATATTGGTAAGTGAGTACATTTACTTTGCCAGAGCTCACTGTTAGAGAGTTTCTGTTGCTTCAGAAAATGATATTGGTAAGTGAGTACATTTACTTAGCCAGAGCTCACTGTTAGAGAGTATCTGTTGCTTCAGAAAATTATATTGGTAAGTGAGTACATTTACTTTGCCAGAGCTCACTGTTAGAGAGTTTCTGTTGCTTCAGAAAATGATATTGGTAAGTGAGTACATTTACTTAGCCAGAGCTCACTGTTAGAGAGTATCTGTTGCTTCAGAAAATTATATTGGTAAGTGAGTACATTTACTTTGCCAGAGCTCACTGTTAGAGAGTTTCTGTTGCTTCAGAAAATGATATTGGTAAGTGAGTACATTTACTTAGCCAGAGCTCACTGTTAGAGAGTATCTGTTGCTTCAGAAAATTATATTGGTAAGTGAGTACATTTACTTTGCCAGAGCTCACTGTTAGAGAGTTTCTGTTGCTTCAGAAAATGATATTGGTAAGTGAGTACATTTACTTAGCCAGAGCTCACTGTTAGAGAATTTTTGTTGCTTCAGAAAAAAAATGTTTTACCAAATTAGGTATAATAACAATAGAAATGAAAAATTAAATTATTTCTCGCGGTTCAATTTATCAACATCTTTTGGGTAATTTATGGCCCAGAATAACTGGCCTAAAATGATAAAAGTTTTTTAAATGCCCGTATTTTTAGCCACAGCACAAAAGAAAAACACGGAATTTGTTGGGAGTTTTTAAACCTTGATTAAAGGTTTATTTAGGGCGGAGGTTCCCAACATTTTTAGGCAAAGCTCCCATTTTACGTGTAGATATTTCTGCAGCGTCCCTCCACAAAACTCACTAGACCCAATAAATATTTTTCTTAATTTTACCGTTCTGAAAGTTAGAACTAAATATAATTTTTACTCTGACATCTTTTGGAATTTAACGATATTTTATTAGACCTTTCAATTGCTAAACTGTATCAAACGTAGGTATCAAAAAAGGGCTGAATTATCAACTGTGTTTAAATCTAATAAAATAAATGCACAAATCAAACAAACAGATTATATAAAATTGCCGTCCAAACCACTATAACTCTTGATCCTACACTAGCGGGCAATATAACCCATGTTGGAAATCACTGATTTACTTTCAAGGGTGTTTTTAGACATTAATTTATCACCCTATATTTCCAATTCAGTGCCTTTTATTTATTTGGTTCAGATTATCTGAAAGTCTTAGATTAATATTACAGATCTTATGTTTTTTCACAATATAGTTGTTATCATATTATATATCTCTTCGATTCCTAATACAAAAAATAATATTAATTAATAATTAATTAATCGCGATGTCCACTTCAAATCTGGTTGTATATTACAACAATCGAAACCTTTCATAATTAATTGAATGAAATTATTCTACCGGTTTATTTTATAACCGGATAATATTTTGTTTTAAAGGTTCAAAGACCGGCACTGTTTTGTTTGTTGTTTTCGTTTTCTGATTAATTACGGCACAAGGAGACGAAAACTTACGTAAATACATGACATCTTTCAAATCGGAATAGATCACACTAGTGGGGATTATCTATTCAGTGAGGTTAACCCCTCAAACCTCGGAAGGACATTACTAGCCGCAAACATCGTATTCCATTAGAGCTTCTGAACAGTTTACAGGACAGATCTGACCAGGGCCTGCATATATTTATCTTTTTATATAAAATGTGAGTACATGTGATTTATTCGTAATTGGAAAGGGAAATAATTATTCTTCCCAGTTTGTGTCAAATATCTATACTTGATTCCAACAATAAAATTATCAAAACGTATTATTATAAATTGGCGAAATTTTTTGTTAGAGAGTTAAAAGTAAAACATATATTTATTGTATAAACGGCATAAATAGTGATAATTACTTACTAATTCCCTACACAAAAGTTATATTTTTCTAAACATTAATTCTTTCAAAATTATGGATGTTTCGGTTAGTTTTTTGTTAACATTTTTATTGATATTAAAATATTATTATTGATTATTTTAAATACAAGCTTCTCAAAAATATTTTTTATAATTTCTTCAAAAATAAGAAATATGTAACACATTTAAAATACCCCGGAAACATTTCGAAATTTCATAAATTTTCCTGTGTTGTTGGGACTTGTAGGTAAAAATATTTTAAAGTCTGAAGGGTTCTACAGGAGATTTACAGAACCTAAGCCGTACTTGACGGTGGAATGTCACAAAATTGTAATTTTATTATTATTAAAAAAATGATGATTATATTACACCTCACTAGAGCACCTTACACCTCCTAAGACAGGGGAACAATATTGCCACCCGGTTGGGCAGGGTTGAAGCGGGTTAAGGTAGGAAGTAGGAAGGAATTTATTACTGTGGGTCTTCAAGAGGCCCAGATTATAATACAGAAGAAGAAAAACAGATACTCGTTCCACACAAATCGACTTAAAAAAAACATAATTTTTCATGAAATCAACATCAATAGTGAACGGGTGTTCCGTTGGTGTCCGTAATATTTCCTGAAAATTTTCATACAAAAATCCGAATTTTCATACAAAAATTCGAATTTTCAAAAAAAAGAAGGTGGGGGTAGGAGACTTTCAAATATTGTCACGTTATTCGTTATCTGAGAATATTTGTATTTCTTTTAAAAAAAGTATACAAAAACATATAAAATTAAGTGATTCCTTTGAAATTAGAAAAGGAACGAAATAACTGATTTATTTCGTTTTTATTCTGAAAAACTTAAAAATTTTTTAGAAAATCTTAACAAATCTCGGTTTTTACCAGAATTTATGTCAACCACCTTTGAAATACGATAAAAGTGACCTTTGGGGTCTGACTTTGCCTCAGCATGAGCTGACCTCTAGTGGCATTAAAAACATTTGGAATCTTTTGAGTTTGTCACGAAATGATATCAAGAAATTTATTTTCATTTCTAAAAACCTGACTGTGAATGGAACAGCAATAGTTATGAGGTACTTGCATTAAATCCCATATTTTCAATGAATTATGTTTTAATAATTTTCTCTGCTTACCTATACATGGTGAATATGAAATATGAAAACGATATAATAACAAAAAAGGCCTCCTTTTTAAATTTCATTACATAAAACCCTAAACTTCTTATTCAACGCTTTTCTTAATCGAACTCGAATCATTATACATGTCAAATACTAATGTACTTACTTCTTCTATTTGTTATTGCTAATACTAGGTTACAGACAGTTTTTGACAATTACTTATTTAAAGTACTTTATCTTTATGTATTCTACAACTGGAATTTCTGTAATATATTTCACTACAACTACTGTTTTATTGGGACCTGTATAAGCGCCTGACATGCAAAATAAATATTGTAATATTATATCAATTATTAAAAAATATCATTGTTAAAAATGGCAGTATGAAAAGTGGGTTCGGCAGCACAGCGGAATTAATTAGTTATTTTTTTACATTAACCCCTCTAGGAGGTCCTGAGAAAAATAATTTCCCTCCGGGCCTATGTCATCTTTAGGGGTGCTGTGTGGTATTTTTAAGGAAAGGAAGGAGAGGAAGTTCTGGGAAGGAAAGAGGTATGAGGAGTCGGTAGGAATGTAGAGATCAGTGTGTCCAGAAGTGACGGACGAATGGTCTAATCCTCCCGCTGGGTTGAAAGAGAGTCCGGTTGGAGAGGTTAAAAGGTCTCCCTCAACCAATATCTCCCGATCCGCCACAAAAGCCTAGACAAACCCGGACACCCCTGCTAAGTCACTAAACGTAGCGAACCACTTAGGGTGACCTATGGCATCTATCGTATGAGTAGGCACTTAAAAGTGTGAACGTAATCATATTTGTCTTGAATTTAAACGTTGCTTGAAATGGCTTCAACTATGTTCAGTGACCAGATATGAATAGGTTAGAAGCTATTTCCTCACCTTCCTCATCTAATCTCTTTCCTTTGTATTAAAAAAATATAAATGGTAGTATAGACAGCTCTGATTTACTTAACTGAGTATGAATCAAACACTCGTTTGTACCGAGTTTACACGAAGTTAGTAATAGATACGCAAAAGTGGCGGATCAATTTAAGTTCATGGAAGGTAGGTACAAGAAGGCTATACTACCATATATTTTCAATCAATATTAATTTAAGCTAAGTCCACTTATACGTTTGTTGTACTTGTTTAATTTTACATCCTTTAAGAGCTTCTACCAATTTTATACTTTATGTGATCGAACGCCACATTCAATTGTAATTTAAAAAAAATATGTGTTTAGTAGTCGGAACCCTTGTGCGGTACCTACTTACGAATGGAAAAAAAAACAAAGTTATTTATCTCCTTGCTGTTTTTATTATTGACAAATATGTTTCTTATCCGCCAATTATCACCACCGACGTCCGCATAAATAAAATAAATCAAACCTGTTGACGTATCGCGGAGTCCCTTCAGCCTTCATTCTCCTACTACTCCTATCTAGTACTGGTATAATATTATGATTATCATTCTAACGCAGTGATAAGTTCCAAGTCCCATATAATACGAAAGCACCTCGCGTACAATTTACTACATAGAATACACTGTACAGTGTACAGTAGGCAGTAGGCAGGCAGGCGTATCTACAGAGTGAAGAGAACGATTCCTCAGTAGCTACGCTCTACGTCCCGATAATGTCCATGTTTCCAGTCGGTATTCTCATTCGGTGACTCCGCGCGGGCCCGAACGGTCGTCTCATCGACTGTGACTGGCTATACGATACCATCCTTGCTGTTTACGATGCACTCGGCTCGAGTTGCGGAACTAAATATCGTCTTCCTTCCTCCCCTCAAAACTTTTCGGTTTTATTAATTTCTGTTTCCGCCCTACGCCGACTTCATGACCGTGCCGTAACTAATTTACAAAGTTTTGGATTTTCGGAAGTTGGGCCCCCGCAAGAAAAAACGTTGGTAAGTTTTCTTGATACTTGTTTTGAAATGTTATTAATATTTGTGGAATGATTTCCTTTTATGTATTAATTCGACATCGGTATGAAAATATGTAGATTTTACTTCTTTTAGTTAATTCAATACGCTTTTAATGTATATTATTCCCTAAATAACGATTCTATTAAAGTCATTGATTTTGTTGGTTTGGGAAAGATTTTGGATTACTTCTTTTAATTCGTACCATTCTTGTGCTAGTTGACTTTTTTATTTCTCGTTTGTGTACTTACCAACTTGTTTCAACTCATTTATTATATTTTTTGTGTGCTTATGGTACAAGCTACAATATATTTGATTAGCAAGTAGTTTTTCCGTCTTTAACATTATTATATTAGAGTGAAAAACAAGGCTAAGACGTATCGGAAAAGTCTAAGTAAAAAACAATTACATAATATTAGATCTTTAAAGTTTAAAGTAAATGAAATTTTATTATAGTATTATATCGCTGCAAGTATCTTAGTTTTTATTTGTGAAGGCTGTTTCGGCCTTCGAGGCTATTATCAAACGCCGAAACAGTTGAATGAAAAAATGCTCGCAGACCTTAATAATAACATTATTCAATTTAATTTATTTTTCCTACTTTTGATATAATATCTCAGGCGAAATTACGTAATGACATTTTATGGACATACGTAATAGGTACTACAACTATGTAATAACTAAAAAATTTCTAACTGTATCTTATTGTACTGTGTATGTCTTAACAAATAAATAAATAAATAAATAAATAAAAATAAAATTGAATTTCTGCGAACGAAACAATCAAAATAATAATGTTATTGTTTTGGGTAAACATTTCTATTGAAGTATCTAGGTAAATAACCACTCACGAACTTACCTAGATAACTCAATAACATTACACAGATATATCAGTATTTCTATTGAATTATCGAGGTAAGTATCGACTCGCGAACTTACCTAGATAATTCAATAATATTCCTCAGATATTTCGGTGTTTCTATTGAATTATCTAGGTAAGTATCAACTCACGAACTTACCTAGATAATTCAAAACATTCCACAGATATATCAGTATTTCTATTGAATTATCTAGGTAAGTATCAACTCACGAACTTACCTAGATGATTCAAAACATTCCACAGATATATCAGTATTTCTATTGAATTATCTATGTAAGTATCAACTCACGAACTTACCTAGATGATTCAAAACATTCCACAGATATATCAGTATTTCTATTGAATTATCTATGTAAGTATCAACTCACGAACTTACCTAGATGATTCAAAACATTCCACAGATATATCAGTATTTCTATTGAATTATCTAGGTAATTATCAACTCACGAACTTACCTAGATGATTCAAAACATTCCACAGTTATATCAGTATTTCTATTGAATTATCTAGGTAAGTATCGACTCACCTATCACAATAACTTGAACATTCCACAGATATATCAGTTTTCAGAATATTTAATTATCAGTACAATCTATTTCAATATTTTACTGGATAATTGTATGTAAGTAACTAACATACTCGTAATATAACATTAAAGCTAGATTGCTAGTTCATCCTTACAATAACACAAATAACTGCACTAATTTTATTTTAAACAACTAACATTCAATAATAATTCAAAAAAGTCTTAGTTGGTAATTTATTTAGTTATTTACACCCTAGGGCGCTTTTACATGAAATGATAGTGATTTGTATAATTAAGTCAACTATAAATCCACATACCTGGATCATAATAACTATTTTATATAAGAAACCAGTGTGTTTACAAACATATGTAACCAAACAATCTTAAGATACAATAAGAATACATTATCTAATAATATTATGTCATGGGTTTATAATCAATTTTGTCAGTTTCGTGATTTTAGAAATATTTTCAGTTATTCTAACATTTGTATAAACATTAAATATCTAAGTTTATTGAACTTTGTTAATCGTCAAACGTATTCCGTATTCGATTCCTGAGAATTACAGTCATTCTATGTTTAGTATACGTATGTTCTCTATTTCAAAAAATGCGTGGACTTAACGATAGATAATTATTTAGCATGCTTGTGGTTTCCCTTATCTACAAATACATTACATGCACACAGACATAAAACCCTTGGATAATGTATCCACGAAATGTGCTAAGCATTCTTCAGCAAGATGGTAATTTCGTGTTAACATATTAAAGAGATAAAACGTAGATTAAGAAGTTCGCTCTTGTTTGGTTTTAGGCCACACTCATCCATATCTCAGCCAAACTGCCCATTAAATGTACATTATAGGAACTGCAAGACATTGTCGTATATACCCTTTTGCTTGTAGCCATCAAACCAGATTGTCACTTTTATAAAAGGTGAAAAGAAAACCGAATTTTTGGAGAAATAAGTTTGTCAGTAATAGAAACCACTGTCAAAGTTTATAAAATGTTTGCAAATCCACGGGAACGGCATAACCGCTTTTATTACAGGGTCATTGCGATGTTGTGATGTAATTTATTTAAAAAAAAAAACTTAAATTATTGCATATAATCGTCGCCGCGAAGTTTCGCGGAATGAGTCTACTCCAGGTTTGAAGGAAATAATTAAAGATCAACAAGAAGATAGCAGCTTTGTTCGTCCCCCTCTTAATAATATGGTTAATTTCTAATAGGTTCCTACAAACCAAATGAAAGCGACATGATAACATCATTGCGATATCTTCTTCCTTTCATTGGCTCCTTCGCTCTTCTTCTCCTAACATTACTTTGACAGCCTTAATACGAAAGGAAAAGAAATATAGTGTCTTCCTGAAAAGAAAATACCTGCTTAGGTAAGCTGAATATAGATGTCTATTTTCAATAGCAACCAGTGGTTTCCTTATTTCCCTTTTTTTGCTGAAACAGAAGAAAAGATTACGTTTATTCCTGGAGCTCGTCGCAATTTCCGTTAAGCTTCCGTTGCCATTTGAAAACATCGAGTATTTACGGAGAAAATAATTTTTCAAATTTGAAAATCTGACGCCAGTTTGAAATATTCAGAGAGGAGAAAAAACATAGCGGAAGCTGACTTTTTTCTGGTTAGTCAACTTCAAACTACCTTAGAATTTGTAATCTAACTTACTTACGGGTACAGAATAAGTTTATTATTTATTTTACTCTACACGGCAGAAACGACTGAACTAGAAGTTACTACCTCATTGAGCTCGAGTTTTTATACTTTATGAAAACTTTTAACTTATTGAACAATTTAAAAGTATGGTATCTTATCTTATTTCCACGTAGTTTTAATAAGTTCTTTCATTTAAAAAATACGATAGTAAATTCATTTTGACGTGGTCGATTCGATGATGGTTAAAAGTTATATATAATACACATTTTAATGTTTTACAGCTGATACCTGAAATGTCACTGTGAATGTAAAATAGATGAGTCAAGCAGCATTATGAATTAATATAAATATAAAAATGATGAGGTTACTGATCACTTTATTTTTATTTTATTTTTTTTATAGTGAATGCCTCACAAGAGTCCCAACTGCTCCCGTCTGGAGCCAGTGAGACTATGGCATCCCCAATTGGGGGATGTTGTGAGGCGGAAGGTAAGTGGGGAAGGGAAAGAGGAAGGTGGGGAAGTACCTGGCTATTCAGATCTAGTCACTAAACACGGCTAAAGCCATTTGGAGCAACGTTTCAATTCTGAATGGTGGTCTTACACCAGGGCGATACTGGTAGTATCTTCCACTCTGGAACGTGCCGCAAATATACTATATATTATTTTAATTAATTAATTGTGAAATAACACAAATTAATCAAATAAAATTTATTTGCGCACGCCGGGTTCGAACCCGCGACCTTCGGAATGGCAGTACAATGCGTTACCACTGGACTATGCCGGCCGTCAAATTTTTTAAATTTTAGACTTTCTTCGATCACTGATCGAAGAAAGTCAACGGTGCTTCAGATAAAGAGTAATTTAAAATATTGTTTTATATTATTGAAGCAAGTATGTTATATTGTATCCAACATGTTCTATACAGCTTATATATATATTGTAAGCAGGCTGCTTGTGGCGATTCTACATTGACCGAGCTCCGATTACACAGCAAATCTTATAAAATTTTTGAATGATGTAAAATGTTAACGGTATAGTTATATAGTGAATTTAAATAACTTTCATAGGACACGTGAAGGTTAGGTTGATTTGGCTTTAAACCACAGCAAGTTGTTTCATATGTTTCCATATTAATATTTTGAGGAATAGCATTAATTAAATGATACGATAAATGCGGTAACCGGATCACAATCATCATAATGATAATTCATCACATCTTTAAAAAGTTATATAAAGTCATGGAAAGTGATGAAACAAAAACTTTTTTAACTATGTTATGTAGGTTAGATTAGGTTAGGTTAGGTTAGATTAAAAAAAAAAAAATTTCATCGTTTCTAATGACTTTATATCACTTTTTAAAAGTGTGTTGAATTGTCACTGTGTTGAGTTATCATGGAACCGATAAATGCATATATATTTCTCGACTGGTTAAAGAAAGAATTTCTTAATTTAGCACATTGATAGGTTACATTTTTTTCTTGAAAAAGACAAAAATTCCCGGGTTACGAATAACCTGACAATATTTCAAAATCTTCTACTACCAACACAGTAAGCGGACATTTTTGCTTGTGTCGTGATCGAGGACTTGACGAGCAGCCAGTCGAAGAATTGAATTCACGACGCTTGGGTGGGACCCAGACGCGATGCAAACTCAGCAATTGACCGGTCGTACCGTAATATAAAAACCAGATGCTTACGAACAAACATTAAGGCTTAAAATATAATTTTGCTACGTTTGCAAATTTCAAGCCCGGGACAGAACTCCATAAGTGGGGGATTCTCGCAGCTTTGTCTGACCAAGCCCCTCGAAGGTTTTGAGGACTAGCCACATAGCGGGAATGGGGCGGGTACCCTTATCTTTGTGCTTTAGTTGGTGCAGGGGCACCCAACCAAAATCATAAGCCTTTTCGTTTACTGCCGAGTATTATTATAAAGCAAGGATTAATCCCTTTGAGATACGAGTGAGTATTATGATACAAAATAAACGGTTAGTACATTTAAATTTATTGTGAAAAGCTATTGCTATTCCTCCAAATATTTATTGTGAAAAGTCCCAATTTTCAAAAGGGAGTGTGCTGCATTAGTTTTGCTTTAAATAGAATCAAAAGGTGAGAAGAATTAAAAAAAATATATATTAAAAAATATATAATTTTTATAAAGCACTGCTGTTCAGTTTTGACTTTTCACCGGATCCGGAACATAAATCGCAGAGACATCACTGCGTAATATTCACGGTTGAACATTATTCGCCGATCTTTGGAAGTGTTAACTTAGTTGGCATTTTTTTTTGTTTATCTTGTTACTATTAATGCAATAAAATCAGTCCTAAACACTTTTCAAATATTTTATCTTATCTACAGATATTCCCTTGGAACTTGTTAGTTTTCAACGCTTTGCAAGCGAAATAGTTTTGTTTCAAATTTACATGATAAAGCAATTTTATGTTAAATTAAAATTCTTTGGAAGAGAAGCGCTCTTAAATCAAAATAAAAACGTTAAAAAATAAGTTATGTAGTTTTTCCTGTGAAATACCAAACTGTCGAATTTGGAACTGGTAATGCAAGTTAACTGCCAAATTTGGAACTGGCGTTACTTCAACTTTATAATTTTTCTTTATTTTGTGTGATTTGCCTTTTTTCCAAAGAAATAGGCTTTTGTTTTGAGTGAATGAATTTTTAAATTATTGATGACGTTCATTAAATTTGAAACAGAAAAATCAGAAAATATATGGTCGAATCTAGGAATTGAACCAATTTCCTTAGGTCATATTTAACTGTTTCATACTTTGACTTAGAACTAACAACATTATCTTCATTTTCTTAACGCACATTTTTATTGGCTGCTGTCTTAATGTATAGTACCAAGATTATTCTCGAACTAAATGCAATCTAGATAGTTCCTTGGAAAAATATATTAGTTTTTTTAAATCTATTGTCTTTTCTACATGTCTAAGATGTATCTTTTTGTTAACTTTTGGAATAACTTAATTAGTAAAACCCCAAATTGTAATATTTAATCATTGACGACAGTATTAGCGATTCTCAAACGAAAATTTGGAACAGAATAATCGGGAAAAGAAATATCTTTTTATTGTTTCACATTTTCGTTTAAAAGTTGCTAATATGTCTTCCATAATTAAATATTACAACTTGAGATTTTACTTATAAGTTAACTATTCAAAATTTTAAATGTAAATATGTAGTTTTTTCATTTATTTTTTAATTTAATAATAATACAGTTTTAAAAATAAGGTTGCCCAACAATGTTCGATTTTATAATAATGTGAATTGAGATAACGCAAGTGATAATCGCAAAAGGCCTTTAATGGACTTTCTCCACATTTGCGAAGTGACGAAGGGAACCATAATATATGAGCTTTATCAAGAGGAAGACGGACAGCCAGGTGTTCACATACCGTTTCCGATTTGGGTCCAACAAGCAGTCCCTTCCGTTTCGCACTCATATCATTCGGCAATTAGTTTGTTAGACTGATTTTGTCTTTTTATGGAACCATTTGCACAAGTTCATGGACTATGTTAAACAAAACACTTTTCCATGACAACTATCACAGAAAAGAGCAGAACAAGATAAGATCGAAGATAAAAACAACAAAGCTAGCAAAACAATAGCAATGGATTAAAGCCCCGTAGTAAGCGTTCAAAAAGAAGAAGAAGATGCTTTGAAAGGGAGATGTGTAGTATGTTAGAGGGAGCGCGCTGATAAAAAAACGATTATTTGAGTGAAAATATTTAATAAAGCACGACTTATTCAATATAGAGCAAAAATCTCAACAACAAGAATTTTTTTTTCGTACCAATAACCTGTGAAATACCTGAACCAGATCTGTATTTTTATAATTTTCAAGATTTTGTTCAAATTGTACTAGTCTGAAGATGCCCGTCATGAGGTGAAACCGGTCCGGTCATCAATATAGCGTCTAAGAAAGTTATAGGTGTTCTGAATCATAAAATTTGACGGCCTCAGTGGTCGAGGGGTAAGGCTCTCAACTAGTAAGCTGGTTTTCGTAGGTTCAAATTCCGGCGTGCGCAAATAAATTTGATTTGATTAATATGTGTTATTTCACAAGTTACTCATTCAAAATAATAAATACTATATTTGCGGCACGTTCCAGAGTAGAAGATACTCTCAGTATCGCCTTGGTGTAAGACCACCTATTAGGATTGAAACGTTCCTTGAAATGTCTTTGGCCGTGTTTGATGACCGAATCTCAACGGCCATGTTTTTCATAACCTTTCTCTTTCCCATATTCTTACCCTCCCCACTGCCTTCAGCCTCACAACATACCCTAATTAAGGATTCCATATTCTTACTGGCTCTAGACGGTTGAGAGTAATTGGGACTCTTGTGCGGTTTCACAATAATAATAATAACAATAATAAAAAATAATTTAAAAAGTATTTAAATATAATTCCATCAACAAGGTTCCAAATTTAGAATAATATAAGTTATATAACAGAGGCGTGCATTCCGTTTAGACAGGCTGCGCGTGCGCTTTACCATATTATTATAATAAGTGTCAAAAGCAGGAACTAAGTATGCAATACTACGCACATGTCATATTCAAATGTTGAATATGTTCTACATAAAATGAACATATGTATATTCTACATAAAACAAGGGAACACTTATTTGTGCCTGTCTCGTAAAAGGCCGTGTATTTCGGTACAAATCGCAAATGTTAGCAATCAATGCCATCTGTTGATACTTCTATTAATTAGTATAACTTTACTAACGAAATTGTTACATATAACTAACTAAGGAAATTTTTAAATTTGATATATATCCAGAAATTATTGTATTATCTATGGATTTATTTGCATAATAGATGTGACTGTTATACCAACAAAGCCATTCTTAGCGAAAATCTACCAATTCTGTGGTAATTTTTGAAATATCAATTAGTTCCTCATTTTTTCTACTGCATACTGTAATTAAAAACTCATCAATGCACAGTGGGTGAAAATACCAGTTTCCATTGGCTCTGCTTCTGAATACGAGATCCTCTCAAATATTATGCTGCTTTTCTTGTACTGGTGTGTCTGTTCTCAATATAACAAAAATTTTCGACTGTTTTTTTTAACTCGAGTATATTTTCTTATTTTGTTGTGCTGCTATTTTAAAGCTGTTGTTATTGTATAACATTGTAGAATCAAGTTCCTGCTGACTCTTGAAGTTACTTGCAATCGTGTAGCAGATGTCACATCAATAATATTAATTGGATAAAGGGCAAGATAGTTGAGCTAATTGCCAGTATTTTAAAAAATGTAATAAAAAGATTTAAAAAAATGGATTTGGTCTGCAACAATGCTACTAAAAGCAAATATGATACTATTTAATTATTTTCATCAATACTTAGTTATTCGTAATAATTTGCAAGATTTTCATATTAAGCCTCCAACGTAGAAATTCAAGAAGTTTTCTCGGAATTAGGGTGGTAAAATAAAATCATTTAATATCTAATGAAAACGGAGTTAGGAAAAAGGAAAGAATTAAAACGTATTTCTTTTTTGGATATTTACACATACTCACGTACAATAAGTTGGACCATTTGAAAAAGAAAACATTTTAATGTTGGCATATTTGTTTTTCTTTCTGTCAATATATTCCTTTTTCTAGGAATTCCTTCCCGAACACGGAATGGTGGACACTTCATTTTCAATACTGAATTCCGCTGAAGATTCAGGAATATTTAATACGGAAAAAAATTGACGTACCAACTGTGGGTTTGAAATATATTTATGGTGTTAAATGCATTGCACTGTTATTTGCTGCAGACCAGAATGCATTAAACCGCACTACAATCATAAATATATACTTAAGTAGAAAAAAAATATTTTTCTACAGGCATATATTTTTTTCCTCTTTTAAATTTTATTATATATATTTAATATGAAACCGCATGAAAGTCCCAACTGCTCTCAACCGTCTGAAGCCAGTGAGACTATGACATCCCCAATTGGGGTTTGTTGTGTTGTGAGGCTGAATGTAGTGAGGAAGGAGAGGAGATGAGAAGGAGGAAGGTGGGGAAGAGGAAGGTGGGGAAGTACCTGGCTATTCAAATCTGGTCACCAAACACGGAAAAAGCCATTTCAAGCAACTAATTTTAACAACTTTCAATTCTGAATGATGGTGTAAGACCAGGGCGATATTGAGAGTATCTTTCACTCTGAAGTATACAGCAAAATTAAAAAAAAAAACAACAACAACAACACATTATAGGTATTTACACACAGAGCAAGTATTAAGGATACATTATATGTATAATATTTTCATCCTTGAAGTAAGATATTCATTATTCGTATAGGTGGGTTCCGTTTTATTATATTTGCAATACCAAATAAATTAGATTTATCTATATCGAAATAAGAACCATGCCACCATTTCTCTATTCATATTCTATCAACAAAAGGGCAAATACACGAAATAAATATCACTTCCCTTTTCACTTTATGCGCGCCTATATTGCCATTTACTTTTTACATGGCTCACCTTGATTCAATCAGGAGAAAAGGGTATTTTATTGCTTGCTTCATACATAAATGCACCAGCACATTACTCCGCCGTCAGACATTTCAGTCCTCTCTACGTACAAAAAAGATGTTTCTATTGTTCGTTCGTATCCAAGGGTCCAAAATAACCATCCATCTTCTGGACTTAGAACTGTCGCGAGATCACTCAGTGTCCCGAGGTTTGTTTCTGAAATATATTTACCTTTATTATAGTGTATTATTTGTCGCAAAATATTCAGAATTGCTCTGAATTTCGCCCTTTTACAACGGACGTTACATCTACGCACAAAAGCGTACAAACAAATGTTGGTAAAAGGAGCGTTTTATTGTGAAAATAAATGTGTTTTGAAATATGACGAATACGTGCGACTTCTAACTTCTAACTCAGCTTTATAAAGACGGTTGACTTGTGCGGGCTTTTGGAAGAAACGCATCCAACATGGTGTCAAAATTTAAAAAATATCTGCGTCCTTATGAATAGTCACATAGTTTTTTGAAGGAAGAATATTCTACCGTATTATAGATGTCCTGATAATAAACAGAATGCGGCAAAACAGACAGTATTGTATTATATTTTATTTTGTACCGTTTCATACCATTTTAAGCATCAAGTCCTGAAGATGAAATCAGAAATATGATGGCCCCCAGTAGCGATAAATTAATGAAGGCGATTTCTGAAGTTTTCGGCAGCATTTTGGCACATCTCGATGGGTATAGCGGCGATTTCCTCCCGAATTTGATCCTTGAGTTCTTCCAAGGTGTGAAGCCGATGTTTAAAAATATTTTTCTGCAGGTAGCCTCAGTGGAAGAGTCGCAAATTGCAGCTGGAAGGCCCGCAGGGTGGCGAGGAAATAATGGCCATTTTCAAGACACACGCGGACCGCAAAGCCGCGGTGTTGTCCGAACTGAATCACGTTGAATCTTTATTGGTCAAATTTAAAAAAAAAGGTGACTTAGGGTTGATATAATCTGTTTAATGTCTTTTAAAAGGCGCCAAATCGTTGACCCTTGACCAATTTTTTAAAAAACTTTTAGCTATCGAAAAAAGCAGCTGCAAAAAAATAAAAAATATATTTTGTATTGCTAAGATTTGCATCTCTGAAAATATTAAATTGTTTTGGAAAACCATTACGTTCAGCATACCTCTATACTAGATTTGAAAGCTTTAAACGTAATTCCAGGAAAGTAGAAAGTACCCTTGTAGCAATAAATTGACGGTACTAAAACAGTATCTCGCGCCGAGCAGTATTTAAAGTTTGTTTCATTGAACTGGAAACTGGGATTTCAGAGGGGTAATCTTGTCTCGGACGCTAAGAAAAACGACGGTTAACGGTAGCTCGCCGGGCTAGTGTTTGATTTTCTTCTTAACGGGTGTTTATTGCCACTTACGAATAGAAGTAGCTAAGTAGCTAACACGAAGTTGAAGATAAGATAAAATGAAAATTATACCAAAAGAATTAAAACATATTAGTGGCGATGGATTGTTGAAAACCTTATTCAGTTTCTACTGGAAACCGCTTATAGTGGAGGTCGGTAATCTTTAACCTGCGAGTAAATTTTGATATATTTTTAACGTAATCAAACACAAACTGCCGAAAATTTAATTACTTTTCTATGGGAAACACGAGAACGCCTATAGATTATGGAAATTTGATACTATGTTTGCGCCGATAAAGATGACAACTCGGTGAATTGCCTTTTGTTTTGATCAAGGATCGGGATTTTTGCTATGGCAATGAATTGTTCTTCGGTTCCAGTATTACCATTTTCTCTTTCAACCTTCAGATTGTAATCGGTCGAAGTGTAATGAAGTCTATGCAGTACCTATCCATAGAAACGCATATAATTACACCGTACCATTACAGAATTAATTATTATTTACGTAGTAAAATCTTAGTAAACAAGTGAAACAACACCGCAGGAAGATCCATCTAACCTTTACCTACCGTAAGCACCATCCTTACATTTATTGTCAGTATTATGACCGATCTCCGAGCGTAATTTGAAGCATTTTTTTGCCATATAAAAACCTCACCAAAACATACTCATTACAGATAAAACCATTTAACCCCTACAACAATCATAAAATCGATACTGACGCCTAATGGTGGTCCTGCCAAAAATTAAGTCAGTTCATTTTATGAACTACTAATGGGCCCAGGCAGACCTTGTCCTGCTACAGACCGCCTTCTATGTAGACCGCATTTTATATAGACCTCATTTTATGTAGACCGCCTTTTATCTGGTGGAGCTGTTGTCAGATATGTTATACATTTGACATACATAGAATACATTTGCAAATCACATGCATCGTATATATTGTTTTGACTTTTCATTTGAAATCAATCATTTCAGCAGATTGTGATTATTGTTAAGTACGATAGAAAATAAGTAAAAATGCGACCAGCACCGTTCTATACTCTTTAAATTGCCTTGAAGTATATGGCTTTGACAATGTGACAGATCCCCGTACGAATACTATCCATAGAAAACACTTACGGTATACACTTTTTATTTAATTTTTTATTCATCTCATATTCTAGTGTACTAAATAAAAATAAAATTCCTAAATGATAGTGGATAAAAATTAAATGTTATAAATGATGGAAATAAAGGTTGATTATTAAGTCTAAACAATTTTGTTGTTTTATATTATAGTAGGTAATGAATACCAATTTAATGTAGTGCGATTTGGTAAACAATATTATTTTATCAATCTATCTTTTGCCGATATGAATAGATATAGCTTACACCACTTAAAAATGAATTACGAGCCTTTTTTATTATTAAAAGTCCTGATCGTATTAAAAAATATTAAGGGTTCTAGAGAAGTTACATTTTTTGGTTGTATGTAATTTTGGATGATAAAGCTGAAAAAAATTGCAGTCGACAATGCCACCTATCGGGTCCAAAACTATCCTACGTTTCAAGCTGGAACCAACCATACATTCAAATATAATTTCATTAAAATGGGTTGGGCGGTTTTGTAGATTAGCGTTTACGAACACAGTGACACGTGCTTTTTATATATTAAGATTTAGAATGAAACGTACAATCGAAAAGATTTTCCATTAATTCTTTCACCTTTTACACCAAAAATATGTGTTAAATTTAGCGTTTTATTCGGCATGCAGTATTACTCGCGTGGAATTGTAAACGCACACTGCACACTGCACACGAGCATTCGGTGTAGAATCGGTATGGAATGCCCGAAGCATCGACTATGAAACGTTGCACAATGGAAAAATTATAATGAATACTGAAAAAACGCAACAAAGAGCCTTCGTTACGAACATATTCGTTAGTTCAAAAATGGGCGCAACATAGAGTCATAAAAATTCGTGACCGAAATACGGTTACCATGGATATGCAGGGCTGGATTTTTATACAGTTAGAGTAGAAAATAGAGTTTATGAAATTCAAGTGTAAAAGCTCATTTTTTTTAAAGTATACTTTATTCAGCTATAAAATTTCATTATTATTTTTTTAACAATTGTAACAATTGTTACCCTTTGTGCTATGCATAAAAAACCTTGTCTTAAAACATAAGTTTACCAAAAACAATTTGTCTCGACGCCATCTAGTGAGAGAGTTAGCACTTACAATGCCTTTCTCATATAAAATAAAGTTGGTTGTTTTCAGGTGAAAAATGTAACAAGCAGTAATTTGAATGAAACACTAGTATATATTGAATAATTTCGCAGGTAAGAGATAAGCCGCCATAGCTCAGTGGTCAGAGCTGTCGACCGGAAATCAAAGGGACACGGGTTCGAGTCCCGTTGGCGTCATGTATCTTTTATCAGGAGATTTTTCAATGTGGATGAGTGTTTCAGGCGAATAATTATTGCTTGTAAAATAATAAAATTTCATATTTAACATTTATTCTAAAACAACTATAATAAGCATTGTTTTGTTGTTTCCGATAAATTTGTCTCGGGAAATTGTTAAAGCTTCTAGTAGGATAGATAGCTAAGGAAACATTTTATTTTTTAACTTAATCAACAATAATAATTGGATAATTTGTAGAGCGCCGTTTTTGTGAAAAATCACCTCAAGGGCGCTGTATTATAGACAAGGTTGCCAAACACTCAAAATATTGAGTAAGCGTTGCGTTGTTTTTATCCTAGTATATCTGCTACAGCACAGAATAGACCTCATGCAGAATTATTTCCAATATTTTCCTTCATTACATTAATCACATTTGTTCAGTTCGCAATATTTTCTGTGCATTTCAAATGCGCTACATACATCTTATTTATTAATTTTCCGAAGAAACAAATACTGTTTTAGAAAATAGATAAAATTATTAAAAAACATTATAATATCAAACGTGAAAAATTTTGTCAAACACGCTTAACATAACATTTTTATTTAAGTTTCTTTACTCCGAGTTACTCCAAGCATAGAAACATTGAGAGAACTCGATATTTCCAAAAACACATTCGTTTTGTTTGGGGAATTTGTAAGAAAACTTTATAATAAAAAAAATATATTTTTGAAGTTAAACCGATTGTTACGATAGCGTCGCGAAATATGAATTATTGATTTTGACTATTTTTAGATTTTTATTAATGCTTTCCAGTATATATAGATTTGAGGCAAACTGGAAAGAATTATTATTTATCTTTCTGACGCAAAAATAATATGTATTTTCGCATGATATATACTAACCTAACCTATAATAACCCAACCTAACCTAACCTAATCTAGCACAACCCAACGTAACCTAACCTATCATATCCCAACATAACCTATCATAAACTAACATATCCTAATCTATAATAACCATCCCTTTTTTTAATTTTTCTTTATTTATAAAACATACCTTAATATCTAAATATTTTTGGAGTTTGGTCAAAATAGTATCTACCTAGTATTTGCATAGAGTAAATGGTTAAAATTCTAGCCACTCATATCAGGAATACCAACAAAAAAATGTCATCAATATAAGTCATTGCAGCTGTCATTCCATACAGTGAAAGTGAATTTTCGATTTACGTAATTAAAAATTAAAATGCTAAAATTAAAAATATCCCAAATGCTGTCAGATTACCTATACAGTAATTAAGGTAAATCAGAAGGTTTTATTATAAAATATTTCGTATATTCTGTGTCCAGCGATTCTGAATAATTACCAAAATAATTTTAATTGTTAAAATGTTATATTATAGTTAGGTACTTTATAGCTTGTCTGAATTATTCACTCAATCAGTTCGGATTTTGAAAATGATAATTCGTATTCAAGAGTCATTTAACCAGAGTTCACATGCGCAACCAAAATGACTATTGTTAAAGTGTAGAAAAAAGGTTATCATTCGTTTAATTAAATCATTCGAATGTTATTCCACCTCGAAATATTCTTCCTACGATGATAATTGTCTAATGTTTTAGAGAAACCATATGTTTTTTATGTGTAACCTTTATTTATAAAACTAATGCCTATAAGCTTAGACACTGGATGAATATCGAGAAAGAAAGTTATTTTTACAATGCGATCATTGATTTCCAGGAAGAATAATCGTTTCATAAACTTCCGTCGTTTTATATGGGTATTCACTGCAATCGTAACATTGTCAACTTCACAACACAACTGCTATACTAAGAATTTGTAATGTAATAATTAAGTTATCCGTGAAAATGGCCAGAATGACCATATAAAGATTGTTTAATATTCGAGGTATCACGTCATCGGAGTCATAAATAAACCACCCACACCACAGCGAACGACTGCCTTATTGAATTTATTTTCAATATTTTAAAAATAAAAACCTTTATGATAAAATTTAAGATTTTTCGAAACGAAAATAATTGTGCATGGGCACTTTATTGTTTTATGATTGAACGTTCCCAATGGCTAAACAAAGTTGACACCTATTACTATTTACCCTACCTAAACCTTTATACGAACACATTCACGGTTAATACAGAGTTATCTGTATGTACGTAAACATTATATTATTTATGCTAAAGTTGAAAGCATTTCCACCGCGTTCATTTCGGTACAATTCATAAATAATTTTCTTGTTTAATTTTATATTGGGTTTTAGAATCCCTCATACACAGTTTTGTGTTTACACGTGAAGCCAAAGGCCAAGGTATAATATAGACTCGGTTAGAAAATAAGACGGTACAAAAGTGTCTTGATTTATCTATATATCTATTTAAATATAAATCTCCGAAAGTTCCTCATTGATTGCTTTCAATTTTTGACACAACGTTGCATTCAAAAAATTCTGTGTTTTCATATCCCTAAAACAAGCAATTTTTGAAAACCGGCGCCATCTGTTGGACGTAAATGGAACACGCGCTATTATTTCTCTATCTGCTCAGACAGACCAAGCCACAGCAACGCGTGCGGGGTACAGCTAGTTTATTTATTTATTTATTAAACGCCATAAAAGGCTTTTACAGTAATGTGAAACATTGGATTATAAGTACACAGTTCAGGGCTGTCAGAGACTTGACAATTAGAAATAGCATTTTTCATTAAAATAATACATCCACAAGCAGTTTTTATTGATGCTATACATATACATTTCACATATATATATGTATATATGTGGAATGTATATGTATAGAACACCATATATATGTTACACATAAAGAAGAACACAACAGTCAGTATGATGCAGTACAAACAGACATTTAACATTTCACAAACATATCAGTTACATTCACAACCAAGTATTTTTGCCTTGATGCAAGACGGTGAGGTTTTGAAAATATCAAAAAGGTCTGTATACGTGTTGGCAGTGCGGTGAAAACGCGCCAACGGTGAATGATACAAATAGTTAGTGCTATGATTGTCACTGTGGAAAAGATGGTGGAGTCGAGTTGATTTAACAGGGACACGAAAATTTATAACACTTAACATTTGAGGGCAGTCTATGAGATTGTTCAGTAATTTAAAAAGTATAAGAATGTCATTAATAGTTCGCCGGGTAGAAAGAAGTGGTAGATTTAGACCAGACATTAATGTATTATAGCAGATATCAATTACAGGCTGTCTCAATTTGAATTGAACGTATCGAAGAAATTTTCTTTGTACTTTCTCCAAGCGGTGTAAGTTACAGGTATAAATCAGAGACCAAACAGGAGATGCATATTCTAGGTGCGATCTCACAAGAGAGCAGTAGAGTAATTTAATTGACTCAATGTTTTGAAAAGTCCTTGTGTTAAGCATTACAAAACCTAGAATTTGCATGGCCTTATTGGAAATTGTTTCACAGTGACGATCAAAGGTAAGTTTTCTGTCAAAAATAACACCAAGGTCTTTGATAAATGGTACTAATGCAATTTCATTATTGTTTATTGAATACGATATGGTTATTGGAGTCCGTGATAGTTTATATTATTTATATTATATTTATTTAGTTTATATATATATAATTCAAACTCTTCGGGTATTTTGAAAATTGCCGATAAGTCACTGTCAGATTCATGATTTATTTTAATCCCAGTTGACATTAATTTAAAAATAAATTCGCAGTGTTTGGTAGCATCCAACAATGAAGTACTGTTTGAAAACGGGTTTTACCATTAGAACAACTCAAATAAAAAATATTAAAATTTTGATTTAAAAAATGCAGTAATTTTTTAATTAAGATTAAGATTTTGCTTACCGATTGATTTTTTCTTGTAAACTGTAAAAATACCCCTTCGTACGAAACTAGAAAACATTTTTAATTACTTACATATTTTAAAAGTTATTTTTTCACAAATCTTTCTCAATTCTCAAACATGCAAATGATGGCAGTCGATAACTTTTTTCGAATATGTTACAAATATTTGGATGTGTCTGTTGTAAACTTTTAAATGCAAATACAAAGCCTCTTTCTAACACTGGTTAAATCAAGTATCGCACTTTCTCAGTTTGTGACTTGAGCTTGTTTACTGTGTACTGAAAGGCACTGAAATACCCGAGGGTTTTGTGGCTTACTGGTGGAATGTATCGTGCTGAAGCACCGCGTCGTGGGTTCAGTTGTTTCTAGCTAAGTGCTTAATGATTGCATAATACACAAGCAATATATTCTTCATAATAATGTCGACGGTAGTAGGAGTTTTTCATTATTGTCAAGATATTCGTGAATGTTTATCTTTCTTATTGCACAATAAAATCAATGAGTTATTTTAATGAAACATTTATTTGAATACAAAAATGGAAACTCAATCACCAATTCTCATATTACTACCGGATTAAAAAATAAAACCTCTAATGTCTAGGTAGTAAGTAATAATGTTTATATATGTGTCTCTCAAATATATGTTATTTTATTTTCATGTTTCTGGCTATCACTCTTGAAGGGTGTTCTAAGCCATCACTTCTAATTACGGAGACAGTGAAGATGAATTTAAACATTAATTTTTTTTAAATTGGAAAATTTCAAAATTGTGTGCAAGATTGGAGACTTAAAAGAGATGAGATGTTGGATGGAGGGGAAACAATTTTAGATAAGCCTTGATAGAAGAGAGGATATTTGTTTAGAGGGACCAAAAAATATGTGATATAAAGTTCCCATTTCTATACCATCGAAATGATGGAAAATAATCACCACCTACGAGTTTCTGCTTAAGTAAATTTGAGTAAAAAATTAACGCAAAACATACCAATTTTGGTTGTCTGTGATGTGTGTTAATTATTCTGGTATAAATCTGGTTCGATGAACTCAAATTTGCTTCAAAATTAAGTATCATTACAATTGGAACTGAAGTGTGAATAATTCAGGCAAGCGATAAAGCACCTATTAATATAATGTATTTCTTATTGCCATTTTCAAAATAAGAACTGCTTTGTCGGGAATTCAGACTAACCCGTGATTTTCACATGTATTTACTACTATTTCAATTTAAATTAGCTAATATAATGCAAGAACGCTTCATTGGTTTAAAAACAGTCGCTATTTTTTATTTGTGTAACGACCGACGAAAAATAGTGGGTGCCAAAATGTTCATAATTTTTCGAGCTTGACAGCTTTTGAATATACAGATTGAATTTAACGATCGGTTTTTCCATTTGATACCAGTTCCCCCCTGTCTATTTTATTAGTTTTATTCTCATTTCCCCCCCAGCCTTTGGGATTGGGGAACGTTGGGAACATCATATTTTTTATTCAACAGTGTTCCAAGCTAAAAGCAAAATAAATGCAGAGGATGCAGACTTACGATAAAAGTTAGCTGCAAAAAACAAAAGTTTTTTCTAGCGAGTATCTATGTTGTCGTCGAAAATTGTATGGGAATTAGCTTGTTGTGGACTGTTATCAATATTTTTAACGTTTCAGATTGACACAACTAACTGGAATAGCTGGTTAATAGTTAATTATAATTGGGAAGGAATTTTAATTTACTCCTGGTCTTCAGAAAAACTTGTCTCTTTGCGAATCGATATTCTGGCCCTGCTGGACTGAGTCACTGCACAAGTGACAGAAATAGATTCGATATTATACTATCTGAGAGAACATGTTTACGCATTTTCTTAACAGACTGATCTAGTGTAAATAAATTCTTGAAAATGTCATTGATGTAGGTATTCCACACTGTCACATAGGGACAGGTAATTGGGTAAAAGGTTAGGTGGGGGAATGCAGGAACACACTTTAGAGGGAGATGCATGTAGTTGCGTCAACATTATTTTCTATTCAAGTAATATTTATCTCTGTAATGTACTATGTAAGTATATTAAAACAAAACTCTATATTTCTTTGCTCAGCGCTCTCGCATCACACTTGCGCGGCCTAATTTGTGCGGAGGACTAGACATAAATTATTACAACGCTTTGCACGCGATCTCACCGTAAATATACGGGTAGCTACAGTCGTGGTCATTAGTGGCTGAACATTTGCTCAAATCCCCCAAAAATAAAAACTACTGGCGGTCTAGCGCATAAAAAGTAAAAATTAACTTAATTATTATTACTGGTCTCCCTAAATGACTAGGTTCTATTTTTTAAGCCCTTTAAGCATTGTAATGGATGTAAGATTAAATGCAATATCGCTGCACGAAGGTAATACATACCATTTTATTAAACGCATCTCATACATAACTGTAAGCAGATTCATTCGCCAAAATATCCAAATATATCTACACCATAAAGTTTTGTGATTTGAAACAATGACCAGTGAGCAACCACGTCATGAAATTTGTACACCGTTTTACATCACTGCATATATGGAGCTTTGTAATATGCATTTAATTCTCCAAAAAACACGACATGTCATTCGTTGTTCAAACTCTTAGTAAACAAACACGGGTGAAATGATCCCGAATAAAAGTAACCTCGTTAATATCAAAAGTACGTTTTTATATAATATTATATTCACTTATAAAATAATCAGTAATTTATGTACAGAGTAAGGTAAGTAACAAAAGGTGCAAAAAAGGTTCAAAACTAATTATGCTAAAAAAATGTTTAAAAAATTGGGTTATTAAAAAGTAAACACCTTTTTATGCGAATCCCGCACAAGAGCTACAAGCTGTCTGAAGACTGTGAGACTATGGCATCCCAATTAGCTGAAAGTAATGGGGAGGGGAAGGAGATCGGGTAGAGGAAGATAAGAAAATTCCTGGCTTATCAGATCTGGTTGTCCAATACGGCTAAAGCCAATGCAAGCAACGTTTCAAACCTGAATGGTGATCTTTCGTAAGGGCGATACTTGAAGTATCTTAGTATTGTAATGCGTCGCAAATATATTATTACGTAAATATATTATTTAATGAGTCCATAAAGTGTGAAAATTAAATAAAGTTAATTTATTACGCGAGCTCAGTTAATTAACACAGCTTAAATAATTGTTTAATAGTTTTTAAACAACATCTCTTTCGTTTTTATTTTAAATTTATTGAGAAGAATAAGTGATTTTTCACCCACTAGTTACCTATATCGCTTTATTATAATACAGTCTTATCCTCCACGAATTTTAAAGTTGGTAAAACTGTTCATTGCGGTTTTACGCTAAAAATAATATTTAGTATCTGTCTTTGTTAGTTTTTGTGGTTGTACAAAACTGTAAACGTTGTTTCACTGTGTGTGTCTAACTAAATTGATAATATAAATATATCATTTAACCAATTCACCAATTTATGTGAAACCATAGATGAGCATGACTTTAGTATTGTTTCGATAAAATACATTCTGTTGCTAGCAATTTCGCGTAAATGAAATGTATCTATGAGGCACATTTTTCTAATATTAAGCATACTCATATCTATCTGTAGTAAATGTAATGTATCGACGAAGCATTCTTTTCTAATCTTATCCATACTCATATCTATCTGTAGTAAATGTAATGTATCTACGAGGCACCTTTTTCTAATCTTATGCATACTCATATCTATCTCTAGTAAATATTAATTGTGGTTTATGATATATTTTCAATATATATATATCCCTTGAATGAAATATTAGTAATTTAATCGATGTTCAGCCATAAATATAAATGACTGTACCTACCCGGTCACAAGTGGTGCAAAGGGAGGCAAAATTTAAATAATTCTTGACCCAATTATAGAGTGAATTAATCACCTAATTAAATTTATCAAGTTCTTTACGTTTAGGTTTAAAATGGATAACGTTCGACCTTTTGACGCATATTTGAATAACTCGCAGAATTGCTGAAAATTCTTTATTTATTAGTGTTATCAAGAAAGACATTTTCGCAAAAGAAAGTGACAAATCATTTATATGGTAAACGTATCATACCCAGAAGGGGTGGAGATGTTGTGAGGTTGAAGAAGGTAGGGAGGGGATTGAGATAGGAAGAAGGAAGGTGTAGAATTACCTCGCTATTCAGATATGGTCAACAAACACACCTAAAACCATTTCAAAACTGAATAAGGTAATACTAAAGACGGGTTGTTTCAGGGATTTGAAAAATTCTTCAAATTTCAAAGATAGGTACTTTTCAAGTTCTGTAAAAGTTCTTTTCAATTTTTTGTTATTACTTGAGATTTGTCAAGTGATTGGCCTAGAATGATATAATACCAGAACTTCAATAGGACTTGAACTGAACCCAAAAATGAACGTTGAAATTTGATGAATAGTTCAAACTCTATGAAACAATCCATCCTAAGAAAGTCTTTCAATCCGAAACGTCTCAAATACAAATGCTATTCATAATTTTTAATTACATAATTATTGTGAATGTTCGCAAATTAACAAAATAAAATTTACTTGCGCATGCCGAGAGCCTTACCCCTCGACCCTGGATGCCGTCAGTATATTTTATTTTCTCATTAAAAATGTGGGAAAAAAGTAGTATAAATAAATATACTGACTATATAATAATGTTTTGAACTGCTTCAGACCCCTTTGTACTTGCTTTGATGCCATTTTGGAAAAGCAACTACTTGCTTATGTTCAGCAAATTCAGCGAAATGTTCATATCTAGGTCTTCCACTTCAATTCTTTTAAACTGCCTCGGGAATATAATACATACTTAAGAATCATATCAAGCACAGCCACGCCGCGCCGGTAAAAGTATATCCTCTCAGATAAATTATTATCATATTATTTTATAATGTAGATATAGTCTCTGGGTACAATTTGCTAAGCTTCTATCAAAATGATTTTAAAGAAGGTGGGCTTACGAAATAAATCTTCTTCCACGTTTCAATAAATATTTATGAATCAAAATTATACAGAAAATTAAGTATAACAGATAACCTAGTTTTCCTGTATGTGGTGCCTTCTTTTTAAAATGTATGCAAATTAGATACTTAGAGATGCTCTGAATTCATTGGCGGCTGATGACTTGCTTATATTGTTATAAGGAGGAAATATAGTGGAAAGCGGCTTTTTTAAATTGCGCTCTTTTCAATATAACCTCAAGGATGCGGGGCTGCGCAAGCATAGAAAGTTACTTCAATCTGAAACCGTATTGAAATAATAATAATACTAATCCAGTGGTTTTCAAAATTATGGATATTTCCGATAAGATTGTTAAAAAAGTTTATATTATCTGAAATTCCTAGGAATAAACTACTTTTCGAATGGTCGCCGTCACCCTAAGTCAAACCAAGGTTGCTGGACAACAAAAAGTGCTTAAACTGGCTTCAACTATGTTTGGTGACCAGTTTTGAATAGCCAGGTAGGTTCTTTCCAAATTCCCCCCCCCACTCTAAAGTTACTGACGGCGCGATCTCCAAAAGTAAAAAATGAAGTGGCTCACAGTTTGCAGAAAAAATGCCAGACTTAAAGTTGGATTTTTGTTATGGTGCGAGTATATGAATTATACATTCCCACTTAATATGATAACTATTTGCATGAAAATCCGAAGACGTCAAGAAAAAAGAAGAGGTGACAAAAGCAAAGAACATATCAATTAATGCCATTTCTGGTGTGTATTATTCAGAGGTAGGTATGTATTTAAGTTAAGTTAAAGTTTGCTCCGAGCGGTTCTGCAGCATTGTGTGAGTCAGAAGCCTCGAGCGGTTCTGCAGCATTGTGTGAGTCAGAAGCCTCGAGTGGTTTCTGCAGCATTATCTGAGTCAGAGGCCTCGATTGGTTCTGCAGCATTCAGTGTGAGTCCGAAGCCTCGAGAAATTGTGTGAATAAGAAGCCTCGACAGTAAAAATGATCAAAAAAAACATTATATTCCATTGCGCCGTTTTTTGGTCAGGCGTTTCATAGTGACAAGTGGTGGCTCAATTACAAATCTACCGTTCAGCAAAAATTACGTCTAGATACAAAGAGAACGGAAATTGTGATTTTAGGTTAAATTTTAACCTTTGCTTTATTAGCGAACAATTTTTATATATTTTTTATATAACATTAAATGATTGTCAGACCTTATAAGAGTTACAGCAATAAAACTTTTTAGCACCCTTGAGGTGATTTTACGAAAACGGCGCCATTCCATTTCTACTATTATTATTATTAGTATACAACGGTTCTAGAATCTTTCATAAGAGGCAATTAACATAAAAATGATATAGAGAAATGGATTTACGGGGAATATAAATGAATAGAGTTCGTATGAAAATCTGTTCGAAAACTTCAACACTTATTCTATTCCTCCAAAAATAACTTTCTGGGATTTAATTTGAGTTCCGCCCTGTGCCCAATTTTTAAAGTTAGTCTAATACAATAAGTATAAGACAACTTTTCAAATATTGGAGTTGTTAAAGATTCGAGAATCAAATTTAATAAGACCACTGTTTTTCTTTCCACAGAATGAAAATCTTTTATCAAAATATTGATACTTAAATTATGAACTAAGTTTTAATAAAATTTCACATTTTTCATCGCTTTTGCCAAAAGAATGTATTTTAAAGGATAATGATGAATTTTTTAGAAGTCTATTATTTCCTAGAGAGGTCAAAAGTAAAAAATACAAATTTTTATTATTGAATATACTATTAACAACTCTCCACTCAACAAAAAATTCGGTTTGATTCCTAGTAATTTCCTGATTTTTTTCTGATGTCATACTATAAAAAAATACTACCCATAACGAATTTTAAGTGGACTTATTTGAACTGAATTTAGCTAATAAATAATACCAGGTTAATAAATAGGAACTACAGATAAAAAATAAACATTTAACGATTTGCAATTTTTTGGAGGATTAATGTTTTAGTATTATTCAATTTTTTCATACTTGAGTATCCTATAAGAATATATGTACTTCACCTATTCAGGGATTTTCAGAAGGAATGGTAGATATTATGATGTCTGATTTCTTAAAAAAAGTAAATAAGCTTATTAGCGGAACGATTGTCAAAGGGTTCTGAGAAACTCGCTACTTGAAACTGGTGCTCAAAACAATTAAGTGAGTTACCATAAAGGTGCATAAAGGAAGACAAACTACCAAATACTACTAAAAACTTTTTAAACAATTCAGTTATAAGTATATATCGTTTTTAAGTTTTTTTGAGTTTTTCATTATAACGAAAAGGTCGAAGCCTATTTGTCACCCAAGAAATGTTTGTAGTTTCCATAAATAAATAACTTGTTAGTTGATTTAAAAATAGAAAAAATAAAATCAAAAACAAGAGGTTAATTTTTTGTAAATCTCAGAAAAAACACAATGAATTTATTTATTGTTACTAAGTTTAATTTGTAGAACTCCATTTTAATTTTTTTATATATTCAATAATATTGTTATTGGGTTTATAAAAACAGTTTATTTTTAAACAAGTTCTGCTGTGTAATTATTATTACGCGTGACAGCTGTTTCGCCCTCTGAAGGCATTATCAAACTGTCCGATAATGACCCTGTAACATTCCTCCAATTGGGGGTATCATAGTTCAACTGGAATCCAACAGATGAGATATTTATTAGTGCGGTGATAACTTGAAATTGAAAAAACTTACCAATATATTATAACCATTCAAAAACCACCTGAATACAACACAATCTATTTTTGGATCTGATCTGATAAAACATTATTTGAGCTGTATATAAATATATCTCCGAATCTAGAAACAATTTCTCCGCCAGAGCGCTATCCCATCTCATCGCTGAAAAACCATCTCAAAACTATGAAGGTATAAAATCACTTTTCTCGTGGATAGCAATATCATTTATGGACCGTTACCTTTTTATTTGTCAGTGGAAAGCACTCCACTTTAGTGGATAGTTTCTCTTCTCAGATGATTAACTATCTTACATCTACAAAATATCATTTTTCGGTGATCTTTAATGTATCATCATGGAAGCGGCAGTATATTTATTTAATGTAACTAGTAAAGTGATTGCATTATATTTGAATTTTAAAGTTCTTTAAACTGACCTCAAATTATTCGTAAATTAATTAACCGTAACCCTTCAAGGGTAAAAATTCGTCTTCTAGCTGCGCAACTGAATTTAATTTACATTGAAATTAAATATTTAAACGTTTACGTTCTTGCGGAGCGAATAATATGATGGTAATAATATTGAAATAATGTCACGCAAAAATTTGATCCAAAAGTGAACGGTAGAATAAAATGGGGACCCCAGGAAAGATATGGAAAGATCAATGGAATCTAATTCTATAATCGCGTCGTGGCTAGATTCAGAATGACTGAAGAGTTGTGTATGAGACGAGGCTCATTTGACGCGAAAGTGAACGGTAGAAGAAATCGGAGACGCCCGAAGAAGGCACGATCAAATTAAACAAAAACTTGAGTCGTGCGGCGTCAAGGATCAGAATAACAAAAGAGGATGTACGAGACGAAGTGTGCATCGAATGAAGAGATACCTAAGTGTGCGCCAAGGGAGAGTTGTACGGCGCACGGCCTACTATATTTTCTTACCCCTGCGGAGAAACGAATGGTTATTGGTTACTTTAAAAAAAAATGATAATTCTTTCTTCCCTTAAAATAATTAGTAAGGTCTTACCTTTTTATACTAAGTGCGATTTTTTTCAGTAAAACGTTTTTAGTCAATTATTTTTTCAAATCATTAAAAAAAAAAGTTCATGCATAATATACCCCGCTTTATGGTCAACCCTTAATAGGGAGCTCAATGGGAGCCACAATGGACCCACTCACCTAGAAGAGGGTTCGATTTAGTACTCTACTAATAATTAATCATACACATTAAAATTAAATGCTCATATGATTTGGGTTTCTATAGGGCCATTTACGAATATCAGCATCGATATTTTTGGGATCCCCTCATATTAGGAGTACCCATAATAAAGTTTTTCTTACGAATTAACGACAAACCCAATGAATAAATATATAAAAATTAATGTATTAGGTTAATTGAGTCGTAATAACATTCAAATATAAAATCACAAATCATAATCAAAACGCTGCTTTAAATAGTAATAAGCGAGTCTGATAACCAGATCTGAATAGCCAGGTACTTTCCCACCTCCGTCTCTCTCATCTCCTTCTCCTTCCCAACTTGCAGAGAAAACTTCCTGATAAAAAATATTTCTCATTTATTAAAAATCTCTTAAAATTTTTCGATTTCCTGTTAAAAACGTGACTGTAGGCCATTAAAAAATGAATTTATAGATGTCCTGATAAACTTTAAGCAAAACACCATTTTTTATCACGATGTCCGAACACGTATTCACAAGTAGCATAACTTTTTTGAAGGTGGATGAACACGTGTTCCAATATTACTATAAATTTTCTAACACTTTGTAAGGAAGTGGCTTGCAGTCCTGGTTTCAACAGGATTAATTAATAATTTGAAGAGATGTTTAATAGATCAGCATTATTCATTTTTCTCCGTGTACCATCAGCCTCACAATAAACCTCAATTGGGGATGCCTTGGTCCCACTGGCTCTAGACGGCTTGAGGCAGTTGGGACTCTTGTGCCGTGCAATGGCTAAAAAACACACGAAAAAAAAATTCAGCAAGCTTTTTTTCCACGTATTTTAATTTTATTTGTCTTTATGCCCAGCCGGGCTTTCACATGGATTTAAAGAACAGAATATTCCAGGTGAGCTATCGAAAATAATATTTTTAAAGCATGATATAACAGTAAACTGATAAACTTAATATGAAAAAATGCTAGTGATACATCTACAGTAGCATAAAATAATATAGAAAATTAAGTATTAAAATAACTGTATTTAAAATTTATTAAAATTAGATATTATAGTGTTTTTACGTAGTGTGTTTACGTGACAGGCGCTGTCTTTAGATGCTGCGCTTCCCTTTTAAATTCAAAAATATTGATTACATTTTATATATTCGAAATAAATTAAAAAAACTTTTTCTAGCCATTCGTAAACAACACTAATGTAATTTAATGACTCCGAACCACATTCTCATTCCTCAAATATCGTAAACACACGAATTGTAGCAATGTGGATTCTTATTTCCGAATCCATGGTGTACAAAAATATTTGACTTTCGCATATGCTTATTTAGTCCCGCCTGCCAGTCTTCGAATGTTGTAAACACATTTGTCGACAGCACAAAAAAAACGTCTGTAATACTTATCGGTATAATGCACAAAATAGCACATCTACACAGTATTATGAATCGACTGTTTTTTTAAGTTGGTACGATTAGGAATTTGTTTATTAGACTCTTTATTAGAAATATTGAATATTCATCGATTACCTATTGAATTAAATAAATTAAATATTGATATTGTGGAGGATTTATAGAGTTTATTTAACAATATTTTTGTTAATAATTACGTCTCGTTCGTGGGTTAGTACTCGCATATAGATTTGTATATTTTTAGCAGTAGTTATAAACTTATTATTCATCCCTTCTACAAATAGTCACCGGCCGCCAGTGTAAGGTACCTTTTTCGTTTTATTTGAAACCGCACAGCCAGGAGCCAGTAAGGCTATGGCATCCTCAATTGAGGCATGCTGTGAAGCTGGAGGTAGCGAAGAAGGGAAGGAGATGGGAAGAGGAAGGTGGGGAAGTAGCTAGCTATTCAGATCTGGTGATTTAACATGGCCAAATCCATTTAGGGCAATATTTCGATTCCGAATGGTTGTTTTACACCAGGGCGATACTTCTACTCTGGGACGTGCCTCAAATATAATATATATTATTTAAAATGAGTAAATTGTGAAATAACACAAATTGATCAAATAAACTTGACTTGCTCACGCCGGGATTAGAACCCGCGACCTCCAGCTTGCTTGAGAGCCTTACCCCTCGATCACAGAGACCGGTCAAACCTATCTAAATCGATACCATCCGCAATTAAGAAAACATGTTGACAACTGAAACACGAAAACGAATCAGTAATTTTAACGTCGTTTACTTAGTAAAATGTTTATAAAATGTCTTTCATCACTTTTATCAAAGACGAGACAATGTGCTTTCATGAAATCTGCCCGACATCGACAGTGGAACGTGACATTTCTTCCTTTCCAGAATTCACCCTTCCGTTCAATTCGTAAACTGTCAGTTTTCTGCTATCGATGTATTTAATACCTCTCAGCTAGCAAAATTTGAACACAGAAACTTTGATAACCATTCAAATTGACAGGGACAAGAAACGGCGTGATTGATTAACTCTGTTACTTGGGTTTTCCGGTTACGTTTTGACTTGTATCCGGGCTTTGAGGTGAGCGTTTACCCACAAAATATCTTTGTTAATTTATAGTCTATAAATAAACAACACGTGGGTCTGCAACAGCCTTTTCATAGTCTACTGTTTGTACTGCCCGGCTTTGCCTAATTTTCAACAAACTTTACTCGTAGAGTAAAACAGTCAATATGTATATAATAAAACTATTGTTTCTTTGTTTGTCCCGTAGGCGTTCCTATAACATTCATCCTCCGTGGACGAGGGGTAAGGCTCTCAGAGTTTTATTTGATTAATTTGTTTTATTTCACAATTTGTTCATTAAAAAATAATACGCAGTATATAGTACATACATACAGTATATGTTAAATGTTATGTTAAATTATTATTTACACGCGTTTTCTCCGCCTTTTCAACACGAGCATTTGCTCTAAAAAAGGTGTATCAAGATGTACTAAAAAGAAAACAAACTCAATGTAATGTAAAAAAAAAAAGTATATCGTTCCATAGTGGAAAATACACTAAGTATCGCCCTGGTGTAAGATCACCATTTAGAATTGAAATGTTGCTTCAAATGGCTTTAGCCGTATTTGATGACCTAATCTAAATAGCCAGGTACTCACCCACCTTCCTCTTCTTCATCACTTTCCCCTCGCCACTACCTTCAGCCTGCACAACATTCAGCGTACTTCCCCACCTTCCTCCTCCAATCTCCAAACCCACCTCTCTCCCTTCAACCTCACTGTACCTATACCCCAATTCGGGACGCCATAGTCTCACTGGCTCCAGACGTTTGGGAGCAGTTGAGACTCTTGTGCGGTTTTCACAAAAAAATCCGATTGTGATTAAAATTTCATAAAGTATTCTTATTAGTGCCAGGAGTGTTTGAAGAGTGGAGTTGAATGGTAGAAGAAGTCGGGGGCGCTCGAGAAAGACTTAACTTAACATAAAGTATTCTTATTAGTGCCAGGAGTGTTTGAAGAGTGGAGTTGAATGGTAGAAGAAGTCGGGGGCGCTCGAGAAAGACTTAACTTAACATAAAGTATTCTTATTAGTGCCAGGAGTGTTTGAAGAGTGGAGTTGAATGGTAGAAGAAGTCGGGGGCGCTCGAGAAAGACTTAACTTAACATAAAGTATTCTTATTAGTGCCAGGAGTGTTTGAAGAGTGGAGTTCAATGGTAGAAGAAGTCGGGGGCGCTCGAGAAAGACTTAACTTAACATAAAGTATTCTTATTAGTGCCAGGAGTGTTTGAAGAGTGGAGTTGAATGGTAGAAGAAGTCGGGGGCGCTCGAGAAAGACTTAACTTAACATAAAGTATTCTTATTAGTGCCAGGAGTGTTTGAAGAGTGGAGTTGAATGGTAGAAGAAGTCGGGGGCGCTCGAGAAAGACTTAACTTAACATAAAGTATTCTTATTAGTGCCAGGAGTGTTTGAAGAGTGGAGTTGAATGGTAGAAGAAGTCGGGGGCGCTCGAGAAAGACTTAACTTAACATAAAGTATTCTTATTAGTGCCAGGAGTGTTTGAAGAGTAGAGTTGAATGGTAGAAGAAGTCGGGGGCGCTCGAGAAAGACTTAACTTAACATAAAGTATTCTTATTAGTGCCAGGAGTGTTTGAAGAGTGGAGTTCAATGGTAGAAGAAGTCGGGGGCGCTCGAGAAAGACTTAACTTAACATAAAGTATTCTTATTAGTGCCAGGAGTGTTTGAAGAGTGGAGTTGAATGGTAGAAGAAGTCGGGGGCGCTCGAGAAAGACTTAACTTAACATAAAGTATTCTTATTAGTGCCAGGAGTGTTTGAAGAGTGGAGTTGAATGGTAGAAGAAGTCGGGGGCGCTCGAGAAAGACTTAACTTAACATAAAGTATTCTTATTAGTGCCAGGAGTGTTTGAAGAGTGGAGTTGAATGGTAGAAGAAGTCGGGGGCGCTCGAGAAAGACTTAACTTAACATAAAGTATTCTTATTAGTGCCAGGAGTGTTTGAAGAGTGGAGTTGAATGGTAGAAGAAGTCGGGGGCGCTCGAGAAAGACTTAACGCATTGCACTGGAATGAGATACGGAGTCGAATTAAAATCAACGTAATGTAGTTTTTTAACAGTAACAATTTAAATTTCTTGATACTGCATTAAGTACATGGTAAAAAAAGTCGGAGATGCCCGAGGAAGACACGAATGAAATAATTGTTTGTGGTTAAATGAGACGTAAGTGATGAGCGAAGAAAAAATATAAGGAGAATGTATGGCTTGGAAGTGATTAGTTGAAGAGATCGAGGACGCCCGAGAAAGACACGGCACGATCAAGTAAAACAAAAACTAATAACAATAAAATAATATTATTTCCACTTTAAAATTTTTCCGTGTCAGGTACTCACATTGAGAAGAGAATAATAATTTACAACCTCGAAAATTTACCACAAACCATTTAAAAGTCCCCGAGCAAAGCTGGGTATACGTCAGCTAGTTATTTACCACAAACTATTTATATGTCCCCGAGCAAAGTTGGGTAAACGTCAGCTAGTTATTTACCACAAACTATTTATATGTCCCCGTGCAAAGCTGGGTATATCTAAGCTAGTTATTTACCACAAACTATTTATATGTCCCCGAGCAAAGCTGGGTATACGTCAGCTAGTTATATACCACAAACTATTTATATGTCCCCGAGCAAAGCTAGGTATACGTCAGCTAGTTATTTACCACAAACTATTTATATGTCCCCGAGCAAAGCTAGGTATACGTCAGCTAGTTATTTACCACAAACTATTTATATGTCCCCGAGCGAAGCTAGGTATACGTCAGCTAGTTATTTACCACAAATTATTTATATGTCCCCGAGCGAAGCTAGGTATACGTCAGCTAGTTATTTACCACAAACTATTTATATGTCCCCGAGCAAAGCTAGGTATACGTCAGCTAGTTATTTACCACAAACTATTTATATGTCCCCGAGCAAAGCTAGGTATACGTCAGCTAGTTATTTACCACAAACTATTTATATGTCCCCGAGCAAAGCTAGGTATACGTCAGCTAGTTATTTACCACAAACTATTTATATGTCCCCGAGCAAAGCTGGGTATACGTCAGCTAGTTATTTACAACAAACTATTTATATGTTCCCGAGCAAAGCTGGGTAAACGTCAGCTAGTTATTTACCATAAACCATTTATATGTCCCCGAGCAAAGCTGGGTATACGTCAGCTAGTTATTTACCACAAACTATTTATATGTCCCCGAGCAAAGCTGGGTATACGTCAGCTAGTTATTTACAACAAACTATTTATATGTCCCCGAGCAAAGCTGGGTATACGTCAGCTAGTTATTTACAACAAACTATTTATATGTCCCCGAGCAAAGCTGGGTATACGTCAGCTAGTTATTTACCATAAACCATTTATATGTCCCCGAGCAAAGCTGGGTATACGTCAGCTAGTTATTTACAACAAACTATTTATATGTCCCCGAGCAAAGCTGGGTATACGTCAGCTAGTTATTTACCATAAACCATTTATATGTCCCCGAGCAAAGCTGGGTATACGTCAGCTAGTTATTTACAACAAACTATTTATATGTCCCCGAGCAAAGCTGGGTATACGTCAGCTAGTTATTTACCATAAACCATTTATATGTCCCCGAGCAAAGCTGGGTATACGTCAGCTAGTTATTTACAACAAACTATTTATATGTCCCCGAGCAAAGCTGGGTATACGACAGCTAGCTATTTACCATAAACCATTTATATGTCCCTACATTACAAATTAAGTTAAATATATGACGTATCAAGTTTAAATAAAAATGCACCATTAAATTAAATGAATTTTGAAAGCAGAACCTACACAGAGTGAACTTATTTGGAGTAACATAATTTTGATCTCCATCGATCTTCTGTATTTATTTACTTCATCTAAAAAAATTTGTATTGGACAGTTGGTGTTGGGGATGAGGGGGGACACGTTAAAGATTTTTTTATGAATTTAAATATTTTTAAAAAACCTTCACCAAAAAAAAAAATCACAAGTCGAAATGCCCTCCACATTTTCTACCCTTAGAAAAAATCAAAAATCGTTGGTTATAGTTCTTCGGGTATATTCTGGTACACCATGTAAAAGGTAACTATCCATTTTTTTGCGTTTATCATAGAAAATTCTCGTTTTAGGTTCAATCTTATATGATCACTTTGTATTTTGCTAATGACAGTTTCGGGGAGTTCGTCGTGGAATTGTGTTTCTCATTTTTTATTGTTAATAAAGCAGTCGATTAGTGGCACATAGTTGAGAATTTAGAGAATGTCTAGCGTAAAACAGATCCCGTAAAACACTATCGTCGCCTAACATAGAATTAGGTCGAAAGAAAGTATTTAAGGTATTCAGGAGTCATTTATGATGATATAGTATTCAATTCATTCATAAAAATTATCAATTATCAAACTAACTAACCATCACGCTGTAACGTCAAAGAATTGTGCAAGTTTGGATTGCCACGGTAGTGCCTGATTACTGTTTTGTTGAGAGTTTTTCGGGTGGCTGCCCTGCGATCGGTTTGACGGGCGAGCAAAAATTACGCGGGTAGGTAGATTGGGGAACAATACGCGGGAGGACGATTCCGCGGTGCGCGTGGCGTTAGGCGAGAAAAAAATGGAGATTGAAATTTTGAGAAAAAGATCGCGCGGATACCTTGAACTTATCCTTTGGAGACTTTCCGTTTAAATTTACAAAACACATAACCAACGTTTCGACTCCTGTGTGAGATCGGCCTGTGCTTGTTCGAGTGTTGTGGCTTGAAGAGATGAAAATATACAATCGGTTATTTGGATTAAAAAATGGTTTTATTTGTGAAGCGTAATTCCTTGGAGACTACACTGGATTACCAAGCATGCTGTCGAGGTGACACAAAGATGAATCATCATTGTTCCGTTAAACGTTCAATGGATGCTGTTTAATTGAGGATGGCCTCGCGCACTCCATCCGACGAATCTCTACCCGGCGCAACCTGCTCACCGCTGGCGGACTCTCAAAACACCTTCAGACGTGACAACATGATCAAGGTTCTTCAATGTTTTTACACATTATGTCTTCTTGCCTTAGCCCCATAACAGCCCTGGTGATTGACAAGGGTCCATGCTCATCAGACGCTCATCAGACGGGACGTCAGACGTGACAACGCCGCTTCCAGTAGGCAGAGGGAACGGATCGCCAAATTAAATAATGTTTTTAAAAAATGAAATAATGCATGTAGAAACATTGTCATTGTTAACAGGAATATAAAAGAGCAAAACAAAAACTATATTACATTCCGGTCATTGGCGCATCACTTATTTTATGGCTTTAGACTTTTTAGGTAAGCGGATTGTCATAATAATTGTAGTCCATTTTATATAATATTATAATTTGTAGATTTTAGATGTTTCTAAACATATAGAAAATAAAATGAAAGATATGACAGAATTCGTCTAAAGAGTCCAAAGCCATGAACATAAGTTTTGTCTCACCACCAAAACGTACCGCACAAAGATTAACTTACCATGCAGTATACCTACGTCCATCTTCGCATAAGATAATGATTGAATTTTTTATTTTTTATTATATTTTTATACACTTTACAAATATAAGGCAAAAAGTCCCGATAAACTGCTTTTTAGCTTCTAGCTTTTTGCTTTTAGCGATGATTGTGAGTTTATGCGGTCTAAATGAAAACACAAAGTTTTAAAAAGTTCAAGAGATAACCCTAGAGATAATAAATTGATATATTATTTTACATTTACCCTTTTAAATATGTCTTTCCTTGCGGCTAAGGAAATAAATGGAATATTTTATCTATTAAGTCGATACAATGCCATAAAATAAGTAAGTGAAGCAGTCATGCACAAAAAAGCGACGCGCGGCCCTGGCGCATTGGACAGACCTGCGGTTGAATTTGCCCTATGTAATCTCTAAAATAAAGTGGGTTTCTTAACGACATAAGTGATAAAGTCGTGTGAAAACACGACGTAATGGACGGACCTATGGTCGGCAGGCATAGAAAATCGATCTTTCCGTTTGGTTTATTTTATTTATTTCTGATGAACGTTTTACTAAAATGTGAAATTTGTATGTGAAGAGATCACTCGGGAAGTTACTAATTTATCGAATTTAAAAATATGGTGTTTACAGCTAATTTTATATTCAAACCGTTTAAAGGGCCTGTTTTTATCAATCTTAAATATAAATAACGTACATCCTTAGGGATCCCTCTAGAAACAATGATTTTAGTAATGCGTTCATCGCAAATAATTAAACTGTGGGCGTCGGGCAAACCCCCATTATTAGTCTTATGTCGCCTTAATTACAAAGATCCATCTTCCTTAACAAACACAAAAAGTATCACACTGTACGAGGGGAGGAAATGGAAGAGCTATTAAAAGTAGATACATCGATTATCAATTAACGATAAAACGTTGACATAATGGTAATACCGATATTTTGCTTTAGCGGATGGTTTTGACAACAGAATTGTCTTATAGATTAGTATACTGTATTGTTACTGATTGATGACAACCGTTCCAAAAGGGGTAAAAGTATTAACTCTTTATTTTAACGTGAATACCGTACAAGAGTCGCAACTGCTCCCAACCGTCTGGAGCCAGTGAGATTATAGCATCCCTAATTGGGGTATAGGTACAGTGAGGTTGAAGGGAGAGAGGTGGGTTTGGAGATTGGAGGAGGAAGGTGGGGAAGTACCTGGCTATTCAAATCGTCTTTCACCAGGGTGATACTTAAAGCATCTTCCGATCTGAAACGTGTCGTATATATAACATATATTATTTTCAATTCATTTAAGCGGAACAACACAAAGTAAACAAATAAAATTTGTTTGAGCACGCCGGGATTTGAACCAGTGACTTACGGATTCGTTGTCGAGAGACTTACCCCTCCACCACAAAGGCCGTCGAGACTCTATTCCCAACAGACTAAAGAGATGGATTTAAAAAGTGCCTATCTATCTAAAATGTCGGTCTGGAAATGATGATTATCATGTACGTAAAGCAAATACGGAAGCTTGCACAAAAACATTCTAATTTAAGAACTGGATTTAAGTATGCACACATTTTGAACAAATATTTTACTTATTTCTTCCTGACTGGTACGAGTGCAGAAACGTTACGATGCATGCGGCCGCAGCCTGATGTTAGTTAGCGTCTGATAGGAGAGATAGGAGAGACCACCTGAAGAAGAACCTTTCTTTTAGGAAACCCCCTTGGAATGATAGAATAAGTCTACTTCGTTAAAAATACTGTTCTTCGAATACGAAGATTCGTGGTGGACTTTTAGAAAGGAGCATCTTGTCGTGGGCCCAAATATTAAACTGTCAAGTTACGCTCGCTCCTTCCCTAACCAACATTTCGGACAGCGTCACACTGCCCATCATCAAGGTAGATGCGTAGATGCTCTTATCCTTTTAAGGCCGGAGTTTTCAGTATTATTCATTCAATTGTGATGCTTTCCGACATTTACTTTTGGTGTAGCCATAATGATTGTCAGGGTTACGTTTAACCCGGGATGCGTGAACTTTGTTCCACATCTGGCGCAGTCACAGCCGCTTTAGGTATTTGATGCACAAATGAGTTTTGCAATATGTTAATGTCAACAAGTGCAAATTACAAAATTAATTATCAAAGCATGTACACTGCACTAGTTTCTCGCGACACATCTGTGCTGCCCGATGCGATGCAAAATGCGATAACAGATTTTTGCTGAATATGTCAGACAGAAAAGCTGTACAAATTTCACGCTGCCAGACAAAACCAAGTGTTTGCATCTTTATTTGCATGAAAAATCTTAATCTCAATATAATATATAAAAAAAATCAGACTGCGTATGTTTGCGCTCGCAAAACTAGAAAAGTAGTCGACTGATATCGCTGAAAACTTCTAAGTTTGTTCTTATAAATACCAGAAGTGTTTAGAGAGTGGTTTGAATGGAATAATAAGTCGGAGACGCCCGAGGAATACTTAATACAATATTTCTGCACTAGTATGAGATACGGAGTCGAATAAAATACGGTGTAATGTAGTTTGTTAATAGTATCATTGTGGTAGTCATTAATAAACGGTGGAAGAAGCATTGCGGGGTTACTAGTGTGATATTGTGAGAAAACGACATTCAATAATTTTTGGTTGATTTTATACTCAAACTAAGTCGCTAGTCCCCAACTCACAAGGCCACGTTTATAGGTACCAACGTATTTAATGAGTTGCGATCGGCTTTTGACCATGCAGTGCTGATTTTATACTATAGCTAAGTCACTAGTCCCCAACTCACTAGGCCACGTTTATACCAACGTATTCAATGAGCTGCGATCGGCTTCTGACCATGCAGTGCTGATTTTATACTATAGCTAAGTCACTAGTCCCCAAATCACTAGGCCACGTTTATAGGTACCAACGTATTCAATGAGCTGCGATCGGCTTTTGACCATGCAGTGCTGATTTTATACTATAGCTAAGTCACTAGTCCACAAATCACTAGGCCACGTTTATACCAACGTATTCAATGAGCTGCGATCGGCTTCTGACCATGCAGTGCTGATTTTATACTATAGCTAAGTCACTAGTCCCCAACTCACTAGGCCACGTTTATACCAACGTATTCAATGAGCTGCGATCGGCTTCTGACCATGCAGTGCTGATTTTATACTATAGCTAAGTCACTAGTCCCCAAATCACTAGGCCACGTTTATACCAACGTATTCAATAAGCTGCGATCGGCTTCTGACCATGCAGTGCTGATTTTATACTAAAGCTAAGTCGCTAGTCCCCAACTCGCAAGGCCACGTTTATAGGTACCAACGTATTTAATGAGCTGCGATCGGCTTCTGACCATGCAGTGCTGATTTTATACTATAGCTAAGTCGCTAGTCCCCAACTCACTAGGCCACGTTTTTAGGTACTATCGTATTAATTAATTATATAATGGAAGTGGAAAAAACTATAAATCATGATGTAAAACATTTCTGGAAACACGTAAAGTCTATGAAAAAAAATGAAGTCGGGATCCCCGGAACTATGAATCATAAACAAAGGAGTTCTAGTAACATAAAAGAAATTGTTGACATGTTTGCCGATTTCTTTAAAGATGCGTTTGAACCTGACATTTCAGATGAACAAATTCCGGAATTTAATTCTGATATAAACTTGCAATTATCAAATATTAATATTAACATCACCGACATTACAAATTACCTTAAAACACTTGAACCAAAATTAAGTTCCGGGCCAGATCAAATTCCACCCATCTTGATTAAAAACTGTGCAGACAGCTTATCCATTCCGTTGTTCATATTATTTAATAAGTCTCTGTCAACGGGAATTTTCCCAAAACTTTGGAAAAAAAGTTACTTGACTCCAATATTTAAATGCGGAGATAAATCTGCAATTGAAAATTATCGTCCAATTTGTATCCAATCATCAATACCCAAGATTTTTGAAAAATTAATTCTTCTAGAGATAAACCCCAGCGTGAAATCCATCATTACAACTTGCCAACATGGTTTTGTTTCAAACAGATCAACCTTAAACAATCTATCCCCGTACGAAAATTATATAACAAATGCACTTGCTAATAGACAACAAGTCGATTCTATATATACTGATTTCAGCAAAGCGTTTGATAAGGTTTGCCATAAAATTCTTGTTAGCAAGCTGGCGAAAATTGGCATAACCGGTAACGTACTATCCTGGTTTAAGAATTATCTGTCTAATCGAGAGCTTACTGTCTGCATTAAAGGTCAACTGTCCTACACTTTTACAGCTACAAGCGGCGTGCCCCAGGGATCACATCTAGGACCCATTCTTTTCAACATATTTATAAATGACGTTACAAATGTATTTAAACATGTCTTTATTTTGATGTTCGCAGATGATATGAAAATTTACCGAATTATTGAAAATATTAATGACTGCTTATTATTACAATCAAATCTCATTAGCTTTTCTGATTGGTGTATCCTAAATAAATTAACCCTTAATTTAAAAAAGTGTCAAGTCATGAAATTTTATAGGAAGAAAAACCCATTGATTTTCACATACTGTATGAATAATCAAGTCTTAGTATCTGTACCCGAAATAAAAGACCTGGGGATAATATTTGACACCAAATTAACATTTATCTCCCACATTAACAATATAACCACTAAAGCGATGCAAATGTTGGGTTTCATATTAAGAACTTCAAAAGATTTCAAAAATTTAAAAACTTTAAAAATATTGTATTCATCCATTGTCAGAAGCCATTTAGAATTCAACTCAACCATTTGGAATCCATTTTACAATATTCATGAAAAATCCATGGAGCGAATCCAACATAAATTTTTACGAAACATAAATTAAAGATTAGGTATTCCTATTGAAAACATTAACTACACCTCACTGTTGAAAGTCATGGGCCTTGCCACATTAAAAGAAAGAAGAATATGTTCTGATCTCTTTTTTCTTTATAAAATTGTTAATAACATGTTTGACTCCCCTGAACTCCTTAGGTTGATCGACTTTCATGTGCCTAGTAGAACGGTTCGTCAGAAGGTACCTTACCATTGTAACATTGCAGGTACCAAAGCAGAAATAAATTCAGTAATGAACCGACTACACAGTGCTGGGAATAAATATTGCGTGAACACTAACGGTACTGAATGTCTATCAGCCTATAAACACATTATTATTAAATCTGTATGTCAAATATGAACTTGGCAAACATTAAATGGAGTATGTGCGAACTATTTCTACTACTCTGCAAACTATTTTTATACTTTCCTTTAATCATTATCATTGATTTGGAGGATTTTGGCAGATTCTCTATTTTTCATCTCAATTATTTGTGGCTATATTTTGTTAACTCGTATATTTTTTTTATATAACCTATATTTATCATATAAAATATAAGATCTGTATAATTTATTATCTGTAAAAGCCCTATGGGCGTTTAAATAAATAAATAAATTTAATGAGCTACGATCGGCTTTTGACCGTATATATACTGACTTCAGCAAGGCGTTCGATAAAGTTTGTCATAAAATATTGATAAATAAATTAAGGAGTATGGGTATAACCGGGAACTTTCTTAAATGGGTAGAGAGTTATTTAACAAATAGGCAACTGTTTGTAAAGTTAAATGATGTAATATCGGATGCCTTTTCTGCCACTAGTGGTGTGCCACAGGGCTCCCATTTAGGACCAATACTGTTTATTTTATTTATTAATGACATTGTAGAAATTTTTTCCGATGTTGATATCCTGTTATTTGCTGATGATTTAAAATTATATAAAAAAATTAAAATATTTCTGATTGCATAATTTTACAAAAAAATTTAAACAACTTGTTTAATTGGTGTATATGCATTAAACTGGCACTTAACATTAGTAAATGTCAAATAATAAGATTTTATAAAATAAAGAAACCGACAATTTATGAATACAATCTTGACAAAATTATATTAAACTTAGTAGAAACAATAAATGATCTAGGTTTTATTTTTAATTCAAAACTTACATTTATTAGCCATATAACTAATATTATTAATAGAGCAATGAAGATTTTAGGATTTATTAAAAGAATAACCAAACAATTTTGTAATATTGATACTATTCGCATTTTATACAAAACGCTAGTGAGAAGCATTTTGGAATATAACTCTACGATTTGGGCTCCACATTACAATATCCATTTTCAAGCGATTGAAAAAGTCCCGCATAGATTCCTTAGGTATATTAATTTTAAATTAGGTATTCCAAGAGAATCCGTGAACTATAATTTGTTATTAAACTTGGACTAATCTCGTAAACTTATGAGATCACAGAAAAATCTGTGATCTATTAATATTATATAAAATAATTCACTCAGTCCTGGATACCCCTGATTTAATAGAACTAATACGATTTCATTGCCCTGGTCGCGCTAACAATAGACTGACTCTACCGTTTTACTATAATAACACACACACATTATCACATTATTACTCACCAATCAGTCGATTACACATTTTGGGAAAAGAAATGCTAACATCGGTGACATTTATTTCTTAAAACTAGCGCAATATAAACATGCACTCAAAAATTATTTTTCCATAATGTAACTTTATATATGCAATATGGACATGTTGAAATGAAATGATGATATTTCTCATTGTTTTTTTTGTTGTTGTTAATTTTGGCTGTGATACACAAAATAATTGTATGTTATTTTAAAGTTTAAAACTACTATTATGTAATGATATTATTTTTCTTACTTTTATACTCTATTATATGTTTATTTATAAAAGGCAGTATAGCCGTTTATGTATTTAAAATAAAAAAATAAAATTAAAAAAATGCAGTGCTGATTTTATACTATAGCTAAGTCACTAGTCCCCAAATCACTAGGCCACGTTTATAGGTACCAACGTATTCAATGAGCTGCGATCGGTTTCTGACCATGCGGTGCTGATTTTATACTATAGCTAAGTCACTAGTCTCCAAATCACTAGACCACATTTATACCAACGTATTCAATGAGCTGCGATCGGCTTCTGACCATGCAGTGCTGATTTTATACTATAGCTAAGTCACTAGTCTCCATACACTAGGCCACGTTTATAGGTACCAACGTATTCAATGAGCTGCGATCGGCTTTTGACCATGCAGTGCTGATTTTATACTATAGCTAAGTCACTAGTCCCCAAATCACTAGGCCAAGTTTATACCAACGTATTCAATGAGCTGCGATCGGCTTCTGACCATGCAGTGCTGATTTTATACTATAGCTAAGTCACTAGTCCCCAAATCACTAGGCCACGTTTATACCAACGTATTCAATGAGCTGCGGTCGGCTTGGCTTCTGACCATGCGGTGCTGATTTGATACTATAGCTAAGTCACTAGTCCCCAAATCACTAGGCCACGTTTATAGGTACCAACGTATTCAATGAGCTGCGATCGGCTTCTGACCATGCAGTAATGATTTGATACTATAGCTAAGTCACTAGTCCCCAAATCACTAGGCCACGTTTATAGGTACCAACGTATTCAATGAGCTGCGATCGGCTTTTGACCATGCAGTGCTGATTTTATACTATAGATAAGTCACTAGTCCCCAAATCACTAGGCCACGTTTATAGGTACCAACGTATTCAATGAGCTGCGATCGGCTTTTGACCATGCAGTGCTGATTTTATACTATAGCTAAGTCACTAGTCCCCAAATCACTAGGCCACGTTTATACCAACGTATTCAATGAGCTGCGGTCGGCTTCTGACCATGCGGTGCTGATTTGATACTATAGCTAAGTCACTAGTCCCCAAATCACTAGGCCACGTTTATAGGTACCAACGTATTCAATGAGCTGCGATCGGCTTTTGACCATGCAGTGCTGATTTGATACTATAGCTAAATCACTAGTCCCCAATTCACTAGGCCACGTTTATAGGTACCAACGTATTCAATGAGCTGCGATCGGCTTTTGACCATGCAGTGCTGATTTTATACTATAGCTAAGTCACTAGTTCCCAAATCACTAGGCCACGTTTATACCAACGTATTCAATGAGCTGCGGTCGGCTTCTGACCATGCAGTGCTGATTTTATACTATAGCTAAGTCACTAGTCCCCAAATCACTAGGCCACGTTTATACCTACGTATTCAATGAGCTGCGGTCGGCTTCTGACCATGCAGTGCTGATTTTATACTATAGCTAAGTCATTAGTCCCCAAATCACTAGGCCACGTTTATACCAACGTATTCAATGAGCTGCGGTCGGCTTCTGACCATGCGGTGCTGATTTGATACTATAGCTAAGTCACTAGTCCCCAATTCACTAGGCCACGTTTATAGGTACCAACGTATTCAATGAGCTGCGATCGGCTTTTGACCATGCAGTGCTGATTTTATACTATAGCTAAGTCACTAGTTCCCAAATCACTAGGCCACGTTTATACCAACGTATTCAATGAGCTGCGGTCGGCTTCTGACCATGCAGTGCTGATTTTATACTATAGCTAAGTCACTAGTCCCCAAATCACTAGGCCACGTTTATACCTACGTATTCAATGAGCTGCGGTCGGCTTCTGACCATGCAGTGCTGATTTTATACTATAGCTAAGTCATTAGTCCCCAAATCACTAGGCCACGTTTATACCAACGTATTCAATGAGCTGCGGTCGGCTTCTGACCATGCGGTGCTGATTTGATACTATAGCTAAGTCACTAGTCCCCAAATCACTAGGCCACGTTTATAGGTATCAACGTATTCAATTATTATTTCTTCATGTGATTACCGCACAAGAGTCCCAACTAGTCTCACTTCTTTGGAGCCAATGAGACTATGGCATCCCCAATCGGGGTGTGCTATGAGGCTGAAGGTAGTGGGGAAAGAAAAGAGGTGGGAAAGTTCCTGGCTCGTCAGATCTGGTCACCAAATATGCCTTTCAAGTTACATTTCGAATCTAAATGGTGGTCTTTCACATTCAAATAATAGAAAAAAAAATTACTTGCGCATGCCGGAATTTTAGCTCGCGACCTCCGGATTCGTAACCAAGGATCGTAACCACTTAAAACCACGGAGGCGGTCGATAGTTTTATGAAGGATTCTTCTTGAAACAAAATTAGTCTACCAAATTGCGATGATGATTTGTCGGGAATGTATTTGCATTAAAAAATATATGTTTAAGACCATAAATTAGTTTTTTAGCTTGTGCGTTGTCCGATCCTATTAGAACGCTGATAAATCGCAGCATCCTTATATAACCAGAAACAACCCCCAACCGTGCTGAGAAGAATGACCGAAATAGAATATTAAAGTCCCATTAATCAAAAGCTTGTATCACCGATCGTAGTCTATGGAACTGAAACATTACAACGAACGCTCGAGAGTGACACCAGCTATTAAAGTCAAACCATGACCTGTATTATTATTATAAGTCTGTATCTATTGACAGCGCACACTATATACAGCTTATTAAGTATGAGTATTTCATTTTACAGGAAGGTAGTTACAATACGGTTTTCGAAAATCAACACAATTCTTTTTAAATACATCTACTTACTGGAATTTCACTTTTTTTTTCAATAATGGAATGATTGAAAATCTTGAACGCAGACATTAAATCACTTCCCGATATCCGATCGATCTGAAACTCGGCAGATGGAAAGAAAGATTCAATTCTGATTCAAACCGTGTTTTTTCAAGTTTTAAAAGACACATTAAATATATGAATCATAGCAAAAATACTTTTTTTACCGATTGATATTTATTTGATTGAATAAATAAAATCTATAATCATGTTTCAAAGGTCGTGGCTTGAAAATGTTTAGCGTGGAGTAATTTGTCAAAGATTTTTTGTCAAAACTTCTAAGAGTAATATTTATATTGTTACTCTAAGTTTAGCTCCAATCCGTAGACATACAGTTATTTATGTTTTATTTCTATTTGCTGTTACTCAGTCGTCTGTTTGTGCCGATAGAGAAACAATAGCGTGTTTGGATTTTAAGTCTAACGCGTTTGTCCAACAGATTACGCTGTTTTGTTTAAGTATGTTTTTACCTGTGACAGGTGACATCTATATAATATAGGTACATAAAACACACCCGTATTTGAATGCAAAGTTGTGTTAAAATTTCAAAGCAATCGTTGAAAATCTTTCAGAGATACAAGATTTTGAAAAAACGAACATTTACATTTTTATTTAAGTATATTTATTTATAAACAGGGTGCGGCAGAGAGGACGGACGTTTTTGAGATGGGTAGTACCCTCCCCCTCCGTCTACGAGAGAGGTGGGGAGGGTGCCTCTTGACTCGTTAGTTCCTAGCATTGTTTTACCAGTTGTCGTCATGGAGCCGTGGACGGTGGAGCACCGCGTTTTCGCCTATGATTGTTTCGTCCGAAATAATGAGTCAGTCACCGTCTTACAGCGTGAGTTTCGTCGCCACTTCAACATTCATCGGAATAGAGCTGTTCCCTCTCCAAACACCATCCTTCGTTGGGTTGAATCACAAGCCTTTCTTCGCAGTCCGACTCGATCTGCCCGGAAACATGCTGCTGCACTTCGCCTCAGCGATCGTTCGGTAAGGCGAATTTTGCATATGGATCTCCGTTTTCACCCCTATGATATAGAGCGATGTTGGAGAGAGTCTACGCGAACTTCCAAGAACGCCACCAGCACTGCATCAACGATTTCGGCCACCACATACCTGATGTGATTTTCCACACTTGATTGTCGCAAATGCTATTTCTTCGCAAACCTGATTCCATGAATAAATTTGTTTTTGAGTAAAAATTTACTATTTTATGTTTTTTTTTAAACCGTCCGTCCTCTCTGCCGCACCCTGTATATATGTACACAAAACATAAATTAAAAGCTTGAGAATATTGGTTTACCAAACATTCCCCTGCAAATAAACAGGATAACGTAACTATTATTTCAATTGGTTTTTACATTGGTTTTTACACGGTTTAGAAGAAAAACCAAATGATATTGTGTATTTTTTATGTTTTTTAAGCTCTTATGTAAAAACTTAATAAATAAAACATTCATTTAAACACGTTTTAAAATTCTCCATTTGTTGGTTTGCCTTTAATACGATTTATTTCCTCGTTAGGATTAGCGATTCCGATTTGTAAGCTTTAAAATATTAACCCTTAACCCCCTGATACTACCATAATATAAATGTACTGCTAAATAATAACCAACACGGTCGTGATTTTAATTTCGTCTGTGTTTATTCGCATTATAAATGGAAATCATTTACTTCGTAAAACATTGTGAGTTGGCTTTAAACGCGTTCATTTTACAATGACGAGACCTAGAAAGATTACATTTTTGGGGAAAAGACTAATACTGTAAATGTTATGATAAACAGACATTTTCAATACAAATTTCAATATTGCACCAAATAAGTACAATTTTGTAACTGACATACATAATTCAAGCGTTTATATAATTAACGATATTCGGAGACAAGAATTTTGGAATGAGCGCGGTCGAATCCAAAATCGAACTCCCGGATTTCTCTACCGTTTTTTTAATACAACTATTTTAATTTCACTTTTATTTTCGATAGTGAATAAATCCAAATCTTGGAAGTGGAAATTTACCTACTTCCCGACATCTGATCAAGCTGAAACTCGACCGATAGACTCGTTGTCAATGACAATGCATTATATCAACTTTTGTTGTCAATCACGTACACACACGCGGACATATACGCATTTCTCTGAAATCGGACGATATGACTGCAGTAAATATACGAAATAAATGTTGGTCCTACACGATCAGAATTTGGCAAGGTCGGTAGTGCGGTAGACTCTGAACCCTGAGAAGGCAAGAACAATCTTCAGACAAACCATGTTTTAAAAGACATTTTAACAAAGATGTATTATAGTTAAATAAATATTTTTCACGGATTGATTTTTAAAAAATACTATCGATCGAGTGGTTCATGACTTCTATGTCTACGCACAACTGGAACAAAATTAATTTACGATTTGTTAAATTATCTATCTAATCTGATCTTATTTTATTCCATTAATTTCAGAAAATTACTGGACGTAATAATTCAATATTACTTTAAACTAACTTAAAATGTTTTAATTAAGGCCAAAAGTTGGGCCCACCCTAAGCCCTAAGGCTTTAAGGATTATAACAAAACCAATCAATTTTTGAACCTTGGCTCAATCATGTTATACTGTGTCCCTTAATTTGTGTTTTTTGTTTATATTTAGAATATTTATTTTCTTGAAAGTTTATAAAAATAATGAACTGATCAAAAGAAATGGTTAAAGATTTTAATTTCCAAATAATTATTTTGGGCACCGTTTTTTGCATTGGAAAAACTAAAAGTATTATTTACATTTCACTGGTAGCAATCATTTTGGGTTGGACGTAATTGTAATTTTGATTTTAAATACTTTGTTTAAAACCACTTTATTGAGTACATTATAAACAAAGATAAAACACCAACCGGTTTCGGCTTTGCCTGAATCTTGTATGTATAGATATATGTTTGTACATTGATTTGAGGTTTTCACGGCCAAAAGTATTAGTGTGATTAATTTTTGAGGTATTACGCCATGTCGCGCTTCCTCCTTCTTTGGCTAACGTTTCGGACAGCGTCACAGTGTCCATTAACAGTAATGCAGGACTGGCTAAATAACGAGAAAGCGCTACATGTCAATAATATTCCCCAAAAATTAATCACGATAGAACTTTCTTAATACAGCACTGAAGAAAGTTCAGGCTGAACCGAAGCCGGTCGGCGTTTTATATTTATTTATGTACTCGAAAATGGTTTTAAAACAAAGATTTTCTTAAGGAAATTTAAACAAATTGTTAGTTTTCTAAGATCGTTTGATACCCATCGGGAATAGTACTGTCGGGAAGTTCGCGATATTCGCCGTTTCTCTGTCCATTTCAGTTTTAAGATCAAATTGTATCAATAAACAAGCAAAACAGTCACATTTTATGTTGTCCGCTGAGGAAATCAAGACCACTGTTTATTTTATACATCAATTTACCTACATTCATATGAATGCATCTGGTTTAGGCCATATGAATACCGAGATTACGTTTTTCCTCTTAGGACAAAACGATGCTAATAAATAATCATTCAAATTTTAGTAATTATTAATATCAATCAATTCATTTGACGATCATTGTCTACAAGTTCTTGGTAGAGCTCAGAATCACATTTGTTTATTGCCAGTAATAAACAGTCGAATCAGTTTTAGCGGGAACTGTTCATCATTGTGGAAATCATACCGCAACCATGAATGGAATTACACGCAACGGAATATACGAAATTGAAGAAAATATACCAATAAACTAGTTTCAACTTCTACGTATTATTATATACTAGCGTAAACCCGTGAAACATCACATGATTGGCGAATTCTTAAAAAATCGGTTAATGACATTTAAATTCAAAGAAAATTTTATTTCGTTGAACCAGAATTACTCACAGACGCACAGACAGCCGAAATTAATATTTTTGATAATGTATTACAATTATCATGGTTTTGACTATTTGCAAAGTGCATGAGAATAATACTTAATTAAATAATAGAGTTAAATTTAAAACTAAACAATATTAAATTGATATACAATTGGACCTTTGTAGTACCTTGAGTTACAATAAAGCGGCTGTTAACCTATTTGTAACCTGGAAATACTAAAAATTGCTACAGGGTAACCGGACACAATCTCTATAAAGTTATGAAGAGTAAACAAAAATAATGTTACATACTCGTAGGTTAGGTTTATATATTATTTTTTGATCACTTTTTATTACTTTATATCACTTTTTGAAGGTGTATTGTCATTGCGTTGAGTTATCGTGAAATCATACAATAGATATACCTATTACCTATGTTATTCTATACCTGTAGATATTTTTTCTTTCTTTCTTTTTTTCATTTTGTATCTTTCTTTCCTCCATAATTGGGTATGAAGGAAATAAGGTTATGTGAAACTTCTAGAATATCCAAACATGAAAATTCGTGCACATTTCCCGACGCCATTAGCTTGCTGCATTAGTGAAGGAGATTATTGCAAAAAATATATTTTCAACGTTTTTCTAATGCTAAATGGTTTTAAGTAATTACACCTCTCTTCTTTATTTTGTTATATCATCCGACGGTGTTCTTCTTTTTTCCAGTAAATTCCATCAATATATTTTCAATGGGAGGCCGTTAACAATGGGCCGTTAGCCGGTTAGTAGTTGGTCTATCATACAATATCAGGATACGTTTGATCATCAATTCTAGAGCAATTCAATCAACAGTAGTTAGCTCATACAGGCCTGTCCAATCCAATCCACATTATGTGATGACCTCTCAATCTTTTCATCTCATAAGGAATTAGAATTAAGATAAAATATTATTTTTAAGCAATAATTATTAGCCTGAAACACCTATGTAAATTGAAAAAATCTTCATACAATAAATACACAACCGCCGACGGGAATTGAACCAGCAGTTTATTAATTGCCGATTGAAACATTTGCTAAACATTATTTTATCATTAAAAATAAAAAAAAGTAGTTTATTATCTTTTATGTAACAAATGGATATAATGATATCCTCACTGGGATCTCCCGTGCTTAGGATTTCAGATATTTACAATACAATACATAGAATACAGATATTTTCTAATGTAATTATGATCTCTTTTAGATACGAAGATTTATGTTAATTAGGTGGACTTTTTCATGTAGTTTTTTGAGGGGCACGTACAATCACTTGCGTGGTCGAGGGGTAAGGCTCAACCAGCATTCCGAAAGTCGCGGTTTCAAATCCCGTAAGTAAACTTTAATTTGTGTTATTTCACTATTTATTTATTTAAAATAATATACCTATAGTATACTTGCGGCACTTTCCAGAGTGGAAGATAATATACCTTTAGTATACTTGCGGCACGTTCCAGAGTGGAAGATAATATACCTACAGTATACTTGCGGCACGTTCCAGAGTGGAAGATAATATACCTATAGTATACTTGCGGCATGTTCCAGAGTGGAAGATAATATACCTATAGTATACTTGCGGCACGTTCCAGAGTGGAAGATAATATATCTATAGTATACTTGCGGCACGTTCCAGAGTGGGAGATAATATACCTATAATATACTTGCGGCACGTTCCAGAGTGGTTAGAGTATTATATAATAGGAAGGTACCTACTTTACTGCTTGTCTAAATTATTCATCACAAAATCAGTTCCAATGTCAAAAATAACACTTATTACTAGAAAGATAATTATAATAAGCAACTGTCTTGTAGAATCGCATAATTTCCCTTTGAAAGCACAGCTTTAAGTATAACATAGTGGGACTACATTTGTACGGTACGCTTGGCAAAGCCCTTCGTCCGCACAATGTCCGGCTGAGGCCCTAACTCAATATCCGGATACAAATTATATCATTGCACTGCCAAGGGCGACAAGGAAGTACCTAACTGCCTTTCTACATACCCACGCCTTATCTACTTCCGGTCATCTCTTATTGTTATATCCTGGGATTTAGTGAAGGAACAAACAATTTACTCTAAATTCGAACCACTGCACTGATGAAATAAATCTAAAGAAGTGACTATTATGTTGATTTTATGGAAAACTGATTCTCATAAGACTCTCTGGACCCAGTCAGGCCAATGGAATTGATTATTTGTTCGAGAAAGAGATTCGATGTTTCAAAAGGTTTGATCAATTTCACCCAAAGTTTCAGTAAAAGTGACCTTACTTCTAGAGTGAACAGACTACATCAATACTTAAAATAATATATTATAACAATTAAAGTTTTTTTGTCTAACGAAAGGACAAACACCCAAGGTAGGGAATGGTATTTGAAAAAAATTATAAATCAAGAATACTAATATAAGCTGTGTATCTGTAACTCTGGTTCAACGATCTTTAGAACTTGAATTTGCTGGAAATATGTAGGATCTACGTATTATAAAAAAATTATTTTCATGGTCTTATTCAAAATTTGAATTATAATATCCCGTGATTTTTCACAGGTTTCCGCTAGGTATTAAATAAATAAAATAAGCATCAAAACCTGTCGACAGAAACAAAATTGAATTTTTCACGGGTCTCCGCTAGGTATTTTATAAATAAAAACATCAAAACCCGCAGACAGGAACAAAATAACAGGAGCACAGAAATGTCATAGGGTAATTAATGCTAATTTCCGCAGCGGCGCTAATGTAACAATTATAGATAAAAAATATTCGAAATATTATAAACGTCAAAACATAAACCTGTCGACAAGAATAAAAGACCTGGTGCAAATAAATGTGATTGAGTTTTTCCAGTTGGTTAGCTCTAAATAGTATAAAATATAGTCGCTATCCGCGTCTCTTCTTTGTGCGTTTTGTTATTCTAAACTACGCAACGGATTTTGATAGGGTTTTCACTATCATTTATGGAATTTCTCCCGGAAGGTTTATATTTATAGAAGATAGAGAAAAGTCGATGTTTTGTAATCAAGTCGTAAAAATTTTTTTTGAGCGCTTACATTGATAAGGCTGGCTAAACCTTATGAGATGAATCAAAATAACTAACTACAGAATTGTACAGCTTAAAAAGACGTATAGAATAATCCCCTCGGCGCTATTATGTCTATATTTATCATGAGGATATCTCCCAGAAATGCCGCGTACACGTCAGCCAGTTATTATTATAAAAATTGGTTTTTATGTGACAAATAGTTGTCAAAGATCACGTAACGAGGAAACCATTTATAGGAATTAATTACAATATGTAAAAAAAATAATTATTTAATCAGAATAGCAAAAGAGTAGGTACATTTAATATGAGAGTCACATCGATAAATCGTCCCATATTATATTCTCTTTTGTTCTTTTACGCACTTGATTTTCTTGTTAATGCCATTTCTCCTTTACTTCTGTAATTTCCATCAATAATATTGTGTGTCACGTCATATTCTCCTAATATTCATTTGTCCATTCATCTGCGGTTTTTAGATATTGATCCAACCTATAATATTATTTTGTAACAGATATTTTGTTAATAATAATTTTCTAGCGCCGTGATTCTCCAACACCTGAAGTGCCAAGGGCACTTGCTTTACAATGAACAAAATAACCAAAAAGAGAAAATAAACAATTTGTAGCGTCTCTCAAACGTACACACTTTATAAATCCTCATTTCGGTGTAAAACAACAAATCGTTGCGGTAAAGGGTTAAGCCCGCATCAAGTACTGAACATCAAAGGGCTCCATAAATTTCATTACGTCGATCAACAAAACGACGCGTTTCATGATTCGGTTTTTTTAGTACACTCCTTAATGACCCCGAATCTTAGTGAATATGCCATGAACAATTTAATTTTTAAGAATATAGTATTACCCTATCTCAGAAATTTTGACTTAGTCAATCCTGTAGAAGGCTGACATCACGGCACGAGCGAAGATAAAAAACTTACGCGAAGAGAATACTTTTATGTATTTAGGTACTTTTTTTAAACTACGCACTCTTTAAGTTTAATAAAACCTTGCTGTGAACCCAATTAAAATTGCCAGAGTTCTCTCTCCCTCGCAGACGTAAAACTTACTAAACTAAAAGTCAACATTTATCTACACTGTTCGTAATACAATTTAATTACTTGTACGTTTACTCTGAATTGTGATAAAAGTTTTCCATACATTTAAACCTATTTCACACCCTTCGACCATTGAAAGTAGGTCCTCTTTCCTCCTTGGTGGATACTGCTAACAGAGCGGAGATGTTTACACTGTAATAGGCGGAAGGTAAATGACGCCATCGGGATCAAATTTCATGACCGCATTCGTATCAATTCTAAGTACGCATGCACAGAAGGCAGTAAGACAACCTTGAAAGTGTGTTATGGCGAAAGTGTAGATACTTTTCGACTCGCCCTAACACATCTGGTACATCAATACATATGCACTTAAAGCATTATGAATAGTGTGAAGCTGGACATCTTCAAACTATGGAACACACCATAGTAGAATGACCCTTTCATCATATAACCGGAGGCACATCAGAGCTATGCTGAACTATGTTACTCCCGATTCATATTCCTTTCTCACAAATTTAAATAACTTATTCCATATTATGTTTTCTCAGTTAAAATCACAAGGAGGAAATCCATAATTGGTTTTATTTTACTATATAATACTTATGTACAAACGGATTAAATGTAAACTGTCAATTTCCCGAAAATGAATAAATAAATAAATGGATAGAGTCAGCTGGCTGGATCTGGATAACTCAGCATCCCGTTTTGAGCTCCATCAACTTTCCTCTACCATGCGAATGGAAGTTTTAAAAACATTCATAAAATCATTCGTAGATGGAATGTATTGCATCATTAATGTATGATTATTATATCTGTAGCCCAGAACAACTCTACAAATCTATACTCTTTGGAGGCAAGAATTTTTTACTCTGCCACGTCTTAGTCTATTTTTTACGTGTTTACGTTTTTACTATATTTTTTACACGTGTTCACGTGTTCCAGCGTGTGTTCACGTGTGTTCATGTGGTGTTCCAAACAAGAGTCCCAACTACTTGCAGCAAAGCTATGCTTTGATAATATATTATGTTAAACTGACCTGCTGACAAACTGCTTGAGCAGTTTAGCGGGTATAATTAATAAAAAAAAAATAAAATAAAAAATAAAAAAGGTCGATTATGATATCCCCAAATTGGGATTGTGAGACTCAAGAGAGTGGAGAGGGGAAGAAGATAAAAGAATAAGGTTGGGAAGTATCTGGCTATTCAGATTTGGTCACCAAACACGGCTATAGCCAATTTAAGTAACGTTTCAATTCTGAAAGGTGGTCTTTACAACGCCGATAATGAGAGTTTCTTCCGCTCATTGAATGTAGAATAAAAGATTGCCCCAAAGTACAGAGAGAGAAAAAAGTACTTATCAGCATCGCATAGTTGCACTTTTCTTGCCATCGCGCGTCCCTTGTTAGGCAGAGACTAGACTATTTACATTGCATACGTTATTTTTTAAAAACTACATTGTTTTCCAATCGTTTGTCCAGTATTAAGTGCGACGCCATTGTTGATAGTACAATTCTTTTGAACCGTCATATTAGTGGGCTGATTATAAAATATTAGCTTAAAAACAATGTTGCGTATTTTTTAACAAGAAAATAAGAATGGACAGTCGTGTTTATCACAAGGAAAACTAGGAGTGGGAAGGAGGCCTTTATCTTGTGAATGTTTTTGCTTCTATTGGAAGTTCTGATGTTGGTCTTATATGTTCTGTGGGTACTATAGTTTATAGATGTACATCTAATATTGTTTCACCATATAAACGGTTTTTTAATCTCTCTTCATAATATACAATATTTATTGTATGTATATGTATGATGATTGGAACTGATAATTTACACTGTTTTCCGATAATTATTACGAAGGGGCGTCAGATATTCAACGATATACAAAAACGTAAATAAAGTCAATTAAAACAAAAGACACTTGCCCTTTTGCTTTCTATTTTTTAAATTTTCTTGCTCTTTTTTCTTACCTTTAGGGAATTAAATTTAAAAAAAAACATCATATATAAAGTGTTTCAATAGTAAAAACAAAGTTTAGTAAATACAAATTTAAGATGACGCGTAATTGCTTAGTCTACGAGTGTGAAAGTGTTTCGAATAAAAAAAGGATAGAAAATCATTTTACTAGTAAGTGAAAGTTTAGGAAACCATCATTCAGATATGTTTTAGCGTACTATATTTAAGTACGTTGTTAGTTAATATTGTATTCATCTAGGAACTTATTATTTATGACAATAAGCCCGGCCAAATTTTATATTTCATCATTTAAGTTAATAGCGTTCTAACAAATATTAGTAAGGTACAATAAAACACAGAGGATCAGCTAAAATGCGGGGCGGTCCGGGACTAATATATTTTGGTTTCACAATAATTTATTTTTAATTATATCAACGATAATATTTATTATATCACCTTGATATTTATATTCATAAATATATTAACTAAGCACCATTCAATGATTTATCATATATCTGCAGGTATATGATAAATCATTTAATTTAAGACCGTTGTGGAAAACGTAAATTTTGAAAAAGAAAATTATTTTATTTCCTTTCTTACACAATAAGAATGGAATATTATTAGGAAATCACTAACCCAACTGTTGTTTAAAGCTCCTACCCAAGAAGCGTTACCATAATAAATTTATACCTTTTATTTTCATAGTTATATGCAGCGAAAAAATGGTGCTCCAAATCTATGAGTTCTGAGGGTTGAAAGTCAAACACGAATTCTTTCCATGTTCAAAACATGTTGAAGAACGTTTCGTCAACAGAAAATTGAATGTAATTCGACGGATGAAGCATTGCCCATAACATATTTATTTTTTTATTAGTTGCAATTACAAAGTTTTGTACATGATGTGGGTATAAAGTATAATATAAGTATAAAATAATATTTTTTTTCACAGTCCTCCTCAAGTGGGTTTCCTTTTTGATGCGGCCTGTAGTATTTAAACTTTTGTAATTAGTTTCAAGTTGTCTTTACATCGTCTTCATAACAACATTATATGTTTATTAGGTAAAGGAGTTGATAAATCAATAAAAATATTTGTTATTTGTTCAAATTTTGAAAATTGAATACTATTTCTACGATATTTACTACAGTTTCTAGACCTGCTTAAAGTCAGCATTGTAAGAATAAGAATATATTTTATTTATTTTTGACGCCAAATGTTAGTAAATAATAAAAGTGGAGACGGTCCAGCGTTGCCGCCATCTTGGCAGCCATTTTTGGACTAGTGTTTGGACAGAATGTTTTATTGGTATGCTAATTGCTCTCTTGGGTATTTTATTTAAGCATTGCTTCCACTCTGGATTATTGGGTAAACTTGTATATTTCATTACTTTACGACTTTTTGCCGACATTTTGGTGTTTTCTTCTTTTTAAAACTAGTAGGTAGGTACATAAAGAAACTCACGTTATTCATTTGTATTTGAATTTCCTACAAACTTGTAGATGGCATTAACAAGTTGCGAAAAAAATGAATACTTTAAATATGATGATAGATACTGGGAAGAAGAACATAATAATATTGCGTAGTATATTATTGCAAAAATCTAGTCCTAGAATACTAACTCTTAGATGGTTCGGTGACAAAATGTTCAAAGAGTACCTAATAAGAGATAGAAGATAACTACTACAAAAAGTAGCTATTAGTGAATTATCAACAGAGGAAACAAAAATAGAAAGACCAAACTGCTTTTTGATTCCTTTTTTAACTCACGTCGTTTTGTTAAACTAATGTAATTTACATTTGCCTTTCGTATTTATTCGGAAGAAATTCAATGAAAGCTAAGACCTTAAGAAGCTTATAATATTATTTGAATAATACCAAGGGATTATTTGCAGCAGCACGCTGCAGGGGATTGGGGCCGTTCGTTCGCAATTAATATTCTAGCCAAAACTATTTTGGTTTTTGGGAACTTTGTGATGAATCATTTTGAATTCAACCATTTCTTTGAACATCAATTTTAAGAAAAAAATGTTAAAAGATATAATTAATTTTATCTCATTTTTATTAATATATTTTTTCATGTGAATACCGACCAAGAGTCTCAACTGCTATGGCACCCCTAATGGGGGTATGTTGTAAGAGTGAATGTGGAGAGAAGGGGAAGGAGATGGGAAAGAGGAAAGTGGGTAAGTACTTGGCTATTCAGATCTAGCCACTAAACACGGCTAAAGCCAAGCAAAGTTTCAATTCTAAATGGTGGTCTTCCACAAGGGCGATACTAAGAGTATCTTCCAGGACAGGTACCGCCCCCGTTGGGTATGACTGTATATTTGTTTTCATATGATTTTTCATGGCATTTGATCATAATAAAGGATTTGATAAAAATATTTTTCAAATAATTCATTTTATTATAAAAGAACTTTAGGGCCAGTTGTCTGGCAGAATTTGATAAATTTCAAAATAAAATTTCTACTTCTGTGAAAGTTATTTCTGTTATTATTTAATAATGGGCCAGCTGTTTCATAGAACTCATATAATCATAGAACTTTCACAGAACCTGAATATTAACTTGAATTGTGAAAAAAACTGGCCTCTTATCTGATATTATTTGCTACGGCAAACCAAATAATGTATCTTTTAATAAAATATCTAAAATTAAAAATGGAACTTTTTTCAAGATTCGACATTTTTTGTGGCATTTAATATTGTGTTCCAACCTCCTACGCACTTAGATAATCCACCCGTTTCCAAAAATCCTCCATGTTATTTTCATTATGATCTGCAAACATTCGGAGAATATTTGACAAGGAGTTCAAAGGGTCTGTAAGAATAGGTTTATGCATCATATTAAATTCTCTTTCAAAAATATTCTTCAATAATACCACCCGAATTGAACCTCAGTTTTCAATAAGCCGAAAATTGGAAAAAGGAAAAATATAAGAATGAAATATTTTACTTTTTCCTGGTTTTCTTATTTTATTCCTTCCATATAAATATACAACTTTCAGCTGTGTTTCTGCGTATTATTTAATGCGTAGTGTTGGATATTTACCACACGGTGTTTAATTTATCCATAAACTAATGTTTCTTTCAATAAGTAGGTAGAAGAAAGCAAAACAATACATACTCACAATATCTTCACTATAGAACAGGAAAACTTTTTGCTGAAGGAGTAAAAAGTCTCGGACTGTGTATCCAGAAATATACAATGCTCTTGGAGTTTATTGGTAACGCTAAGATTTTTGGCTTTTTTGTCATTTTCATAATAACCTATGGAGCTGTCAAAAACATCATAAGACGATATATTGTTCGTTATAAATTCTTCAATGTTGCTTGGTACGGTAATAGATTTATGAATAAAAAAACTGTTAGAATCCACAACAATGATAACTAAATACTAATAATAAAATAATTCCTGACATACAATTTATTACATTAAATTCTCACATTGATTTTTGTATCAGTAGGTACCTACTAAATAATAGTTATATGTCATCGTGATTTAATTTTTATGAAGGGATTTAAAAATAACTACTATTTTTATCAACTGTTGATAAATACGCCGTTATTCGTTCACAAAGTGTAGGTACTTCCATACTACGATAAATATTCTCACTCCTCACGTGTACGTTTTAGAGAGTCTAGCTTAAGGTGGGCGAGATATTTTAATTCTTATCTCCGGGCAAATATATTAAACATGTTTAGGTTAATAATACGCACAATATGAAATAAAACACAGTAGTTGCCTGCTAGCATATTTGAAGTACGTTTGAGAGCGGTTTTCAAATTTTATGAATTAACTCCAAACAAGGAGGAGGAGGACCTGGGAAAATCAATTTCCCTCACCAACTTCACCCAGGACCTCAGCCTTGCCGGGGCTTTGCTTTACTCAGAGCAAAGCCTCGACAAGGCTTAGGTTCTGGGCTCAACTCCTTGATTCGACTCGATCTTTTTAAGATTTTTCTCTTTCACATTTTCGTTTGAGAGTTGTTAATGTTACTTCAATAGTTAGTTGTTACAATTGTTTGATGTTTTACTTAGAAAGTTATTGCAATGCAAATATATGGAATATAAATTTATTTATAAATGTGCCCTTGGCTAAAAAATATGACGATTACATAGTATAAAAAAACTCAAGTTTCTTCTGTAAAAACCAAGTGGATTCCCTTGAGAAGAAATGCTTTTTCGGTATATAATAATAATAAACATTGAAAGTCTTGTTGAGATAGAACCGATTTATAAACATTTTTCATCTCGCTGTGGAAAACGTGGCTCTCGATTGGAAAAAAAGCGATTTAAAATTTAGCGCTCTTCCAATCAGAGCGGGTATTTTCTTGACGTGGGGATATGATGGAACACCACACGTGGGAAATTAAACCTGCGCAGGGGAAGGGAGGTATGAGCCTACGTATACACGTGTGTTACTCCCTCTGCGAACCAATGCCATTGAAATATACAGAATAACAAAGCAATGTTTCTACCTTCAGCGGCTGCCTCGTTTTAAAAATCGTTTTGCTTTGTGATGGCTTTAGGTACTCTGGATGGAGGTACAGGGAGTAGCGTATAAATCAAGAAACACAATCTTCTGATTACATTCTTCATTTTACAGAAAACTGACATGATAAGTAATGTAAACTTATAGATATTTACTTACCGTAAATTTTTAAAACATTCTATGAGAAAATCTTCAGGTATGATGTGTGAGTTAGCTCAAGATGTTGATTTAAAGAAAATCTGTGATGAAAACTTTGGGTTTGATGTGCGAGTTAGCTCCTGTAACGGAAGTTGTTGGCCATATTTTTCCATTTTCAAAAAATATGTTAACTTTTATAAAATGAGCCAACTCCACGCCTTTGGCAAATTCCTCACTCACCGCCACTGCTCAGTCATAGCCCGTTTCAGCCAAAATTGCCCGAAATTTCTGACTCTGAAAAGTATCGATACCGCATCGCGTACTTACCTCGGCCGAGCGGTACGATGTTCAGTTTTTGAGTTAGCTTCCAATGTTGATTTAAAGAACATTATTGTTATTAATAGTTCCCGTGAGCAAGAAAGCCATGGGCTCATTGTGCTATCTTCCATTTCACCCATTACGTCAATGATTCTCCCAATTCTTTTAACGTTAACCTGATCCCTTTGACAAAGTTTACCAGGGTTGTTATTGAATATTCGGATATGTCTCCTTGATTTACCATGTGGATTCTTTATTTTAAGCCGAGAGGGCTTTTACATACATGGGAAGTATAATTTAACACGAGCAATAATTTTTACACAAAAATAAAAAAAATACATAGATACATTAAATAAAAAAAAAAAAATTAAAAAAAAGGTTTTAGAATACGGTTGGAATAGGTTTTTATTATGATCAACGAGTAAACATTAAAGTTAACATCAACTGAGTATTGATTTCATAGTGTAAAACCGCTGAATCAGGGAATGAGTAATCGTGTGGTTATTTGTGGGTATGTGTAGGTTTATAAGTTGCAGTAGTTCGGAAAAGTCTAATTTTGAGTGAGGTGTTTTTAAAATTAAATGATTTATTTGACCAATATCACCTAATGAATTGGAGTATTTAATAGGATAGATTTATTTACGTGTTCTAGCGGGATATTTAATTTAAAATGCATAAAATATTATTTTTTTCGTAATTGCTCAGTGATATCAATATGATTTTTGAAAGAAGGATTCCCAAAATACCGAGTTTTCAATTAATCTTTGTCTTTCCAAGTACCTGCTTATAATATGAGCCTTGTTCTTGTAATCAGGGTGAAACATTGGCACAATAGGTGAATAAAATTGGCGTACATTTGTCCTTTTCGTATTTCCTGCATATTTTGGTAATATTGGTATTTCCCACTCCCAACAGCTCCCAACAGTCTCCCGAGGTGGCGGTCTCCCGTCAGTAGTCCTACTCCTAGCAGTTTCCTCAGTGAGTTTCTGTCCATATTGGGTAGTTGCCCGGTTGGCCTAGGATTTGAGGTCTGGTCCGTTGATTAGAACTTTGGATTGCCTGCCCGCATGGCAGCAGAGCATTCTGGTGCCTTGCGGGCTCAATAGGTCGGAATTTTTGCAAACCCAGTTTGCCACCTCTTACCAGACCTGACGGCTCACTAGCAAACACCGCCACCGAAAAGGCTAACTTATTAGGGAAAATTTTTGCGGAAAACTCGACCCTCGATGACGGAGGTGCTGTTCCGCCGTCGGTTCCTCACTGCGGCTTCTATATGAAAAAACTGAGGATCCGGCATCGGGATGTACTCCACGTTATACGGAGGCTCGATGTTAACAAAGCTAGTGGACCTGATGGAATACCTGCCCTGGTATTGCAGAGTTGTGCTGCGGAAATAGTTCCAGTTTTGACAAAGCTCTTCAAAATGTCCCTGAAGTGTGGCACTGTGCCCTCTGGTTGGAAAAAAGCGGTCATTCACCCTATTCCCAAGAAAGGTGACCGCTCTAACCCGGCCAACTACCACCCCATAGCGATCACATCAGTTCTGTCCAAAGTGATGGAACGTGTGATCAACGACAAACTGCTCACATACCTCGAGAAGAACAAAATTATCAACGACCGGATACAGATTCCAGCGGAACCGCTCGTGCGGTGATCTTCTCGCGTATGTGTCGCATGTTTGGGGGCGGTGCCTGGAACGTCACGGTGAGACCCAAACGGTCGCACTAGACATATCCAAGGCCTTTGACCGGGTCTGGCACCGAGGACTTGTCAACAAATTGCCTTTTTACGGACTTCCCGCATCTTTGTGTACGTGGATTGCTGACTTTTTAAGGGATAGGTCGATTCAGGCAGTTGCTGACGGTTTCACCTCATCCTCACACTCTATAAATGCTGGCGTCCCACAGGGATCGGTTCTGTCTCTGACTTTGTTTTTGTTGCACATCAATGACCTTTTGACATGTGCACCGATTCATTGTTACGCGGATGACAGTACAGTTCATGAAAGCTTTTTGTTTGACAAGCCCACAAACTCCAACGGCTCGGAGGGCTTTGAAGCAGAGAATGGACGGTTATCTCGAGAGTATTTCCTACTGGGGTAAAAATAATCTCGTCGAATTTAATGTTTCCCAAATAAAGACCCAATCCTGTCTGATTACGTCTAAAAGGGATCTAAATGATAATCTAGTCTCCTTCAACGGAAGCAATCTTCCGAACAGGTCTTCCATTGATATGCTTGGCGTAACTATAAGTGACCAGCTCAGGTATGGGGGCTCCATCGAAGCCAGAGTAAAGCTGGCCTCTCAGAAGCTGGGCGTACTGTACAGGGCCCGCAGATACTTTAATAGTACACAACTGCTGACCCTGTACAAATCGCAAGTGCGCCCTACTGTCGAATTTGGCAGCCATCTCTAGTCCGGAGCCCCTAAATACCTGAAAAAAGCCCTTGACTCTGTGCAAAAACGGGCGGTCCGTTTGATAGATTCCCCAATCTTAACAAATGGACTGCAATCTTTAGAGCATAGGCGTCAGGTAGGTATGCTGTCCTTGTTCTATCGGTATTAGAATGGAAGATGCTCTGAGGAACTAGCGTCATTGATCCCTTTGGCACCGGTGCGTAGTCAGGATACACGCCAAACCCGCACCCAACATTTGTACACGGTTGACATTTGTCACATGAGAACGGGTCGCTTCTACGATTCGTTCTTAAGTTCAACAGCTCGGCTGTGGAACGAACTGCCGGCCTCTGTGTTTCCTCCCTCCTACAACATGGGATTCTTCAAGACCCATGTTCACTCCTTCCTCTCCACAAAAAGACCCTCCACACAGCATCCCCAAAGATGACATAGGCCCTGAGGGAAATTATTTTCTTCAGGGCCTCCTGTGTGGAGTTAATATAAAAAAAAATAAAAAAAATCCGGGTGCTTTCTCACTTTTCTTTCTTTGCTGGGAGAGTGCTTTAACTTTTTTTTCAAGTCATGAAGTTCATATTCAAAGTACAGTTTTTAGAGCATCATCCCGACAGTACGAAGGTCCTGCGCCCATATTTTTTTCTGTTTTTCTGTGTTAATTTTTTTTTTGAAAGTTTATATGTGGTCATTTGGGATATCTTATTCTGCTAATAAGCACTAAGACAATTTAATTCTATGTTTTTTTAATATATCAACTATCGGTTTGAAAAATATTACAGTCGAAATATCACCAATCACTCTGTAGCTGATCTTAAAAGTACCAGTTAAAGGCATTTCGATTTAGCGTACATTTTGCGAACACACATTCTCAGTCGTGCATATGCGAACGTTTCCAACTTAACGGGTGAACACATTCGAGACTCTGCAGCTCCACAGTAACCGCAGTACAAATCCCTGTGAGAAAAAACTCCTCTTATACCATTGAGGCATCGGCATATTAAATACCCGCTCACGGGCCAAAGAAAAAATAATTCATTTAATTTTGCGAATTCTTTGCGTAATCTCTCTTATATAGGATACGAATTATTTAAAGGGATTATTGTATTGTATTTTACGAGGAATTTAAAAACGTTTGAATAAAGTCAAGATAATTTATAATTTTTTTCCCATTTTCTGCGGCACCTGTGGCACCATTTATACAAGAAATCGCCCATATAAATATGAAAGAAACTACAGGACTTAAATAAATATAGCTTTTGGATAAAATAAGCGTAACGTAATAATAATAATAATGGGATAGTTTAAATAGCGCCGTTTTTGTGAAAAATCGCCTCAAAACAAACATACAAAAAATTTGCGATTTTCAAATGAAGATTTGAAATAGTAAAATCAGAAAAAGTTTCGGTCGCATCTAGGAATTGAGCACAAAAAATCAACCTTCCTAAGCATGACTCTACCACTGAGCTAATATGACCATATCCCGTTCGATCATATTTAACTGTATCATATTCGTCTAAGAACTACCAACATCATCTTCATTTTCTTTGGGGATATTTTTATTGGCTGATATCCTTATGTCCGATTGAAAGATTCGTTCCGAACTAAATACAATCTAGATAGTGTATTTTACAAATATATTCACTTTTATAGAAAATTCAATGGATGTCGCACTTTAAAATATTTTTTGTAACCACAATATCTATAGTAGCCACACACAGTTTACAGGGTTTGTAGATGTGTGTGATAAATGTTAATTATTTTAACTACTGAATACCGAATGCCGAATTTAGTAAAAAAATACTAAATTTAAAAAAATAAAAACTCTTTTAAAACGGTTTGCTCGAACACGTCTTTCCTTTGATTACAATAATGAATTTCAATCTTAAACGAAGCATGAATATATAATTTGAATGGTTAAGCAGCATATTTTAATTACATGAATTACGCTTACAACTTTTTCACACGTTTGAAATGCTTAGTTGAAAATGATCGCCCAAAATTTGAAGCCAGAAATGAATTTTAAAAACCCTTCTCAACTGCCAACTGCCATATGCGGGCAGGTACTCGCTTTCAAGAAAAGTGTTTAATTTTATAGCCACGAGTTTAGTATTTGCTATCCGTGAAGTTTATTATTCATTAGAGCTTTTGTCACTACTTAGAGCGTTTTCTTCATAAAATGACAAATTACGAGTATTTTCAACATATTTAAAAATATCAATTTGAATAAAAATTACTAACAAAATCAGAGCACAACCGCTTTGTATGAGGGCACGCTAACAAACAGCGTATAAAATCATCTGACATAGTTGACCTCCAAACGTTGCGCGCCGGCCATTTGGTCATTTGCTAACATTATCGCGTAAATAAGTGTTTTTTTGTAAATATGTCTATTTTCAGGTTTTTGACAAAAAAATAATTAAAAATTAATCAAATTTACCGCATTACGTTATTTATAGATAGCTAAAAAAACAATCTTGAAATGCTCCGTAACCTCTTGGTCGGATTAAGCCTCTCATGGTGCAAAAAATCATAGTTTTCATCTATTTTAAGGTGGCTATAGACATCGCCATGAAGCTAATAAGGTCAGCAAATATTGAATACCTATGAAATTTTTTATTAATTTTCTAATACCTGTTTCTTAAATCTTGTTATCATTACTTTAAAATTTATTTTTTTATCTGAAAGTTTGTTGCCTGTTTGACACTGAGGAAGCGGTGTTGATTTCTAACAGTATTGAAGATACTGCACTTTTGCACTGTTGTGAATTATAAATACTTGGAGCAGGTGTTCACAGAAGATTGGAAGGTTGATGATAGAAATTTTAAAGAAGGGTCGATGCAGGTAACTCCATAAATGAGGAACTGAACGCGCTAATAAAAGAGCAGTCCTCAATGGAGTGCTGGTACCGACCCTAATTTATGGCTCTGAGGCATAGAAATTATAGAGGAGGGATGAAAGTAGAATGAAGGCTGTAGAAATGAGAACCCTGAGACCTACGTGTGGTAAAACCATATATGATCGATTGAGTAATGTAAAGATCCGCAAATAATGAAAGGCTGATGTAAGCGCATGTTTGGGCAAATAGAGCGAATGCACGAAGAAAGGAGTGAAAGGAAAATGTGACGCAAACGTGAATGCCAGAAGAAATTGGGTATTCCCGAGGAAGATATAACTAGATTCTTGAATTGGGCCATGTCAAGAGTCGGAATAATAGAACAGTATGTATGAGACGATGTATGAATGTGAATGAGGCAAGAAGTGTGTGCATGGAAACGGCGTGATGGTTAGTTAGTTAGTTAAGATCTACAAGGCGAGGTTATGTTTACACGTAAAATAGTTATTACTCCCTTGATAAACTGCATAAACAAAAAGGTTTTTTGATTATTAAATTCATGATATCTAAACCTTTCATAAAGTAATCTAAAGAGGTTGCTCACTGCATTTTGTAAGTAACCACCAACCATGAAGTGAGAATAATGAGTTCGCACATTTGACATTAATGTCTAGACAATGTTGTGCACTTCTCGGAAATAACTTTTTGTCTGGAGCTATATCTGGAATCGGAGCTTTTAGATCTTTGGTTTAACCACATAACTCATACATCACGTTTTTCAATGATGGTCTCTCTTGTCAGGGCTCTTTCTTAAAATGAAGCTTTTCTGCGATTTTTAATTTGCGACTTAAGTTTTTACCCTTTTACACTTTTCACTAATGCGAGAATAAAAGTAGGTAATTTGAAACCAAAAATTGTCACATCACATAAAACGCTTTTGTTAATTTAATGTTGGTACTTAAAATATCTTTTTTTGTTTAAGTTTCTTTATTCATTGAATTGTTTGTTACATGCATTGAGGATTTTTCGACCACCATGCTAGGCACATGCCCGTGTTATGGTGGTCGATTTTTATAAGTACATTATTGGTAATCAACAAACAAGAACAATTAATATATTGGTAATAGAAAAACAAGAACCATACACATATTGAAAATGCAATAGTGTCCATGATAAGCAATACTACATAGGGATCTGTAAGTCAGGGTTGGATGAACTCCAAGTTAGTTCTGTAATTCAGTACAGTAGTTGTTCTATGAACAATAGACTTCATGTCCAAAAAAGTATGTTTCTAACATTCTTTTATATAATAAATCAAAACAAACATTTCATCTGACAGGATAAGATTTGTAAGTAGGTATTTAAATACCTACTTTTGAATTAAAAACAATGTAATATTTCTTTTAATTATTTTAAATAAAAAATATTTTTCAATTTGTCCAAAGAAACGTCACAATGCAATGTGGTAGGTAGGTAGGTACCATAATATCGAAAAGCTCAGTCAAAGTTAGCCATCTAGTCAAAGTGAGATGTGCTTCAATAATAATGTGGATGTAGCATGGGAAACGCATATCAGTCAATATCTGGTCAAAGTTAGTCAACTAGTCAAAGTAAGGCTTTCTTAAATAATAAAGTGTATGCAGGAGATTTTAGAAACCGGAAACGGCACGTAAAAAAATATGACATGCCAAACGGCCAAATCAAAACCGGACTTCGCTGCGCTAAAAACTTTTGTGAAGTATTTATATTTATGAAGTTAATATGTACCTACATAAATATTTAAAAAATATTTTGAATCCAAGTAAGATATAGAAAGTGTATTGTACCAACAAACAATTCACCTTTTTTTTTACAAAAGTAGGTAAATTAAAACCAAATATGTTTTTAACTATCTCCTTATTTTATTTTAAAAATTTGAAGAAAAATGTACAATAAATAAAATATGAATCAAACGACAGTTTAATAAATCGACCCTGACAACAGAATGCCTCGCACTGTGGAGTAGTTAACAAAAAAACTTAGTGGAACACATTCCAGACGAAGTGTCTTTGCTCCCTGCGCCCCGAGGGTGAAGGAAGGTTACTGGTATTTTAGGAAATCTTCCTTATCTCAAACATTGTCGAACATACTACAGAGGACACACTTCTTGCTTCATTCACATTCACAGATACCATTATATTATTATTACTCGATATTATTAGACATGATCTGACTCAATTTCTTGTATTAAACTTTAAAAAAAAAAATGGTTCAGTTGATTATTTTAACAAGTATTTTACACTTGTCTGATAAAAGTTATCATTGTTCGGTTGGATTGTAAGAAATCTCTCATTTTAACACATTTATTTGTTTACGTTATAGGTTTTATCGGTTATTTATGTTTCTAAATAAATACTTAACATTAAATTAAATTTTCAAGTTTCACATGTAGCAAACCACTTTGTGGGCAAACATAATTATAATTAGAATAAATATTTTTTATGGATGTAATGTAAAAAAAAACGACCAGTTTCAGTGCCACCTGAACTTTCCACAAGACTTCGTAAAAAAATACCGTGAATTTAATAAATACTCTCAGTTTTATGGAACCCCGAGGTATCAAGTAGAACTGAAAGCGATTGGTTCGTATATTAAATTATATCTCTAAATAGTATAAAACAAAGTCAATGTCCGCGTCTGTCTGTTTATGCTCTTAGTTCTTCTAAACTACGGAGCTGAGTTGGATGGGGTTTTCACTATAATTTAGAGAATTTCTTCCGGAAGGTTTATATATGTATAATATCTGGATATTATATTTAGTTAGGTAGAGAGAAGTCGAGCGACGCCTGGTACATGTCAGTTAGTAATCAATAAAATGGTATCCATTAGTTATTTAATTGTAATTATATGTTTTTTTTCGAGGTACGATTATATGTTTTTTTTTTAATAAATACCATGAAAATGCTGTACTTTGCGTATGTACGCAGTTCTCTGGAGTACGCCTCTCAAGTCTGGAATCCCACGTATAAGTCACACATAGAAAGGATTGAGAAAGTGCAATATCGTTTTCTACGATACGTTGATTTTCGGGCCTATCGTCCTCATCTGAGTCACGAGGAGTCAGCAGCGTTTTTCAGGATTTCGTCACCGGAAAGTCGTAGAAACTCCGCTGACGTACTATTTTTACAAAAAATTGCCACCTCTGTGATAGATTGCCCGGAATTACTAGAAAGAATTCAATTAAGAGTACCCATCAGAAAAACCAGACAAAATCACACATTAAACATCCCTTAATGTAACATGAACTCAAAACAAAATGCTTTTATTCACCGTGCTTCGTACAATTTTAATAATTCATACAGTGAATTAGACTTATTTAACTCAGCACCCCACAATTTCAAACCTAAAATCAATAAATTATGATATTATCATTATTATTTTTTATTAATACACATACGTACATGCTACACATTACACAGACTAGATCCATCCCATACCCCTCCCTTCCGCCATCCCATCCCTATAGGCTAATGTAACTTTTTTTCTTACATAATTATTATATATATTCACTAAATAATTAAAATACCTAAGTGAAAACCTATTATTGGTTAAATAATTAACACTTACTACAACATACCTTGTAATAATTATAACTGTTGGTTTTCAATAAAAATAAAAATAAAATAAAAAATATTGAAATTAGGTTTTATTTCTGACAATTATTTGTAACGGTATCTTGCTATGCATTTTGCTTAATATAAACACATAGGTATTTGTTTTCATGTTTTACGGGGGCATAATGACCTGATTTTTGTTTTTATTTTCGAAATAGAATTCTCTATTCTATGTTTTCAATTAACGCATTAAACATTTAATTAAACTTGATCGTGCGATGTCTTTATCGGGCCTCTACGACTCTTCTGATGAATTCGATTCTGAGAATCAGTGTGATAAAGAGATTTATAGGAAAGTGTTGCACACAGCCAAACATTTTAAAAGTCTCTTGGGGTAAACTGAAAGATAAGGCGAATGTTATCTCATTAGAATTAAGTAACCACCTTTTAATTTTGTATTGAGTATTTTCAATTTGCGTTACACTTTTCGATTTAAGAAAAAATGTTAAACTAAGCCACAGACTCGTAAATTTATTTCGTTGCTTTAATTTGTAATAAAAAACATAATACTTATTTGGATATACCAGAGAAAAGTAAAAAGCTTTTAAAAAATGCATTAGTGCTGAAATGCTTTAAAAATCTCAGCATTTTATGAAAGGTGGACACTTTGCTAGCCGCTCTGTTGTAGCATTTTATCTATACTCATACTTTAACATCAATTAACTTTTCGCGGTACTTTGCCGGTTAATAAACACAAAACAGTTTTGAATAACAATATAAAGTATTTCGACGGCCTCCGTGGTTGAGTGGCTTCGATCCTTGGCTACGAATCCGGAGGTTGGTGATTTTTTAAATAGTGTTAATAAACAATATTAAAAAAAATTGTACAGTAGATACATTTTTAGTTTCATTTCACCCGCCATTCTAGGGATGTTATGGCGAGAGAAGTTTACAAATTGAAAATCTTCATAATATGCTTATAATAATTATTTGTAAATTATTCAAGTCAGAATAAAAAATATATTTTTATATTTATAATAATTTCTACATTTAATTAAAATCAAAGATATTAGAAGAACGAGATATGCTATGTTGGCCGCCGGACCGTAGGCGGAGTACTACCTAATTAGGGTACTTTGAACGGTATCGGGACGTGTACGCACAGAAATCTGTTCTATGTATTAGTGCGGATACCTTAGCGATGCCTTAGCGTAAGCGAAGGTGTGCAGTAGTATTGGTGAACAAAACCGGCGACACTCGGCAAAACAATTCCACTCAGTACGAACTGCGCATAGCACATCTCGTTCTTTTAATATCTTTGGTGTAAATACATAATCTTTAACTAAACAATATTGTACTACCGACTTCAGAATAGGTGGGTACAGGCAAATTAATTACATACATTGGCGTTTTTATAATATTCATTAGCAATATGTATTACCATTTCATATTACATATAATTTTCGATTCTCCTTCCACTTCTGAACCCCTGGAGCCGCCTCTCGATGCCATAGTCTCACAGGCTTCAGACGTTTGGGAGCAGTTGGAACTTTTGTGTGGTATTCACATAAATATATCCGTTTTTTAAATTGGCTGTTTTGTGACACTAAATGAAAAATAAGATTTATAAAATTTATATGGCTTTAGAAAGATTGTAAGATCTTGAAAAGATGAAGATTAATTAACCATCGTGTTGTATCGCCTCAGGGGTAGGCAGATATTATAGACCGCCACAGCAACCAACCTGCAAACATCTCTTGCTACTTCCTTTCTGAGTTTCTGAACCATCAAATACCAACTTTCTTGATCTTGTTTGTTAGGATCGCATTATTTTTGGACGAGACCTCATTATAACTGCAGTCAGAATACTATCGTTCTTCATCTGCCAGTTCTATTCCTCGGCGTCACATAAAGGATGTTATCAGAACATCCTTTGACAACAGTTTCATATTAACTACGAGACTCGTAGTTCTTCATCAAATCGATTTCCTGCATTTACTCTTCCACGAACATTTTCAATGTGGATTTTACTCCAAAGACCAACACAAACGTCTTCGCGATAGGAAATTACTTCCCTAAGGCTATTACTGACCACTGGCCATTCTAGGAAGAATGATCTGTCCTATCTTAACTCTCAGTCCACTGACCAGGAATCCAGGTTACTATTAGCCTAATCATTTTCTCAACATCTGACATACGATTAGATCCCAAGAAATTGAACAATTTAAATTATTACTATTTTTTAGGTATAGGTAAGACGCGACGTATCGATATTTCAATAGAACTAAGAATGTACGTAAATCACTAAATATTATTTGCGTTTGCAATCTAGCTTTAAAAAAGCGAACCGTGCAAGATGCACGTTTCGAGGTGATCAAACTTAAATTAGGACAATATTTTCCTTACGGACACGTGTAGCTACTAATTAGGCCTAACTGGTAAGCCACCCAGTGAGGCCAACATTACTGGATTGTACTATGAATTGTAAAATATTGTACAAAAAAAAATTTAGCAAACAGATAATATATTATTGCTATTGGTTTTAAATTGCATTCTTAATTGATGGAATTTAAATTGCAACGAAAAATAGAACGAACGTTTTAAAAATCTACGGTGTTTTGTTTTGTTGCTAATTGCAAAGATAAATAGAACCAAAGTTTAAATAATTCACGGTGTTTTGTTTTGTTGCTGATTGCAACAGTAAATAGAAAGAATTTTTAAATAATCTTTTATGTTTTGTTGCTAATTGCAACTCTAAATAGAACGAAAGTTTAAATAATCTATTATGTTTTGTTGCTAATTACAACGATAAATAGAACGAACTTTTAAATAATCTATGGTGTTTTGTTTTGTTGCTAATTACAACGATAAATAGAACGAATGTTTAAAAAATCTATGGTGTTTTATTTTGTTGCTACTTGCAACGATAAATAGAACGAACGCCTAAAGTTTATGTAATCTATGATTAACCCTAAAAATTGATATATTATACATTTCCGTTGCCATTTTGAATACAGAATAAGCGATTCTAAGCAACTTCTAAAGTTTACACCCTTGTTATAATATGTTCCATCTGCACCTATACTTGTAGATTTGACGCTCAGAATATCATCCTACGAAAATTGATTCTAACTTCAAATTTATATTTAGACGTAGCTACATGTATGTACATCACTCATGATAGACATAAATCATCTGCAAAAAATACTATACGCCGGAACTTTAGATCTATTTAAGGTTATGCTATTGGGTAACAATTAATCTAGTTTAATTAATATTCCGTTCGCCTCTCTAAGCCCCCAACTGTCACGCTGCGACTCTGATAAATATGTTCGCAATAATTATCACAGAGACATTTCAGACATAATAACCTACGAGTACTGAGATATACAGGATGTCCTCAAAAAAATAATATATTATGTAACTCAGTGTGGCACCAATATCTGTGTTATTTAACTAACTCTGAATAACTACATAGAACTAACCCAAGCTTCCCTTATTCTTAAACTTTTCCTCTTCTACTTCACTCAGACTCATGATATTACATATATTGGACATAAATACGCATTTCAAAGTGTTAAAAGTGGTAAATAATTGATTAAAATTAAAAATTTCTTCGTTAATAAGAACCAATATTTGAATTATTTAATTCTCTACAAACGACCGGCTACGATTAGTACAAGCATAATAAAAGAACCAAAAACATAATGTTTCGATAGCTCTTGAAAAAACTTAAGCGTCTGTGTCGGGTGCAATTGATCGATATACGGGAACGGGAATAGGAAGTTGAGGATGCCACCAGAATTAAGAGAAAGTCCTACCTTGTACTGGTATCTCCTTACAGCTTCCGTGATAGCACCAATCTCACACAGTATTAATCTATTTCCGTCACTAGGTATCGACCACGAAAGAAATGTCCATTGAAATGTGACCCGAGACGCGTATCCGTAGGTGGTAGAAATTGTACTAGCGTGCGCCGGTCAGACAAATCCCTATATCCCGATGGCAAGGTGGGAACAATAGGATGTAGGTAATAACATAATTATAATTTCTTTGCGTTATGCCCGAACATATACCGCCCGCCAAAATTAACAATTTTTCAATACCCATCGAAACTGGTCGAACCCGAAAAAAAAAATAAAAACAAATAAGCTACATGAAAACAGTAGGTATATGAAAAGAAACTTAATCCTAACAGTTAGTCTATTACTTACAAACTAGATGCACGCGAAACTAAAAATACACGTACAAAATACAAAAAAAAGTATATACGAACGTTACTATTTAGTCTATGGGTAAAAGGCAAAGCTTTGTCACAGGCCGTAGATATACCCCGTCGTTGGTTTGAACTGAGGCTACTCTAACGACCCCGTCCGAACCCGGTTTCACCTCCTTTATCTTGCCGAGCGGCCATTTTAAAGGAGGACTCCTGGTATCCCTAATGACTACCAGGTCATTTACCTGGAGGTTACGTGTAGCCTTGTACCATTTAACGCGATTTTGTAACTCTTGTAAGTACTCGGTATTCCAGCGCTGCCAAAAATGTTGCGTGATTTTCTGCAAGTGTTCCCAGCGATTGAGTCGGTTGGTCTTAACCTCGGAATAATTATATTCGGGAATTGAAATTAGCGGTTCACCTATTAAGAAATGACCTGGAGTGAGAGCTTGAATGTCTTCAGGGTCTGATGATAAGGAACACAGCGGTCGCGAGTTTAGTATGGCCTCAATCTTGGTTAAAATAGTAGTAAACTCCTCGTACGTTAACGAACTATCTCCTAATACCCTCTTTAAATGATTCTTTACCACTCTTATGTTACCTTCCCATAGTCCCCCGAAGTGGGGACTGGAAGGAGGATTAAAATTCCATACTATTCCCCTTTCCGAACATGTGCGCATTATAAGTTCATCATCACGACATTTATTTAAGAATTTTTGTGCTCCAATCAAATGGCGTTTAGCCCCAACGAAATTTGTACCACAATCAGAATAAATGGCTTGAAAGATACCCCGTCTTGAAACGAATCTATTAAGTGTAGCGATAAAGGCCTCAGACGAAAGATCCGAGAGTACCTCGAGATGTATCGCCTTCGTTGACATGCAAACAAAAATCGCAAAGTAAGCCTTGTATGTTTTAGCACCTCTGCGTTTTCCTTCCTTTATGCTATATGGGCCCGCTAAATCCACCCCTACACAACTGAATACGCGACTCGGTGTGACACGAGCTTCTGGCAGACTGGCCATGAGAGGAGTTGCTGGTAAGGCTCGCAATCGTGCGCATCTCACACATTTTGAGACTAAATTCTTTATTTTATTGCGGGCAAATATAATCCAGTAATTTTGCTGAATCAGGAACTGCAAGGTTCGTGATCCGGCATGCAAATATATATTATGGTAATATAATATAAGAAGCTCAGTTATTTTATTATTCTTCGCAAGGATTATTGGAAACTTAGTATTGTACTTTAAACGAGAATTGCAGAGCCGCCCGCCAACGCGAAGTAAATTCTCGTTGTCAATGAAAACATTTAATTTTTGAAAAGCCACTGTGGTCACCCCATCTCCTTTGAGCTTTCGGAATTCAGCAGGAAAATGAAACTGCTGATCGCATTTTAACAAGACCATAGTCGCGTGGTTTATTTCTGAGCAGGTTAGAATTCCACGCTTACAACCGCTCTTGCTCTGTTGCCTAGCATTGTTTATGAATCTGAGGGACCAAGCAACCACATTCACGAGACGTGTCCAAGATGAAAACCGGAAAAATCCTAGGCCCTTAAAATAGTCATGCGGCTCATAAACCGTTGAGACGTGAGACTTTACCTCTGGCAATTGTTCAACCTTTAATGTTTCCGGTAAAGCTAACGGCCACTTCTGTAACGACTGAACTAGCCACGGAGGGCCTTGAAACCATAATTCATTATCTATTATTTGAGGCGGATATAAACCGCGAGAAGCTAAATCTGCTGGATTCTCCTTTGAAACAACGTGATACCACTTTGCGTCCTCGACTTGATCGAGTATTTTAATTACGCGGTTCGCGACAAATGTTTTTAAGGTATGAGGAGGTGCCTTAATCCATGATAAAACAATTGTAGAATCCGAAAATAATATTATATCTGTAATTGGTATAAGAGTTTCAATCGACGATTTCGTCATTTTTATCAGTTTCGAAAGCAGATGAGCTCCCAGGAGCTCAAGGCGCGGTATTGACAATGTCTTCAGTGGCGCAACTTTAGATTTACTAGTAAGCAATGTCACTTTAGGGTGTGCTTCCTTCGTAACCAAATATACACAAGCAGCATAACCCAACTCACTAGCATCTGAAAATCCTACTAAAATACAGTTTGACTGTTTAATTGTATTGCAATGTCTAGGTATTTGTAAAAAACGTAACGATGGTAATCCATTTAAGAAATTTTGCCACAAAATGACAATATTTTCAGGGAGCGAGTCATCCCAACCTATCTTGATTTTCCATATTTCTTGCAAAAGGCATTTTACTTTGAAAACCACAGGGGTTATTAATCCAATAGGATCGAATATGCGAGCAACACAGCTTAGTATTGCACGCTTTGAAAATACCGTTAATTTTTCTTCCACGGAGTATGAAAAGGTATCCTTTTCTGGATCCCAAATTAAGCCTAAAATTTTTAACGAACCAGATGTTTCATCATTAAATACAACCTGACCACTTGAGTGGATCCGATGTTCACTCGGGATGTCCTTTAATACCGGCAGCGAATTACTCATCCATTTTCTTAATTGAAAGCCTCCTTTCGCAAGTAGCTCTTTCAGCTCCCTCTGAAGCTGAAAGGCGCTGTCTGGCTCCCAATCACCAGTAACAATATCGTCTACGTATGTATCCGACAATAGTGCCTTGGAAGCTTTTGGGAATTGTGCACCCTCATCCTGCACTAGCTGATGTAAAGTTCTGATTGCCAAATAGGGCGAAGAAGTCACACCAAACGCGACTGTGCTAAGTGTGTATTGCCCTACCGGCTGCAAAGGAGAAAAACGCCAAAGAATTCTTTGATAGCTAGTGTCTTCTTCTCTTATTCGAATTTGCAAAAACATTTTTTGAATATCCGTAGTAAATACTACCGGGTATATACGAAACTTTAATAAAATTTGTCCTATCTCATTTTGTAATTTGGGACCTGAATATAAACAATCGTTTAAAGAAATTTGTCGGTCTGATTTACAGGAAGCGTCAAAAACCACTCGAATTTTAATATCATTACTAATTTTTTGCACGACCGGATGATGGGGAATGTAATTGGTATTCCGTATCTCAGTCGATTGGGTAACTCTTGACATGAAGCCTTGCTCTATAAAATCCTTCATATATTTACGATAATGTTCCGCTAAGGTTGGATTTAACGACAAACGTTTTTCCAAATTATATAATCTCTTAAGAGCGATATCATATGTACTTCCTAAATTTACTTCCGATTTATTTTTAAAAGGTAGCGCTACTACATATCTGCCACAAATATCCCGTTTAACCGTTGCCTTAAATATCTTTTCGCATTCACTATCATCTTTATTATGAATAATTTCGTTAGAAATCTCTTCGACTTCCCAGAAACGTCTTACCGCGTAATTTAAGTCGTTGTTTTCGACTGCAGTTAAAGCTGACGTCACAAAAGCCTGTGTGTCATCTTTCATTTGTGCTACACATGATCCCATGACTACGTATCCGAATATTGTATTCACGGCCAGCAAATTACATTTACGGCTTGAAATACATCCTGGTCTCCATATTTTTGATATCAAGTCAGTTCCCACTAAGAAGTCGATATCGCCTGGAAATTGAAAATCTGGATCCGCCAGCTTCAACTGTTTGAATTCTTCAAACGGTTCATGCATATTAACGGGCGGAAGCTTGGACGTAATATTTGAAATAACTATCGCTTGTCCTGACACAAAAGAATGATTCTGAATGGGATATATTTTACAAGTAACTAAACCTTGCACATTGTTGACTATTGCATTATTGACCCCAGTGACAGTACCTAACCATTTCTTCGATTTTAATCCCAAAGCATTATATAATTTTTCAGACATGAACGAAATTTCACTGCCCGAGTCAATTAATATCCTGGCGCGTTTTCTGCGTCCTGAAATGTCAAGGAATTCTGCCAGCGCGGTAGGTAAAATAGAGCGTTTTGTCACTGTGTACGCAGCATTACAGTTTGCTAAATTATTGTTTTCAGAATCGCGGTTCGGTGAAGGTGACCTTTCGTCACTATGTAAAAGGGTATTGTGTGACTTGTTACAACTTCGGCCTAGCGCGCACCACGATTATATTTTTTGCGACACGATTTTAAAATCGTGCTACAATAAATCGCAAAAATAATACTGCGCGCATCGCGATTTAAAATTGCGATAATTGTTCATTCTCAACATGGATTTCGAACAAATTGCTTGTATTGTTTTGCTTCTTCGGAAGAGGAGGAATAAAAGAAAACATAAATACTGGACTCATCCTTTTACAGCAGAAAGATATGTTAAAGGTTTCTTTTATCTGAAATACAATGATCTTCGACAGTATCCAAAAAAATTCTTTGGCTATTATAGAATGACGATTCAGACATTTGACAAACTATTAAGAATTGTTGGACCTCAAATTGCATACAATAATACTAGATGGCGGAATGCAATCTCAGCTGAAGAAAGGTTGTCAGGTAGCGATTTTAAATCGCAGTGCGCGCGTGTCCATATAACTTCAAATGCTATAATTTTATTTTGCGACAATCGCGTCGCGCGCTGTCGCGGAAAAATGTGACAAATCACAATTTTAAAATCGCAACTATTTATTTGTCGTATATGCGCGCACATACTTACTAACTCATACGTTGCATTTCTGCGACAAAATTATCGTGAGACAGAAAATCGTGGTGCGCGCAAGGCCTTCTACATCGAAATTTAGATCGGCAATTTTTAATTAGATGTGGATTTAAACAATTGAAACATAATCTTTCTCTTTTGACGAAGTCCCTCCTACTGTCTACTTGTAATCCAAGAAATATTTTACATTTTGTAATGTGGTGATCGGCTTTGCAATGATTGCAAATAATTTTCTTCGTGTAATCATTTTTAACAAATAGAACCCGTTTAGACTTACGATTTTCTTTTAAATCTGAAAGCATATTTACGCGGTTTTGCGTTGCCAAGAAATCAATTAATTTTTCGACATTCGGAATTTCATCCTTATCAATCCTAGATTCAAAGGATCGCCGCGTATTCAAATCTATTTTTTGTAAAACAAAATGGCAAATAAATTCCTCGAATAATTTGTGTCGTTTTAGTTCGTATAGACCGGAAAGATTTTCACGTAAACCATTTAATATCTCCACATTGCTAGTGAAATCGCAATTTAAAATAGAGTTTGCATAGTGTATAAATAATGCTCTCGACTCCGAAAATTGATTTAATAATGTTTCCCAGGCTAATTCATAGTTTTCTCGTATTATTGGAATTGTTTTAACCAGGGATAATGCTGTGCCCTTCAAAGAACTTAGTAGGTAGTGAAATTTTTCAATATTAGTGAGAACTGTATTTTCGTGAACGAGACTCCTAAATAAATTAAAAAACGGAGGCCAATCTCTAATGTGGCCACTGAACGATGGTATTTTTATTTCTGGTGCCAGAAAACTTCGACCCGGGCGCTGCAATTCCTCGCCTGATGAGTCATTATGACCATTCTTATTCGCCTCGAGAGTGTCACGCGCCGACGTGACCTCGAAGTACAATTCATCAAAAACACGGGAAACTTCCAAAATATCATTTTTTGACTCAAATTCGGGAAGTGAAACCAAGTCCGCCAGTTCGCATTGTATGCTTTGAAATTCCTCATATGTCGACTCGATTTTTTCCATTCTAGCCTTAAATTGACATAACTTTGCATTTATACTTAAATCTTTAATAAGATCATATGCGGCTTGTATACGCCCAAATAATCTTTGCCTTTTTAACTTTAAAGAAGCAATCTTAGTTTCATTCTTGTCCATTTTGAAAAATGTACTGAAATTACTACCCACCTATGAAATACAACCGCGGCGCGCGGTAAGAAATAATAACTACTTGAAATAATCTTTTAATCGTACGATTATTGAACCATTTACTATTTGAATACAATTTCTACGCATTTAGTATATCATAATAATCTTATCCGGCTGAAGACCAATGTTTCGATAGCTCTTAAAAAAAAACTTAAGCGTCTGTGTCGGGTGCAATTGATCGATATACGGGAACGGGAATAGGAAGTTGAGGATGCCACCAGAATTAAGAGAAAGTCCTACCTTGTACTGGTATCTCCTTACAGCTTCCGTGATAGCACCAATCTCACACAGTATTAATCTATTTCCGTCACTAGGTATCGACCACGAAAGAAATGTCCATTGAAATGTGACCCGAGACGCGTATCCGTAGGTGGTAGAAATTGTACTAGCGTGCGCCGGTCAGACAAATCCCTATATCCCGATGGCAAGGTGGGAACAATAGGATGTAGGTAATAACATAATTATAATTTCTTTGCGTTATGCCCGAACACATAATATATAAAACTTTTGCATTCATAACTAATTTATGAACTGCACTTTGTTGAGTGGGACTTACTCGACGACAAAGTTAGAAACCTAGTTTCTGAGAAAGCATTTAACAAACTTAATAAAATTATTTTGATAACTTCATATTTTGTGTTCCTTAAACATTATAATAATAACGAGATCCTTATCGGTGAACACATTTTTTGAGCATGTACAGAATCTGTCAACTGTACAATTTCTACCAGAGGAGGTGTCAGGTGACCCTATTATAAAGTGTTTAAAATATAACCTAAAATATACTGATAAAAACTTAAATGGTTTTATACCCTGAAGATGCTTATACTAAGCGAAACCAGTCGGTTATAGAGAATTAGAAATATAATAAACCGTGGTTATAAACAGAGAATTTTTTTCATCAATATTTCGGGATCTGGTAGTGATAAAATGAAAGATAGTGGTTATTGTGTGACAGCATTTCTTTAATTTCGTAGAGTTGCGCAGTTGTGAGACGTCTTCAGACCGATGACGACGATACCAAACGTAAGCGGCGACGACGGCGCGGCGATGGAGTGGTTAAGGCGGTAGTCAGAGTCAACACCGCATTGGTGGAGATCGGACTCGTGGATTTGTTCAGCAATGGTGAAGACGTGGAGTCTTCCGGGTACTCCAGTGCGAACAAGGTAGCCGATAGTGCGATGTACGTGGTCGGCAGATGCAGGCCGGCGACGATGCCGCGGGGCCGAGGCGCAGACTGGTGAAGGTGTCGCAGGGTCTAGGCGCGTAAGAAGCCCATGCCAGGGATGATAGCCGAGGCCAGGGCGCTGATGTGATCCCGAGGAGTCCATAATAATTTGTAATCCGTGCACAGCCAAGTGTAGGTAAATAAGGTCCTGTAGCGGCGAGGTGAAGCAACGGCGGGGCGCGACGCTGGGGAACCGGCAAGTCGGTGGCCGGCCGCTTCGGTAGGCAGCGAGCAGTCGTAGGGCTGGCAGGTTGCTCACTGGTAAAACTGCTAAATATCTCAAACCACAAAGTTACAGCTAAATACCGAAATAAATAAAATATAGTAGTTAATTATCGTGAGTAGTGTATTATTACAAATCGAGTGTAGTACCCACAATATAGCTGAGACAGCTATTGATAATGGCTTTGAAGGCCGAAACGGCAGTCTTGCAATGAGCATAACAACGATATGACACTCGGCGTTTATTGAAGTATTGTTATTACAATTTTATACATTAAAAACAAGAGGATAAATAGGGACATAACCCTTACTAATTTTAGGTATAACCTGTTCTGTGGTAGGTGACAGGAATGTAAAATAAAAATATTCCATTTGAATGTTATTGACAGAAAGGTAGTTTTAGACGAAATTTAATTTAATCAATTTTAAATTAGAATAATACATTTATAGTTTTTTGCTATTTTTTTAAAAGATACATTAATCCACTCAGTCATCAAAAAACTTAATTGCAACGATTGTCCGGCAATCTATATAGGTAAAACTGCGCCTAATGTAAATATTTGAATAAAAAGATACATCAGGTTTTTGACAAGCATGCGCTTTTCAGAATTTGCCGAATACTTAATAGATCCCAACCATATATTTAATAAAAATTCTGGAGTCGAAATAATTCATAAAAATAAAATAGGAATACGTCTTAATAATTTACAAGCATTAGATATATCTAAAACCGAATTCCTTGAAAACCATTCTTTTATAACGTTCCGGCACCTACCATGGCAATTGACCTTACCTTACCGGTTCATATTTAAAAGGTATAACCTTGAGAGAAAAAATTCACACTAAAATAATTTTCAAGGTCAAATATTATTTAACTGATTTTATTTTTGAAGTGAAACTTCTTTACGCGCGTCATGCAATTTCGAGGACCGGAGTAAAACCGACTCATGACCGAAACGAAAATGCGGGTACCCCCACCACCGATTAAAGTTCATTTGATCTAGTCAAAGTTTTGAAGTAACATATAAATGCTTCTTAGCTCATCCCGACAACTGGCGTTGGTGGTGTAATGGTCAGCATAGTTGCCTTCCAAGCAGTTGATCCGAGTTCGATTCTCGGCCATCGCACATTATTTTTTTGTTTTTAACGCCTTTTTCATTCAATATCTTATTTTTTAGTAGGTCAGAACATTTTTTAAAAGAAAATAATATTGCAAAATAATAAAAACACTTATCTCACTGTGATAAAACATTACTCCGCTAGAGCGCGCTTTGCGTTATTGTGTTGGATTAAAATTATTATCTAATCCGTATATTATGATAATTGTATTACATTTATTTAATTAATTTATTTATTTTGATAATATGTAATAATTTACAGAAAAAAAATTAAAACTATCTCCCTCTGATAAAATATCCGTTCGCTAGAGCGCACTACGCGATCTTGTGTGGGATTCTATTTCTGTACATTGTACATTATTTTTAAAAATATATTATATTTTGGGTGTGATGTAGGTAACATTATAAAACATAACAAGCTCTCATATTTTCAGAACCTACATAATATAATCAATTTATGCGGCTTTGCTTACAGTTGGTGCTCAGCGTGGTTGGCTTTCAATCAGTTAAGCGAGGTTCGATTCTCGGCTGTGGCATTTTTGAAGTGAAACCTTGTTGAGGTGGGGGAGCCGCTCACGAACGTTCTCTCTCTTCTCTTCTTTCCTCTCTCTCAGACACCAGCGAACTGCGCCACGCCAAGCATCAGCTGAAACTAGAAGTTTCACTTCTGTCTTGCGTAGGCTTGACACACCCACTTTTTTTTTTACATTACCTACCTCAAATTTATTTACATTATTTAAAAAAATATATGTGTAACGCCGTCGTGTCGTCTTAGGAGTGTAAACAAGTATTACTAACTTGGTAAAGGAAGGCATAATAAGTGAATACGTAATTATGAGCAGCCTGTAGCAAACGAAACACGTAACAAGATGTCTCAAACAATGGGAACCGTCACAAAGTATGCTCCGAAGCTGTCTCGGCGATGTCACAGGAACTAAGATCCCCGACAGGGAAACATCGAGCCTGAGTACATTCCGCACTCGTATATTCCAATACTGAGAGGCTGTGTTTCTCAATGAACAGCTGTTATTGAATCGAGGAAATGTTGCTACATGTAGAAAATTGTCGGGTTTGACGTTATACATAGATCATCGTAATATTCAGGTTGGATAGAAAATAAATTGCTTGGTGACGCACATCACATTAATTTGATCAAAGATTTGAATTGTTGACGTTATAACACTCAGCACATCGCTATATACGTATCTACGTCAGAACTGTGGATAGATTACACTGCAACCCAGAGGCATAAGCTAAAATCACCTACAATGATGCATATCATCAACTATTCCGCCTACCGAGATACTGCAGCGCTACAGAAATGCAGTCTTTCAGAGGACTTACTATACCAATTAAACAATAATAATATTTTTATGATTTGTTTAGCGCCGTTTTTGTGATCAATCGCCTCAAATAAAATATATATTTTTACAGCTCTTTATCTTATTACTAACTGTAGACTTGACCAGATTCTTATCAGATTGCACCCTCCGGTTCGAAGATCACTAATACAAAATTATATGTACAATGCATTTGGCCAATGGACGTGATGCTGCGTTAGAATGTACATACATTATTATTTATTTATATTCTGTACAGGCAGATAATATACACAACCATTCTTAATTGAGAGATAAGATCAGATTAACACTGTTTATTCTTTATTAAATAAATTTAGATACAGTTCGCTCGCAGAGGACATAATTGGAACACACGCAGTTGGAAATACCACCATCATTGCCATGGCTGCCTAGTTAAAGTTCACCTGATCGCCCTCTGTAGTCTGGTTTTAACGACTATTCGCGAAATTTATAATTAATATTTAACACTTATTTCCGTTTTTTTATTATGTGAATTATTATTTTGTTTAATTCTGAATTGTGGAATGTATTGCGTTGCACTAGCCACTCTAGAATACATAATAATAATTATAGCGATCCCCGTTACTGGCCGATTTTCGACCAGTTTGATCAATGTTGCCAGTCATCAACATAAAGCGCAAGATCCACCTCGAACAAAGCTAAGCTAGTACTAACTTAGTTGAGTCGTTTTCATACTTTAGTTTCCAAAAGTATACAAAAAGCTTGTTACGAAGCGAGCTAAGCTAAATTTAGTTAGTACTAGCTTAGCTTCGTTCGCAGTGGATACTGCACTTAAAGGTCGTGCCTTGAGTTAGACGGCTGATCAATATATTACGCCGTAGTAGGAGGGATATATTCATTTGTCCGTCACCCCTGGACATGCTGATCCCTAGATTCCTACCTAACCCTCATATACTTTACCTTCTCAGAACTTCCATTCCTTTATTTACTTAAACAAGACCCTCCACACAGCATCCCAAATGATGACATAGGCCCTGACTGAAATTATTTTCCTCAGGTCTTAATGTGAAAAAAATCTATTAAAATATATATTTACCAGATCGCTTTTTCCACTGATTTCTACTACGAGAGAGGTAGATAATAGATATATCCTTACTAATTGTTTGTGGTTAGTTCGTAGAACTCTATTTAATTTCAATTAGTATTGTTATTATTATCTCAGTGGTAGAGCAAAGCCCCGGCAAGGCTGGACTCTTGGGTTCAATTGCTACACGCGACCGAATCTTTTCTGTCTCAAGTTTTCGTTTAAGAGTCGCCAATATTGTCTTCAATTATTATTATTATTTTTAAATTTTATATTAAAAAAAGAATTTGTCCTTGTTACTATTTTGTTCTGGATTACTGCTGAATCCTTCCGTGCAAGGTGGAAAATAGAAATAAAAGAATATTTCAATAGCGTATCAAAAAAAACGAACAAAAATTAGTTTCATCAATGAAAGCAAATTTGTAAAATACCAGTTTTGATACCAAATTACATAATTTTATAAATTTTTAAAATAAAAAAGTGTGTTGATAGTAAATTACATATTATTATTTATTTATTTAATATCAACGGTATAAATATACCATAAACAATGATAACATGTCACAGTTAAATCGTAGAAATATTTTAAAAAAAAATTACAAATATATGTGGCATTTGATTGTGAAATGACATTGGAGAGTAAGTAAGTAAGTAAACAAGAGATACAAGTACATAAGTTTCTATAGTGCAAATAAGGTAGAGTTAGATTAAATTAATATTGATTGAAAAGATTTGATAGCATAGCCCTCTTGTACCTACCTTGCGTGCAGTTAAATAGATCTGCCACATCTGCGTATCTATTACTAACTTCATGCAACCTAGGTACAAGTGAGTGTTTGGAATACTCAGTCCTGATATTGTTGCATTTAAACAAAATTTTAGAACGAGTAGCTCTCGTGGGTATATGAAATTCAATGAGGTTAATTAAATGAGGACTGTCTATACTACCATTTACAATTTTGAACATAAATATTAAGTCGGATATAATTCTTCGATCTGAGAGTTTTAATGAATTAAAATATAAACTATAATTACCTTATTAATTTATTTTCTCATTAAAACCCGCTTAGATACCCGGTTAGGTCAAAAATTCCGAGACATTCTGATTTTTGTTGTTGTTTAGTTGGGATTTAAAAAAAAAGTGAATACCGAAGAGTCTCAACTGCTCTCAACCGTATGGAGCCAGTGAAACTATGGTATCTCTAATTAAGGCATGTTGTTCGCCAATTGAACAAATTGCGAAATAACACAAGTTTAGTGTATCAAATAAAATGTAATTGCGCACGCTGGTATTTGAACCCGCGATCTTCGGCTTGCTAGTCGAGAGCCTTGCCCCTCGACCACGGAGTTCATTGGCAATTTTTTGAAAATTCTTATTGATCATTATAATGTTCAACGTCATTTACATAAATATTTTACTTATTCCTAATATTTTACAATAAAATCAGCTTATTAATTAAAATTAAAATGAATAAAAAACCAGGGCGTTGGCAAGAGAAGATAGCCCAACACGGCGTAATACCCCAAAAATAAATCACTCTAATACCTTTGGCCGTGAAAACATTAAATCCCAACAAAAAGATAAGGTTTATCAACAATGTGAAACATGTAAACAAGTGAGAAAGTTCACATTTTTGTGAACTTTCTCACTTAACTCAAGGTTCCTTCAGTGAGTAGTTGCCTAGTTCGTCGAGGGTCTGGTCCGTTTAGGATTAAAATAAAATAGTTGACTAAATATTCAATTTTAAGCATCATTTGGCATAATTATAATAACTATTATTAATTACGTCAATGAATTTACGCAAAAAGATACAAACTTTTGTACGATTTCAATAAAGTTTCAGCTTGAACCCATTGCATTAATTATTAATTCATATTGATACCGAGGTGAAGTAGTTTAGACCCATATCCCGCAGAGCAAGTCCTTGGGGACGCTGTCAGGAGATTACTTCCCATTAGCATTTGAGGACAAGGAAGACAGGTGCATGAAGTTCTCAGATGTCGCTGTGATAATCCCATCCCCGGTACAGCGAAAGCGTAAATACGAGTTGGTATATACATGTAGGATAAAGTAGACGGGTTAGTAATGTCGTATTCGTAAAAAGCATTTATATTAATAAAAACCAATTTCGTTTGTCTATCTGTGATTGTAACCCTGGTTCAATGAACTCTGATTTGTTTTGAATTTAAGTGTTGGTGATGATCTGGTTTGTAAGATCGCACAGACCACCAGGAAAATTCAATTCCCTATATAAAAAGGTCGATTGAAAAATTCACTCTGTACAGGGGGTGTGAACAAATATTAATCCGAAAAAATCGACCAAAAAGTGGACTAGCAGTGCCACCTCTTGTCAAACAACATCATCCAAAATAAATCCTACTGCTTAAATGGATTTCATAAACACGTCCATGTAACAGAGTTGAATCATTTATCAACTATTTGTAATTTTTAATTTTAAATATTATTATACAAAAAATAAATAAATAAAATATCATCCTAACTACAAAAAGTCCACAGCGCTTCTCCGTGTGTCATTTTTAAAAATGGAACTTTCCTTTTAGGAATTCAGACAATCGATAAAGTACCTACAAATAATGTAATATATTATCACAAAATTATTTTAACTGTCATTTGGTTGTCATCATGAAATTGATTTTGTTTTTAAATGTGAATAAGATTCCCAAATGTTCCCAAACATTTGGAGTCAATGAGACCTTGGCATTCCCAATCAGGGTATGTTTTGAGGCTGAAGGTAATGGGGAGGGAAAGGAGATGGCAAAGAGGAAGGTGGGGAAGTACCTGACTATTCAAGTCTGTTCACTAAACACGGCTAAAACCATTTCAAGCAACGTTTTAATTCTTAAATTCAATTTGTCGTTCAAATCGTTTATATGGTGGTCTTACTAAGAATATGTGGCGATACTAAAAGTATTTTCCACATGGGACGTGCCGCAAGTATACCATATATTATTGTATATTAATAAATTCTGAAATAACACCAATGACCCCCCGACCCCCGACCCCCGACCCCCGACCTCCAGACCCCTCGACTACGGATGCGTCCACAATCCAGACTGTTGCATGACTTTTCACGTGTTTGCGATAGTTATAATAGAAGCACTTAAATTTTTTTAAGGCCGTGTTATTTGAACATATTGCTCTACCTGTTTCAGAAGTACCCTTTCTTCAAACGGACAGTATTTAAAGTGTTAGTTATTTAAATGTTTGTAGAGCAATGTGAAAATAAAGTAACAAATTTGTGTTTCAGTTCAGTTTTCAGTTTCAGTGCCGACAACCCGGGCGTTTATTTAATTTCATGGTTGTTTACATTGTTTTCTTTTCTTTTACCCGCCTCACTAGACAAAGTCTGTTCCGAGGCGGGTAAATCACATATTATATTTGTTCCAAAAGAATCAATGTTTGTATCGTCGTAATTTAATTATAGAACATCCAAATAAATAATATAAATGCACGTCACAATATCGTTTTTATAGACTGTTTCAGATGCAATCTGGCACTTAGATATATATATAAAAAAACATATTTTCCTTGTGACAAATAGTGGCGTATAAAAATATTGGTTTGTTATTTCAACAGTGATTGGCTCAAAAACAAGTGGAATTTTCAGAAATTGTTCACTCCATGGTGACCCCTTCCTATCCTCAAAAATACCCCTTGACACAGCATCCCAAAAGATAACAGAGGCCTTGAAAGAAATTATTTTTCTCAGAGCCTCCTAGTTTGAGTTAACGTGGAAAAAATACTAGTAAAATATATTTGAATACCAATGACAAGTACAAGAATGATATTTTTACTCTGTCACCTAGGGTTGCCAGATGTCCGGTTTTGTACGGGACAGTTAGTCCAGTCAAGTTAAACATGAAAAGGGGGTTGTGCTTGCAAAAGGTCCAGTCATTCTGAATTTTTTATATGTTGTTAGGACCTAAACCAGTATTAAAAAAAAAATTTGCAACTTCGAAAGTGCTGTGCGAGCGGCGGTGGACCTAAAAAACCAGGAAATTTTCGGATTTTTTTCAGTTTTTTCTCAATATCTCAGTAAAGGAAGGGTCTGACTGGTGTAGTTAGTATGAATACTCTTAAAGAAGACTAAATTTGCTACAATTTGAGACTAAAGCAAGCTATATAAATCCATTGGTTTTCAAGATACAGTTCTTCAAAAATAGGCAATTTTTTACAAAAAGTGAAATTTTTTCGAAATGGTCACTTATTTTGTAAAATAATTTCTAAAATACGCATCCCACGTCAAATATTATAGGAAATAAAGTTGTTGTAAATTTAATAAGCTTTCATTTGAAACTAGATTAATATCTGTAGACTTAACGGTTCTCTCAAAAATGGCAGATAACCAAAAACAGTCATAAGTGGATTTTGGGTGAAATGCAAATAAACTGTTCTCACGTCTTCTTATGGTTTTATTTATCAAACAGTTAACACATTTTTGATGAAAAAAAGAAAAGATATTACATCTATCGGGAATAACGTCATCTTCAAACATTCTTTTATATACCTACATACTAAAATGCTTGTACCAACATCATGGTACCTACTATAAGGACAAATTACATGTACACAAAAAATAAAACTAATATAAATCATGTGGGTATTGTGTCTTGGTTGCCAAATCATGTCTTTCTTTTTATCTTAGCTGGGAGAGGCGCCCAGTCTGTAGTCGGGTCATCTTCATCGTCCGAGCATTTCAGCTCCACTTCCGGGACGTTAATGCAAAATTTGCCACCACATGATTGACAGAGGACTGAGCAGTGGAGCCCAGCCTTTCTACACGAGCAGCTCCCAGAGCATCCTTTCTTGCATTTACATGAAATTTTTCGCAAAAGGGCAGGAGGTGCGGGATCCATCGTGGTGGGGATGGGGGTGAGTCCTTGAGAAGACAGCTTCCACCCCCATTCAGTGGGATTCAAGTTGAGGGCGAGGTTTATGTTTGTTGAAGTGACAAACGTCTTATACCTCAGAAAATCCAAAGTATCCCTCGCGATGTCACCCCCATATAGAGCCACGAAGCACTTGATGCCTGCTTCACTCACGGCTTGTGGGGTAGAGTCTGGCCGAAGGAAGACCTCCACTTGCTCAGCAAGTGGTTCACTCTTGCTCAGAAGTGTGCTGATTTTGGTCGTTCCTTGGCCAAACGGTGCTGCGGTGGTATCGCGCACGGCAAACGCGTGGGTAAATAGTATCGTTCCTGGTAATTGTCGGGAGTCCTGGTTGTTGTAGGAGGTCGTAGAGTAGTGACAGCAACCAGCTTCACCCTTCGTGCTCTTCTGAAGATAGAAGTTTGTCTCTTCAGCGCCTAAACCATTGAGAAGAACGAGCAGGTCGACATCTTCTCCCACTATGACGACCCGATCGGCATCTGCTCTTTTTGATAACGCCATCATGACGATCTCTCGATCAGCATCTTCTTCGGCAACAGCCACTTCTACTCCCTCCTTTTGAAAGGCGTCACAGAGAAGAGTTATAAGGCGTCTCTTATTGTTTCCATTGCCCAATACATGCTCTTGAGCAATTTGAATTACTGTGGATTCATCGAACGTCAATTCGTAGCTGGAATGAGCTGCGTAGCGCAGGAGTCGTTCCGCTGTTTTGATGTTTTTTTTGGTAGCATCTTAGGGGTAGCCGTCAAAAACGATGGAGACGTTCTTCCTAAAGTGGTTTCGGACGTAGGTGGTATAACACGCCAAAAGTGCTCGAACCGTGCTCTTCCGCTGCCACACGACCTTGTGCAAGAGGTAGCCACCATCCAAAATGACGTGAGTGCTGGCATCTATCGGCGTGTGGCTGGAAAGAGGAGTGAAGGCAGAGTACAGAGTAGATTTTGTGCCCTTGCGCATCCCTTGTTCATTGAACAGAGACATCGGGAACGGGGCCAACTCATACTTGAAGTGATCCTGTAAATCCTGTTCAGATTTTTTTGCAATACACACTCGCTGAAAAATTGTGAGCGGATCTACAGCCACTCTTCTGTTTTTGTCCGGCAGTTTAACGGTTGAGGTGATCGATGCCAGCGTGGTAACGTTATTTAACCGTTTTATTACTACCTTGTCGTTAATTTTCCCCACAATTTTCATCACTCCTTCCGTTACAACTCTCTGGGCTGTGTGGAAATTAATTTCAGAATCTGTCAGTAAACCACTACTGATAGAAATTAAACTGTCAGTTTTGGGAAATGGAGGGTGAAGAGCAAACCAGTTTTTTATTTTTTCCACATCACTATTATCTCGGATGATTCGAGAAGGTCTCATGTCTACATGCTGCTCTCCAGTAGGACATGATAAGCTGCAAAAACTTTCCAGTTCTTCACAAATGTTCAACATAAACAGCATTCCTGTTGTCCACCTTGCCAGAACACTTTCGGAGATTCCCCTTCCTTGGGTCAACCCACCGTAGGTTTTCATGGATCGCATCAGCTTCTGCTCAATTGTTAGGTCTGACCACAACCCAGACCAAAACTTGTCAGACCGGGGAATGGTGAAGGATCCTTTTGTGAACACGTCGTATTCACTTTTATCCATCCGATCTTGTAGAGCCATCATATCCTGAAGGTAGAGGTGCGCGCTCTTAGCATACAAAAAATGTCCAGCTGCGTGGAAAAAAGGGAGCATCTTGTGGACAGTGTACAAATGAAGGTTCCATCACCAGCACTCTCTGCCTGGATGAATAGTTTTATCAAAGTGGTCATACGAAAGTATTGGACCCACAGCTGTGATGTTGGACCATTTGCTTCAATTTTCTCCAAGGCACTTTTAAATTTTGCCTTTAGTATTTGGTAGGTATCAATTTCTTCTGCTGATATAGTGAGAGACCGTAAATAGTCGTAATTATATTATAACCCTAGAATAAACCCACGATGATTAATGGATTTACTTCACAGCACAATAAAACCATAAAAAGACGCGAGAACAGTTTATTTGCATTTCACCCAAAACCCACTTATGACTGTTTTTGGTTATCTACCTTTTTTGAGAGAACCGTTTAGTCTACAGATATCAATCTAGTCTCAAATAAAAGCATATTAAATTTACAACAACTTTATTGCCTATAATATTTGACGTGGGATGCGTATTTTAGAAATTATTTTACAAAATAAGTGACCATTTCGAAAAAAATTCACTTTTTGGAAAAAATTGCCTATTTTTGAAGAACTGTATCTTGAAAACCAATGGATTTATATAGCTTGCTTTGGTCTCAAATTATAGCAAATTTAGTTTACTTTAAAAGTACGCATACCAACTACACCAGTCAGATCCTTCCTTTACTGAGATATTGAGCAAAAACTGAAAAAAATCCTAAAATTTCCTGGTATTTTAGGTCCACCGCCGCTCGCACAGCACTTTCGAAGTTGCAAAATTTTTTTTTTAATACTGGTTTAGGTCCTAACAACATATAAAAAATTCAGAATGACTGGACCTTTTGCAAGCACGGATGTACATCTTGACTGGACTAAGTGCGGTTTTTGAACGGCTGTCCGGTCTAGAAAGTTTTGGAAAACCAAGACAATAGAATGTCCGTTTTTTTTTTTAAATACGCGACATATATACCTCACTCGCGAGATAATTTACAGATCCAAAGCCGTGAGCGATTCTGGTGGTAGCAATACTTGCCTAACTCGGTTTTGAAAATGGTACAATAAGTGTGCAGACGGGAATTGAATGCCTTCGTAGAAAGAGTTTTAGTGTAAAGGGTAATGTATGGACTGACGAAAGAAATCCACTAGGTGTGAATGCCGTTAAAAAGGGAATTATGTGTTTTCTTTAATTTAAATGTCAATTGCTCTGAATTTAAAGATACAGTTTCAGGCAATAAACGATTATTTAAAGCAGTAGCATCTACTGCCAAATATGTTAAAAAGTGATTTTTGGTAACTTTTTCTGTTTGTTTTGGCCAAAATCAAAGGGGTTTATGATTATCAAAGGACCATTTGATTTTGTACAAATTAAAAAATGATAAAAATTTCGTTTATTTATCTGAACCATGTGGCAACACTACTGTCACCCCAAGTGGTTCTCTACGTTTGGAGATTTAGCAGGGGCGCCCGAGTTCATCGGATGGGGTATGTTCAGCATGTGCCTGCCCACCAGCTGCGTGAGTGCCAGATCGGGGGAGGCTGGTTTGTGGAGACCCTCTGACCTCATCAACTGGTCTCACGATCCATCGCCTTGCGCTGCAGTGGGAAGGATATATTCATATGATCCCTAGATTCCTACCTAGCGCCCATACCCTTTACCTTCTCAGAACATCCTCTCCTTCCCTTTATTAAAAAAGACTTCCACACAGCATCCCAAAAGATGACATAGACCCTGAGGAAAATTATTTTCCTCAAAGCCTTCTGTGTGGGGTTAATGTAAAAAAAAAATAAAAAATTGACATATTTTAATAAACTCTTAATATACAGGGTGTATCGGCACGTACCCAACAAACTTTAACCAGCTATTCCTAAGCATATTTGGAGTAAAAAATCTTTTGTGCACTTTGCTGTCCAGTAACGTTTTTTTTTAATAAAAAATTTACTATTCATATTTTCACCACATGTCACCACTGTTTTATCCTTTGTCTAAGTTTGAAAACCCATCTGGCAAATATTTTATTCGAATTCCGTTGAATAATGCACGTGTGTACCTATATTGGCGCACTTTTACAATCACAACGAAATGGCACGGCACCATTCGTCTCATTTTTAACTATTATTATTTAGTGTGTGCGAAAGAGCGAAGACGCTTTTTGACATACATGCTTATAACAGCTGTTGAACACGAAACGCAATGCCAATGACAGTGATGTAGTGTGGAAATTTTAATTTTTTTTGTTTTTAATTGAAAAAAAAAATGCTACCGGACAGCAAAGTGAGCATAACATTTTTTACTCCAAATGTGCTAAGGAATAGCTGGTTAAAGTTTGTCGGGTTAGTGCCGATACACCCTGTATACATCTTAATATTAATAATGGACGACGATCTCTGTAAATACCATTTAGATATTTTTAAACTTAATGGTGTATGAAAAGTAAGTTTCTTATTTTTCTTACTGGATCAATAAACGTTTCTTGTAAAGTGAAATGATAACTTAATATGCTACGAATAAACTTTAATTAAATTTTGCCCGTTTGCTAGTTTAAGTTGAATTATTTCTTTATAGCGGATTCAGTAGTCGTATTTTGTTGATGATGGCATTATAATTAATTATACCCGTTTTAAGCAAATAAATACATATTACCTAAGTAGATTTATTACCAAAATGTTTTCTATTAATTGCCTCACTTGCGCGATGGCTGGAGCAACATTGTTCAAAATGAGTTTTTAATAAAGTAATTGCTCATTTTTTAATATCTTAATGGCTGGAATGATGGGATGTGATGCTGTGCTCTGCGGATAGTAATTTATCTCCCATTTCAGCGCAGAAAGCTCGCAGAGATGAATATGCAACTTTCGGGAATTAAAACTTGGCTAAGTTTTCCTGTAAAAAAACAGAAAAACGCAAAAATTTAAGAAGCTCTTGTTGGGACTTCGAAGATTACTAAATTACTTTATTAAAATACAAAAAAAGTTATTGAGTTTCTTGCGAAACACCGCAGGCCTTAGAGTTTATTATAAATATTATTTTTTTTTTTTTTTTTTTTTTTTTTTTTTTTTTTTTTTTTTTTTTTTTTTTTTTTTCGTAGGAAGCAATCACTTTGTGGTTAGACATATTATATTAAATCAAATAAAACACTTTGTTTATTAACCACGACTTTATTATTATTACATCATGATGTAATAATAATAAAGTCGTGGTTAATAAACAAAGTGTTTTATTTGATTTAATATAATATTATTTGGTTTCACCGTTGCCTGTTTAATCAATAATCATTCCGATGATATATTACAAAGTTTAAAATCAGAAAAAATATTAAATATAAATTTTGTCGTGGAGTTTTCTTAAACCACGGGTAAGAAAACTCCACGACAAATACTCGTGTGTTACAATAATAAATGTAATAACATAAAATAAATATTATATTTCTTTTGGAACATCTTTTGTTTAACTTTTGAAGGTTGAATGGTAGGTCTTTTTGATGGAGAATATAATACGAAAAAATCTAAACGACATGAAACATAACAAGACAATAGAAAATAAAAAGATAACTGTCACAACTAGGAATCGAACACAGGATCTCTTGTCTTACAGGGACAGCGTCTTTACCCATTCGACCATTGGGGCCTAATATATTTTATGTAAAATTATAATAAATTTTATGTAAAATTATAATAAATTTTATGTAAAATTATAATATATTTTTTGTAAACTTATAATAAATTTTATGTAAAATTATAGTGAATTTTATATACAAAGTACATAAGTTTTATTAAAATAGTGTTTTATAAAGATAATTAATGCCACAAAGTCAATTTAAAATAATGATTGAACAATCGTATGTAGGTATATGTTTTTATAACACGAACCTGTTGGTTGATAGATGAAATAAGAAGTAATAAATATTTATTTAACCTTAGTTACTTTTATAATGTATTGCAAATATATATTTTATAGTCAGATTGATTGAAGCCCATGAGTTAATTTAAATACGATTTGCAGTTTCGAATTTGAATATATCTACTAATTTTAAATATTAGTATTCTTTAATACGGTGAATTCTTGTACGTTTATAATAATATTAATGATTCAGTACTGTATATTATAAAGTAACTGAAGTGTATAATGCCTACGACACACTACTCCATACGCATCAACAATTTTTTGGGCGTCGTCTATACAGATTATAAGTTGAGGTATCACACTACGCTATCTTTCTCTCCCTGGGGGAGGAGAGGGGGTCACATCGATTGGGGAACTGCCGAGTAATATCATTTCTTTGTACGGTATCTGTCACATTGACAGCTGACAGCAGCGTGATCACGCCAGCTCCGTAAATTGATCTGACCCACGGCAGGATATGGAGTCGTATCATTTTCAAATGTCGCTTGGCTACCAGATCACAGTATATCATCATCGCCACGCCCATTTTTATAACACATCATCTGTCAGATGTGACAGGTCTGTATGGCAAGCGATGTGGTGTTATAAAAAATGCTTCTAATGTATCGCCACCCCGAGCGTCGTGATTTTAGGTCACGACGTATCGCTATGCACGAGAAATAAAGTATTAAGTAATTCGGTATTGCTGGCCAGGCTTAATACTATTTTTTTGTTAATAAAACCTTTTGATACACCTTAATTACTATATAAGGACACCATCTGCATTTGGAAAATCTTAAATTTTAGCATTCTAATTTTTAATTACGTAAAATAAACATTAGCTTTCATTTAAGGTAAGTTTTTAGATTCTCACGGCCAAAAGCATTTTTGTTGTTTGTTTTTGGGGTGTTATGCCGTGTTGCGCTAACTCCTTCTTTAGCCGACGTTTCGGACAGCGTTGCAGTGTCCATCATCAGGGCAGATCCGGTAGATCCGAAGATGAAGACGAAGAACATCTTCGGATCTACCGGATCTGCCCTGATGATGGACACTGCAACGCTGTCCGAAACGTCGGCTAAAGAAGGACTTAGCGCAACACGGCATAACACCCCAAAAACAAGCAACAAAAATTAGCTTTCATTATATGTGAAGACAGCCATTTAAAATAAGCTGTTAATGTAATGTAAATAAAAATGTTAAAAACACTTCTCTTAATACCCTTATTTAATTTCCAGTGCTACGCCAAAATAGTGCCTACCTAATATGCAAGAATTAAAGGGTAATAACGTTACCTCTAGCCTGCGTGAAGTGTCGGGAATACCAACATATGAAAATATCGTTGACAGAAATTATTGAAAATGGTTGTCATCCCATACAATTTTCATTTTAGGTAATTAAAAATTAGAATGTTTAAAACAAAAATTTCCCAAATGCAGATAGTTGCCTTTTATAGTAATTAAAGTGAATCCAAAAATTTTATTTAAAAAAAAATCATATTGAGCTTGGCCAGCGATCCCGAATATTTACCAATTATTGCGTATATTTTGTGCAAATCCTGTCAAGTATATCATTTAAAATATTGGTAAGGCCACCCACCTATTATTTTTAAATCAACAACATCATCTATGTAAAGATTCTTTTGATCTATATAAAATCTACAGATATCGTATTTTTTGTAAAGATTTTAACACTTTAATAAATTCCTAACTTTCTGGAATTCTTTTTGTAGCTTGCCCTTTAAAAATAATCAAATTTTATTAATGTACTAACTTTACTACCCGATATAAGGTTGGAAACATTTGAATTTAGGAAACATTGCTGAGTTGAAAGTTCTTGTTGGAAATGTTTTCGTTAGCTGAGTATGGTTGCAATTATTTAGATTAGGTAGATTCAGATTACTGATTTAACATAAATATACAATTAAACGTAAACCTACAATTTTAATTATAACTTGGTACTTATTCTACTTCAAATGAACGAGGTCGTAAGTGAATAGCGTAAATAATTTATGTTCGTGTATTCACTTACACGATCGACACTATCAGACTTAACCAATATCATTCTGGATATATACTATTGACTTTCAAAAATATTTATTCTGACCCGTAATCGAAGTTTGTATTGTGACCTCAAAGTTAAGTACCCTGAACTGTGGTGTTTATCTCAAAATTATTTTATTCTTATTTCAGTTCACTCAAGACGTCTGAACGGGGGACATGTACTGCCACTAATGTTCTCCTGATAAGTGTGAAGTAATATTCATGATTTACTTCTTCGGGTGGCCATTTTTAAATCGGAATGCCAGCTTACAGTGACGTGGTGATAAATAATAAGTACTTGTGGACGCATTCCAAAATGGTTTGTTTCAAAATCATCACTATTTTCGTATGCTTCGCGTGGGTGAGTGTCGTCAATTGTGTTGAAGATGGTGCGAGGATTGAAGTGGATGGAGATGTGAATGTGGATAAGGTGTTATCGCACAAGGAAGATGAAGATGGAGATACCAAGACGCTACCGAGATACGCGAGAACAACCAAATTTACGATCGAAGAGCTGCAGTCCACAAATTTTCCGTTGAAGTATTCGGGAGACCTGGACTTGGATCCTTGCAAAGCGGGTAAGTTTTTAAATCATCTTTTACTTCAGTTGCTCACGAAAAAATTATGCTTAAATTTTATATTATTTTTAAGTTAACGGTGATGAGTTGCAGTCCACAAATCATTCCTTGCGGTATTTCAGAGATCTCAACATGGATCTTTGTAAGGCTGGAAAGATTTTATTACAGGTTTTTCAGTTCCAATTTACTTTTCCAGAAATAATATTAGTTCGATTTCCTCTGGTGTTGTAAAGTTGGTGGTATGTATTTCTTTGTATGGCCACGTGATAAAATATGGAGACTTAATTGATTTTAGAACGAGAATTTTGTTGAATAATATTTTGTCTCACATTTTTGAATGTATAGATATATTCTGAATGAATAATTTTTTATTGGGAAATATATCAGTATCTTGATAGAAAAGCCGTTCTTATTTTTCTCCATGGAGGCTGAATGGAGTAGTGAAGGGAGCAGATTGCTAGGAAGAAGGTTGAAAGGTGCCTGGCTGTTCAGATCTGGTCACGAAAAACGGTTCAGCCACATCAATCAACTTATTTTGCCTATTTGTACAACTTTACAAAATATTACAAAACTGTTGTGTAATTTTATCTATGAAAAATCATTGTATTATTATGATTATTATTTTTACATCTCTTTTAAAATCAGATTAACGATAAAAAATAAATAATAACATATTATCAAGGTTCCCCGGTACGTATAATTGTTAACAATATACTACGATTTCAGGCTACAATTCTGTTATAAATAGATTACACGCCATTGGTAACTCTTATGCTATGTTAACTGATGTTTTTAATATGCCTCTATTGACGTATAAAACTGCACTAATTAAACATTTTAACAGTGCATATATTAACGAGGTCACTGCATAACAGGTTTTTGTTTCATATTCATTTCTTTCACTAACTTTGTGATAATGTATATTATTTTGTCTTGTTTACTTATACTATCTAATATTTTTTCTTTTCTTTTTTCTTTTAACATTGCACTATGAATATAAATAGCTATCATGTATGGAATTGGCACTTGTGCCGTTCATTCTAAATAAATATTATAACTGAATATAAAGCTAAACATGTACAAGTACTGATGTTATGTTCCCATGTATTACATGTACCAATTTGTTTATCTATCTGCATCCGGCACTAGGTAGTTATCCACGAGCAAACAAATTAATCATCTATTTACCGAACCTTTCTTAGAAGTGTTTACTATAGAAAACCCTAGCCGTTTTTAGATACATAAATTAATTTTACGTTATCGAAGTTTGAGTTAACTTTATAATAAATAATAATATCAATTCAATGAGATGTATGCTGATACCCTTTTACATTTTATTTCCTAATGGAAAAAGTTTATTATGTGAAAAAAATCTTATCGCCAGTTTGGCAGTTAGGTACGAATACGTAATCTATAGATCTTTCAAAGCTTTTTAGTTAAGACGAGAAAATACTCTAAAATAAAGCCACAATCTCAACGACGCACAGTGGGCTAAAAATCGCCTTTCATAGACATAGAGACATGAATGTTGTTTGTTTTTGGGGTGTTATGCCGTGTTGCGCTAACTCCTTCTTTAGCCTAAAGAAGGAGTTAGCGCAACACGGCATAACACCCCAAAAACAAACAACAAAAATGCTTTTGGCCGTGAGAATCTAAAAACTTACCATAGAGACATGAATTTTCAAGGGTATTTTTTTGGCTAGAAATGGATTCTGCTGATCATTAATATGCTATAAAATTTCGTACGAAGCAATTGCGTGTACAAATGAAGGAGTTATCATTTTTTTAAGAAAAATTTGTATGGCACTGACATTAAAAATGAGGCTATCTCTGGAATCATAAGATTGGCCGTTCTATCCTTACACACAGATATATTACTATTTATTTGTAATTTTTTGACATACTTCGTATTGTGGCGCAACTTGCGATTTTTTTTTTAAATCCTCAAAGTTGAAAAAAAAGCCTTTTTAATGTTGATGATTCATTTTAATGCTTAAATGCTTTTAGGCTTGCAGTGTAAATAAAATATTGTAAACAAGACAAAGCATACTCATATGCAAAGCATTTAAGCATTAAAATGAATCATAAACATAAAATGTTTTTTTTTCAACTTGAGGATTTAAAAAAAAAAAAATCACAAGTTGCGCCACAATACGAAGTATGTCAAAAAAATAAAAATAAATAGTAGTATAACTGTGTGTTAGGATATAATAGTCAACCTTATGATTCCAGAGATAGCTTCATTTTTAATGTCAGTTCCATACAAATTTTTCTTAAAAAAATGATGTCTCCTTCATTTGTACACGCAATTGCTTCATACAAAATTTTATAGCATATTTATGATCAGCAGAATACATTTCTAGCCAAAAAAAATACCCTTGAAAATTCAAGTCTCTATATCTATGAAAGTCGATTTTCAGCCCACTGTGCCCAGTGTTTTGGCTTGCAGTGTAAATAAAATATTGTAAACAAGACAAAGCATACTCATATGTAAAGAATTTAAGCATTAAAATGAATCATAAACATAAAAAAGTTTTTTTTTCAACTTGAGGATTTAAAAAAAAAAATCGCAAGTTGCGCCACAATACGAAGTATGTCAAAAAATTACAAATACATAGTAGTATATCTGTGTGTAACGATAGAACGGCCAACCTTATGATTCCAGAGATAGCCTCATTTTTAATGTCAGTGCCATAAAAATTTTTCTTAAAAAAATGATAACCCCTTCATTTGTACACGCAATTGCTTCGTACGAAATTTTATAGCATAGTAATGATCAGCAGAATCCATTTCTAGCCAAAAAAATACCCTTGAAAATTCAAGTCTCTATGTCTATGAAAGGCGATTTTAAGCCCATTGTGCGACGTAAGTGAAGCAGCCGTGCACAGAAATAAGCGACGCGCGGCCATGGTGTATTGGACAGACCTGCGGTTGAATTTTCCCTATCAAATCCCTTAAATAAAGTGGAAATCTTAACAACATAAGTGATAAATTTATGTTCAAATAATATTCTGGGCGCGGCCCGGCGTAATGGACGAACCTACGGTCTACTTTGCCCTAGCAGGCATAGAAAATCAATCTTTCCGTGGGGTTTATTTTAATTATTTCAGATGAACGTATTGATAAAATCTCAAATGTTTCTAGAGGCATACCTCGGAATGTTACTAATTCATCGCTTAGAAAAATAAAATATGGTACTTACTGTCTCTTTTGTGCATGAAAAACGTTTTATAAAATTTCAAATCAATTTAAAATATTTTTATGTTTAGGTCCTGTATTTATTAATCATAAATATAAATAGCTAACATCCGTAGGGATCCCTCTAGAAATATTTGAGTTTTTAGTAATACGTTATTAGAGTCTTATGTCGATGGGAAAGTCGTTGAACAGGAAATAAATTACTAATTTAGGATGTATCTGCTGTGCTTAACTACCGTGTAAAATGGTTCAATGAACTCAAATTTGATTCTCATTTAATAGTCATTTTCGAAATTTGAACGGTTTGTGGGAAGAATTCAGACAGGCGATAACGTAGGTACCTATCTATCAGACACTAATTTTGGTTGTGCTTCTGTCGGTAACTGCGGTTTGATGAACCTTACAACTTAATTCGAATTTGAGTGTCATATTCAAAATTGGAAATGTTTGTTTTTTAAGAATTTAGATAAGAGTTTAAGTTCCCACCATACATATTCAAATTTGTAGACTAGCCAATCAGGGAAAGCGGATAAAAACAGGTTGCGAGGAGCACGGGAGGTGGCGTGACCTTCTCCTTTTCTATGATTTGTCCAGAATTTAATTTTACAGTAAACGGGCAGTTGCCATTTTTAAAATTGAACTTTAACTGATTTGTCAGACTATCTGGGATTTTTCGCGTGTCTGAGCTAGTAATATAATATTTTTACAAATACATTTTTAAAAATGGCACTAATGTCAAGAATTCGGATCAATCCCGTGGTTTTTAGCAGGTCTGTGCTAGCATAATACAATGATAATATCTAACATTGCTTTTATTTTGGAACCACCGCCGTAAACTTTACGTAAGCAAAAAAAAAACGTCCGTCAATTTGACCCACTCTCAAATTATTCATAAAAAAATTTCCACATTATTTTGTAGCGCGTTTTAGAATGTGTCCCTAGACGCTAAAACATAATATCGTCCCGTTCTGATTATACTAACATGTAACACATTGCTTTTATTTAAACTGCTCGGAGAACAAACCAGTTTTCGCACACAACAAGAGTAATTGAGTGCTACCATCGTGAGATAGATGAGCTTTTTTGGTAGACGCCTCATGTTGTTTTTTCCAGAAAGCGTGAGCTTCTTTCGGAAAAAATTAAACAAAAAGGCTTTTTCTCGAGTCTTAGGCTGGGATATGAAAGATCTCCACAACAAACAGAAGCCTCATTGTCTTAGTTTGCGCCAGACTTTGATGTCTGCGGATTTTAATTACAAAGCACTACTGTTGCCTGTCGGTACAATGGGACTCATTTACCAGCTGGAGACGGAGCATGGTGGCATCTTGATGAAAGCTCCTTCGAAACTTTGATGCGTCAAGCTCTCTTAAAAACCTTTCGTTAACAGTGTCGGTTCGCGGCCTTTTAAATTGGGGTTCAGAACTTCAAGAGAATATATATTTATTCAAAATGTACTTACTATTGGAGTCACTGTATACTGGAGAAAGCTCAACACGATATTACATAACTAGCGACATAGACAATACGGCATATGCCGAAACTTTCATAAAAGTAGCTCAGGCATACTACGTCTTATCTAAAAGAGGGTTTATTTTTAAATACGAAAACGTAAGTATTGAATAATTAAAATCTGTTCATTTTACTAGTAGATTTACAGATGCCATTAAGCAAACAGTTGGAGAGATACAGGTACAAGAAAATAACGTTGAACAAAAAATTACTAACTACTATGGACTGCACTAACTATAGAATATACTAACTACTATAGAATGCTAAATGTGTACCAAAACATAACATAATAAATAAAATTTAACTTGCATCCTTATTGTGCGCAAAGACCGACCAGCCGCGCCATCCGCCAATCTCTGCAAGTCACGTGGTATCAAACATCATACTTCGCGGCGCCACAGTATAGTGTTCATTTGGCATAAGTTTGATATAACACCGTCAGGACGATTGTGATGTTTTGATTTTGTGTACGAAGCATTTTGTGCTGATTCTATAATGCAAAAATGGGAATACCTGGGTCACGTGAATTTCATAGGCGGAATTTAAATGGCGCACTGTTGTGCTGAAAAATGTGCTTAAATTATTATAATGTAATGTTTTTTGGAATCTCATCGCATACACGCAATTTAGAGAAAACCGCCACTGTTCCTTAATGTCTGTAGAAAGGATGTTCACGATGGGAGGATCGAATTGAATAATCGGGGGTAGTAACAATAACAATTGAAATCGAATTGTGGGAATTTAAGTCACTTTTGAACGGCCAACGTAATATATTATAATATCTTTTGATAATATTGATATTGTGTAAACCATTTCAATCTACATTTCAAAGTAAATATTTATTACAAAAACAATTACAACCAATAAAAACTCAACGAGGTGATTTAATCACTAAATGGCGCTATTTTGACAGCTCTGTGGTTGAGTGGTTGCGATCCTTGGCTAAAAATCCGGAAGTCGCGGATTCAAATTCTATTTGATTATATCTTATTTTATTTAGCTGATTTGTGATTTCTAACTTAAAATAATAAACGGTATATTTGCGACACGTCCCGAAGTGGTATATCGAAACGTTGCTTAAAATGGCTTCAGCCGTATTTGGTGACCAGATCGGAATAGCCAGATATTACCCCACCTTCCTCTTATCCATTTCGTTCTCTTCTGCACTACTTTAAGCCTCACAATATAGCCCATTGGGGATGCCGTAGTGTCAATGACAATCATTAGCTCCAGATAGATTCTGACATTATTTTTTTTTCACTTTTCCAAGTCATTCGGATAGGCAAGATTTTAGACCCTAAGGTTAGGGGTTCAAAAGCTTGACGGATTAAATTGATATGCCATTTTAACACATTCTAATTTAATTTTCGAGGAACTCGGGGTTTATAATATCTACTAGTTAAAAGAAATATTTTCTTATAAAGAATCGTTTTACGATTTCAATAAACTAAAGCCCTTTTAATCTACTTCACAGATATCAGATTTCCATTTCTCTCCGTCTCCAACGAAATTTCTTTGGAAGTAAGTTCTTTGGTTTAAGCCACTAAACCACAATCCCAAGAAAATCTATTAGCATCCTCCAACAAGGATATTTAAATGAACTCGAGTACCATTCATCCCACTGCACCATCCTTTAAATTTCTAGAGGGCGCAGACCAGTCATGAAACGGGTAAACTTAAACATTCAACGACTCTGATTCATTGAATTCTAGATTGTTATGAATTTAAGTGGCATAATTTTCAAAATTGGATATGTTTGATTTTAGATTTCAGACAAGCGATAAAGTTCCAACCTAAATAGTTTTTTAGAATTGCCTTTTCAAAATTGGAACATATTTGTCAAAAATTCACGGGATTGTAAAAAAATTGAAGAAAAATTGGTACAAAATAATCAATTTAATTTATTTTATTTGGTACAATATTTTTTACATTTTTGCAGAAATGTAGGCCTCACTGGGTGGCTTATTATATATATTACAAATCTACATATTTCTATCCGATTTTTTGTTACTTTGTTTTTTTGTTTCGTCTTCGCTGATTTCATTAATTTTTTTATTTATTTAATTTTATTATAATATATTTCTTATTTCCATTTTGTACTACTGACTCTCATCTCAAAAATGTACGTAAATAAATAAAAATATTTTTTATAAAGGAGAGTGTATGTGACCTATGGCGGCCGGGCGGCCTTATTCGAGGGAATAACGATTCAAACCGTAGATGACGGCTCTTGATCTCCATACTAAATCAATGCCGGGTGCAACAAGGATCTGTGCTGTCACCGAACCTATTTTTATTAAAGATTCTCAATGAATCGACTGTCCATGCACAACATAAAAAATATACCCATGGATTGCTTCTGAAAGGGCCAGTGTCAGCTTTTCTTATGTTTTATAAATTAATCACTTTTTCATTAACCCCACACAGGAGGCCATGAGGAAAATAATTGCTCTCAGGGCCTATGTCATCTTTTGGGGTGCAGTTAGGATGCTGTATGGAGGGTCTTTTTTAAGGAAAGGAAGGAAAGGAGGTTCTGCTAAGGTAAAGGGTAGGAGGGTTGGGTAGGAATCTAGGGATCAGTGTTTCCAGGAGTGACGGACATGTGCATATATCCCTCCCACTGCAGCGCAAGGCGATGGGGCGAGAGAGTGCAGTTGGAGAGGTAAAAAGATCTCCCTTATCTTGTCTCTCCAAACCCGTCCCACCACACGGTAGCGGGCAGACGCATCTGCCGCCAAGATCTAGACAATTCAGTCGAAAGATCAGTTGGTACCTAACCAGCATCTCCCGATCTGGCGCGCCATGCACCCAGAGTTATCTGCTGAATTTTAAAAGAACCTTTCATTTTTGAGAAAGATTTATTCATTTTTTGGGCCCAATGTTACACTAGAAATGGCTTTTCTTAAAATTAAAACATGATTAAAAGATTAAATTCTTAAAATTTGAAAAATTTGAAAAATTGACGTTTTGGCCCTTTTAGAAACAAGTCTCAGATATACTATGAGTGTTCCTCACCCAGAACTCCGTTCTTGAGGCTGGTTAAAAGAGAATTAGTTTAGTAGTTCGTTCATCATAGCATTTCCTAACGCAGTAAGTAGGTACTAGGTCTAGGTAGATGGTAGGTAGGTCCCACTGGCAGTCGTGTCCCGCCGCCCAGAGCACCGCTGGCTTGGGTGGATTTTCTTATCCGCTGCAGTATGCGGGAAGGCAGTAAATTTATCCATAGGCGGGGTTGGGGTTGACCGTACTACGGAACAGTCATTACTTAATTAAATTCCTTCGAATGCACCGTTTGGATGATTTTTTGCTTTTGACTAAATGTTTTATGATAATATTTAAATTTAATTTGACATTAATGTGCATTTATTTCTTTGCAAACTAACTGCTTTCAGAATGCATTTCGGTTTTTTGAAAGACGTAGTCCCCTTGATATTTTTTAAAATTTATGTTACTGTGTAGTTACAATTTAGTATTTACCTATAATTGGCATTAAAAATTCCATAGTTAAAAAAATATCACTGGAAATGAAGAAACTTGGAGAAAATGAAAGCACGTTAACACGCGTTCAATGAAATGTGATTATTTCAGATTCAGATCAGATCATCATCATCTAGGTTTCTATAATAAACAATAAACAGTGTTAATCTCAAGTAACCTACCAGGTATGTATGGTACTGTATATTATGTGCCTGTATAAAATGTAAATAAATAATAATAATAACATATGTACATTCTAGCATCGCGTTCAATCAATCAATCAAATGCATTGTACATATGACTTTGTATTGGTGATCGACAAGCTGGATGCAATCTGTTAGCCATAAATTGATAATAATTTGACTAGTCTTCATTAAGTAATAATATAGATAATTGTAAAAATGTATCATATATTTTTACAGCTCCTTTGACGTGAATTTGCATAAAAATGGCGCTATGCAAATATTATATTATTTCAAGCCCATCTCATCTATCTGTGGCCTATCATTTAACTCAAGAATCACATCCGAAGCTCGTATAATTTTTTTTAATGTTCACAATCTGACATCCCTGACACTTAGTCACCCCTAAAAGGTTAAGGTGCATAGTAGAGTTACATGAGGCTGTCGGGGTGACAATGCTGGCCCCTTGCCAACTCCCAGCAGCCTAGAACCTAGAAGCCAGGCACCCCCTCGCCTCCGGCGCTCGAGCTTCGCGGGGGGTCGGGGGTGATCTTTATCTTTGTTATCCGAATAATTGAATTGCCATCCACTAGTAATTTCAAATCACTACCCGTCAAGCTTGTCGATGGCAGGTACTTAGTGATGAACACATGCAATTGATGGATAATTGTGTAACTGGATAAATTAAAACAAAGATTCTTAAGTTACGTCTCCGCACGTTTTTAATAAATTTAAATCCCACGATACCGCTCATTGGATTAAAAAATAACTGATATTCGTTTTGTAGCAGATCTCCGCAAGCATATTAAGCCTAGCAGAATAATAGTAATACTAATTATTACATTATCTAACAGGAAGATTTTAGAGAAACACGGTGGGTACTAAAGTGTAATAGTTAGATCAGTTTCGTCCCGAGAGCGTTAGGTCCCTAGTCCAAGTCCCGGTCACGGCAACAAAAGTATTTTACTTGTCACTTCTTCTAACTCAGCAAACTTATTTTATTTGATCAAAAACCCTGAAGAAGTGAGCGTTGCTCATGAAACATGTTGGTAATAAACAATAAAAGTGGTTAAAACGAAGTATTTTATTAATTTTTAATTTTTATTTTACTTGTATTTAATTAATACCAACTCAAGATCTGATAATAATATACATCTCTTATAAAAGTGAATACTGAATAGGGATCCCAACTGCCTGGAATCAGTGTGACAATGACGTCCTCAAAAAGGATTTGTTTTGAAGCTGATGAGAGTGAGAGGGGGAAGGTAATAATGGGATGTGGAAGATTTGTATTGAAGGAAAATAAGGGTTTCAAATTTAGATGCAGGCAGTAGTTTTCCTCTTATATTTAAAACGTCATGTATGCAAAATTTCAACAACAAGTATCCACATTCGGCTTTAAGAGGTGGAAGAGAATAGGGGCAGTTAAAGAAAATTGGTTGGTTTTTCTAAATATCACGTAAACAGTAAAGGTCGAATTTGCAAAATTTCATCCATCTATGAAATGAAATTCGGAAGAGTCTGCAGAACTAGTATATAACTATATATAACTGCTGACTCTATAAAAATCACAAGTGTGCCACACTGTCGTATTTGGCAGCCACCTCTAGTCCGCAAGCCATAGACATGTGAAACTGGCCTGTATATACTTGAACATAAAATAAATGTTCGTCATGTTAAAATGGATAGATTCCTTCAACTTAATGACAAAAATCGAAATTGTACAGGCAGCAGGCCAAAACGATGTGAAATTTTACTAGTTGAATGTGCTTTAAAGAAATAATGCAAAATATCCATTGGTTAGGAGACACGTCAAATCCGTGCCCAACACAGGTAGGTACTCATTTTCCGTATAACAACGTTTTTTCAACACGCAGACACAAATGCTCCCCTCCCAAGGTATCAGGTTTCGAGGGAGTTTCCCGGGTTACCTTTTAATTAAAAACTATATTTTCAAACTCATTTTGTGATTCTACGTTCCAGACAAGAATTTATTTTACCCCTTATCTGCCCTCATAAAACTTCTGAAGTAAACAAAACAATAAATTATACTAATAATCGAATTTCAACTTTCAAGGACGGCTCTCAGGCTTTTAAAAAAGCTATTAATATTTCTTTATCCATTAATAATATTACTTTCAAAAGATTGTACGTCATTAAGGATTTTTAAATTCAAACAGTGATTAGATCTTAGAAAGTTACATAAATCTCGTAAATGCTATAACCTTTAAGACCTTAAAAGCACCATAGTACGATTAAAATAACGAAACTTAATTTTTTACTGTTAAATTGTTAGTTTGAAAGGAACCTAATTAAAAATCTAAATAAAAATATTTTTTCGCGATCACTTTCTTCGAAATTTTT